>NW_026526991.1:127544207-128187231 GCF_024362965.1 Panthera pardus | reverse complement strand
AGCAGGGCTGAGAAAGGTGTCCTTAGATTACATCTCGAGGGAGGACGACCAAGCATTCTTAGGGTTTAACGGACCTGACCTCGGTGATACCAAGCCCTTCCCCATAACTTCTGGCGCCCTCCCCGTGGGGTGTTCCTCCCATCGTTCCGGATCTTCACATGGCTCACTCCCTCTCATCTTCACAGTCTCAGCTTGAATGTCCCACTTACCCCCCACTGAGCCTGGCCCGTGAGAAATGGGGCATACTAAGAGCTAAGAGTGTTCTTAAGAGCGTTTTTACAGTTACCTCTTTTCCTTGGGCCTCCTTTTTAAAAATGTGTATTTATTTTTGAGAGAGAGAGAGAGAGAGAGCGAGCTCATGCATGCAAGCAGGGGAGGGGCAGAGAGAGAATCCCAAGCAGGTTCTGTGCTGCCAGTGCAGAGCCTGATGTGGGGCTCGATCTCACAAACTGCAACATCATGACCTGAGCCGAAATCGAGAGTCAGACGCTTAACTGACTGAGCCACCCAGGTGCCCCACCTTGGGTCTTTTAAAACAATTTTTTTTCCAGCTCTATTGAGATATAGCTGACATATAACATCATGTAAGTTTAAGATGTACAGTGGGATGATTTGATACACTTATGTACTGCAAAATGTTTACCACTAAATACACACACACACACACACATATATATAGCCTACCCTTTACATCATGTAGTTCCTGTTTTGTAGTTATGGTAACAACATGGATGCCCTACTCTCATTGCAAGTGTCAAGTATATAATATATATTGTTAACCATAGTCACCATGCTATACATGGAATCCCCAGGACTTAGTCATCTTATAACTGGAAATTTGTTCCCTGTAACATCCCCTTACCCCACCCCAAGCCTCTGGGAACCGCCATTCTTCTCTGTTGCTATGAATTCGACATTTTTAGAATCTACGTAAGAGGGAAATCATACAGGATTTGCCTTTCTCCGGCTTATTTCACTTGGCATAGCTCCCTGAAGTTCCGTTCGTGTTGTTACAAATGGCAGGCTCTCCTTTTTGTCACTGCTGAATAGTATTCCGTCGTGTGTCTACACCACGACTTCTTTATCCATTCGCCCCTCAGTGGACACTAGGTTGTTTCCGCGTCTTGGCTACTGTGATTAATGCAATGAACATGGGGGGTGCAGATAACTTCTCGAGAAAGTGAATTCATCTTTTTCGGATGCGTACCCAGAAGGGGGATTGCTGGGTCAAAGGTAGGTAGTTCTATGTTTATTTTTTGAAGGAATTCCATACCGTTTCTATAGTGGTGGCACCAATTTATATTTCTACCAAGTGCAAGATGCTTCAAGCTTCACAGCCTCCAGACTAGTAGGTATTCATGTCCTTTCTGAATTGAATAGGAAATACGGGCTGAGAAAACGCTGGCTCAGTAAAAGCATCTTAGAAAACACCTTGGAGGCCATAACAATGGGTAAGATATTACACCCTGCACAGGCCGGGAAGGATTCATTCATTGATTCTTTTATCCAGTCAACTCATTAGCAGGGCATAAGGGCATAATGTCTAGTTTGGCTCACTGTGTTATGGAAGTTGCAAACAAAGTGGAAGATCTGTAAATGAGGAGAAGGACTTAACAAAAGGATGGGAAATTAGTATTTATAAGGAAAGGCAAATGGAATTATACTCGACTCTTCTAGAGAAAGTAAAACCAGGAGGTGTCCCGTTACTGTTTTCAAGTTCACTTAAAATTGAACACGTTCTGTTGCTGGAAAACAGAACACATAACCAAGTGTGTTTCCTCTTGTGTCTAAGCCGCCAGAAAAACTTGTAGCAAGATTCCTCGACAAGTGGTGTAAATTGCTCATGGAGGTACATAGAGGTCTTCACTGTTTTTAATTCTTTCTCTTTAAAAGTTTTCAGTGTTTATTCACTCATTTTCAGAAGGAGAGAGAGAGAGACAGCTTGAGCAGGGGAGGAGCAGAAAGAGAGGGAGAGGGAGAATCTCAGGCAGGCTCCACACTGACGGCACAGAGTCCAAGGCAAGGCTTGAACCCACAAACCGCGAGATCATGACCCGAGCTGAAATCGAGAGTTGGATGCTCAACGACTGAGCCACCCGGGTGCCCCTTCACTATTGTAAATTCTTACAAATGGCCTCTCTTCTATGCTTAAGTGTTCAACCCATGAGCCACTGAAAGTCTCATCAAAGGTAGATGTGGTGGGGCTGTCAGCATGGAGCCTGGTTGGGATTCTCTCTCTCTCCTCTCTCTCTGCCCCTCCTCCCCGCCCCTCCCCCCGCCCCCCCACTCTGTCTCAAAATAAATAAATAAACATTAAAAAGAAAGTAGACGTGGTAAAGAAAAATAAAAACAACTATGCACAAACATTGCTTTCAAATGTATAAGAAGGATTTTATGAGAAGGCTGCTAAGATTTTTCAATCTAGCTTAAAAGGCCAAATAAGAAGAAATGGCTTTATAAAAAGAATGGAAGTAATTCACTTGAAAGGAAGAGAAAAATGTCCTTTGCCCATGATCAAACATGGAAACGAGGTGGTGAAGATGTCAGTGACATTCTTATCTTTGAGAACAGCAAATGTGAGAGATTTTATAAACTGTAAAGTGATCTGTAAGGTTCCCCTCTTTTTTATTATTCAAGAAGAGAAAACAGAAATATACATTCTGGACAACTGAAATGTGCATCTATTTTTTTTTTAAGGCAAGGTTGGAAGACCTTCCAAGGAAGGGCTCATCAGTTACCTGAACTACACCGAAGCAGATTTCTCAGTTATTTTGAAAAACACCTATGAATCTCTGTTATTCTGAAAATCAATACATAGGAAAAAAATTTTTTTTGCCATTGTTGCAATGATTTTAATCTGCCAAACATACATCTTAGAATTCTCATAAGCAGTTACTTTTTTCTGTTTGATGGTTAATTAAAAAAAAAATTGTGGTAAAATACACATACCATAAAATTTGCCATCCTGTTTTTAAATATACAGTTCAGTAGTGTTAAGTACATTCACATTGTTGTGCAACCAATCCCTAGAACTATTTTTATCTTGCAAACCTGAAACTCCATACACGTTAAACACCAACTCCCCATTTCTCTGTCCCACGGCCTCCCTGGCAGCCACCATTCTACTTTCTGTCTCTGAGTTTGACTATTCTGGAAACCTCAGGTACGAGAAATCGTATAGTATTTGTCTTTTGGCGACTGCGTTATTTCACTGAGCATAATATCCTCCAGGTGCAGAAGCAATATTTTAACTCTTATTTACTTCTGTTTTAACAAGATCACAGGCCTCTAGGCTGTGGGGTTCCCTGAGGCGTGGATCCATTGAGAATGATGATAGGATATACCATGCCGTGATCTGGCTCGTGATTTTGTTGTTGCCACGGGATAGTTAGGAAATGCACACATGTCCGATGTCCAGCTCAGGGACTGCTCTGGTTTACATAGCCTTTCCTCCAAGACAAGGGTTACTTACAAAGCATGGCTGCCCCTTCCCTGAATGGATCCCTAAGCTTGAAAGGCTATGTTTGGGTCTACTATAGGAAATATCAGAGTATAGAGATCACTAATAAAATCGATCTATTAATTAATTAGGTCATCCGTAGAAGACATCTTTACTGAGCATGGTAGGTATCTACCACAGGCAAAGCCATTACGTCAGGTACCAAAAAGAATAAGGCATGATCCTTGCACTGAGAAAATGGAAATCTCATTGAGAGAGAGGTAAACACAATAAAAAAAATCAGGTGTATGTTGTAGAGTGAATATTTGCTTCCCCCCCAAATTCACACATTAGATCCTAACCTTACGGTGATGGCACGCGGAGGTGGGCCTCTGGAGGTGATTAAGTCATACAGGTGGAACCCTCATGAATGAGATGAGTGACCTTGTAAAAGAGACCCCTGAGAGCTCCCCTGCCCGCACTCCGGCCACTTGGGGACACAGCAGAAAGACGGCTGTGTATGAGCCAGGAAGAGGGTCCTCACCAGATACCAAATCTGCCTGCATTTTGATCTTGGACTCCCAGCCTCCAGGACTGTGAGGAGTAACTTTCTGTTGTTTATAAGCTGCCCAGGTGCTTGTGTTCTGTTACACAGCCTAAATGGACACGGACGGTTTATAGTAGTGGCATAAGAGATTGTCTCAGGGTTCTACAGCTAATTGGCAGGTTGATGGCTAAAAATGAATCGCTCTGTGCTCTGGGGAAGGAGGACGTCCTGCAGGCAGGCAGAGCTGAGACCAGGGCTGCCACGAAGCCCCTGACACACTGTAGGTGTTCAACGATTACTGAAGGCAGGAAGGAAGGTTAGGATTTGAAAAGGCAGAGAGAATGATGTAAGAGGTTTGTGGCCTGGGGACCGGCGTGAGCAAATGCTCTGTGTGGGAAAGCTCATGAATTATCTGAGAAACGCTAAGCAGACGGGTTTTGTCAGAAGGAAGGGGACAGCCATGGAGGTGCCTGAGACCAAGGCCGGATAGGAGGATGTGGGCCCTGTGGGGGAGGGCTTGGGGCAAGCCAAATCTGTTCTTGAATTTAATTATCTAAGTAATTAGGAGCTAGGAAGATCGGCGAACAGGAATAACATGATTAATGTGGCATTTTAGCAGAATTAATCTGTCAGGTGTTTGTGATGGATTAGTGCAGGGAAAAGGGTGGAAGACAGGGACGTTAAGAACCTTTGCCGTGGTCTAGTTGTGGCCATGTCTGCGTTTCTTCTCAGTCAACGTCAAACGAATGAGATGGCCTTGAAGAGATAACTGTGACTGTCCTGGGACTGCACCATCGCTATACTTTGGGTTAGGCTTACAGGAAGGAAATGATTAAACTTTACTTCTTTCCAAATCCAAAAGGACATCCTATTTTGCACCTTCTTTCTCCACCTTCATTCAATGGGTGTAATTATTGTAACTAGGGAGACATACAAAGGGGTTATTAAGTAGTGGGTCTGTGTAAGTGCGTGCTAATTGTGAAATACACACCAAGAGGGCGGCCATGGATGGCCTGTCGTGGCGGAGGGGAGGCGGAGGGGGAGAGGAGCTCGCATATCCGTATAGATTTGTACTTAGCCCTTTTAATGACACTTATGTTCGGCGATACGTTCAGGGAAAACCAGCTCAAAGGGTGCTGTGAGGGAGGTGCATTGATTTTCATCCCATTTGCCATCATTATTGAATAAAATGTTTCTTTAAAAATATGTGCCTTTTTAAAAAAAAATACAACTATACATAAGAAACCCATTTTCAGAAATCATTTGTTGCCTTTCCTTCAAATGATCCAAATCAAAGACTAATTAGTAAAGCCCTCATTAGAAATTCTAATTTCTAATATATATTCTAATATATATTATTTGAATATATATTCTAATATATATTTCTAATATATATATAATATATATAAATATATATAAATATATATATAATATATATAAATATATATATAATATATATAAATATATATAAATATATATATGCTAGTTTTTCTTCTTTTTCAGCAGGTTTCTATAATTGAAGAAATCACCCTTCTTTCTTAGCTGAATAGTCTGGGAGTCAGACGTCCTTGACCTCTGGGGTCAAGAAGGTCTGTTCTTCTGTATCCCACATAGCCCCCAACTCATCCTATCTCCAAGGATGCTGAAGGCTACTATGGGTTAGCCAGACTCCAGAGTGTGGACTGGGCTACAGTCTCAGCAGGTGGTGCCTTCAAAGGTACAGCATGCTTGGGCATGGTGTCCTTGGGACATGTTGTCTTGTCCCCGTGGCTTCTCTGAAAGTTAACCCCTGCCCATTGCCTACTGTGTGTCCTAACAAAGATTCAGCTCCCCTCAGCCTTGGGGAGATTTGCTCCCCTTTCTCCCTCTTTCTTTGCTTCGGCTCTTCTCTCTGTGCGTGAGCTCTGGGCTGCCACAAGGCGGGTCCCGCTCTCCGAGATGGAGGTCAGATTTTGAGAGCATTTTCCGGACTGGCTTCCGTCCGACACCACTCACAGCAGCCTGGCTTGAGTACAAGAGTCCTCTGAGGCAGGTGACTCGGCTTACTAGAGCTCTGCAGTGGGACAGGAGAGCACAGCCCCACTGGCAGTGACATATTCCTTCTTTGTCCTTGGCTCTCTGTGCATATCTTTTCCTAGAGATGCTCATTTGGAGGTGTGGTTGGGTAAATCTGAGCTCCCCGGCCAAGTACTATCTTGACCTTGCCCCAGTTGCTTGTAACTTTCCACATATGGCATTATCCTAGATACTCCTTAACCTCACTTTTCAGAGCTCACTTCTCTGGAAACACACACACCTCAAACACAGCCGGGGACTAGTGATAAGAACCAACAGAAGTAGCCTAAATCCGTGCTCCAAAGACTGTGTCTACAGGGGGACTCCTCAAGCCCTCGCTTGGAACTGGTTTATTCTTATTTTTAGATGCAATTCTAAACAGCCCATTTTTGTTTCCTTAGTCCTTATCTATTTATAACCTGTTATTTAGGGAAACAGACCCACAAAGAGCAGAAGGAATGACCACGGACAACGAGGGAGCAGCCAGAGGAATGTTTCCAAGCGGGAACAACGGTCATAGAACTATCAGCTGGAAGAAAGGATAACCACATACTTCTTTGCGTCGACTAAAATTTTTGAGAAATATAAGAGGTAAGAAAGTGGGGAGGGAAATCTGAATGTACAGAGTCAAGCCCCCTTCAGAGAGTCTCTGAATGCCACAGATCCACTGGCCGCCGTCTGGGCTTACCAGCGCCCCCTGGAAGCTGCCACGATTAGCACAGGACCCGTGATGTCATCTGCACACTGATGCCTTAGGAAGACCTCTGAGAGCACTGGTCAGAAGGCACGAAGGAACTACGGAAGGAGAACGAGTGGGTGCAGAGGGAGATGATAAATAATCACCTACCTACCTGCCTGTGACAGTCTTGACGTGTACTTGACTCATGCACTCACCCACCCGGCAAACATCTTAGACCACCTTGTACGTCCCAGGAATCGTGCTGGGTTCTGGGGCTACAGTATGAGAACCTGTCTCCGGGAGGCTTATAGTCTACAGCAGCTCCGTCTGGAAATCCAGGGTGCAGTTTTTACTTAAAGCCCCTTAGTTCAGATGAAGCACTTTGCAGTGTACCTCAGCCGCGCGTGTGAGTGGCCGCTGTGCCGAACGGCACACGCAGGCCTGGGCGTAGCTGGCTGCGCCTTGATCGCTGCATATACAAAGGTCCCAACCCGTTTTTGATTGGTCTGTTTGTAGCTTACCTCGCAGCCCTCATAAAGCCACAAACTACGTAGGAAAAATCACAAATAATTACTATTTTACTTAGTTAGATGTACTGTGATGAACCTTCCAGTCCTCCTACCGCAGACTAAGGTGTTGCTTCTATGACTTTTCTCTCCTCTACCACACCCACAGAAATCGATATAAAATTCCCCCGAACCCCAGCCCACTGTCTATCGGCATCTCTGGCTATACCATAGTCTCTTAAAAAAAAAAAAAAAAAAAAAGGAAATACCTTGCCCACAACAGACACTCAATAAATATCTTCGAATGAAAGACTGAAGAAATTATTTTGTGAATGTTATCCGCACTTATTGATTTCAAAGCACCAGGAAAACGGCACCAGTATTCAGAATCACTTTAGATCTCGGAGACTTGGCTGTTTGTCTCCCCAGGCGAGCACCGCTTTCGTGCATGTAAATGCAGGGGTTGGTTATGAAAATTTCATGCCCTGCCTCATTGCTCTGTCCTATTAGGAAGCAGAGCCGACACAGGAAAGCAGGGACATGTTTCACCCCAGAAACGTGTGCGGCATCCATTAGGAAGACCCAAAACACTGCCGCGACAGCTTGCTTTTCGCCTCAGATTCAAGGTAAGGATGCACATCGTGGGTGGTTTTTGCATGTCCGTGTCTCTGTCAAGAGCAAATTGGACCCGCTGGAACCGGCGGGCTGAACACACTTCATCAGGAGTCACACCCCCTGTGTGTTCTATCTCCGCTGAAAGCTCGTGTTGAGAATTACCCCAACAACGGGATCCACACCGCTGTGATGCTGTGAGAAGCCCCAGTGGCAGATGGGTAAAAGGGAGCCTCAGATGGCGGGATCCTGAGACAGAAGGAAGCCTGGGGGTCCTCGAACCCAGCTTCCTCACCGTGCAAAAGCCCCATTTGCTGCAGCCTTGTAAACAAGCAGTAAACAAAGGCCATCTCCTAAAAACATTCGTCCAGCTCACCCTTCCCCCATAAATATGAGGGTGAACTCAGACCAGCGCCTGGCACGATTTATAGCCACCTGCCGTAAATTATTCCCGGTCTTTAGAAGGTAGGTAGTGGCTATTGGCCAAGCCGACCTAAGCCACCTCAGGAACGTGGATGCAATTGCTCTCACATTAGATCTGACTTCATGCCAAAGTTTCCTCGGGCTCCCTTCCTCATTCTGGTTTTGGTTAAAAGCATGGCCCTGGGGCCGTCAGGAGAGTGCGCCCGGCAGACCCCCTACAGCCAAGAGCACAGATGATGGGGGGCCGTCTGCTGGGCCGTCGAAGTCCCTTGCTGCGCATGCGCTGAGGCCTCACCTCGTGCAGGCTGTTCCCCGCCAGTGACCGAGTGCAGTGCAGACAGTAACAGGGACCCGTTGCTGGGTGACGCTGTACTCTCTTACGGCCAGTCTGGGCGCCAGTGCTCACCGTGGCTTAGGCACTGCATGTCTGCAAAACAGTTCAGGATGCTTCCACCCAAACTGAACGGCAGACGTTTTCGTCTCACGGTTTTGGGGGCTGAAAGCCTGAGATCAGGATGCCAGCCTGGCCGGGTGAGGAGCCTCTTCTGGGTCACGGACTTCTCCTTGTAGTCCCACATGGTGGACGGGGCTGGGGGTCACTCAGGAGCCTCATTTATAAGGTACTAATCCCATACATGAGGGCTCTACCCTCTTGACTCAATTACCTCCCAAAGGCTCCACCTTCTACTATCCTTACACAGGGAATTTTAGCATATGAGTTTTGAACAGGAGGAGGGGGGACACAAACATTCAGACCACCGCGTGCCCTCCCCTTCACTCAAGGTCAGACTTACTTGGCCTTTGGAGAAGGGCTCTCTCAGTCTCTCGCAGTTTCTCCCTATCTCCTTTCATGCGGGTAATTCCCCTAATAAAATCCTTGCCGTGTAACCCGGTCTTGGTATCTGCTTCTTACAAGGCCTAGACTCACGTGGGCTCCTTTCCGGCACCCCAAGAGAAGTCATGAGTCCATTATAAGGCAGGGCCTGAACAGGGCCTTGCACACAGAAGGCCCGTAAGCCATATTGGCTGAACGAATGAATGAAAGACGCTTACGCTCAAAGGAGGTAGCCCTAGCTATGAAGATGAATCTTTTTATGACATTGTCCCAGTGACAGTCTGCTGGCTTCCTTATCGTGGGGGCCACTGCCCCCACACCTGAGGAAGCAGAAGTCCCATTTTCTGAAGGTGATGGGAGCTTCTTCTCATGCCCATGGGGGCTGCAGTGACTCTGGGTGTCTGAGACTCTAACTTAGAATTTAAGCAGCCTACTTGGTTGAGCTCTATGTTCTCAGGGCATCAGGCAATGAGCACCTCCCTTCTACCCAGTGGGGCCAGAGAAAGGAGATCCAGTCAAGAAGCCAGCATTGCCAACTAAAGGCTGAACTTAATGGAAAGCAAGACACGCTGGTCATCCTGGAGAAGGGGAGGATGGAAGGAAATACGGGAGAGTTTGAGGAGGTAGCGGCTATCTGAGAATCGTGTGAACACCTATGGATGCCGTGGAGACCTTGACTCATCCCCAACATCCTTGTGACTCACGGGAGCACATGAGGGTAACCCGGAAGTCTAGGACAGCTGCGATGCGTTTCCTTGGCTGCGGATGTGTGATCTGTCTAGAATCTGGGGTGAGGACAGGTGCCCCAAATACTCAAGCAGTTAGTGGTGAGTGCAGTTCCTTGTGAGATGACAGCATAAGGAGAGCTAGCGAATTCTCTAAGCACTTAAACTTTGAGCACCTGCTACACCACAATCTCTGGATCTAGGACCCAGGAACGTGAATTTTAACACGCATCCAAGAAATTATTGGCCCTCGATATAGCCTACGTGATGCTATAGGTGGTGATCTTGAGAGAGATAAGGCCCCTTTGGGGCAGCAAACCAAAAAAGTAGAGAGACTGCAAAGAGAAAAGGAACCAAAAGAACTTGCACCGTGAGTCAAATAGAATCAAAACTCCTAGGTCCTTCTTCCTCGGAACGCCCAGAGCGTTGGAGGCCACCAGCGCCTGTTAGCAGGGAGGCAGGAGGAAGGACCGCAGATGTGTACAAGCTAAGACTTTGGGGAGGTGGCTGGAGGGTTGGACAATGGGCCCATTGTCAGAATCTGACAGCGTTAACTGCCTGTTGTGGATAATGTTATAAGCCACCCCAGCGTTGATATGTTTAAGCCTCATTTCACCCCACAGAAGCATGAAAGAGAAAAAGCCCAACAACTAACTTCCTTCCTGTTTGGGGCAAGCCCACCAGATGAGTCTTGGTGGGCCAGAGGTAATTTCCCACTACAAAAGCTGAAAATCCATGGCACTCACTGGCCTTCCCAGCCTCCTGTTGTCGGGTGTGGGCCCCGGACCTGGGCATGTGCAGGGACCTCCGACCTGGAGTCAGGCGCTGGGGTCGAGGAGTCCTGGGCACCAAGAGGCATCCCTAGGGGCACCACAGTGGCAGAGCGTGTGGCCCTGGGGAAACCTAGGGAGGATGTGTGGTACCCAGGGTTAGCACCTCTGGGGTGCAAGCTGCAGGATCCGGGCTTGGTGCGAAGGCAGCGGTCTCCTCAAGGGACTCGTCTGGTGGTGGGATTTGGGGCTTCTTTCCCGTAACCCTGAAACCCAGCGATCCTCTGGCTGGGTTCTCTGGAAATTCTCCAACCTCCTGAGTGACCTCGCTTTTAACAAACTTCCTTCTTGCGGATGTGTTTCTGTAGCAAGGAACTAAGTACCCCAGCCGACTGAGTGGTCTTTTGTTGCAGGAGGTCTTGGTTTCCAGTTGGGCGTGCTGCTCAGGGAGGTGGCCGTGAGAGGGCTCAGGGACACAGGTGCTGACTGCCAGCAGCCAGGGCAAGGCCGTGAGGGCTGTGACAGACGTGGCAGAGGAGGGCTCATTCTCACCCCCGCTGACACCAGGGTTACAGGCTTCTCTGCAGGACCGTCTTTCGGAGAGGAAGGGAAGATCCTTTGCAACAAGACTTGATCCTGCAGTGGTAGCACCTGCACTCTGCGGGGGACACTTGTCAGCGAGGGCAGGGCTCCGGGTCCCTTGGGTGGGACTACACCCCGGGGAACTTCCTCGCTGGTGCATTTGCTGTGAAGCAGTTTTCAGGACCCACAGGGGGAGGAGGTGGGGCGGAGCACGCTTCCCTGACACGCAGATTTTGCATTCCCTTGCCCAAAATGCTCTTCAGGAAGAGGCTGGGCCAGTGACAGTGATGCTTGTTGCGATATATCGGCAGCGCTTCTGAAGCAGATCAGGGAGCGGTGGCGAGGTTACCCCAACGCTAGGCTTCAAATCAACCTGTCTCTTTTACATTCGGCACGTCCTGTGATTAATGGGGGTTCGTCGCCCAACAAATGAGGGGAGGCGACATCGCGTGGGCCGCTCTCTGTTCTGATTAAGTTATTAATCACGCCTTAATTATGAAGGACAGAACTTTGTCCCCTGTCCCACGGCCCTTCTAAGGGACATATTTTGGGCTGACAGTTTGGTGGAGGGTATAGCTTCCGGCTTTTCAGAAAGCCCAGCACTACCCAAGGTTCGGAGGAAGCGTGAAATCTGCATATCCCTCTTTAGGTAATGAGGTCCCCGGGGCAAGGCAGGTGACAGCTGTTCCAGGAATATAAAATGCGGGGTAATTTAAAGCAGCTTGCGCCTCCATTCTTGCAGGGTTATGACGGGCATCTCAGTGAGGAACTCACGGGAAGGTGTGTATTGTCTTCTAGGCGCCTGGGCACCATGCACGTGTGTGGACAGAACTATCTGCATCCTTTCTTTCCAAGCACGGGCCAGACCATGGGTCCACTTTTCCCCCATGTCCCAGGAGACGGGCCACTGAGCCACTTTGAATTGTATTCCTGCCTATCCCTTATCGTGCTCTGATCCCAGCCCTCAGCCGGATGATATCTTCACCTCCCGAACGAACACCCCTGCCACCTCACGCAAAGGCTTGCTCTGCAGGCTCGAGGTTTCCAACTGCACTCTGCCTGCTTTATTCCTCCTGTCTGTCTAAGCTCAGGTCAGGGTTACTTCCTCCAGGAAGCCTTCCCTGATGTCCCTACCTGATGCTCATTCCCTCTCCTACGTTCTCAGAGCCCTGCTGCATATTAATAACCCACAGTCTCTAGTCACCACCCTGCTCATCCTCCCCTCTGGACATGGGGCTCCTTTGTGAAGAGGAACAATTTTACTCCCCCTTTTGTTCCAAGTTCCTCCACATATCAGGCATTAACAAATGCTTGTTGAGTGAAGAAAAGAATGAATGGGTGAATACATGACTCTAATTCGTTATTCAGTATTATGTTGAGTGGATAAACGAACGGCTGAGAGCTAAAAGTGTCCGGCGAGAGGTGGTGGAGTCACCGAACGGTTTTCCTGAGCCCACAGCGAGGCCACGTTTTCCACCTTCCCTTGCAGGTAGAGGTGGCCGTGGAGGGTGAGGGGGAAGTAACAGACATCACTTCTGGTTCGCCGGGGGCGCAGAGCCCTCCCCACTCATCTGATTTTACACGAACCAGAAGTAAGTGCCCAGGACGTCATGTCATGGAAACTTAGTTTATCTGTCACAGCAGCTACTGGTACCTTAGTGGATCCACACCTCTTCTCCCAGGACTGTGTCTCCTGGCTGATGCCCCTTCATCTGACACTGGGGAAGGTCACTTTCCTCCCTCCCCCTATCTTGGAAGCCGTGGGACATCCCCATGATGACATCCCACACATCATGTGGGGATCTGAGGAAAGCATGGATTCAGACTCAGGAGGTCTGGGAGAGTCTGCAGCTCTAACAAGCCCGCAAGGGGTCTGTTCACAGACCACACTCTGAAGAGCAAGAATTTGGTTCAGCTACCGTCTCACGCTCCCCAGAGAGAATACCACCTGCAGATGTGACAGGGCAAGGCTAGCCCGCTCGGTGCCTTCATTCCGGGTATTCTGGGGGGACGACGGGACTCGGCATTTCCAACAAGTTCCGAGGGGAGGTTCATGCCGCAGTTCCAGGGACCACGTGGTGACAGCCACTAGCTCCACGGCTAACTGTGCACTTGGGAGCCATTTCCGCCGACTTTGAAGCCTGGCTCTGCCGTTCATTCGCTGCCCAAACTTGAGCAAATTGACTTCCTGGTGCCTCCGTTTCCTCATCCGCTAAATGGAGCCGATGCTCGTAATGGTATCTGCCTTATAAGGTGGTCATAAGCACTACGTTAATGCGTGCAAAGTGTGTTCCTGGCACAGGATGGGTCTCTGTCAGGGGTAGCTGCTGCTGTTACATGATTAGCACGTGCGCGTATGGACTTCAGAGGGAGAGAGACCGGGTTCCGATCCTCACTCATCTACCTACCAGCTCTGTTCCTGGGCAGATTACTTGACCTAGTCTCTAACCTTCGTGGTCTCCATTTGCCGAATGGAAATAACCATTCCTGCTTCATAGGGAGGCCGCGGCATTCAATGAGAAAATGCAGAGAAAGCATTGCACGATTCAACGGTAGCTAATGCTAAAATCGAGTAAAAGCACCTTTGACCTGGGGCAGATTTCAGCATTGCTCTTGCCCTGTCCCCCGCAGCAGGCAGGCAGCTGGGGCTGCAGCGTCTCTGGTCTGCAGAGCAGCGGTGGGTTTGTGGCACCCTGTTCGTGGGCGCCGCCACGAGCGTAGGCTTGCCCCGGGCCCCCAGCTCTGCTCCAGAAGAGGCCACTAGGCTGTTGGGAGCTGAAGTTTAAGTATCTGTTGTTGTTCCTACACCTCGTGTGGCATGTTTTCTCCTCCTCATGCTCAGCGCTCACTGACGTTTGCTTGTGTTAGGTGGCCCTGTTGACTTTCAGACTGGCCATTTGATTTGCAACTTGCCATACAACCCATTTACTCTGCCAGTGTGCCTTAGGAGGGCATGGAGGTTTTATCAAATGCCACGGCGGGGGCGGGGTATCGGGCAAATATTTGACCCAAAGACCACCAACCCACACCAGTATCCCCCAGCGACCCGGAAAAAGCCAGTCTCTGGAGTTTCATGGTAAAACTGTGTCCTGAGCAGATATTACAAATGCCCTCACCCAAGAGACTCCAAGGCCTCTTTACTCAAGCAGAGCAGTGTGGTCTAGTCAGATCAGACTCCGGAGAGACAGAATCTAAGTTCCAACTTCTCTGAAAACTCCTTTTGTGACTTTAGATATGGTAATTATTACAATGTATAGGTGCTGAACACCTGCTCTGTGCCAGGTACCGTGACGGTCGCTTGATCTATGGTCCCACCACAGCCCAGCAAGGTGGGCGGTAACATCCCCATTTCGCAGAGGAGAACACGGAGTCTCAGGTGGAGTGAAACGTCCTAAGAGGCAGTAAGCAACCTGAGCAGGATTGAACCCAGGGGTACCTGATCACCAACAGGACTCTATCCAGTACCAGCATGTTCCTGTCCTGGCTCCCTTTTTCCCCACCCGTGAAACGGCAGGTGTGGAGAGGGTATAATTCTCTGTCGCCTCTGGGTGAGTCCTTCCCTGGTGGTCACAGTAGGACCTGTGAGACTCTGAATACAATTAGAGACCATATTAGAAGGAGAGAGAGGAAGAGAAGAAACGCGGCTTGTTTTGTAACATCAGATTTTTCAGGGCAGGGGAGCATGAAGCCCGATGTGGGGCTGTTTCCAGCTTTCCTTTTACAAATGAGGTTGAAGAAAGTAAAGTTAATGAAGCAACGCAGCTCCGACCAGGGCTGCAGCAGGAAGTAATCAAGCCCGGGACCGCGGGACGGTTGCCATGACATTCCAACGCGGGCACCGTGATCACCATCTATGAATATTCCCTCCCTTGATTGATGGCCGGTTGCCTCGCTTTTCTTGTAAGCACATGTGATAACAATATTAAACAATTACAAGTAATGTCGCCCAGCTGCTTCTTCACTGCCTCTGGAATATTATTTTAGATCTGCCCAAATAATTGGAAACCTATTAACCAGGATGGCGGGAGCAGATGCCCCTACCTTTCAAAGACAAAAGGGTAACAAGTCCCCTCCTTCCAGGACACTCAGAGATGCCATCACCCTGCCCAACAGCCCGAGGCTTGCAAAGATTCAAATGCATTTTGAAGAAGCTTGCTGGATGAACTCTTTAAACAGGCAGCCACCGGAGGCATGATCAGGAGCAAGGGTTACTGGCGAGGCAGGCTTTGTGGGCTCCGAGGGTAGAAGGCAACTTTCCCACCAAAGTGAGACTATCTGATCTTCACAAATGCTGCAGGCCAGTTAAATCCACCGAATTATTTATCCACCACTTATTAGGGACACAACAATCACTTGCCACGGGGAATGCAATCTCACACACGCACAACCAGGCACACTTTCATGCATTGCGTGAAAGTCTGGTCTGAACGGTTCTCGGTTTGTCCAACGTTTTCCATCACGATGACTGGGGCCGCCAGCCAGAGGTCCGAGCTGGGAAGTGAGAATTCTTCCCTAAGACTGTCTTCTTCCTCATCCGATGTCCCTAAACATCAATGAATCCTGTTCACTTTTATCCACAAAATATCTCCCTATTTTTTCCAAACCTGCTAGCACGACATTGGCTACAAGATGGTCACCAGCTGCTGGGGCAACCAATAGCCTTGTTCACCTATGAGAATATATCCTCTCCTTTGGTCTGCTTGGGCAGCTGAGGCCATGGGCCACCCCTGGGCCAACAGCAATTGCCACACGGTGGTGGAATAATCACAATCTCTCTCTAGAACGGGGGGTTGCTCAGATGTCTGAACAAAATGTGGGTTTTACAGGAAGGGGAAAGAGGAGAAAGCTTTCTTCTTTTTTTTATGTTTATTTATTTTTGAGAGAGAGAGGGAGACAGCCGGGGAGGGGCAGAGAGAGAGGGAGACAGAAGATCCCAAGTGGGCTCTGCACTGGGAGCACAGAGCCTTACGCGAGGCCCGAACTCACGAAACATGAGATCGTAACCTGAACCAAAATCTGGAGTCAGGCGCTTATCTGACTGAGCCACCCAGGCGCCCCAAGGAGAAAGCTTTCTTGGGGAAGAAACCAATAGCAATTTGCCTCAGGGAAAAGGCACCATAGGAGAATAACTCGTAATTCGTCATTTGCCATATTATATATTTACTGTAGTTCGTGAGTTCCGAAGCACTACACAAAGCTATCATTTGTTCACCTGACAAGTATTTAAGTGGCGGGCACTAGGGACACAAGAGTGAACAAAAATCCACAGAGCTCCTTCCCTCACAGAGCCTGGGGTTGAACCAGGAGGGCTGAAAGGATCCGATAATAAGGGAAAGGGCAGCTGGGCGACCGGGAGGAGACCCATGTGCACACATAGGAGGAGCCTAGGGAAGCAGGGTTGCCTCGGCAGGGAGAGCGTCAGAAAGGCTGCCCTGAATAGGGGGCACTTGAGCTGAGACTGAGAAGGTAACAAGGCAGGGGGTAAAGCTGGCCCGAGAGGGTGGCCCATGAGTGGAGTGAAGGGAAACCCTAGGTCTCCAAATTACTGTTGAGCTGCTGCATTTACCAGTGACGGCTCTTGTCTAACTTTTGGGCTTCTTGTTTTGTGAGGTTATACTTTCCTCTTTGTTTAAGCCCACTTGGGTTGGGGTCTGCTGCAGCCAAAAGCAGATACTGAGCTCACCACCCTGTGAGGTAAAGAGGAGACCTCACCACGCTCTGGGGAAGCTAACGACAAGGAAGGGTTTTCCAGCACCCGGATAAGAGCCCTAGCATGTGCGTTTGAGGATGGCTTCCACAGCCAGGCCACGCAGATTCATTTCCTGGCTTTGGGACGGTGTCCTCTCTCTGCCTCAGTTTTCTCATCTGTAAAATAGGATAATAATAGCATCTGCCTCCGTCTCCAAGACCCTTCGCAATTGGACCAACTGCCTCCCTTTTCAGCCTTTACTCCGAACCCACTTTCCCGTGCCCTCTGCCAGCTCCTACCTGGGTCACCCATGATTCCCTCCACTGGCTCATGTTTTTCTCTTCTCTGCCTTTGCTCAAGGCATTTTCTCTCCCCAGAATAACTGTCGTCCACTTCCTATTGAAATCCAACCCATCCATCCCCAAACTGATTCAAATTCCACCTCCGAAAGCCTTCCTCAATTACCCCTAGCCATATCTGCTCCCTCCGGCCTCCCTACTATGCACTGGGTCAGGTTTCCTGTCATTTCTCATCTCTCGCTTTCTTGGGGGTTATAGGCATGTGTGATTCTTCCCTCTGCTTAAATGTGATGTTATGGAAGGCAAGGGCCATGTGCATCATCATCGTCTCCCCCCAGATCCCAGGCGCTCGAATCTGATGCCAATTGTGGTATGTTTTCCCTGTGAAAATAAAATAAATTTGCTGGTTTGTACCCGGCTCTGCATATCGTAGCTGAGCCAATCCAGCCCCTAAGGTATTCTGCCCCCCAACTCAGTGTCCCAAACATTACTGCAGATGATTCCCCCAGTTTGTGATGAGAAAAAGGCAGGCAGTGGCTCTGGGGACGGTCAAGGACTACATGCATGTTAATTACTACCGTCATCATCATCATCATCCCTGCGTCCGTGGCTGGCACGGTCTCCACCACTCCTGGCCTGACCCCATCTCCAGTGTGACCCAACGCCCTCTTGGCCTCATTTCTCACCTGCCCTGCATTCCTCGTCACTGGACCGTGAGCAGTGGATAAAGATCAGATGTGAAAAGTGGTACATGAATGGAAGCTACACTGCTCATTTTCTAGCTGAGAAAAGTAAGCTTCGTCCGAAGGTGCACCGCGCCCCCTGCTCCCCACCCCCCACGACACCAAGCTCCCTCCCCCCTTGGCCTGGCCTCTGCAAACCCGGGCCGTGCCTGATGGGGCTGGACTTTCCACCGATAGCAGCCCCATCCCACTCTCTCTTTTGCCACCACTGCGAATGGTTGGTGAAGCATCTTATCATGGTATATCCAGTTAATGACTCAAAGGAAACCAAAGTATAGAGGCATATTTTTTTTCTTTGATCATTTGATTTCAATCGGGAGAAAACCAACAAACGAAAACAGTTCCTCCGAGAACCTCTGGGTTGCTCCCTGATTAAAAATCACGGCTGGTTTCCGACAATGCCATTATTATTCCTCCATGTGTGTGAACTGTAGAACACAATTTAGAACCAGAAATTTAAAAGCTAGCTTGAGGGCACAGAGAGGGTCAATACCAGAGTGGAATCAGCACTCAGGACAAAAGGCTGACTGTAGACAGCGCCCTGCTAGGAAGGAGGTTCCCAGGCGACCCATCTGCTGGGCAGGAGGCCAGGCCCCTGGAAACAGAGGCATCGGCACACTACCAGCCTGGGAGGGGGGGCCACTTCTAACACGTCTGCGGGTGGAGCCACGTGTGGATCTCCCTGTATAGTCGACCCTGTGTAGTGCTGCCCGACTGCCCTCTTCCTGTTACCTCTTCTGTCAGCCCTCCTGGCAAATATCTGAAATAGAAGACAGGAAGTCTCTACCGGTGGGTGATATTAACAGCTTTAATTAACATTAAACAACAGGAAGTCAGTGGTTGATATTTGAAGTTGGCAAACGTCTTTGCAACAATGCTGCCAGATTTTCCATCTTGCGGGCACCTGGAAGCTGGCTTTTCTGTGGCTGAAGCTTTGGAGAGACTTTCCGTCTAGCTCCTTCCATGTTGCAGCTCGCCTTCTCGGTTCTCGTGGCTCCCGGGGTTGGGGGGGGGGTGTGCTTTGTCCTCACTGCCAACCTCCCTGGGCTGGGCTCCAACCACTGCATTCAGGCTGCTTCGGGGCTCGTGGACCTGCCCTGCTTGCTCTCAAGCCTTAGTCGTCTTCTCCCCCGTGCCCCGGGCGACGGCCACAGATGCACATGACGTTTTGCTGTCGCTAACATTTCTTTCTGCCCTGCCCCCCCCAGATACCTCCCATTTGTGTCTTTGCTATATTCAGAGGCCTTCTTTGCTCCATTAAACCTGAGTCCTCTCTCTGTGACACGTGCCACAGTCAATAGTTCCACGTTTCCTCCTTGGGGTTTGCTGCAATGTTTGGTCTGTGAACGCTTGCAGGTGATACTATCAGATGCACGACTAACACACGACTCTTGTTTCTCATTCACACTGGAAAAGCGGTGCGACGATCACACATCTGAATATTGAATATGAGCTGCACAGCTTAGACAGAGGCATTGCTACCTATCCGCACACACACGTTTGTTAATATGTGTGTATTTATTTGACATCGGAAATAAGGCTTTCTATACATTTATCTCGAAACCCCTAACTTCCAGCTCCTGCTAGGTCCTGAAGCCTGTGTGGCCTGGGATTAATTCTAAATTTTAAATTCTGATTTCTAAATTCCCCAGTGGGCCATTCAACTTGTGACCCAGGCTGGGGCTGCAGCTCCCATCCAGGTGTGATTCACCGTGCTGGAATCTCGCCTCGGTCTGTACGCCTGGCACCTGATGAAAGGGCAGCACTGGCTCCTTTAGAAAAGGTCACCCGTGCCAGGGAGCCTTAAATTCTTGCGTACCAGGTCCACGGCTCTCCTCTAATTGGCCCTGTTACACCATAAGCACCTACCCGCGGCTGTACTGTGCAAGTTGCCCACGCACATCCCCAAATTACACTTTTGCTAGAACAAAGGAAACAGTGAATTGCAGAGTTCACAAATTTCTCCTCTAATTGTGCCACACCCGGAACACCAGAACTGACAAAACCACCAGAGAGACGAGAGGCTCAGGTGACGTGGAGGCACCGAGGGACTTCCAGAGCCGGTCGAAGTTGAAAGCCGAGAAGGAGAGCTGACCTCTGGCTGTTGGGCCAATTAGCCCAAAGTACCGTCCCCCAGACGCCCCGCTGCCTCCTCTGTCTGGTGTCTTTCCTGGGTCACGCTGGCTCACAACTCGGCCTTGGGGATGCAATCCAGTTAAGTGTGACTGTTTGAAAGGACACGGATCCAAAGCATCAAGTGAACAGACAGTGTCACTTAGTTAAGTGTCTGTGGCTCAGCTGTGTGGCTGCTTTGGCTCCCGTAACAGATGTCTAAGACTTTCATCTGAAGTTCCTGATCCATTGTCAGTCCATTACAAGAAATCTGGGCGCCGATAAGAATGCACTGGAAAATCTTGGCTCAGGAGATAGAGGCAAACAAGACGCAGCACCACGAGATGGATGGGATCCTTTTCTGCACTTTACTGAGCCAGGAGGGCTCATTCTTCCTCCTCAGCAAGGTCTGCAAAATGCCGTGAGGGCTGGGAGCAGGGCCATTGAAACCACAGACCTCTGTCCTATCACTTTCTCCCCTGAAATGACCCCTTCACTCTCGATCAAAACACCCCGCCTCCATTCTCCCGGCGGAAGACCCCCCCGCTTCTCTGGCAGTGACCCTCTGGTCTGCAGGCACACAGGCAATTTCCAATTTCGTATCCCTGACCAATGGGGCATAAAACTCAAACACACAGTCGGGGCGGGGGAGGGCTCCCAGAGAGCCACGCATTTCAAGTTGTCAACCAAATAGACCGAGAAATATTGAGGGAAAAGGAGGACGGAGCAAGTGTGCTGTGGCTAGCGGAGGTTGTCAAGGGTTCACGGGAACTGCCAGCAGGCAGCGTTCCCCTCATAATGTCTTTGACCGTGCTGTGGTTGTGGCCGGCCACTCTGGACCCTGTTTGCTACGAGCCTCCCCACGGGCGCTCGGGAAGTTTCTGAGGCTCTCGTCACAGAAAGGAGGGAGGACAAAGCTGGTGCGCTGGGCTGAATGTTTGCATCTCCCTCAAATTCCTATGTTGAATGGTATTTGGAGATGGGCCTTTGGGGAGATAGTTAGGGTAAGGTGAGGTGAGGTCACGAGGCTAGGACCCCTGTGACGGGAATCGATGTCCTTATAAAAAGAGGAAGAGACACAAAATTCCACCTCATTCCTCTGCCTTCCTCCCTCCTTCCTCCTTTGCATGCAGGAGCTAAGGAGAGGCCATGCGAGGACATGAGAAGGCAGTTGACTCACCATGACACTGACTCTGCCCGCACCTTGACTGGAGTCCTCCCAGTGTCAAGAACTGTGAGAAATAAATGTGTGTTGTTCAAACTTCCCCTTCTGTGATCATTGTGTCGTAGCAGCCTGATCGCAGGCAGCCGGGTTTTGAGTCTTTCCCACCACCCGCCATTCCTCTCTTCTAAAACCTTCCATTTGATGTGGGGAATTTTCTCTGCACCTGGCAGGTAGGCGGGCAGTGGCTGCCTGGTGAGCCGAGAAGGACACACCAGAGCCGTCACAGCCGTCGTGGGGCTCAGTCGCATGGTGCCCCATTGTGGGAAGCCCCAAGTGAGGCGCACCGACCACCAGCCCGGTCCTGCTCTCTGTGAGTCTTCCTTATGGATGGAGGGAAACTGGCTTTATTCTGCCCCAGGCACAGTCTCGCCCTGATGTGACCTACTGAACAGGAGTTGAGCTCTGATCCTCGTCTCAAGAAGATTCAACAATGTACAAGTATTTTCTTGTACCATTAGACCTCTAAAGACAGGGCAACCACCCTGGTTAGCTAATTTATAAAGAGCCTCTTTAATCCTCATGCCTTGATCGGTGAGAACAGAGTAAATGGGTGAAAAAGTCACTGAAATTTGAGTAAGTTCATTCTTACCAAACTTGAGAAGATGTGGTTCAAGATTCTGGCCGTGGAAGGAACGGCGCTGCTGATATAAGTGATTTCGATTCAGTATACCTACTGCAGAGTCAACCGATGTCAAGTTAGCAGGAAAAGAGGAGGTCTTGCCAAGGGGTCCTGGGGACGATGTTATTTGGGGCCAAGCAAATGCCACTTTCTGAGAGTCCATAGGCTTTTAAGTATAAAGCCAGTGTATGAAAATAAGTCAATAATGGAACAGTTTAATTCTAGGTGACAAAGCAATGTTTGAGAATGTACAAAGGGCGAGGGCATCTGGCCATATGTTTTCAAAGCATTTGTGCCTCTCACATCGGGGCAGCAGTCTCTAGATGCTCGGCCATCTCAACAAGAAATAGGACCATGGGTCACGTAGGGAGAGTCTGATGGCCATGGCTGGGCCACTTCATGTTGGGCTTCCTTTTGGCATTTTCTCTTTGTCTTTCTTTGTTCCTTTTCTGTTATAAGACACGTGTTTCATAAGATGTCTTGACATGTCTTTGGGATGACACTTGGAAAGCATGAAGAGATGGGCGGATGGACCATCACATGGATGGAAAGATGAACGGGTTGGAGATAATGCTGGAGATTTAGGCGGCGAGGGAAAGAGTGCACGCTGTCTGGCTGCTGACGAGGGAGATCAAAGAAAAACTAGGAGGCCAACTGAGGCTGAGGACTCAACTAAGGGTAGAGAAAACGGTCACAAACCCTGTGGTGGCAACGCCCAGAACACGTTACCTTTGACAATTGTGTAAAAAGGAAATAGAGAAGATTTGAGGTGCTATTATTTAAAATTATTATTTATTTTGAAAGAGAGGGAGAGAGAGAGAGAGGGAGGGAGCGGGGGAGGGCCAGAGAGGGAGGGAGAGAGAGAATCCCAAGCAGGCTCTATGCTGTCAGCACAGGAGGGGCTTTTTTTTTTTTTTTTTTTTTTTTAACTAGAGGCTATAAAGGTAATCTGCCACTCTATTTCCATGGAAATTTGTTTTTGCAAAATAAGAAAACAAGCACTCTGTATATCAGTATTAAACTGAAAATTTGGCTTTCAGATTCACCTTTTCAAGTTCTCAGAGGTATGGGGCCAAGGGATAAATTCCAAATGGTAAGTCATTATGACTATACCCTGGGTCCCTGCACCCCTTCCCTCAACTCTGATTCCTTAGTTATCAAGGTCGGCCCTGACCCTCTCGCTGCCCTCTCTAGCCAGGCTACTCAAGACTTCCCTATCATCTCATTGTTAATTAATCCCTAGGAAATGGTGGGTTTCTAGCATTCATAATTAGCACCAGGCATTTTGCAGGAGCGTGAGATTGAGAGACAATGAGGCACCGCTAAGTGAAACAATGCTGAATCACAGCAAAATTCCAGGGGGACGCATGTCTCGTCCACCTCCCTGCCAGGCAATAGGTCGTGATTGGTGTCACTCTCCTGCCCCCTCAACTATCCGCACTTGCCCATTATGGCAGCGCAACAAGAGCTGCGTCATCAGGTGAAGTCACGGAGGGCCTTGCTATCCTGAGCTCCCGAAAGCCAGCAGACATGGGCGAATTTTCATCAGGTGCCTCCTACAGGGAGGGTCTCACTACTTCAGTTTTGTTTCCCTTTCACGGGAAGAGAACAGGTATAATTTGGACCCTAAGTCATTAAAAATCAATCATCTTCTGCTGCAGGAACATCTCCCCCTCCCCGGTGGAAGGATGCATTCCAACTCTGAAATGAGATTCACAGTCTACATGCAGGAACGGTGAGCCGTTCGAGCCGGGTTTTTGATTCTGTCTGGGAATGTGTGGGTTTTAAAGCGATGAAAAGTGACAAAAAGATGTTGGGTTTGGCTGAACGGAAGCTTTGAGTTGGTCTGGTGTCTTTCTCTCTTTCTTCCTCTCCCAGTGAAACTGCCACCCTTTGAATTTTGCCTCGCGACTGGAGAGCTAGCAGCGCACGCTGATTTCGACATCAAGAAGTTGTTTGCCTAATAGGAGTGAACTGATTGAAGTTGAGGAGAGATGAGTAGAGAGGCGTGATAAAAATTCATGCTGCGTAGCCCAGGAAAATCTGCTTCCACTGAAGATAAACACCTCTGAGATGCGGTTCCCTGTTCCCTGCACCTCCTTACCCCCGGCTTCCTTGCCTAGCCTTGATCATCTCTCTTCTCATTAGCTGCCAACTGCTTATGTATTTTTTTCTCACCTCTGAATATGCAAGGATGCCCTGCTGCCCCTCTCTCCATTCTTTAATTTAATTTTAATTCTGTCTGATCACATTTGCATACCTGTCTCTTTTCCTTCTCTTATGAGATGGAATTATTTAAGCCCCAAGTGCTTTTTCTCTGGGACGCACTTTGGGGCTGGGCACACTCCAAAATACTTTGAAGAAAGCCACTCTGCACTCTGCACTGGTAAGCAAGTGTGGGCAAGCTCTTCCCAAGAAGAAGCTAGTTGTTATGCACAAAGGCCACCTCAGCATCCTGGCAGGGAAGCCAAAAGACTAAAAGGGGTCAAACATACTTACTTGAAGGGAATGGAAAACGGCTCATCAAGTTTTCAACTAGCTCTGGAGCCTGAAGGAATCAAAACCAAGCTTGTTCATTCATTCCCAAACTTTTGTTGATCACTGTCTATGTGCCTAGCTGCATGTTAGATGTTTAAAACACTGAGGTGACCAAGATGTATGCGCCTTTGATCTCCAAGATTTCATAATATGGCGGGTAGGACAAAGCAGCTGAATACAACTATGTCCAGTAGAAAAGAATCTCTATAGTTTTTTAAGGGGCTCATCTTCTCCCTAACGTAATGGTCTATTTCCAGTAATGCAGTCAATGTTTGATGGCAATACTAGCAAAATAAATAAATTCAGCTTGCTTTCCTAAATTCCCAATGCTACTGAGAGGATCAACCAGTAGAAAATTGGAGACCTAGTAATTTCAACATACCTACTAGCATCCATGATATTCAGCTAGTACAACCACCACGGCTATACTGGTTGTTAAAATACTGACACACTTCCCAAGCCATGACCTTGAGCCCCAGAGCCTGAACTGCCATAGTGTCCTTGTGTTCTTAGCCTGGACTGTGGAACCACTCTGCCTCTGCTCTGGGACCTCTGAACCTTCCTGTGATCCAGATGCCTGGGGCCTCTGGGATCTGCTCCAATGCTATGAACAGCAATCATTCTGGGGCACCTGAGTGGCTCAGTTGGTAAGCATCCGACTCTTCATTTCAGCTCAGGTCATGATCTCACGGTTCATGAGTTCGAGGCCCACATCAGGCTCTGCACCAGCAGTGTGGAGCCTGCTTGGTATTCTCTCTCTCCCCTCTCTCTCTGCCCCTCCCCAGCTCTCTCTCTCTCTCTTTCTCTCAAATAAAGAGTTAAACATTTAAAAGAAAACCAGCAATCATTCTGAGTAGCAAATACCTATATCCTATTGGTTGTTAGACATTTTTATAATCACCCTGTTTATATATTATTATACACAAATAGCAGAAACAGGAATAGATAGTTACGTCAAATAAAGACAATGGTTGTTTGAAAATTGGCAAAGTGCAAAGGTAACAATACTAGGAAGTTGGAGATACATGGTCATGAAATAAGCAGCACCGTAAAAGCATCACTTGCTCCCCAGAGTATGTGTCCAAGTCAACTATCATTCTGTTTCTTAAATGGTACATATTAAAGGTCGCTGAAGCTATGGACTAGGCATTACTCTTACCTCTACTGACCAAGAAAGTTAATAAATTCTATCAAACATATGTTTCTCACAAGGCACATTGTCATTCTTGTTCTTGGCCATCGGTGTTGATTCAGCCCTTCCGGAAACCCCTCAAATACTAATCTCTGTGACTTTCCTACACAGGCTGTATGTGCTTCACTCCTTGTATGTGCTCACACACTGCTGAAAAAACTATGACACCCTATGATGGAAAGATAGCTTTTTACAAATATATTATTTATTTTCCTTATTATTCATATTAAATTGTATGCCTCTATATTTTGAAGGATACCTACATCCAAAGCTCCAGAATAGCATCAAGAACTTTTCAACAAGGATATAAGAAGCTACCCTGTGTCAGGGTGTGTTCGGAGTGCTTTGTAAATGTTATTTAATACCCACCACAACCTGCTGAGATGGGCATTAACTTCCCCATTATCTTTTAGGGGGACCTGAGAGATGAAAATTTTATGTCTCCTTTATACTTGACCTCTGAAGCCGGGCATCACCCCCCTCGCCTTAAAACTCTTTCTTCCCTTCCTTCTTCAGTACCACCCCTGGTTCCTCTTCTCTCTGTGCATTTATTCTGGGTTCCTTTTCTGAAGGAAAAAGTGCCGGTGGCCCCAGAGTTTTCTCCTTAGACCTTACCTTGCTGTGGGTTCATCTCTCTCCCATTCCTCAAACATTTATGGGAAACCTCACCCTCATTAAATATAAATATATAATCATGCCATGGAGCTACTCATCATCCTTCAGTTCTCCCATTTTCCATAGAGGAAGGCCTGAGCTCCTCAGTGAGGTAGGTAGTTCGTCACGATCCCTCTCAGAGAGAGCAGAGGCCCAGTGGTAGGTCTGGCTTGGGGTGTGGTTTTCCTGGGGCCAGGATCGGGCAAAATGACACTGGCCGGCACTTGCCCAATGACAACAGAGCCACAACTTACAAAGGGCAATGGGAGAAGCCGTGACTGTCCCAAAGAAGCATCCGTCCGAAAGGGAGCGGGCACTGGCAAGAAGACATGCTCCAGGGAGATGGAAAATGTCAAAGAGACGGAGTCTGGACATGTTTTCTGAGCTTAAGAGGCAGTGGTCATCTGATATTTGATCAGGAGCCTGGAGGCCTAGGGATGGGCAGAAGAGGAGCCTTTAACAGTCTCCCTTAGAAGACACAAGGGAAGGTATGAATATCTAGTGACCACCAAGTAGGTGCCAACTGTCGCACAAACCACTTCAGGTAACGCATGCATTCTCACCGCGGCTGTGAGGTAAGCATTTTTATCATCATGTTATAAGTAAGAAAAAGAGGCCCAGAGGGCAGGGCACCCAAGCCCTTTTACCATAGGACCCTGTGCTATCAACTTTATCTCCCATTTCTTCCTGTAAAACCAACCATCACCCAGTGTTCTCCCTCGAGGGACTCATCCCGAAACATGCTGAACATTTACTCACTGCTCTGCCTTTGCCCAGTCTGTGATGGTTAATTTTATGTGTCAACTTGACTGGTCCATGGGGTGCCCAGATATTTGGTCAAATATTATCCTGAGTGTGTCTGCGAGAGTGTTTTTGGATGAAATGAACATTAAAATTGGTAGACTGAGTAAGGCAGATTGCTCTCCTGAATGTGGGTGGGCCTTATCCAATCAGTTGAAAACCTGACTAGAACAAAGGGCTGACATTCCCTGGAAGGAGAGGAAATTCTTCCTGGTTGACTCCCTTACGATTGGGACATCAGCTTTTTCCCCTGCAACTGGAACAGTGGCAATTCCTGAGTCCCAAGCCTGCCAGCCTTTGGCCTAGAACTTACAGCACTGATTCTCCTGGTTCTCAGACCTTCAGACTTGAGCTAGAACTACACCATTGGCTCTCCTGGGTCTCCAGCTTGCTGACTCGCCTTACAGATCTTGGGACTTGTCAGCCTCCATAATTGGACAAGCCAATTCCTTATAATAAATCCCTTTATCTATCTATCTATCTATCTATCTATCTATCTATCTATCTATCTATCTATAAAAGTATATATGTGTATAAAAAAGTATATATATGTATAAAAGTATATATATATATGCATATATATAGTACACACACACACACACACACACACACACACACACACACACATACACACACACATCCTACTGGTTCTGTTTCCTTGGAGAACCCTAACACGTGAGCTGCTCCTCTTACTCATAATCCTTTCCTCCACACCTCTATCCTTGTCCCATCTACTTAGTGAAATGCCCTTTCTCCATGAAGGAACACCTCTGAGGTTACCTTTCCTGTGAAGCCTCACCTGTGATCCTCCCAGCCCTCCTCCTACTCCTCTCACCCACAGGCAAGATTAATTCCTTCCCTCCTCTCCACTTTCACACTGAGTTTGCTTGCTTCTACTTTCTTCTCTCTCTACCTTTTTCTCACCATGTGGTCTTTGTGCTTTAGAGTTTGGTGGGTGTGTGGACCCACAATATTTCCAGCTTCTTGTGTCTCTGGACCCTCTGATGCCTGACATAGTGACTGAATTGAATAAAGATTGGTTGAGTGAAAAATCTCACTTCCCTTGAAACATCACAAAATACGTATTGGCAGTAATAGGCTCTATCGTCACAAAGGAAGGTCCAGGCAAAAAGCAGGGTTCGAGGGGCGCCTGGGTGACTCAGATGGTTAAGCCTCTGACTCTTGATCTCAGCTCAGGTCATGATCTCAGGGTTCGTGCATTCGATCTCTACATCAGGCTCCATGCTGACAGCACAGAGCCTGCTTGGGATCTTCTCTCTCCCTCTCTCTCTGCCCCTCCCCTCCCCTCGTGCTCTCTCTCTGTCAAAATAAATAAACTTTTTTTTAAAGCAGGGTTCAAGTGAATGCTTTTACTAGCATCGCTAATATGTGATAAAAGCCCTATTATAGATGAAGAGAGTACTAGAAACCGAAAAAATATTTTTTTAAACAAAGGTGCAACTAACAGAAAAGATTTTTTTTTTTTGTCAGAAACTTCCAACTTTCTCATCTTTAACCCCTGGAGGAGGCTTCCTCTCTGTCATGCAATACTGGTTATTCAAGTGTGTGCATCATTTATATACATGTTCTGGTGACATTCTCTAAATTGTTGAGCACAGGTTTCCTAAGTGGAGTATACTCTCTGCTATTAAGGGAAACTGTCAGGCAATTTAAGCAGAAAATGTGACCTCGTAAAATGCTGACCCTTCAGAAGCTGTCATCTCATGGTGACTGCTTCTCAGAGTACAAATACTGTCAAAAACCCATCATATACCCTAAGAGAATTGAAAGAAGCAAAAGGAGAAAATGCATCCTTCACTGGAAATCTGATTCTAGGATACGGGTTTGAAGAGTTTGCATACAATATGTTCCCCTCCCCCAAACTAATGTTTGAATCGTAACTAGCATCCGGGACTTTCCAAACCTGCCAGAGACTTTGAGAGATGATGTAATCCAACAGCCACCTTTACAGATGAGGGAAACTGAGAACAGGGTCAGAAGCTCTTCAAGCCAGAGAGTATTTCAGTGGGTAGAATAACAGCCCAAGCATTATAGATATCTGACCATGGGTCTGCCTGCTGTATCTAACTGCCAAGGTCTTGTTGTTGGTGTAATAGAAATGGTGCACGAAGATGGAACATATGTATCACTTTTGGTAAATGAGGACAAAGAGTGAGGGTTTAAAAGAGCTGGAATAAAAGGCCCCACATTAAAAAGATGCTGAAGTGTGGAACAACATAACTGAGTGGAAGAGGAGGTCCCTACATGCCCCTGGGGAGGACTCAAGTCCTCCCGCCCCCCATCTAGTCCTCCCCATGTGCTGGCTGATACTCAAAACTTCCTCCTTGGAAGTTCATTCATTTGACTTGAGGTTGTGTTAAGATGCAAACCAGCACTGCTCCTGGGAGCTACAGCACAATCAGTCATGGTCACCAGTGACTTCCTTTGGAGAGAAGGGTCGGGGTCTCCCCTGTGAGCTGGTTCTGAGGCAGGGAGGGGAGGAGGGAAGAGGGGAAGCAGGTGTCTAATAACCCCATGAATTCTTTCTTATTTCTCTTGTTCCTGTCTGTGTTTTTTTTTTTAAATTTATTGTGTGTTCAGGTGAATCTTTTAAACAGCACAGACAATTATCTTTGCTCCGCATCATACACAATTTACATTCTCCAAATTGAAAAGCACAAAACCCTGATGGGTTTCTGCTCTAAACCACCCCAGTGGCAATAAATGTGTCTTTACAGCATTTTTTCTCTCTGCTGTCGGCGGCATTATCATAAGTTTGGTAATATCATCAGTGCATGTGTGTCACTCAAAGGGTATCATCATGCTGGGGTGCCATGTGGGAATTTGTTCCAGTGGATAGAATGGCCACCTATGAGCCTGAAAAAGGGAGGTCGGTTTCCCAAGCCATGGGTGGAACAGGTTGTGGCTTCAGAAAGAGAAAAACCTGCAGACTGTTTCCTCTTGTGTTTGGCTCCGGGGCTAAGTAGTGAAGAACACAGAATGAGCTGGTGAAATGGCAGAGGAGACGGGTACAAGAGGCAGGAATGGCCGGATGAAGACTCAGACATGGAAACTAACATAGACGTTGTACTTGACTAAACTGCAGTCACCCTCCTCTAGGCCTTGACATCCAGGGTGGGTCTTCATGCCCTCTGTGGAGGACATCACCCTGCATGGTGTCTGCATCGCCCAGTTGGAGGGAGCAAGAATCCGGTCAAGCTGGTTTAGACAGAATCCCCACCCTCCATATCTGATCAAATTTCTCATCCCTCTCCACCCCCAGGTGATGTCTGATAACCCTGGCCTCCCATGCCTGTACCTTCTCTTAGTAATTTCCCACCCACTGACCCCCACCCTGCCCCTTGGCTCTCGATCCTCACTTGCCCCCACCATATTCAGAATGGAGCCCAGTTCCATTTTCCCTGAGTCTCTTTTCCCCTATTGCCTTAGGTCTTAATAAAAACATGTATTTACTGTTTTAACTACCGTCTGACCCTAAAAGTTTCTTTGAACCATGCAGGGTTGTTCCTTCATTTTACTGAGTCCTGGAGAAACTGCTGGTGGTTGGTTGGATTTTGGTGGCAGAGAAGGGGAGGGAACCCAAGGTCCCCGCAAGGTTCATTTCTGGGGTGACTTGGGGAATGGTGTTCACCGTGGACAGATATAAGCTTACACTGAAACAGAAAGACAGCAAATACGTGTGTCCAAAAACAACAGGAAGAAGCATAAAGATCATGCTTTGGAAGAGGACGGCAACCATAGAACCGAAATTCTCAGTAAGCAAGAAAGCCATGGGGAACTAGGATTCGAATCTAATTCTATCACTGATTTACTGAGTTGCTTCGGAAGAGTCACTTAATTAACCTCCCCCAGATCCAACTCATCATTCTCTTCTTTAGATCAAGATAATGTATACAATTAACTAATGTTCCTGGAGTTAAAAAATGAATTCTATTTACAGGTCACGGAGGGACTGTGTCCAGTTCTGAGCACTGCTCTGAGACATTGTCCCCCAGGTTCAGGGGGAGGGTGCCAGCAATAATGACACCCACTTGTCTTGTGTTAGGCCCTCTTTTACGTACACAAGTGATTAGTACGTTATGACAAGGCTATTTTTCAGATCCAGTTACTAGTTTAGTAGTTTATTAGTTTAGCAATTGTATCTGCAAAATGTGTCTTTACTCCTACCATGTGTGGAAACTGAAGCACAGAGAGGTCAGGTAACATACCCAGGGTCACAAAGCTGATGGTTGGCAGAACTGGGATTTGAACTTCTGCTGCCTGGGCCCAGAACACAGGCTCTCCGTCTGTCACTATGCTGCCCTGAGAGACAAAAACTGATCCAAAACACTGGGGATTGTGTTCACCTTCCGTAGAGGCAAGGACTTAAGGTCTCTGACACGGGATTAGTAGCATTTTCATTTTGGAATAAGAGTGGGCTTATTCTGTACGGAGTCTAATAAAATAGGATCAGTGGCTTTGGGGCACTTGAAAGCAGATTTCAGACAAAACTGAGAATATTTTCCCAACAATAAGATGTAGAAACAAGACAATCATCTCAACAGGTGTGGTGGTTAAGAGCTCTGCTATCTGGTGGCGTGACCTAGCCCCTCAGCTTTTGTGCCTCAGTTGCCTCCTCTCAGGAATGTGGCTAGGCGTGGGACCTATGTCTGAGAGCTGTTGTAAGGACCGAGTTGATAATAAGGAGGGTGTAAAGGTACTATGTTGACTGTGGCGGCTAGACAATCACGTGACAGCAATGATACAGGGAGAGAAAGATTCCTACAAAGTGTGGAAAGGAGTCAGGGTGCGCATTTCTTCTTAAGATCTGTGAGTCCAGTAACCTCAGGATACATTGCAATTCAATGCAACACACAGCAAAACAATGTCTTACATATGATCAGCGCCCTATTCAGTACCGCTGTTGACTCCTATCATGGCCATTATCCACATATGATGATGGGGTCACTATACCTGAGAATCCTAAAAATCTAGGGAGTAGCTGGCCCACATTGACTGGTCCTTAACCTCGCAGAACGCTTACTGATACCATTTATGACACAGTAAGACACTGTTAGATGTAATCCAGTCGCCAGCTACCTGCCTGCGTGCCCGACTTTCCCTGAGGCTGAACGTCAGCATCCGGCCATGTCTTAAACATTTTTGAATCACCTGGAACACCTCACACTGGCCAGGCACATGGCCAGGAAAAAATGAGTAGATTGATGAGTTGAAAATAAATATGTGGTTCGGTGATCCGTTAGGGCAAATCAGAGGGTAAGAGCTAAAGGTAATGCTAAATCACAGTAAATATAATCACTTATTTGCTTCAGAACCTTTTCAGGTTTGCAATTTCTGTTTTTATTTCATAAGCACGTGTGCACGTCTTTATTGTAAGTGGCTTCAACACCTTTTTGGACACAGGTATAAATTATAAATAAATAAACAAAATGCCAAATAGGCCATTTCATTGAAAGATGGCCTGGATTTTGCACATTCGGGAGCCCTGGGACTTACTATCTTTGGAAAAGATACAAATTTGTCTTTCCTCATGCCAACCTGTGGCTGAAGGATGACTTATGAGCCAGGGTAGGTGAGAGTCTATAGGACAGGTAGGGGGTGAGACAGTCTAGGGCCAACTTCTGGAGTGGGGGATGGGGGGTGGGGGTGTCATTGTGTTCCAGAAGTAAGTCATTTGGCCATTTGGAGATGTTGGGGCCAAACCACATGTCCAGACCAGAGAGCCAGAGCTCAGTGCTAACATTGTGGGCTCTTTACACACATTGTCTGGGTTCACATTCTGGCTCCTCCCATGTAATCTTGGGACAGTTACTTAATTTTTCTGTGTCTGTTTTCTGGTCTGTAAAGGAGCTGATGGCCTAAATAATTCCTTCCTCAAGGTGTTTATATAAAATTTAATTCTAATAAGTTCTCAGAAACCCTATCTGGAACAGTGCATGCTCTCAATCACATTGGGTATTATCATTCCCTTAAGAAGTACACCTTATATAAATGTGTATTATGCTAGTGGCACAATGTTATAGAGAAGGTGTTGAAGAAACTCAGACCACCATGCATTTGATGAGCATACATGCAATGTTTACCATTCTGGAGTCCGGGAGATGTAGTCAGATAATTGAAGAAAATAAAATATTGTAACTTCCCTTCCTCAATGAGCTCCGCAAGTTTACACGTCATGATTGTTTTATAGAAATTACCATCTTTCAACATAGTTGACCAAAGCTCACGGTCAAGAGTTAACCATGGCCTCAACCGGGAATTTTCCTTTACAAACAATGAATGGACAAAGGAGACATGCTCAGAGAGGTTAAGAATCAAGAGGAAACCTTTTTCTTTTTTTTTTTTTAAGAAGTAAGGGGGGAAAAAAAAGAAAAAAAATTTAAGAAATAAGGAAAATAACCCTGCGCTCCCCTGTTTCTGTGAGGACTTATAGATCCGGGAATGTTTGACTAAGATCTGGGTCAAGATCTTACAGTGTTAATGTGTTTCCTACATTATTAGAGTTTTACACTAAGAGTTTACTTCTCACATACATAGCCAGACATACGCAAATGCTCACATGCTTGTAATTACAACCAAGCTATAATATGGGATTACATACATATCACTGAAAATAAACCTAAATCACACACCAAAGCACAGAAAGACAAAATATGGATAAGGATGATTCTAGAAACCCATAAACATCATGAGCAGGTCAAAAGCTAAGTTCTTAAAACTTACCAAGCTGCACGTGTTTATAGCTTAAATGTGCTCTTTCACAGACCATTGCTTTCACAGAAAACTCACATCCCAGAAGAATTTTAATTGAAAAATAAGGCAGAATATTCATCAGGCAACTGGATGCCTCCCATAAGATGCGTAGTATTTCAATATTAATTATGCCAGAGGCACAAAAATATCCAGTGGGTTTAATCTACGTGTCTTTTAAATATTCCCCCTCATCACCTTAAATATGGAGTCAGCTCCGTTTCCTACCCTCAGGAATGGCAGAAGAAGAAGGCATGTGCAGATGGTTAGCTTACATGCTTCCAGTCCCCAAGCGACATCCTATCCTAGCCAGCTCTCTTTCATTGAGGTCCTAGGTCCATACCGTTGACCATAAAAAGAAGTAGATGAAGGAGCAGAGGCTCCCAAAACATTTAATACATGGCCTCCACTGGTAAAAACCAACACCTGTGACCTAATGACAGAGAGTAGTATCAGCTTTATTGTCAGAGGATAACTAGGCTGGGATTTTCATTTACACTGCAAAGCTGAAGTAGACACATTCCTAGTTCATTTGTATACTTGCTTAATTTATTGCATGTGAATGGGGCAAGACTGTATTCATGTCCAGCCAGCAGACCTGTTTTTACTCCTTCCACCCTACCCCTGCTTTGGCCTCATCGACAGCTCCAAAAGCTTTCGCCAAGAACATTTTCTTTATTAATTAAAGACTGGGGGGCTCAGCCAACGATTTCTTTTTTCCTTTCCCCGCACATATTCACCCTCTTACATCTCATGCCTCGGAGAGCTATGGCACTCTATCACAGGTGGTTTCCTAGGAGATGTGCTCACAGCCAGGACCCCACACTACGCATTTCCATTTTCCTCCCCACCTCCTCTCCTAATAAGCTTGAGCTAGTGAAACAAGGTGAAACTACATCAGCACTTTTAAAAATTACTCTACAAATTACTCCACTGATTTCATACTCATTCATGGGGGAAAAAAATGTAATTGCAGACTATGGGCTTTTTTTAGACAAGTCTCAGTGTAGAATCATACCTAGTATCCTAAGTATAGGATTTGTCACAGGCGTGGGGATTTTACAGGCTGCTCAGAGCACTAAGACTGAGGTTACTGAAATACCTTGGCTTCCCAGTCCTAAGCTCCAGGGGTGGCTCTGGTAGTTTATTTGGTAGCATACATCTTGTGTCCACTGCAGGAGAACCAATATCTGATTGAAGGAACAGAACCTTCAATCATTTATGCTGTCTCTCAATGCACTAGGACTTGCCAGAAAATAAATCAATATGTAGCTAAACCAGGATATATTCATGTACTCTCATTAGAGAAGTCTAAAGATAGTATCTGGCTAGCATCTGGGTTGTGTCTATCAAGGGGACACCTGAGGACAAAGGTTCTCCTTCTGGACCCCCTTTATTAAGCATCATCTGCATTTGAGAATGGAGAGAAGAGGGAATCCAGTCTGGGAAGGGGTAAAGGTCAGGTGGTTCCATGCTCCATGAGCAATAGAGATCTTTACCCTACTCTCTGGCAGAGCCCCAGGAAGGAGACGTGATCCAAGGGAAAAATGTTAGCAAGGGCCTGCTGGGAATGCTGGACCTTGAGCACTAAGGGTCCAGACCATGGCAAAGATTTCTGGAAGGAAATCAGATAGATTCCACTTCTCCCATGCAGGCTTGACAGGAAGGAAGGAAAGCAGACAGATTCCACTTCTCCCATGCAGGCTTGACAGTGAGCAGTCAGTGGTGTCACGATGGATGGGAATGGCAAGGTCTGTACCCATTTTCCAGGCACTGCATGAGAAGAGTAATGAGATCGAGACTGAAATCCCCACCCATCCAGAGGGGTGAAGACTTAGGCTCAAATTAACTCCATTTAAGGAATAGAGAAATAGACATTCTCTCACACCTGTTTGTAGATAGACTGAGATTTGCATGTGCTACAAAGATGCTAATGTTTGTATGCGTGTCCTTTTTTTAAAATGTTTATTTTTGAGAGAGAGAGAGAGAGAAAGAAAGAGACAGAGTACAAGTGGGGGAGGAGCAGAGAGAGAGAGAGGGAGACACAGAATCCGAAGCAGGCTTCAGGCTCTGAGCTGTCAGCACAGAGCCTGACGTGGGACTTGAACCCACGAACCGCGAGATCATGACCTGAGCCGAAGTCGGATGCCTAGCTGACTGAGCCACCCAGGTGCCCCTTGTATGTGTCTCCTGAAAGACTTTTCTGATGAAGCCAGAAGACAGGGATGGTATGGACCACATGTGAGTGTTGGTCCTCACCTTCTGCACTCATGGCAGACATTCTTAATCAAATCATCATACTTTTCATTGTAAATTAAGTACACACACACACACACACACACACATTCAATAAAATTAACCTTACACACACACAGATGGAGTCACGGGAACTTCAACACAGGGCTTCAGGCAGCCACAGCAACCACTCGGAACTGATACAGAACAGGAATCCCATTTGCCTTTCCTTCCACAGGGTGAGGCCACGTCAGCGTGTAGAAGGTGGTCATTCATAAAGGTGGTTCCCAGCGTTAGTCATCTGAGAGGAGTGGAGGGTCATTAGACATGAAAACAGAGTTTGGGGGGCATGACTTCACGTTCGAGTTTCTCTCCCCTTCCACTAGCTCCGTGTCATAGGGAAGTACATTCCCAGGCTTGTTTGCTTTCCCAGTGGGAAGTGGTGAGGAAAGGCTGGAGGAAGACACCTTTCTCTCTGCTTCCTGTAGTGCTGCCTCCCTTGGGGGCTGTCACTTCCTCCAGGAGCTCAGCCCCTGCCAGGAAGTCCCTGCTGTGAGGCTGACTCCTGACAGATGGCAGGTAACCCCCACTCCCTCCTGTGTCCCTACAGCCTTCTGGGGGACAGTGAGTTCCTGCTGTCACTTCACCAACCCCCCTGCTGGGTCTCTTAGCTCTCCCAGCACCTGGGTCACCGATTCCCTGTCTGAAATGATCTGTGTTTGAAATTCTTGACTGGAGCCTGACTGAAACAGGAAATGACCCCAGATAGGCAGGGCCGACACGTTCTCTCTTGACTTCAAGCACTAGGGTACGGATGTCAAGAGCTTCTATCAGCTCTGGAAGAAGGGCAGGGCGGTGAAGAAGGAGGGCCTCTGAGAAAGAGAGGGGCAAAGAGTAGACCGCAGGAGGGCCGGAAGCTGGAGATGGAAAAATCACCCCTCCTAATAGAGATCACCATTGCAATTCTGTCTGCCTCCCTTTGCCGTCACTGAGACTTCAGAAAGTCAGATGGGACGATGCCAGCTGGGTCTCAGCTGTACCGCGAGGCTTGATTTCACTTCAGAAATGTGTGGACCTCTTTCGAGGGCAGCCTACTCCCAGGCTTCGAGTGCTGGCTTAACTTATTTTTACTGTAATTTTACTTACTTAAATGTGTACAGCCAGAAAAAAAAAATCCATTTGTGCTCAAGTTGTTACATAACTATTAAATCAAATTTGTAAATTAAATATATACATATGTGAAAAATCAAAATGAACACAATTGATTTAACCTGATGTGTGTGTGTGTGTGTGTAATCTGATGATATGTATGTACGTGTATATATAGATATATACGTCTTCTCTTTTTTTTTTACTGACACTAAACTGAATATGTTTCTGACTCCCATACAGTAGGTTCTTTTGAGTGTGGCATGCCTTTATTATCACGTGCTGGATAAGGAGTCAATTCTCCTATCGTTTTCTTCCGGCTCAAACCTCTGCACAAACTTTAATAATCCAGGGTGATGCCCTTGGCCTACATTTGTCAGAACCACATCATTTATTACAAAGTAAATCTCTGCTCTTCCCTCATTAGCCTGAAAGAAATATGGTGGACAGTACAATCAGGGGCCAGTGCCCAGCTGTGAGGTGGTCATCAGATGCTGCACACTTCTCTCCTACCCTTTGTGTTTTGAAGATTATTGTGTTAAAACCACAAAATAAAAATTCTTATAAAGGCCCCCTGAGAAACAGTACTAGGAATATTGTCCCTGAGGCCAGCCTAGTAGTGGTAGCAATAATCATGAATGATCCCACGGAAGAAAGACCACAAGGGAAGGGAAGGGAAGGGAAGCTCGAGGAATTAGCTGCCGTCCCTTTCCACGTGGATATTCTCCTTTGTGTGACAGTCTTAAAAGATGTGGGCTTGGTTTTCGTAATAGTCTAAGAGGCTTTCTTATGGTTTTATGAAGTTTGCATGAGGAAAATAAAATCAGGTGATCCCTGATCCAGCCATATTGATGGATGCCATCCATTAATTAATACATCAATTAATGACATATATCGATGTCATGAGCATCTCGATAATGCAGTGAGCATCAGGGAAGACGCTGAGACATTGGAATGATACTGAAAGTATGTGTTTGTGGCACCTGGGTGGCCTAGTCGGTTAAACGTCAGACTCTTGGTCTCAGCTCAGGGCATGATCTCATGGTTGTGAGATCAAGTTCTGTATTGGACTCTGTGCTTACAGCACGGAGCCAGCTTGGGATTCTCTCTCTCCCTTTCTCTCTCTCTCTCTCTCTCTCTCTCTCTCTCTGCCCTTCCTCCACTTGGGTGCCCTCTCTCAAAATAAACTGAAAAAAAAAAAGTAAGTACACGTTTGAGTGGAACGATAGTGAATAGAGGTTTTGGAAGGAAGTGACCAAATTCACTCTTACTTTCATTCTCAGGATGCGATACAAGTGTAATAAATGCTCTGTGTGTAGACAGGACACTCACACTGCTCATTTTCTGGCATCCTTAATTGTGCACAGATACATATACCACAGAAAACAGAATTGTAGCACAGGGAAGTAAGACAAGTTTTAATAGTCATGGTCCCTGGAGGGCAATTTGGTCAATGTCAGGAGGCTCACACCTCACAGTCCAGCTGTCCCCCTCCCAGGTGGAGACTCTGGGGAAACACGTCTAAGAGGAGACACGTATAAGAATGGACACGGCAATATTGTTTGTAATGATTGAAGAGAGAGAGAGAGAGAGAGATGTTTACCCACAAGAGGACAGATATATGACTGACAGTATATTAATGCTCTGTTGTGCTCAAGCAATTCCCCTGGGAGGAAAATGCATGAACTACAACTATGTACATTCATGCTGGTGATGCTCCCCCCTCCCCCACCCCACACAAACTGATGAGTGAGAAGAACTAGTTGCAGAAGATTCATACACTTAGAATACAAACACACAGGCACAAAATATTTGTAATAAAAATATAAAGAAGAGTATGAGATGATAAATTCAGGATAGATACTACCTCTGGGAGGGAAGTGGGGGGTGTGATTGTGGAAGGTACACAGGGGCTTCAACTCCATCAGCAGTTTTATTTCTTACACTGACTGATGTGTGTATATATATATATATATATATATATGTATATACACATATACATATATATACACACATATACATATATACATATATACACACATAAAACATATATACATATATATATACACACACAAACACATATAACATATATACATATATACCCACACACACATATATACACACACATATACACACACACACACACACACACACACACACACATATATATATACACACATATATATATACACACACACATATATATATATCGGTCTGTATTCTTTATGTGTTTTTGTGTACGTGAAATAAGTCATGATAAAGAAAACATCTTAATGAATCAGTCATCTCACATAAAACACAACTCTGCTTGGAAAAAACTTTAATGGAAACTTTGAAGCTTCCATAGACTCCTAGACATGCCTGGAACAAAGCTTGTAAACCTGAGCTCAAGCCTTGCCTGATGACCTCATTGGCTTTCTCCATCAAAAAGGCTTATTTACCCTCTTGTTATTCTATCAAGGCTCTCTATGTGAAAACATTAGTCTGGAAAGTAAAAGAAACTTTGCAGCAATCTGGATAAGTGTTTTTCTTGAAGCAAATGTGCCCATGTTAAAGGAGTTGCTTTGATTGTTCTCGGCGGTTCATTTGTTTGATAGAGAAAAGGCTCCCAGGAGCAGAGCGAAGGAACATGTATATTTTCATCTGACAGAACTTACCACCCTTTGGGAGCCTTGGGGTTCAGGTCTGAAAGCTATAGCAAAGTCTAAACTGAATCTAAAACCAAGTTGGAAAAAAAAACTCCCCTGGGGTTCTTGAAAGAGTTTCCATACATCACACTCATGTCATAAGGGAGCATATGACAACTGTTCCAACACTGTGGGACATGGGTCTTGCGTAGAGTCTTTGGGCCTTCTCCATGGCTCCTTGTCTACCTCTGCATCCCAGTGGAACCTAAAACCTACTGCCATCTGGCCCATCCTTCATTCCTCTTCCAGAGGAACTTTGGCATCTGTATATCATAATCACAATACCAAAACCACAAGATAAATTTGGGAGGCATTTGGTGTAGTAAAAGGAGGGAGTGTGAGATATTTGGCCAAACAAGGGTTCAGACCCTGCCTTTATCCCCTTTGTGGCCGCGGATCTTCCTTGGGAAAGTTACCTGACTTTTTTTGACCCTCAGTTTTCTCAGCATTACAATGGAGATGAAAACACTTAATCAGTGCACTAATCACAGTGGCTGGAACTCAGCAGATGACATCATCGTCCCCATCATTCTGAAGCCCAGCCAACACCAGCATCTACACACAACTCCTGCTACAGGTGAGCCCTGGTGCTCTGGCTGAGGTGAAGGCCACTTGATCCTATGCAACCGGAACCCACACATCTGTAGATGAATATTAGTCTTCTATGGCGTGGCACGCACAGGACATGAGGCCAATATTTAATGAATGAAATGTTAACTCTGCATTAAGCCAAACTTGTCATTTACATGGGACAAGCCTAAGGGCTTAATCCTTAGATGATGGTTTTGCCTTTTGAACAGTCATCCAGTGAACGCTGTGTGAATGATCTGTTGTAGCAGGTGCAACGTGTGTACAGGAGGTAATGGACGTGGCAGTGGAGACACAGGAAAAAGAGACATGAGTCTGCCCCTCAGGTCAGGGAAGGATTCATGGAAGAAGAGACAATCAGCTCTTAGAGACTATGGAATTTCCAGGCAGAGAAGGAGGAGAGCAGAATCCAGACGCAATACGCAGGACATCCAAAGGCACAGAGGCCAGGCAAGCCATGGGTTGTTGATGAAGCATCAGTAACGCTAGAGCATAACATCCCAGAAGGTGGTGGTAGCAGCAGAGATGGAATTGGGAGGCAGGGACCAATCAAGAAGGACCTGAGCGTCATACTAAGGGTAGAACTTTCTTCTCTGGCAATGGGAGCAGCTAGGGGAGAATTCTGCAAAGCAAAATTACATGACTAGGTTTGTGTTTTGGAACAGGGGCTCTATCAGCCATGAGTTGATGGATTGGAGGGGGTGAGTCTTGCTGGGAGACCAGAGGCCCAGCCAGGAGATTATGGGAAGAATCCAGTCAGAAGATGGCCACTTGCACCAACACTGTGATCATGCGGATGAAGGGGAAGGGGAAGGGGAAGGGGAAGGGGAAGGGGAAGGCACAAGATAGGGTGAAGAGAGGAAATAACATGACATGGAAACTGAAGACATATGAAGAGTCAGGGACAAGGGGAGGGGTGCAGAGACCCAGGTGTCTGACGTGGGCCTGGAGAGAGGGGTCTGTCACTCAGTGAGTTAATGGATCCAGAAAGAGGAGTAGCTTCTGGGGCATAACAAGGAGTCCAGGCTTAGAGTAAGTTAAATACGTCTCTGGGATATATCCCAGAGGGATATATCTCCTCTTATAACAGGGGCTGTTGAACACAACAACAAAAGCCAACAGGGACTCGGGTGTGTAGCCATGAAACTTGAGAGAGGTGTAGGCCAGGGGTGGAGAGTGTGGAGGCCTCACATAACAGTGGTCAGCAAGGCCAAGAACTTGGACCTTGTTACCCGAGGAGAGTGGAAGGAAATGCTCCCTCAGCTCACAATACCTTTACACAGAGCGCCTTGGTATCTGCAGCAACTGGTTCAGAAAATCCCTACGGGAATGCAACTAAAGGAGAAAAAGCTCTGAAACAATACGTGGAATGGAAGAGAGAGAGAGATTGAGAAACACTCAAAACCAGTGTTAAATTGACTGGGAAGAAAGTGTGGAAAACAACCAAGTTAACTGCTTAGAACTGCTCCGTTCCCCTGTATCCACATGTGCCCTCTGACCTGACCTTGTGTCTCTCCTGCACAATGGAAGCACTGAGCTAATTCATTCTTTGTGTGTGATCATCAGCTTTCACTGCAGAGGTCAAAGCGCTCGGGGTATTCATCTGACCAAATGTGCTTGTACCAGAGGTCCCGGGCTGTGCCAAAATCCAACTACAAAATAGCACTGGGGAGAGACTACATGGTCAAAATAAGCTATTAGGAGAGTGATGGCAATTTACCAGTATTAGACAAATCCCAGCTTTATGGCTTCTTTGGTTGTACCAATAAGTCAGGTAGAGCTGGCCTATCTAACATGGCAGCCAACTAACCATGTGTTTCTTTTTTTTTTTTTTAATTTTTTTTAACCTTTATTTATTTTTGAGACAGAGAGAGACAGAGCATGAACAGGGGAGGGGCAGAGAGAGAGGGAGACACAGAATCTGAAACAGGCTCCAGGCTCTGAGCTGTCAGCACAGAGCCCGACGCGGGGCTCGAACTCACGGACCTTGAGATCATGACCTGAGCCGAAGCCGGATGCCTAACCAACTGAGCCACCCAGGCACCCCTTTATTTTTTTATTTTTTATTTTTTTAATTTTTTAACCATGTGTTTCTACTGAGCACTTGAAATGTGGCCAGTCTGAATTGAGACATGCTGTAAGGGCAACATGCACACCAGACTTTGAAGACAGTCTGAAAAAAAAAAGAACATAGAATATCTCACATTTTTTATATTGATTGCGTGAGGAGATGATAATAATGGATACATTTGGCTACATAAAATATATTATTAAAATTACATATGCCAGTGTCTTTTAACTTTTTCAATGTGGCTACTAGAAAAAGTAAAATTACACATGTGGCTCCCATTGTGATTTGAATTCTATTTCGACTGGCCAACACTGAGTTCTAGAACCTAAATAACCTTCACTCCTTAGCATATTCTAGGCATGTCGTAGGCACATACCAGGCTTCATTGTTTTACTTATTCCCCAAATTGAAAACAAAGCAATTCAGAGTAAATGTTCATCTCTTTCCAATCTACCAATGAGAAACCTGCCCAAGAGCTCTGTCTGAGAAGTATTCATGCTTTACTCAACCTATAAAGTAAAGACTTGCTTTATAGGTTGTAGGGTAATATCTAAATCCTGTGCTGTTCCTATCACATACACTCGTATTGGAATCAACTTCAGAAGCATCGATTTTGGAAGTGAATGACAGCTACACAAACATGCACACACACACACACACACACACACACACACACACACTCCATGTGTGAGTGTGCACATGCATGTGCACTAAATACGAATCTTTCACCAAAAATTTGTAGAGACTACAGAATCGTAGAAAGTCCTTGGGGTTATTTTAGTTCTCAAAGTTAATTGTCGGAATAAGGACTTTGGTCTTTATATAATTTCATAGTTTCCTATAGTTTCCTAAACTGGCTTCCCTAGTCTTAAGTACAGTGTTTTATTTTGAAATCTGAGGAGAAATGACTACACTTTGGTTTCCCATTTAGGAAATATGTCCAAGTTCATGCTCTTTGTTTAAGATAAAGTAGACCTTCCAAGACTAAATAGGGTCCTCCTTCAGGCATTTTTATCCCTTTGAAGACACTCAGTTATTACCATTAAGGTAATTCCCTCTGAATATCAATGCAGAGTTAATTTACCCAATTGCTATCATCTTCCTGTATTAAAAGCATCACATTTAGTGAAAAGGAATGTGGCCTTTGGAAAAATCATTTTCTCCTGCTTGTAGCTTCTAGAGTGTGCACTCCCACCTTGTTTTCAAGAGAAAGTGATTGGGTTGCTTTGTCTTATTTGTGGACCCTTCAACACTTTTCCTTGTGTTTGTACAACGGTGACAGAAGGAAGCATTTATTGCCTGACACTCGATATGAGCAGTTAATAAATCCCCACTGGATGAAAAAGTAAATGAGATAGAAGAACTGCTGTGATGACTTTTCCCTTCCCAACAGCTTGGCTGCTCAGAGTTCTCTTCCTCCCCTGCTTGGGATGTAGCAAACAGATCTGACCAGAGCATGAAGGGAATTACCACGAATTAATCAACTCAATTTTTTTAGCCATCGGAAATCCTCGAAAATCCTCACGTCCTTCCCTCCCCTCCCTCAGTCATGTTATGCTTCACTCACCACACTCCTATCCCTTTTTAATTATACAACATGAGGTCGGTGGCTTAGGGACTCTCATCCATCTTCTTTTCACTAACTGAGTATCTCCCCCTGTAAGTACAGCTTGGCCTCCCAGCCCCTGGGAGTGGCCACCTGGGGTCCCTTTGATGAAGCCAGTGGCCCATGTATCTTCTCATTCCACAGGGCCATCCAGACGGCTTTCAACATGACTTCATAAAATCTTCTAGGTCAACAGAATTTTTTCTTGACACATGACAGAAAGGGCTTTGAACCAACCATGGCTTTGAAAGCCCAACAGTGGCCAGGCTGGCACTTGTGGTCTGTTCCCGGTTCTTTTATCTATTTGCTGGGGTGTGGAACAAGCCTTGCATCCTGAATTTACCCAGGCCTAGTCTTAGAGGCCCAAACTTTCATTGTTGGACAATGTATGAGCTGTTCCATCTGGAGAAGCCAAGAAGAGGCACCCTGGTGCCTGTGCCTTTTCCAGGTCCTCTTCTCCCAGGTAGATTATAACTATGATAGTGAAGATCACATGAGATGATGTATATTCAACTTTGCAAGACCCAAAGCACCAAAGGAAGATTGTTCTTTTACTAAGATGTCAGTTAAGAGATGGCCAAACCAAGGACCAAAAGAGAAAAGTAATTTTCTTAAGGTCCTGGAGAGGAAATCTTTGGCTTAGGCTGAGTCTATAATCCTTTCTTCTAAACCTTCTACCTACCATAATTATTTGTCATGAAAGGCTTTATTATAATGAGAGCTGATTCATGCTACAGAGGCATCTGTTTTATTCTGAGCTGAGTCTGCACCTGGACAGGTGAGGACCCAACTTCACAGGGGTCTTGCAGGAGGAGGAGCTCTCTCTCTGTGTCTCAGCTAACAGCATCATCTTGAAGACAGATGGCCTGCCTTCCCTACTTGGACTCATGACTATGACAATTCATTCCAAACATTTGTCATTCAACTTATATTTCTGCATATATCCATTTATGTATTTGCTCATACATTCATACTAGTAATAGCTAACTTTTATTGTGGTGTGCCAAGACCTCACAGGCATTAACACACTTACTTCTTGCAACAACACTTAATAGAAATCCTATTATTGTATGCCATTTTACACATGAAGAAACTGAGGCCCAGAAAAGTTATACCCTAGGAAGTGACAGAGCTAGGGTTTGAACCTGCGCAGTCTGTAGTCTGATTCAAACAAGGCTATGGTGCCTCGCACATCTCCTTTTCCAGACTCACCAAACAAATGGTCCTATAGTCCCTACCTTCCTTGGCACGGTTCACAGATGCCTTGCAAGGGGTTGTTTGAAAATGAATCAAGTTGTTTCCTGTTTGTATGCAACTGAAGTCAGTGGTTCAATAAATGCATTACAGTAGCTCTTTGTAAAGTAATCTGATGCGTGTCTCATAAACCTATTTCTGGTTATTGGCTTTATGGTAAAAATTCATGGCGCCATAAAAACATGGGATGTCTTAAAGGCTTCTGGCTTCTGAAGTTGGATCATCCTTAGCCGTCTCAGAGGTCTCCAGATTAGAAACCATATCAACCTTCCTCAGGAAAACATTTTGATGTCAAGAAACGGTGCATTGAATTTAATCTAAACCTGTCATGCACCAGCTCCTGAAGGTTTCCTCTTATTTAAGCCTCCATTAAGATAAAGGATAGCCTGTCATTAGCCCGTGAATAATCTTGTGGATATTTAATGTGTTTGAAAGTAATTGTCAAGCCCTCCTTAGTCTTCCCTGCTCAGGTGCTACCATTCTGGAGGCCTTAATGATTTCTAGTTCACAGAGCTCTGTGAAAGGGAGAGTCCAATATTTTATCAGAATCCACGTATCAAGTAGATAGAACCCAGTGGATCATTTCAGGCAGTACTCTCCATGGAGTCCTGGCAAAATTTCAAGCAGATTTAGCATAATTCTAAGCGACTTTAAGGGTTTCAGGTACTGTCTGATAATTGGCTTAAGGAACCAGAGAACCAATGATTATACTCTTTTGATTCTTTCTTTTGCTATCTATATTGCCTGTAATTTTAGAATTTTTACTTCTTACATCTATATCGAATGTACTTCCAAAATTGCAGTAGGGTGAAGAAGGATAAATCTCAAACTGATTGTAGCTACGTGTGGCACTTACTGTGAGTACATGAGAGCTGGACCCACAGGACACTATTCTGATGTTCATGCCAAATGCTCATCCTTTATTCTCTCGGCTTTCATTTCCCTGAAAATGTCCCTTTCATGAACAAAGGATGATCCTGGGGTGCCTGGATGGCTCAGTTGGTTAAGCATCCGACTTTGGCTCCAGTCATGGTTTCACGTTTCATGGGTTCGAGCCCCACATCGGGCTCTGTGCTCACGGCCCAGAGCCTAGAAGCTGCTTCAGAGTCTGTGTCTCCCTCGCTCTCTGCCCCTCCTCCTCTCATGCACAGTCTCTGTCTCTCTCTCTTTCAAAAATAAACATTAAAAAAAAATTTTTTTTAAGGGATGATCCTTTTAGAAAGACTTCCTTTAGAAAAACTACTTTATGCCACAAATCTGAAGTCATTCCTTCAGAAAAGGTCACTGCCATGCAATTAATGACACAATGTCTTTGCAGCAGAAATAAGGGAAGCTTGGACAGATAAAAAGCATCTTATCCGGGGGCGCCTGGGTGGCTCAGTCAGTTGGACATTCAACTTTGCCGAGATCAGGTCATAATCTCGCGGTTCGTGAGTTCAAGCCCCGCATCTGGCTCTGTGCTGACAGCTCAGAGCCTGGAGCCTGCTTTGGATTCTCTCTGCCCCTCCCCTATTCATGCTCGCCGTCTCTCTCTCTCTCTCTCAAAAATAAAAATAAACAGCAAAAAAAATTTTTTTAACAATTTAAAGAAAAGCATCTTCTCTGGAGAGTTAGCTAATCGTAAATGGACAGCAGATATTAAAGACAATAGTATCACAGTATACTAAAAAGCCTAGTCAGCACACACAATGGTTACTGAGTTGTCAAGTTAAACTTGGTAAATTTAACACTGCAGTCTTGCTAGAGAGGTTACTTCAGGTCCACTCCCCATTTCTTGTGGAAGCATTTGATTAAAAACCAAGAAGATCCTAGCATTTACAACAACATGGATGGACTTGGAGGGCATTATGCTAAGTGAAAAGAAGTCAGAAAGAGAAAGACAAATCCTGCATGATCTCATTTACACGCAGAGTCTAAAAAGTTAAAAACGAACCAAAAAACCACACTCCTAATGAAAGGGATCACGTTTGCGGTTGCCAGAGGCGAGGATGGGGGCGAGGGTGAGGGAACTGGAGACAGGTGGTCAAAAGGTGCAAACTTCCGGCTGTAACATCAGGTGGTCCTACGACGGAAGGTATGCGTGGTGACCGCAGCTAACTCTCCCATGTGGCATATTTGAAAGCTGCTAAGAGCGTAAATCCTAAAAGTTCTCACCACAAGGAAAGAGACTTTTTTTTTTTTTTTTTTGGTAACTACAGGAGGAGATGGATGTTAAATAAACTCATGTGGCGTTGTATACCTTAACCTGGTACAGTGGTGCATGTCAATCATATCTCAAGAAAACGGAAAGATAAAAAGATGGACGTCCAACCGAGACGTCCTCAGCCCCCCCCCCCCTCCCTCTCTTCTTGCAGTGTGGTGGAGAAGGATAAATTCGCACCTGATGCTGCGGCTGACCCAGAACCTACTCCGTGCAAAGTACAGACTCGTCTTGACCGCACGTGGCCCAAGCTGGGCGCTCACTGCCGATGCCCCAGCAGGCACTGGCAAGCAGGATTCGCGAGGGGCCGAAAATGAGGGCAATGGTTTTTGGCGGCCTCGTGCACTTGGAGGCAATGCACGGAGGATTAAAGAGAATCATGAAGGTTGGAGGATTAAAACTCGAATCAGAAAAGGACACGTTTTAAAACGTGCCCAAAGAATGATCAATTATCAAATTCTTTCCTTTACCCTCCTAGGAGAAATGACTCAATCAGCGACTCTCTCTCTCTCTCTCTCTCTCTTTTTTTCTTTTTCTTTCCCCCTGCCTCTGCAAACATCATTTGTTATGGTTAGAATCCTGAGGCCTGTGTCACGGCCTGCCAGGAGGCCAGTCAGAAGTATATCCATCAGCCTAGAGACTCTCTACATTGCATTCTATATAAAAGAAAGAATAAGTAGTGTGCCCAAGCGAATCCAGCCGAGAGCCAAAAGCTACGCTCAGCCCGTGTATCACTGACAACACACGGCCTGGGCCACGCGGAGGCCAGCTGCTGTCCTGTCTGTCTCTAGGTACGTCAAGTGTGGCCACCACCCAGGAGACGGCGTGTGCCCAGGTGCCCCCTCTGCAACTGCCTTAATTTTCACACTCGTGAACATTTTTCCACCCCGTTTTGCCACTTCCAGTTAATCTCATGCATATTTATGTACCAATTATGCAAATCCCCAGATAAAAATGCATTAAGCACCCATGATTTAGACTGGTTAAGTCTATTACATGGCATAATGAAATTACTGCATGATGTCCAATTTACCTCAACACTTGCTTTAAACTGTCAGTAAGTTATTAAGTCCCCACAACACGGCAAAATTTAGCTCTGGGAGGCTTTCTTTGTCCAGCCCATCATGATACCCTGAAATCAGAAACTTCAAGCTGAAGCCTTACGAAAGGGGGAGAATATTCCAGAATAGGCTTAATGAGGCATAATGTGGGATAAGGTTTAAAAATGACAACACATTGCCACTGATATAAGTCTTTGGGTAAATTTTTGAGAAACGTTGGGTAACTTCAACAACACAGGACATAACAATTTAGAAACTAAAGCCGAGTCTCACCGAGGGATCTTATTTCACAGTCAGGTCTTGTTTCCTAAGTATGATGATTCTGTAGGTGACCAAATTCAAGTGTAACTTGAATCTTCAATATGGAAATATAAATTTCCAGCGTCAGAAATAAGGAGATTAAAGAAGAATCCACAGAAACAATTTAACACACACACACACACACACACAGCTTGAAGTCTAAAAATTAAAGGGTTTGAATGAGACTCAGTTTGCTATGGAGAGATTTTATGTTTGAAGTTTGGTGGGACCCAAACCCCCATAGTTTCATTGTTCATTGGGTGACGTGACGGTTAAGGAACAAGCTGCGATGTGAATTAAATGATAAATATAACATACGAGCAGTCTGACCCCTGATATCTATTTTTCCGCTATCACAGCATGCCATTTTCATGGGCCCACAGTGTGATTTATACAGCGTCTGGGTCCTGATTCATTTGCATAGGGAACTGCCTTCCAAGTCTAGCAGAGTTGTACTCACCTAAGGTTATGAGCTCAGATCCACTGATCTGATGGGAGCATGAAACTGCACGATACCAGGACAGAAGGTCTGAGGCAGCAATTTCAAAAGCTAGCCGAATAAACAGATTATCACGCCATCCCCTAAGGCACCCATACCCTACCCTGTCAATAAAGGGCGCCATTTGCCATTCTCTTTGCAGCGGTAGAAGATAAATGAACTGGTACCCGCCGTTTCCACGGCCCCTTGGATTGAGACATGCTGCCTGCACCCATCACGACTCGGCTACATGCTCAGGGAGTGCAAACAGGTCACTGAGGGGATCTCACCAGAGATCAGACAGCCAGCCAGCCAGCCGGAGGGCTGGAATTAGAACCTCTGGTAACAAACTCTCTTGGGGTGATCCTTCTAATGAGTGACTATCAGACAACTGGGAGATCACGAATTCTCCCAAAGGATGGGATGCTTTCATGCTTGAGACCCTAGTTTTAACATTCCCTTATGACATCGTGGTCGTGCTCATTAACTAGCAGGAAAAAAAACCTGCTCAACAAAAGAGTCTATTTGTGTTGGAACCACTGAACGGCGCATCAAAGAGATGAGGTAAATCAAAGCCTTACTCTATTGGCTGTAACTATTCTGTGTGGTTATATAGCCAATTTCCCCCTGATATTTTTGGAAATTTCTGAATAAAGAAAGTACTATTTTTAGCGTTATTTAGAACTTTTGGCCCACCCATGTAGAGTTCTCTGTGGATGCAGCAAATACCACACAGACTCCCCATCATCTGAGCTTTTAATGGAAAGCCCCAGCTCCAAGGCATCTCGACTGAAAAAGCAAACTCCAGCCAAGGAGAACAAGTTCCCAGAGCCTCCAGGAGATTGTAAGCAGCTCCCTGGGTGCACCCTTAAATGTTACAGTACCAAGTTCTGACCAAGATGTCAGGCGAGTCCGGTGCTCTGGGCTCTTTTCTGCAGGTCTGGGAGCTCTCCGAGAACACACTGGCTTCCAGAATGCATTAACCTACTTTCCACAGAGGATTCCCTGACCCTCTTGCTCTGAAGAAGAGGAGGAGGAAAGAGGGTATTTCCAGTAAGAGCTGGGCACGCTCTGCTTTAAACGTGTTACTCCTCCTGCTACACACAGCAATGCCGCCAGAGAAATTGGTACTTCCTGCAACGAACAGCTCCCGGGGCTGCACAGCCTCCAAGAAGAGTGATTGGAAATCCTGCTAAAATATGGCTGTCTAATCAAGCGAGAGGGGAACTCATTTACCAGGATTCCCATTGTCCGCACTGACAGATGGTTCTCTCCCCCCTGCTTTCCCCTTCCCACTGCCTTTGAGGCTAGCCTATTCTTTCAGAGATCCAGCCTAGTTGTGAAAGAAGACAAAAGCTCAGTGAGCCTCCCATTCACAGAGGCTCCGGGCACCTCAGCTGCCTTTTTTTTTTTTTTTTTTTTTCCAACATCCAAGCAGAATCAAAAGAAATCGAGATTCACTCTCCTTACCTTGGTCCTCATCGGAGACAGGAGCCCTTCCATTTTGGCGGAATTCTCATGCCAGTTGCTGTCCTCTCCAAGTTACTCTGTGTGTGTGCTGTCCTTAAGCATCCCACACGAAAAGAGCCATGCGGGGAGTCCTGGTCTCTCCCCTCTCCCGGGCGGTGCCTCTGCACCGTCACCCTGTCTAACTTGAATCTCCAGTGCCTGGAAAGCGCTGTTCCTAGAGCAGCCCACTCGCTTCCTCGCCCTCTTCCCTCTCTTGCTTCTCTCTCTCCCGAGCTCTCTCCTCCCTCCCTTTCCTCCCTCTCTTTCCATAATCTGCCTAGAGCTCTCTGTGTACCGTGCTCACTTGACAAATGATCCCTGTCTTAGGTACCGCATTTGAGCCAAGAAAAGTGATCTGAACCAAACCACAGGGGCGGCTCACCCAGGAAAGGAGGCGAGGGGGGCTGAGCTCTGCCCGGGCATCCTGGGCTCCCGAGCTCAGCTGTGCAGTCGCTCTCTCTAGAGCGGACAGCTGAAGGCACTGCTTTGGTTCTCCATTCATTTCTCTTTTAAGGAACAGGACCCTGAGAGCAGTGGATCCAGGTGTCACCATTACTCAGCTGTTTTTCTGAAAGCTGAAAAAGAAATCTCACCTCTCGGATATTTCCAAATGCTCATTTGTTTAGCCCAGTTGTTGACACAGCATCTGGATAGTTAACTGGATTTTTTTTTCCCGTCTGACCAGATGTTTAAGAGCATATAAGCAAAGCCTCTTCTTAGGAAAAGTTTCAACACTGATTTATAGACTCAGTGCCTAACAGCGGAACATAAAATAATAAGCACGTGTAGCTCTCCAGGACTCCAGATAAACCAGGATTGACTCTCTCATTCGGCATTGCCAGTCACTTGTAAAAAGTAGCCAGTGAGAAAATACTGCAAAGACTTGGGTCAGGGCATAATGAAGTTGAAAACAGATTTTTTTTTGAACTTTCTTATGTTTAAGGAGTTTTCTATATGAAAATAATTCAACATCTCTACTTCAGCAGGTGACTCCTTAATTGTAGCTAAGAACATCTATACCATTATAAGGGATTTCACATTATATAATGTGACACACACAGACCATACGTGAACTCACCGATGATATTTAAGGCTGACATCCTGTGTCCTTTGTTCCTTGGATGGCACTTGTCCCTCTCTCTATCTGCCACGACTCCCAAGACGTCTTGAAGATGGGGCCATCTATGCTGGTTCTCCACATGGTGTCCTAGGATGGTCCATGACTCCAGTTCTTAATCCTCGATTACCTCAAGTTTTTTTCCAGTTCATTCATCTGTATCTAAGGAACTTCAGCTTCTACACCAACTACATTGCACTGATTCATTTCCTTGGTTAGTCCCCAGTTCTCTATTCTTAACGTTTTCCCCCTATTATCTTAGGTGCATGTCTACAGCCTCATTCACACTTAACCAGGCGCTTACCTCCTCTGACCAGAGTCTTAACGTCCTGACAAATCCTCAATGGCTCCAACCTACTGAAAGTGATACTCTGTCTTTATATAAAATATCTTTGCCATTTCTGGGGGCCTCTGGACCTCGTTATCTCTTGCTATTGGCTTAACCATGACGTTTTCTTACACAGTATCCTAGCGTGTGGGGTCCCTTAGTCTTTTGTTTTATTCATTCAATCATTCAATAAGGAGATATAATGCACCTACTGTGTGCCAGGAGGTTTTAGTTTCAGGTTATAGAGTGGAGAGTAAGGTAGAGAAAGCTCTTACCCCCATGCCCTTATATTCTGTTTGCTACAAAACTCAACCAACTCACCAAGCCCTTTCATCTGTCATCTCATTTTTTACTTCGACCTCTACCCATGATATTGTGTTTCTCTAGAGGATTGCAAACCCTACTAGGAGACTGTCCCTTCCCCTAGAGCTTTGCTTTCTTTTGGCCCTCTTCCTAACTGGGTACCCATTATCAACTTTCTTTGAGGCGACTAAAAACTAATTTATTCACAAGAATTACATTCCTTCACTGCCATCTTTAATTTTATTTCCTTTCCTCTTCCTCAGCCCTCCCTCCATCTTCTCAAAGGCTTTATTTTGGGGTTGGGGGAGGAAATCACTCTTTGTATGTTCAAGGTATCATTCCTCCTCTGCCTGACTTACTAGCCCCAGATATTCGGACAGGCTTTTTACCCTGGCCGTTGTAGAGACATCACTGATCCCACGTACCGTGTTCAGGTTTCATCCTGTTTGATTGGTCCTGATTTGAACAAGATATATCTGTTACTTGCTTTTTACTTTTGGCAACTCTTTCCTGAGCCATTCTATTCTGGTCTTTGTCCCTTCCTAGTCCCAGAGACCCTCTCACCAGAATTATCAATCAGAATCACTCCTCTAGAGTTTTCTCCTTGACCTTTTTTGTCTGTGGCACAACGGATCACCCCCTGCTGCTTGTCAGTCTGACCCTAAAGTTTAGTTATAGGGGTAGAACAGACTGGGATGGTGTCAAGGTTAAAAAAAAAAATCAGACTAATTACATGTGTAAGACTGGTTGTTTTCTGACAAACTCTAAACATAGCTTCCGGAACCAAAACTACCTTCCGAAGCTAGGGGAAGGGCCTTGAGCAAGGAATTGCGAATATCCTATATCATCACACCATATAAGGAAGGTTTAGCTTTTCTGGTTGTTTACATTCCAGTCCCCCAGCCCCTGGAGTCTGGGTTTGTTCATCGTGTTTTTATAGTGGTCTGCAAGGTCCCTGACTAAAGGAACCCCCTGGGAATCAACAGGATTCAGAATCATATTAGGATCTTGAAATGATGCTGATGGTGATGATCAAGATGAAGGTGGCAACAGGTGCCTTGTCCCAGGCACTGCACTCAGAGATTTTCATGGATTAGCTCCTCCTATGAAGGAGGTACCATTCTTCTGGCTATTTTGCAGAAGCTTTGGTTAATTTGCACACAATGGACCTGTATTTAGCTCCATGAGGCCACACATAGTGAGAATGCTATTTCCTTCTCATCTCCACCAACATACAAAGACTTAAATGCATATTTCATCATCTATTCTTTATTAGTCAGGGGCTTCAAATTAAGCATTTGAAAGTGTATTATTTTAGGCCATCGTGTTAACTTTCTGTATCTCATTCATTGACTTGTTCACAGAACCAATATTCATTGGCCACCCGTCTCAAGCCAGGTACCATGGAAGACACTTATCAAGCACAAGTCTTGTATTTATTAAAGCTATTTGTAAAGTGGAATGTGCCAGTCAATTTGTTACTAGCATCTCCAAGTCCTTTACCTACTGAGCACTCCATGTCTTACACCTAAAGTAGTTAGACTTATTTAGCGATGGGAGGGGGCAGGAGGAGAGGTGGTAGTTGCAGGAGGGCTTATGAAATACTCTAATTTAGGCAACAGATGTACCGTGTCAATGAAAATAATCATCGGATCATTAGGTGTCCTAACACCATGGAGAATGATCACTGTTGCCAAAACAGTCAGAAACAGGAAACCCCATTCACCGCTCTACATCCCAGGTTCCCTTATGTAGGGGTGCTCTCTGCTTGCAACTTCACGTTTTAAGAGAGTTCCTTCAGCTTCAAAAAGGGCAGAATTTACAATCTGGGATTAACTCAGCCTTGGAAGAAAAAGTCAATGAATATCAAATATATAGAAACTGGTGAAATATCAATTAAGTGTGTACCACAGGGAAAGGGAGTCTTAGCTGCAATCCAACTCAGCAAATTCCCACTGGGTGGTGAGGGCTTCTGACTTACAGAGGGAGTGTCCCTGTTCCAAGCAACCTCTTTTAGCAAATCTCCTTGCATTTGAGCCATTCTTCTTCCCCATTCTGATGTTCAAAAAAAGGAGAGGAGAAATGGATGGATGGATGGATGACCTTTATAATAAACCTCTCTAGACCAGGAGCACTTGGAAATGTCACAAAGGCCATTAGATAGGACGTGGTCAGAGGCTCAGATTTCCCATCTCTCCTGCATGAAAACAGTGACCCTTTCTTCCTCACATCTTCACCATCTTCAAGGTTAATTTCTTTAGGCCCCTTGTAGTCTCTGGGGACCACAGCCAGTTGCACAATTAAGGTTCATTATCTGAGGATTGGGTTGCCTTGCTTCATAAATGGTTTTCGATTCATTAAGGTAAGAGGATTGTGACCTGACAACCACTTAGGTCTTTTCCTCTGTGACTCATCACTCTTGAGTTCCTACTGGGAAACATCTTCATTAAGACTTAAGCTTTGGGGTGATAAAGGATAGAAAAGACCTTATTCCTGGATTGGTTCCAGGTATCTTGGGCAGCACTAAGGGAGTTATTTAGCTGAGGCTATAAATCTCCTCCTGCTTTCAACCCCCCCTGGCCTCTGCCCCTCACCTTGAGCCACATGTATTGGTTTTGCTTCATACTGTAACTGCCAAAACAGATCACGGAGAAAATTTTCGCTTACTACACGCTAAACTAAAGTGTTCAATGAAAGTTGTGATTTAATTTCTAAGCGCTTGAATTTATGTTTTACCTGTGTAAGGATAAGCATTCTATACGTTATTGTAAAACAGAGATTTTACAGTGACTGGCATTTTTGAAAGGGCGCTCACATGTGTTATCTTTTTAAAACTTCACAATAATTCTGTTAGGTGTGTGTGGCAGGTATTAATTTCCATTTTGCAAGAGTAGGGAGATGAATAGGAATAAAATAATGTTTGCTGAGCACCAGCTTTGTTCCAGCCTTGACCTTTAAAGCACCATCTCATTTCATTTTCAAAGGTATGTTATGATATGTTATTATAATAATATTATTATTCCCATCTAACAGATGCAAGAACTGAGATTGAGAGAATTAGTGTTGTGGTAGGTTGCATCATGTAGCCTCAGTTATTCATGCATTTTGTCATCTGTCCACTTGCCATTCAGACTTGGTCATGCACTCTTTTTCTCACTTTTCTCTGGGTATGGCTATGTGACTTCCCTTGACTGATGGAGTGGATGTTAACAAATATGGTACAAACAGAAGCTTAAAGATGTTCCTGGGTAGGACATAGGAATTATGTCCTGCTGATTCCTGGAGGAGGATGAAAGAAATCCAACCTACAGACTTGGGAGCAAGCTCAGCCAACATCAGCTGAGCCCAGGATAGATCAGTAAAACTGCAAACTTTTGAACACCCAACATCTACCACTGTGTGGCACCCGGCGGTATGTTTGTTATGCAACTAATGGATATCATAACTAATCCAAGACCAGAGTTCCTAAGTGGTCACACAGGAAACAGAACCTGACACAGGAAGACTTAGAACTCCACATATGTCAAGATTTCCTACTCTACTGCAGCTCTGAGAGCAAGTCATGTAGAGTGATGGAAATACTTAATGGTTATTCAAGTATTTCCCAGAGCTCCACATCAGAATCTGAGCTTCCAGACATACAGACTGGCACTTTCATGTTACAAAACACCAAGTATAAGACCTACGGCATTTCATTCCCCATGTTTCTTCTTCCCTTATTTTCATTCGAAAATGGTGGACGACTAAGGGAAAGAGTGGTGTTAGGTTCTATGTCTTGGTTGATCAGTCATCTTGTCTTTATGATCTTTCAGATTCTCTGTCCCATTTTCTAAAGCACAAGTGATTGCCTAAAGTTATCAGCAATCAGTACAGCAGTTAATTGGATTCTAGCCCTGGGAGACTTCCTTAGCAGCTCTTGTCTTTCTGAAAAAGTGCTGTACGGTGGGAAGGACAAACCTGCCTCTTTTTTTGCATTATTGTGCACGCTTGAGCTGGAAATGGGTCTCTACCTACCCCTGTGTTTTATGAAGAAGTATGAGGAACAGAGTGACATTACTCTGCAAAGGGTTTGGAAAGAGGTATTTCCATTGCTTGCTTGCTTTCAGGGTTTCTGGTTTAAGCGCTTTTGTGAAGAGGGAGGCAACCAACAGCTGCCCTGGCCTCAGATCATTACTCCAGTGTTTGCTTAGGAGACCTCTGGGAGCAGAGATAAGGAAAAAGCTGAGAGGAGCATGCAGGCGGAAGCGCTGAGGAAGCTGCTGGCACTTTCCTTCCTTCCCATCCCTGTAGAGCCGGAATCACTCGGATGCTCCTCTAATCCTCTCCACCCACCTTCCCTCAAAGAGGGCATTCAGTTAGCATTTTATAAGGTCTCCTGTTTCTGCTGGAAATAAGGCAGTACGGCGCTAAAGGGTGTCATGAACGGGGAACATTTTTTTCTTGAGATCTCCCTCAAAATGTTCAGGAAGGTCAGGCCTCAGACAAGTCCCTTTCAAAAACTGGCTTGCAATTGTTTATCGAAGCGTGCGTTTGGATGGGATAAGAATGACAGCGATCCAAAGAGATGGGAATCCAAGCAGTTTCTGCTTCTGAGACTTGCTGGAATCCTGAAGCTGTGTAAACAGAAGGAGAACTTTTTTCTCTAAAGGGCCAATCCTGCAAGCTGGGGGTGTGATTGTGGCCATCTTGTATAACCCTCTCCATCTTATATCCTAAAAGCACATCATTAACCACTGAGCTCATCTAGGCTTGGCACTGGGGTGCTGTGGGGTTCTTTCAAGCCACACATATGTGTTAAGAAATGTCTCAGTCCATTCAGTCTGCTATAACAGAAATGCCATAGGCTGGGGGGCTTATAAACAACAGACATTTATTTCTTACAGTTCTGGAGGCCGGGAAGTCCAAGATCAAGGCATCAACAGATTCAGTGTCTGGTGAAGACCTGTTTCCAGGTCCACAGACAGCCACCTTCTCCCGGTCTCCTCACATGGCAGAAAGGGAAAGGAAGCTCTTTGGGGCCTTTTTAAGGACACTAATCCCATCATGAAGACTCCACTCTCATGACCTAATCACCTTCCAAAGACCCACCTCCCAATACTATCACACTGAGGATTAGGTTTCAATATATGAATTTAGGGGGACACAAACATTCAGTCTATAGAAAGAACCCACTGGATGTCAGGCCCAGTCAGAGGCTCTGCCCTGAGGTTGTTACAAAGGTAATGAATGTGGGTGATGGCTCTTGAAAAATTCCAAGGATTGGAGATGAAAATCCCAATTTGGGGAGGGAGAACTAGCACAGAGGGCTGGACCACAAAGTGGAACCAAAGGTGGGAGGAAGTACAATTCACCCGGCATTCTGGATTAAGGCTTCCTAGAGGGGGCTACTCTTGTGGCTTCATGGCTATCTAGAGAAGATCACTATGTTGGGGCCATTAAGATGGCGGGATGGGCGTGCTGAAGTATGGGATTGAAGAGTGGATTTCGGGCCAAGAAAGAAACACATGCCAAGGAAATCTGGGGGCTGAAAGTAGCATGATATGTGAGGGCAGAGGTAAGAACTCTGAGGTGTGCAGAGTGCTGATAACAATCTCCAGGTTGTATGATCTCTGACGCTATTTTTCTTAATTTAAAACTTAATTTATACCTTTCCTCCTTTGAAAAAAATCTACACAACATGCACAAGTAATAGGCATAATTCACTTTATACTGTCAGTGTTCTTATGAAAAGTTGCATGTTAATTTATTAAAATTCCACGGGAAGTTCTTTTCTATTACGAAGCCTCATTCTTTTAAGTTATCTGATATCGCAAGTTGAAGTGCGCCTACCTGAACCGTACTTGCTTGTCTCTTTAATTGACAGTAGTGGGATTACTTAATAGTGGAATTATGTTGAGAATGTGACCTTTCAAACAATAAATGTGCCTCCACGTGCATTATTTTCATAGCTCTGAGGGGTTTTTCAGATCAATTCTGCATCTTAAATTTCATTGGCCAGTTTTGACCTGAGGCACAAAGGAAAATAATTGCTCACCTCAATTTCTTTCTGTGTTAAAATCATGAAGTTAATGGTAGATACTGATGGGCCTCTTTTATCCAAAAACCTGGAAGCATGCTCTGTTTTGCAAACGATATCTTAACCTTGATATCCAAGTATGTGCCTTAGAAGCAGAACTGTTTTTTTCTCACAAATGGAAAAAGAGGCACCAGTGCCCGAGGTCACAAAGTCATTGACTTTTGGATCAATCAGACGTGAGGAATATTTCTGCCTCAATTCTAATAAAACATGATTTTTCTGATTCAGAACCTCTGCCTGCACCTGACAAACCAAATTCTGAATGCGAACAGTATTGACTTTAAACATAATGGCAATTAATCACACGAACCAAGAGAAATGATGAGGTATGAAACACAGCTGCAGAAAAAAAGATGTGACTTGTGACTTGTGACTTAACCTCAACATCTGTAGGGTGTTCTTGGGGAAAGAGGGATCAACCTCACCAGAAGGAGAGGTACTAAAGATCAGAACCCCACAACGAAAGCAAAAATCCAAAACCCTGGCAAGCCCCAGCACTATGTGCAGCCTTCCTGACCCTCCTGAGGACTTAGGGTTAAGTCTACCAAAACAGAACTAGAACACTAAAACCTCAAGGACCTACTGTGGCAGGACAAAAAAAAAAAAAAAAAAAGGCTCCATGTATGCAGAGGGAATGTACCTCATGCGTAAGAAGGTACAAGGGTAACAGCATTATAGGTGAAGGTAATCATAGCCACATAGCTATGGCATTGATGTTGCAGCACATATCCGTAATACGCTTGCCAGAAGAGTGATAGGGTGGCCCTGGAACCAGAGTTGGACGTGCGTATGACTGGCAGCAGAACCAGGACTTGGCAGCCACATGGAGTATCTCCAGTGGCCACATGACAGCAAGGCAGTTCTAGAGGGATGTGGTGGTGGCTGACAGGAGAGAACGCTGGTACCAGTCAAAACAACAGGGAGGTGAAATCCAGCCTAGTCTTGGAAGTCACGGGCTGAGCTGGGCTAGACACAGCAGCAGCAGGACTGGCCAGGTTCTGTGTGGAGTGGGACAGGATAGGAACAGCAGTGAGGCACAGATAGCCTCAGCAGTGGCTCCAAAACAGCAACGGGCAAAAGTAAAGCCAGAGCAGAGTTACCTGGGTCAATGGTAAGGATAGGAGGTCAGTCAGAGCACTGGCTGCACAGAATCCATGGTCAATGGAGCAGTGGAGTAGGTAGGAGTGTGCGCTGGGCCCACGTGATCATGTAAGGAAACACGATGGTCTGAAAACCCTGCTGCTCTTTTATTCAACGTCACCCACGTGTGACCCACAGGAATAGACCGTGCATCTTCTTTCCTCTTAATGATATTCATAGCCTCCTAAGAGAGGAAAGGGTTATTCAGCCTGAGGCTGCAGCTGTTGGGTTGAGTCCAGGAGTTTTGACCAGAGGATGCAGAAAGGGAGCTGTGGCCTTCACCTGGTCAAGGTGGCCCTGGATGAAAGTTTTACCCTCAAAGACTAATTTACAAAAAAGAAACAGCTTATATTCTATTAATACAATGATGCTACTTCTCAAAGGCATGGTAAGCCTAACTCCATGATATAAAAGCAAAGGATACTGGAATGGAATTCTATATCAAGTGTTTTATCCACTCATTTCACAGATGGGTATTGAGTCCCAGGGAGCTCAGTGAATCTCTTTAGATTACACAAGTCCTTAGAAAAAATCCGATACTCCTCTTACTCCAACATACTGTCTATTATATGCCCTTTGTAAATAAAGGTATTTTGTTTAGACCAGGCTAACAAATGCTGATAGAATGACCTGGAAACTCTCCGTAGACATCTGCTTTGACCTGCATCCAACCATTTCTCTGCTCACCCTCAGTGTATGTGGGGAAAAGACCAGCCAAGTGTGGTGGGCAGAAGAGTTGGAGGGGACTTGGGCCCATTACTAGGAAGTAGTCAAGAACACTTGCTGAATGACCTATTTGGGGGTTAGCAATAGACAACTTGGTTTTTATTTGAGTCCATAATTTGCTAGGAAAAAAGAAAGATAAAACAAAGAGAAAGGGAGCTAAATCGAAACATATGATGCATTCCCCTAGGGCGCTGGCTGGAAAATGAAAGCCAGGTATGATTCTGTCCAGTAAGGAGGCAGAAAGTAGTTTCTGGTGGTGGCCAATCTCTCACTGCTTGAAGAGGGAGGATGATGTGTGCCATTGGCCTCATGGGCTGTATGGTCACGGGCTCCCCATTTGCCCACAAGGAAGGTGAGGGGATATGTATCCCATAATGCGAGTTTTCATGTCTAATACCTTCCAGGAAAGATACCCCCATATGCTTGTAGTTCCCTCAAATATTATACATCCCAGCACCTTCTTTCTCCCAAATGAGATCCCTCTCCAGACTTTCCAAACACTGTCATCAACAGTACTAATTCTTACGGCCAATGTTATCCACATCCTTGTCTGCTGCCTCTCCTCATGTGCCAAGTTCCCACCGCCTGATGCCTGGGCTGTGTCAGTGGTCTCTTGGTTGCTTTGGCCAGTGTTTCTTTCTTAAACTGTACAATTGCGTGCATACCAGTCCCTACTAAGAAATGTACGATGGCTCCCCACTACATGACAGTGAAGTCCAAACTCCTTAATTTGGCTTTCAGAGGCATCCACCACCCGTTTTCCTACTTACCTCCCCTCCTGCCAAACACATTGTTCAATTATTCCCACTTGGAAGCTACCATTCCCACCTTCCCACATTGTTATAAATGTTTATTTATGTTGAGGGAGAGGGAGAGAGAGAATCCTAAGCAGGCTCTACACTGTCAGCACAGAGCCCAATGCAGGGCTCAATCTCACAAACCATGAGATCATGACCTGAGCCTAAATCAAGAGTCAGACACTTAATGGACTGAGCCACCCGGGTGCCCCCCACCTTCCCACATTTACTCCCATATCAAGAATTTCCCCTTTAATCAATGATATCAAGTGATAAAGAGCCCAATACCCACAACTTTGTAAGTACTCCATAAATATTAAATGCTCCTTTCAAAGTCCACATCTACTCCTCTTCCTACAAGAAGCTTCTCCTCCTCAATCCAATCCGCTTCTCTTCTGTAATGGCTATTGGACATCTAGTTTAGGTTATCTTTTATTGTTATCTTGTAACCTTCACCTCATTGTAACCCTCAAACACAGGCTATCAGAGCTCTGTGTTTCCATCAGTATGTATAGCATCCTGTCCCATAGATAGTAAGAGCTTAATCCCTCACATTGATGATACTGTGGCATCACCAGAATGTGGTCCTTAGCTCCAAACATGCTTACATCACTGGCTCACCTTTTAACCACCACGTAGCAAAATTCCAGAAATGCAAGAATTTTAGATGAAGAAAGGGATAAGAGGAGGAAGGTGAACATGTATTTATTGGCTACCTTCTTATACAAGGTACCATTTTTTTTGGTTCTTTTATGAATGTCCCCCCATATAAAGAAAAAATAATATAAAGGAATGAATTGATTCTGCCAGGATAACAAATGTTGCTGTCATCACTTAGGCCTAGAACCCATAAATTTCCAATGCCCACTGAAAAACAGCCAACATCAAGGTTAGTTTAGATGGATCTTAACCTGATGCTCAGTACTGAGAACGGTAGTACAAATGTTGGGAACTTAAGTCGGCCTCAGTAAGAAAACACTTATAAGTTTAATGAGAGCTCTGGAGAGATTTCTATCTGTATTACTTAATGCTTGCAAGCTTCGTGGTGTTCTCTCTGATTCTAAGTGAGGCCACGTAGCACCTTGATACTTCTCATACATAAACCCAGGGCAGCTGGGGTTCTCTTGACATGACAACACCTTCCAAACAGGTTTGAAAAAACTTGTCTAAATTTTTAAAATTTTATTTTAGGGGGAAGGGATGGAGAGAGAGAGAGAGAGGGAAAAGAAGAAGAAGAAGAAGAAGAAGAAGAAGAAGAAGAAGAAGAAGAAGAAGAAGGAGGAGAAGAAGAAGAAGAAAGAGAGAGAGAGAGAGAGAGAGAGAGAGAGAGAGAGAGAGAGAGAGAGAGAGAATATCCTAAGCAGACTTCATGCTTAGCATGGAGCCCATTGCGGGGCTCAATCCCACAACACTGGGATCATGACCTGAGCCAAAATCAAGAGTCGGAAACTCAACCAACTGATCCACTCAAGTGCCCCAAAACTTGTCTAAATGTTTTATAGATAGTACCTTTTGAGTAAGAAAAGGGTCATCACTTTGGTCATCACTCCGCTTTCACAGATGGTAAAAATGAGGTACAGATCACTACAGTGACAGCCTTTCATGACACACTATTATGGCCTGGCTCTCGTGGGCTAGGCTGCCACTCACCTAGGGTGAAAATGGTACACTTTTCATGGCTAATGACCACCACTCATATATTGGTGGCAACTTCTAAGACAATTGGGCATCACACGTAGGAGAAGGGACTTTTATCCAGATGGATATGCAATTCCTGAAACAATAATACTGTTGACATAGAGCTGTGGCTCCTCAAGGCAAGTAGAAGGGCCAACTGGCAGGAAAAAAACAGTCACAAGATGGCTCTTGTTTGTAAGGCTCAGAACCAATGGGAATGGAAGTCCTTCATCGTGGCCCCTGGTCTCTGTGTCACTAATTAGAAAATACAACCAACTGCTTCTCTATGCTTCCTATGCAGCAGTACATGAGGCATCATGTGACTACACAGAACAAAAAGTAGCATCAGGCTGTTGCTATGGAAACCTAAGGACCATCTGAATTGCTATGGCATCATAAAAGCAAAATTCCAATCATCAGCCTTTAACCACAGGGCTGTTGAAATCTACCTCATATTTTTAGAATGTGTGACATTTAACACACTGATGAGTATTTCCAGCTTCAGAATACATTCCCCGCTTTCATATTTAGATGGGATTTTTCAGTTCAACTGACGGGAATTTTTTTTTTCTTCTAGGAAATGTGCCGTCTCCTTAAGAGAGAGTGCAGCTCTTTATACACATTATTTCCTAGATGTCGCTTCAGTCGTGTATCTTATTTTCTCTTGACTCTATAATTAAAATTATATTCTCATTGGCTGCCTATCTCCTCTTCCACCAGACTCTCCCTAGTTGTATGTTTCATTTCCCTAGTGGAAACGTCATCTAGGTCTTAATCCCCACTGGTTTTAACCGATCACACTTTAAGCCTTAGCTGCTAATAATGAACTGTTCTGAGTCCCAGCCAGAGGGGCACGGCTGCTTCCCTGGTGATTATCTCTCAGGTTGCCATCCCCTTATCATTCAAGGTGATCCCCATTTACTGACTTTTCCAGGCTTTGTGTAAAATCTTTTTCCGGATCTGGAATCGTAGGTATGTCATTTCCACTTTCCCCTAGGAGAATTGCTAACAGTATTTGGTTTAACTCTGTATACTCCACATTTTGGATATATGTGTCTACACGCACACACATGCTCACTAATACATTGTTTATCTTGTTTAAAGAGGTTAAAAGAGCTTAATCGGCCGTGAAAGACGACTCTTATAACCTAGTTAGCTTAGAAGAAAGAAAAAGGGAAATTGTGAATATAGAGTCGGGAAATACAAATTCTGCTCAAGGAAAGCTGTTAAGTTAGTACACTGTTGTGTGACAAGTGTCCTCCACATCTATTTTGTTCACCCAGCACCAGCCTCTTCACACCTTCGGGTTTCTGTTAAGAGCCTTCTCCTTTGAACCCCTTTGCTTAAGAGAGTTTCAGGCTCTCTTAGACTTATTTATTTTCTTCCCTTCTTTAAACCTCTCCATAGAAATGCCTTCTTGTTTTCTCCACAGTATTAGATAAGCTCCAGCACGTTGGTGAGCGTGGCACTACCAAGGTGTGACTTTCATCTGTGAATTTCCAGGAACTGACGTCTCTGCCATCGTGTTACTGAATTTAAAAGCATAATGAATTCCTAGAAAGAGCGTTTCAGCATTTTTGAGTCACCTTTTTCTTCCAGGGGTCACCAGACTCTTCCAGAGGATGATTTATTTATTCACTACTACATCTATAATCTGTCCCCCCCCCCCCCCCCAAAAAAAAAAACACTGCACTTGCCAGGGCTGTATGGAGCAATGTGAGCTAAACATACTTGCACAGAGAGCAATGCCACAAAAAGAGAGAAAGAGTAACAGCATGATTTGTTGATTCCTACTTCACGGACTGCACTGTGCCCTTGTCAATATCTAGGTCAAGTTAAATACTGTGTTCAGAAATTCTACTCTGGGGCAACCATGGCTAATTTTGTTTGGCGTTTGAATACAATTTCTGGCAATCGTTACCTGGTGAAGAACACGCTCTTGCTTCAGGTGATTTTTAAACATGTTTCTATTGTCTACAAACCAATGGACTGTACTCTACCTTGGTTTTTCCTGAAAGGTTGGCTCTCAGTCAATCAACCAGCCAATCAAGAATAATGCACCAAGGGATGTGCCTTGCATCGATAACTATGCTGTGGGGCAATGAGAGAGCCCTTACTGGTACTTTTACTTAACTGTTCCAGGTCTGCAGACCTTCTGTTATCAATGAGACACCAAACTCCCAAGAAACAAAAATGGCACCATGCCTTGCCATTTAACTTGCATAGGTCTCTTATCATGTTCCAACTTTGACATAACCACTGAGGGAGTGAATGCATAGGGATGCATGCAGAACCAGACCCAGGTGAGTCTTCAAAAAGCATACAAATTTGTTGGGCAGGGAAGAAACGAGAAGTCATAATAAGTAGAAGATGGCCTATGACATGGGACAAGATGTAGCAGACACCAGCAGTGCTATAAGAATGCAGAGACACATAAGTTAAAGAGGAGAATGCGTGGGGGGAAACCTTATGGCTCCCCAGAGATGTGGCTTGGGATTTTCCAAATAGGCAGAATCAGAGACAGGGGCAGAGACCAAACAGTGAAAGACAGAGTGGGTGACCTCACAGGGTAATTTATGCAGGGCAAGAGTGATAGAAGATAGTTCTTGCTTAGATACCATTGCGCATGGGTACTGCTCGTCAGAAATTGTCACCTAGATCTCTGTGTATCTAGTTTGCCTGGTCAGCAATAATTCAAGAGCTTCTTTAAACCTGAGGCTTTATAAAGGCATAAGGATTCATGGGGGAAAAAACTCTGAATACCACGGAATGAACAATAGAAACCTTGTTAATCAATTTTCTTAAGTATAGCACATAAGCAATAAACTAAAAAGTACACATACATGTATATATACTATAGACATATGTGAAATGACATACTGATGTAGTCATAGTTAGATTGCTATTCATGTTTTTTTTAATGTTTATTTATTTATTTGAGAGAGAGAGAGAGAGCACGAGCAGGAGAGAGGCAGAGAGAGAGGGAGACACAGAATCTGAAGCCGGCTCCAGGCTCTGAGCTATCAGCACAGAGCCGGACGTGGTCTTGAACTCACGAACTGTGAGATCATGACCTGAGCCGAAGTCCAGCGCTCAACCAAATGAGCCACCCAGGCGCCCCGCATAGTTTTTTGAACAAACATGTATGCTTAGAAATATTGCTATGAAGTTGTGCTGTCAACCCCAGACTCCTCTTACGAAGCCACTGGCACATTTCTCAGTTTGGTGAGACTGAGGGAAATGTATTGCTGCTTTCCGGGGCCTCTTTGTTCTGTTCCCCAATTTTTCTGTTGTGGATGTTGAACACGTGGAATGTCCCCTGCCCATGTCCCATACTTATCTGAAATTTCCCCCATGTAAAGGTGGATATGCACACGCTATGGAAATTCCCACTCTTCCTCTACGCCTTGAAGATGACACTCTAAGAAATAGAATTTTTATGAGTTAGATTTATATGACTAGCTATACACGTTGGTAAAGCACAAACATGAACAGACCCCGGGGAAGTTCATGCCCTCCATCACGCACTCTGTAAAATCATCTGCTGATGCCCAGGGAAGGCTCCTGCCCTCTCTGGTCATGCAAAGACACGTGTGCGTGTGTGCGTGTGTGGTACGGTGTGTGTGTGTGTGTGTGTGTGTGTGTGTGTGTGTGTGTGTGTTGGGTGGGTAAGGGGAAACACTGAAGACCCTGAATTTTTATAGGAAGAAAATTACTTTCAGGATATGGACCTTTACAAACATCCTTTCCCATTATTCACAAAGGAACGATTATTCCCATTTCACACACGAGTCCATCCTCCTGCTCAACCCTCACCTCCACCCCTGCCACGTGCCCCAACCTCACAGTTTGCTGTTAGACTGATCCAGGATCATTTAGGTATGTGCATAATGCCACATCTCGCCATTTAGATTTTCTTCTTCTTATTGAGGTGAAATTCACATAACATAAAATGAACCATTTTAAAGGGAACAGTTCAGTGACGTTTCGTACATTCATAATGTTGTGCAGTCACCACTGTTCTCTAGTTCCAAAACTGTCGTCACCATAAAAGAAAATGGTGCAACTCAATAACCAAAATTGATTAAGAAATGGGCAGAGGATCGAAGTAGACATTTTTCCCAAGGAAGACACACAAATGGCCAACACATAACGTGAAAAGGTGCTCAACATCACTAATCATCACAAAAATGCAAATCAAAGCCACAACAAGATGTCACCTCCTACCTACTAGAATGGCTGTTATTAAAAAGACAAGAAATAGCAAGGCAAGAATTGGGAAAAAGAGAAACCCTCGTGCACTTGTGGGAATGTAAATGAGGGCGACTAACCGTGGAAAACAGTACGGAGGTTCCTCACCAAATTAAAAATAGAAACACCACGTGCTGTAGCAATTCCACTTATGGATATGTATCCAAGGAAAATGAAAACACTAACTTGAAAAGGGATCTGCCCTCCCGTATTCACTGCAGCGTCATTTCTAATAGCCGAGACACCATGGGAACAAGCTAAGTGTCCATCGGTGGATGAAGGGGTACAGAAAACATGGTATCTTGCTATTTGCGACAACACGGATGGACCTAGAGGGCATTATGCTAAGTGAAATAAGTCAGACAGAGAAAGATAAATACCGCAGGATCTTACTTCTACACAAACAAATAAACAAAGCCAAACTCACAGATACAGACAACAGATGGGTGGCTGCTAGAGTTGGGGGGTGGGGGAGGGGGGAGAGGTGAGTGAAATGGATGAAAAGGGTCAAAGGCACTAACTTCCAGCTATAAAATAAGTAAGTCACGAGGATGTCATGTACAGCATGGTGACCATGGTCAATAAAACCGCACTGCATATTCGAAAGTGGCCAAGAGAGTAGCTCTTCAAAGTTCTCATCCCAAGAGAAAAAAGGTTGTAACTACATGGGAGGAATGTTAACTGAACTGATTGTGATCATTTCGCAATACATAAAAATACCGAATCGTTACGTTGCATACCCGAAACTAACATAATGTTATACGTCAATTATATCTCAATAAAAAAACAAGTCCTATATTGAAAAATTACAGTCATGGGAAAACACAGCATAACAGTTGTGACCTCATCAGCGCTTATTAATTTCTTTTCCTTTAAGCCTAGACATAAAGAAAAAGGGGATTCCTAACCATTAAAATAAAAAAAAGGAAATGTTGTACCCAGTAAGCAGCTGCTCCCCTATACCTCTAGCCCCCGGCAAGTACCATTCTACGTTCTGTCTCGAAAAGGTCACTCACCCTGGCATTTCATATAAATGGGACCATGTGACATGTGACCCTTTTCCATCTAGCTTCTTTGTCATAACAAAAATTTTTTAAAGCAATCTTTATTTTTTTAGGCTTATTTATTTTGAAAGAGAGAGAGAGAGAGCAAGTGAGCGAGCATGTGCATGAATAAGGGAGAGGCAGAGAGAGAAAGAGAGAGAAAGAATCCTAAGCAGGCTCTGCACTGTCAGTCCAGAGCCCAATGCAGGGCTCAGTCTCAAAAACTGTGAGATCATGACCTGAGCTGAAATCAAGAGCCAGTTGCTTAACCGACTGAGCCACCCAGACGCCCCACAAAATGTTTTTGATGTTCATCCACATTGCAGCATGCATTGGCACTCTATTCCTTTTTATGAATGGTATCCATGATATGTATATACCATAATTTGTTTATCCAATCAGCAGTTGACATGTGAGTTGTTTCTGGCTTTTGACTACGGTAAACAGTGCTGCTATAAATATGCATGTGTATATATTTGTTGGAATACCTGTTTTCAGTTTTGGGGGGTATATATTGGAGCGTGGAATTGCAGGGTGCTAGGGTAATTCTACGCTTCACTTTTTGAGGAACCCCCCAATTATTCTCAACAAGACTGAACCAACAGCCACATTTAAGCTGGAAAATATTGAGAACCCCGGAAAATCTTACGTAGATTTCTCAAGCTGCTCTCTGACCCATCCTATCCCCTAGCAGGTATCCGGGGGACAGAACTGGCTATGTGTGCTTCCTGACAAGAGTGACAGGTTTTGGGGCGCCTGGGTGGCTCAGTCAGCTGAGTGTCTGACTTGGGCTCAGGTCATGATCTCGCGGTTCATGGGTTCAAGCCCCGCGTCGGGCTCTGTGCTGACAGCTCAGAGCCTGGAGCCTGCTTTGGATCCTGTGTCTCCCTCTCTCTCTGCCCCTCCCTGTCATGCTCGCTCTCTCTCTCTCTCTCTCTCTCTCTCTCTCTCTCTGTGTCAAAAATAAATAAACATTAAAAAAAATTTAAAAAAAAAGAGTGACAGGTTCCTTTTTTTTAAAAAATTTTTTTTTTCAACGTTTATTTATTTTTGGGACAGAGAGAGACAGAGCATGAACGGGGGAGGGGCAGAGAGAGAGGGAGACACAGAATCTGAAACAGGCTCCAGGCTCTGAGCCATCAGCCCAGAGCCTGATGCGGGGCTCGAACTCACGGACCGTGAGATCGTGACCTGGCTGCAGTCGGACGCTTAACCGACTGCGCCACCCAGGCGCCCCAAGAGTGACAGGTTTCATCTCCTCCAGGAACACAGGCACCTGTAAGCAGAGGCCACGAGTAGGTAAAAAGAGAAATACAAGAGGTCAATGAATGTGTGGCAAACTCAACCAAAGCTTCAAGAATGACCTTCCCTTTGATGTATAGAAATTACCCTGAGAAAGTCGCCCAAGATAGCATATTTATATTCAAAGAAATTATTACGAAATTATTTTCATAGCGAAAATTTAAAGGTCCAATCTGTAAGAAAATGTAATTCTATCAAGGTACACGCAATCAACTTTTAAACAACATTTTATCTGAGAAAGTGTTCACGATAGGCTATTCACTGAAGAAACAGTTAATCACAACTGCATAATATGATGTCAAGTTATAAAAATGATGCTATAGATTTATATACACATATGTGTGTGTTTGTGTGTGTCTGTGTATGAGTGTATGTGTCTCTCTCCATATGTGTCTGAAAAACAGAAGGAAATGTGCCAAAATATTTACAATGGGATCCTCTGTGATTACGATTGTCATTTTCATGTTTATCTCCATTTTCCAGATTTCCTACCATGCAAAATGCTATGACAAAACAAACAAACAACAAAGCACGGAGATGATTCCCTAACATCCACTTGTTTCTTCAGTGTTTCATCCATCTCCACCCTTCTTCATTCATTCATCGACCACATATTGAGCTCTTTTTCTCCCCACAGAGTTGGGCTGAGCAATGTGGGAGGGATGGTGGAAAAAAAACAAGGAGGGTTCTTACTTTTAGGAACTTTTTATTTCCCTTATTTTTTAATTTTTATTTTTTGAGTGAGAGTGCACAGGTGGGCAAACTGGGGAGGGGCGGGGGGGGGGGGAGATAGAGAATCTCAAGCAGCCTCCACACTGTGAGCACAGAACCCAACATGAGGCTCGATCTCACAGCCATGAGATCATGGCCTGAGCCAAAATCAAGAGTCTGACACTTCAACAACTAAGACGACACCCAGGTGCCCCAACCATATCTGGTTTTGAAGAGGAGTATCCCATCTCTTCTTTAGATGCTTCCAAAGCATTAAACAGCCGTCTCTCTGCCTAGTTTTATTTTTCCTTCATTCCCTAAGAGTGAAATAGCAATTCTTATTCTCAGGGCAGGTTTAAATAGAGCGATGAGAATTATTAGTAGTATCTGTTATTTATTTCTTCCAAACATCAAAAATAATCTACCATATTCCCTTGACATCCCTTTTTATGTAGGCTAGATGTCCTAATTTTTATTTTTGCCTGAGTGGAAAAACCCAGAGGGGTTAAGGATATTGCCTATTATAATCCAGTAAATTAGAAACAGAGCAAGACCAGGAAACCAAATCTTCAAAATCTGGCCCAGCATTTCAGTGAGATTTGAAAAGAAAAACATACCTAGGAGAGAAGCCTCTCTTTGTGAGATAGTAAATCTTTCTCACAAAAGTAAAACGTCTCCCCTGTGCTCCCTTGCATAAAAAATCAGTTACCATCAGTAAATAGCAGAGGGGCTCAGGGCTGCAGTTACAGACCGAAAACTACCTGTAAAAATTATTTCCCTAAGGTTCCCCATTTATTCTGTTCTCTCCTCAGGTAATAAATAAACTTGCTCAGTTTTAAACATGGAATCTGACTCTTCCGGCCGCGTGATCTCCAGGGGTTCCTCTGTTGCAGGCAGATTCAAGCTGGGGCCAGTCAATTCCTTACACAACTGCCAGGGAGGGAGCTGGTAGTATTTTCTGAGGGTGTATCCAATTATAAAAATAAAGTAGCAGCTCCTGGGATTAGGTACACCCTCTAACACATGTATAGCCCAGGACAAGTGACCCAGAGGAAGGCAGCCATCGTCTACACTGTCATAGGTTCTGGTGCCCACATTCAACACATACAAACCAAGAATCGGAACCAAGTTGTTATTTTCCACTTTGCAACACCAAAATTTTTCATTCAGCATAATCAGGGAGCAGCTACTTTGTTTCTTTATTAGCTTTGTGTGAAAGATCAGTGGAGAGGCAGAGATTCAATGAAGACTTTCCCAAGGAATACAAGTCAATCAAAATGGCAGAAACTGCAAAAACATGTTCTGACTCTAATGTTAAAACCCTTCCAGCATGCCAACGAGCGAGCATATGCACCCGCATGTGGGTACACACACACACACACACACACACACACACACACACACACACACACGAGGCACATGCACAAACCTAAGGGAAATATGGCAGGGGTCTCATTAGTAGAAACCGGGGATAACTGGGGTCAACTGAGATTCTGGGGTCAACCAGAAATTAACATCAGCTCAGACTTGACCTATTCAAATATGACCTACCCTCCAAGGACTGATCCCAGAGTCACCTACCGGACTGGCCTTCAGCCATGGACCCAATAGCCCAAACTTTCAGAGTTCTAGATAAGTTGTCAAACACTAAAATGCGCCTATTTTGTGCTCTGGGGCACATGACAAACGTGGAAGTTTTGAATCAAAAGCTAAAATTCAATTTAAACCAAAATCTGAAGGCTCTATTTTTATAAAAGAACAAAAGGAAATCATGTGCAAACCAAAATAATATCTCATAAAATACATCATAGATACGTAGAGACATTGACCTCAGTGGAGTTGGCAGATATGTGGCACAGTAGAGCCTACAGTGACTTCTGCCTGTCTTTATTTGGTGTTTGATTAGAAATGCCTTTCTTAATGTAAATTGCTGACCCAGAGAAATCCCTCAACACATGTGAACTATTATTGTGATTAGCAATACTAACTATGATAACTTGAACTCAAATACCAAGTGGGAGACAATTCGCCCCCATCCTCCGTGTCCAGCTCTAATTGCCTAAATGGGGTGGGCGACGTTCTTGTCTAGGGGAGGCATGATGTCGAGGGACAACAAGGCCAGACAGCAAAGGCAGGCAATCCTGTGGAGGGTGAGTTGATGCGATCTCAGCAGTTTGCCAGCCCAGTCGCCATGACTTGGAAACCAACTAATGGGAGGATCCTAGCATGGCTGCTACTGTCATTAATGGTCTCAGCCATTAATGGTCTCAGCAAGACCCAGAATGGTCCCCATGGACATTTAAGTCAATTCAGAAATCTGCCACCAGGTGGCGCCACAACAAGACTGGGCCCAAGAGCCCAACTCAGAAGCTCCCTGCCGTCTGGCCGCTCCCTTGTTCGATTCGTTAACCTCACAACTAAGGAACCTCGTATTTTATACAATGGACAAATTGGGACCCCATTTGTTGTGTTATGGCTATTGTGTTATGATAATTTTTAAGGGTGAAAGGAGACACTATAATAATGGAGCAAAAGATAAACCAACACTATTCAGGGCAAGTAGGATACACAGCCTAGTTATGGCAAGGTTTATATTATTATTAGTTTATAGCATTACATTGCTTTATTTTTATATTTTTAGTATTTTGCAGTGAGAGAAGCAGCAAGTGATGCTGAGTAGAACAGAGAAAGTAGGGGTGCCCCCCAGGGCCCATACCTGTCTAGGGCCATGGTCCTGCTTTAAAGGTATTTGTAATACATGTAAACTAAAATGCCGACTTCATGCTGATGCCTGAGTGTCTATAGTTTACTAATCCTAGACAATGAGCATATCGGGTACACAAGCTTTGAGAAACAAATAGTCCCAAACTATTTTTTTAGCTTATTTTTGAGAGAGACAGAGAGAGAATATGAATGAGGAAGGAACAGAGAGAGAGGGGGACAGCAGATCCGAAGTGGGCTCCATGCTGACAGCAGAGAGCCTGATGAGAGGCTCGAACTCACGAACAATGAGATCATTACCTGACCTGAAATCAAGATGCTACCGACTGAACCACCCGGAGGCCCCTAACCTAGTCTTACCAATGACAGTCACCCTGCTTTACACGGGCTCCTCAAGACCTAATTCATCTTACAGCAGAAAGGCTGTGTCCCCTTTTACTCCTTCTATCTCCCCCACCCCCTGGCAACCACTTTTCTACTCTGTTTCTCTGAGTTTGACTCCTATGTGTTTTTCTTTTTTTTACTCCCACATGTAAATGAGACCACCCAGTATTTGCGCTTGTCTGGCTTATTTCACTAATTTTCTTATTTCAGACAATTCTCTATTCTTGTAGTCTTGTTTCTTTTAATTTACTCTTATCTCATTCCAATTTTTTTAAATTTTAACCTTAACTTTTCACTCTTTATTATCTTTCAATGATGTGAAGAAAAGACACTATTTTTGACAGAAAAAATATATTGTGTAAACTTCTTCCACCTTCTAGGGGATAATGTTTATTTATTTCTGAGAGAGCGAGCGAGCGAGCATGAGCGGGGGAGGAACAGAGAGGGAGACACAGAATCGGAAGCAGGCTCCAGGCTCTGAGCTGTCAGCACAGAGCCCGACCCGGGGCTCAAACTCACAAACCGCAAGATCATGACCTGAGCTGAAGTTGGACGCTCAACCGACTGAGCCACCCAGGCGCCCCAATGATCATTTTTATCTACAGAGCAATGGTGAGGGGGAGGTAAGATCTGAGAGCAGGTAACTCGGTGCGGCTCGCTCTAAAAAGAAGAGGCAGCTGTAGAAGGGGTCAGGGAGAAGGACTGGTGGAAGGACAGAGAGATTTCCAGGGGATTGATCCTGGTGGAAAGGAATCACTCAGTGCTGACCAGTCTACAATCTAAGTCCCCTCTCAGAACCACAGACCGACCCCTCAATAAAAATCTGTACGATTCACCAGGCCAGTAATTAACCTCTTGTTTCTCAGTTTCAAACCCACCCTTCCAGACACTTCTTCCTGATGCTTGGGCTAGTTCCCAGTCCAGCCTGGCCCTCCACTTCTCTGTGGGGCTCTGAGTGCAGCAGCCACCAGAGAAAGCCTGCAAAGGGGGAGGGGGAGAAGGACTCATTTCTTACTGTCTGCCTCTTGTCCTGTCTACATCACTGCAGCCCGGCTGGGTCCACCTGCCACAGCGTTTGGGTCTAACAACAGGAGTAGCTGAATCTGCTTTCCAGGCTTTCCAGCACCGGCGGAAGGAGCCTTGTGATGACAAGCTCAGAGACACCAGTGCCCACTCCACAGGGATGGAGGTCCTGGCGCCCAGATGTCCTGGCACCACAGGGCCCCCCCGCTTAGAGGTCTAAGTTTCAGCTCCATAGGGCTCTGCCTCCAACCTTCTCAGACTCAGTGATCCCAGCTCCTCTCTTGGCCCCCTGCCCAGGGAGAGGTAACTGCGTCCTCTTCGATCTCTTGATTTCCCCTCTTTGCCCTCTGAGCTACCCAGTTAATTCTTTATATCAAATTCTCACTGGTAGAATAAGTGGCCTGGGTTCTGTCCTCTGAGTGGACCAGGACTGATATATTTCTTAGCATATGAAAAGCACATTTTCTTCTGGAGGGAAGGCTTTGGGATCGGGCTTGGGGGAGGAAATCGTACAGGCATCTCAGAGGCTGACAGTTTGAGTTATCCTCATCGTGCCCACCCCTTCGATTACCTTTCATTTCCACTCCCTTAAAATTTATTTTTTGGGGTGCCTGGATGGCCCATTCGGTTAAGCATCTGACTCTGTCATGATCTCACGGGTCAGGGGTCCAAGCCCCGCATGGGGCTCTGTGCTGACAGCTCAGAGCCTGGAGCCTGCTTCGGATCCTGTGTCTGCCTCCCTTTACCCCTCCCCTGCTATTGCTCTGTCTCTCTCTGTCTCTGAAAAATGAATAAGCCTTAAAAAAGTTTTTTTTATTTATCATAATGTCCAGCAAAAAATGTGGTCCTAGAGGAGGGAAGCTTCTCACCAAAGCGAGGAAGCTGCCGTTTTTCTCTTCAGCTGCTCCTGAAACCACGCTGAGAAACGAGGGGGCCCCTGATCAAGACCCACCCGCCCCCAGAGCTGCGATTCTCTCCACACGGGTGTCACAGGGCATTACTGCAACAGGCTTGTTTCCAGACACCTCACCCTAACTGCTCCGCATAGGGGGACCTGCTGTTTTTGAAATCCAGGGGGAGCCACTGGACTTTGGAAACCAGGTCAGTGGCTGGACACAAGGCAGTGGTGGGCGGGAGCGGACAGCCGGGAGTGGACTTCGTGGCGGTCCAGGGCCCGACTTTGGTGAGGAAGCAGAGGGCGGCGGTGCCCCTCGGACGCTCGAAGGCAGAGGAATGTGCTCTGACGTGTCTGTGTGATGACAGCTGTCCTCATCCCAAGCACCCGGTGGGTTCTGACCATACACTCACTGTGCAGCTTATGACCGGGTATGTCTCACTTTGCAGTGGCCACTGGATAGTTTAGAGCCAAATCTGGGCCTGACACTTCCAAGCCTGTGGAAGGGTCGTGGCATGCTAAACATTCACATGTCATCTCCCTTGCTTTCCTTTTTTTTTTTTTTTTTTAATTTTTTAAAGTTTATTTATTTGAGAGAGAGTGAGCAGGGGAGGGGCAGAGAGAGAGAGAGAGAGAGAGGGAGAGAGAGAATCCCAAGCAGGCTCCATGCTGAAGGCAGGGCTCCAACTCAAGATCTCCATGAGATCATGACCTGAGCTGAAAACAAGAGTCAGACGCTGAACTGACTGAACCACCAGGCGTCACATCCCTTGCTTTCCTTTTAACGCCATTTCCTCCCTTTTTAAAAATTTAAGTTTGTGCTGCGGCACGTAAACATTTTTAAAACGAATCGAACAACCAGGGGTTTGAATATGTGACGTCATGTAAAAGAAGCTGGCAAGTGACATCACTATTTTCTCATTTTCTGTCTCAAAATCTGGTAGGGATGGGCTCTCCTAAAATGAGCCTAATTATAGTACACAGGCCTGTGTTCCTGCGGTTGGCACAGAATGTTTTTGCAATATCACACGCACAACAGGGGGCACCCAATAAACATCTGACTCAAGATAACACCAGATTCTGGAAAGAATCTAGACCCTAGAAGCGATGGTATTAGTGAATCAACAGTAACAACACCAAGTGGTCCCTTCCACTCTTCAGTCACATAAAGAACAGATATTAACTCAGCTCATTTACTTCTATTTCCTTACAGTCTTGATCATTTGGATTGTGAACCAGTAAGGGCTTCCCACAGGCATCACATGCCTCGTCTATCAACTTGCCATTTGGCTCTGTTCCACCATCGTTAGAAACCTTTGCAATTTTCCCCTTTCTTCTGTGTTTGCATTTACCGGGAGGAGAAGTGGATGGAAAATCTCTTGTTGGCAACGGGGAAACGAGTGTTACACTTTAGATAGTCAACTCTCTCGTGTAACCAGGTGCCTTTGCTTTGAAAAATTACTGGAAAGAGGAAACGGAGGTTCCTGGGAAGACATCACTAAGTCCATCCAGAAATAACGGTTCATTAGGAAACTGAGGCTTCAGGTAAGAGTGGAAATGCTAAATGATCTTACATCAAGACGAGCTGCCAGAGTCAGGGTTCAACCTTTTCCCCCCAACTGTAAAATGAGTCAACGAGGCCTCACTTGGCCAAGGAACAGGGAAGATAAACCACATCCGGGGCCTTTGGGTTCCTTTTACGGAGCCTTCTTTTTCCTTCATAAAGTTGCATTTTTATATTTGTGTGGGCACATCACAGAAACTGTCATACTTGATCAGCGCCTGGAGAGAAAGATGAAAACGTCACGCTCACATCTGTGCAGCTGGGATGAACAGGGAGAAATCGAGAAGATTAAGCAGAGAGCTTTCATGCCCGAGATAACCCAGCTGTGTGAAAAATCAAGTCTATTGAACACGAAAGCACTGAACCACCAAAATAACTGCTTTAAAACCAGGAAGGAAGGGAATAAATGCCCCAGCAAAGCACAGACAGTGACGCAGACCCGGCTGCATTTCAAACAAACTCATGACCGTCTCTCCACCCCTGTGATGTGTCTCAGACTCAGCCGTTCTATTTCAGTCCTGCTCCCCTGGTTCTTCTTTTTTGAATAGATGGCAACACCTACTTCCTTGCGACTGTATAAGTCAAAAGTTTTCTGAATACAGGATTCGGGCTTTCAACGTGGTTAGCCATAAAACTAAAAAGCTTTTTTCATTGTTTGCAACCTCTGTGCTACCCAACGTGGCAGCCAACAGCCACGGGTGAACGTTTCTATTAAAATTAGTCAAGATGAAATAAAATCAAGGATTCAGCTGCTCAGATGCACCAGCCACATTTTAGGTACTCAACAGCCACACGTGACGAGCGGCTACCAGACTAGCCAGTGTGGAGACAACGTGCCCATCACCGCAGAAAGTCCTCCAGGAAATGGGGCTCCCCTTCCAGAATGCAATTTATTCGATTCCTATGAGCTTTCTGACCCTCCGAGGATTGGCTCTACCTGCTTCCTGGTAGAGTTCCTGATATTCCTACCGATGTGGGCTCAGATGCCAGAAGAGCCTCGGGGCTTAGGTGACTCAGGTTACGTAGAAACTGTTCAGTCCTGCAGGCTATGAGGCCTCTGTTTTGTGGGACACAAAAGGGAAACCTCTCTTCCTGATCTTTGTAGCGGCTTCCCACAGTCACCGTGATGGCTACTAGTGTGCGTCAACCTGACTAGGTCTTGGGGTGCCCTGACTACACGTTGCTGCGGGATGTGTCCGTGAAGGCGTCTGCAAATGAGACTGGCCTTTGAATGGGTGAAGTCAGGCAAGCAGGTGACCCTCCCCAGTGTGAGTGGGCTTCATCCAATCCATCCGGGGCCTGAAGAGAACCGAAGGTGGAAGAAGGAAGCATTCACTCCTCTTTTCCCTGCCTCCCTGCATGAGCTGGGGCATCTCATCTCACCTTCTGCCCTTGAAGAGGGAGTTACACCATCAGCTCCCATCAGGCCCTTAGACTCGACCTGAATCGCACCACCGGCTTTCCTGGGTATCCAGACGCGGATCATGGGAGTGTGCAGACTCCTTAATCACGTGAGCTAGTTCCAACCCCCCCAGACATGAAACACAGGCAGACCGCTCCTCCGGGAAAGGGCCCAGGCTCCAGGCACAAGCACCAGCTAACGCTTAGTGGTTGGAGGGTTCACACTTCCAGTCTTGGAAGTGCAACAAAGATAATGCCAAGGATACACGGGGTAAGAGTAATGAGCGAGTACTGGGGGCCACCGAGCCTCCAGCACCCTTCCCTGGGAGACAGCCGTGTGTCACATCTGGTCTGGTCTGCATGGCTTGGATCTACTCTGAGATTATTAACGATGCAAATGACTAACCCCAGAACTTGTCACTCCTTCAGAATCTTATTTCTTGCCACAATTTTTTTTTTTTTTGAGAGAGAGAGAGCGTGTGTGCATGTGAGCAGGGGAGGGGCAGAGAGAGAGAGAATCCCAAGCAGCCTCCGTGCTGTCAGTGCAGAGCCCGATGCGGGGCTCAAACTCAATGCACCGTGAGATCATGACCTGAGCCAAAATCAAGAGTCAGAAGCTTAACCAACTGAGCCACCCAGCTGCCCCTTGCCACGATTTATACTGTAATCTGGAGGGAGTGGGTTCAGACAGATAAAAGCTGGCTCTCGGCTGGTTTTCCCAGAGAGCAGCCCTTGTGACAGTGATCAGTCTGCTTCTCTATTTGAGGTACAGCATGTCTAGCTACTGCTAACAGAAGCCCAGCAATTGAGTGGTTGTTTAACTATTCTCGAGGCGAAATATTCAGAACAATCTAACAGACTTGTGCGCGCGCACACACACACACACACACACACACGTTCTCATAACCTTCTCAACAGGGAAGTTCACATTTTTTCTTCCCTCCCAGCAACATACTGACAACCATCCAGCATTTAAATTGGGGGAAAAAGGAATTAAAAGGAGAACCCACCATGTATGTTTAAAATGAAAAAGATTGCAGCTGTTTCCTCCATACTAGAGACCTGTGGTTTGAATTTTAATAGATTTTCAACAACTGCATGCTTGGTTGCCCCCCCCCCTTAATCCCTGTTTCTTTTTTCTGTCTCTTATTTGTAAGCCCAAATGTTTCTTATTAAAGCGCTATTTCAAGACCCAATCTTTATTTTTTTTCTTAAAAATCAATGTTTTTAATTTTATTATTTTTTTAAATATAATTTATTGTCAAGTTAGCTAACATACAGTGTATACAGTGTAGTCTTGGCTTTGGGAGTAGATTCCCATGATTCATCGCTCACATACAACACCCAGTGCTCATCCCAACAAGTGCCCTCCTCAGTGCCCATCACCCATTTTCCCTGCCACCCCTGGGCCCCCACCCCCCATCAACCCTCAGTTTGAAACCCAATCATTAAAAGGAGAAATAAAAATCTTTAAATTGCATAAAACACTGGAGGTAAGATCAACAGATTCATGTTCCACTGATGGGAATGCAAAATGGTCCAATATTTCTAGGAGGCAATTTCACCCAGACCAATCAGTGGTTTTAAAATGGCTCCCAACCTTTGACCTATTATGTTTTATTCTGGGGGAACTAAAGAACCAGTCAGACATCCCACCAAAAGTTATGTGCCGGGATGTTCATGACGGTGTTACTTTTGATGCTGAAAGCTAGAGAGGGGACCAAAAATGTTCAAGAGAGATTTGGTGACATGAACCATATATGTACACTCTGGAATGTTATGAAACCATTAAAGATCAGGCTTTTAAAGAAAACTTAATATCATGAAAGCTGCTCATGTTACTATGTTACATAATGGAATATACATTATAGTAGGTAACATAACAGGATAGAAAAGAATATATATTATATACATGTTATATTAACATAATAACATGTATAATATATAATATAATATAAACCTGCATATGAAATGTGAAATCACTGGAGGCCCCAGTCTCCTTACCTGTAAACCGCTATTAATTATGGTACCTTTTCACCTTAGGTTTTCTATAAGGGTTCAATGAAACAACCCTGTAAATTCTTAGCACAGTGTTTAACACAGGCAGGAGAGCCATGTATGTTAGCTATCGTCATTATATGTGACAAAACACACATTCACACACAACACACACACACACACACACACACGAGCGAGAATCTAGTTAGCAATACATAGAGTATCAGTAGACAATGAGATTACTAGTGATTTTTATTTCCTTCCTTTCTTATTTCCTTCTTTAAACTGTTTGCATTTCCAGGGTTACAAAATGAGCATATATTACATTCGTAGTCTGAAGAAGATAGTATGAACCTCACTGTAATATAATAAAATACTTGTTGAAATACCACATGCTATATTGGGGAGGTCACAGGTGAGGGTTCTGGCCATAGCTGCTGAAGGAAGAAAATCTGATCAGGCTGCCCATGGCTCTTGGCCTACCTTGGGTCTCTGATCAGGGATGTCACCCCCATACCAGAGAATTTCATTAACATGCTCACGGACCCGCACACACACCCATTCGTGTTCACGCTTGTTCACTGTCACTTTACCTGCTGCACGGATGCTAGTTAATCCCAACAGCCTGACAGCCTACAGCTCGTTCTGATACATCCTACCGGGGGGCTGGAGAAGGGGTGCCTCTGTGATACTCGCTTGCCTCTCCCCCTTCTCCTACCCCAGCCTCTGTTTTCCCAGTGGGCCCATCAGGCCTACAGGCTGGAATATAGGGGCCAGAACAACCCTGGTCATCCCTGAATCCAGAATGTTCCTCTTACAAGTAGAAAACTGAGGCCCAGGGTAGGGCTGACATTCAGCCAGCACATAGAGAATCTGCCAAATTGGGGTTAAAATACTAAGTTCTCCCAGGGTGGATGGAAAAAGAGTTAGTGGCTTGACTGCCCCACCCTCTGCTGCAGCACCTTCCCCAGCAGCCCCAGATCCCCCTAAATCAAAGAACTAGGAAGCTGAGGAGAAGACCTCAGGACCCTGTATCAGCACCATGAACAGCAGCAATTGCTCTGCGAGCCAGTGCCTGTGCTGGTGGCCGAACCCTCGCCCTCTCTCCCCCATCATGGGGGCAGGAGATTCCGGGCCATCTGCAGGGAACGGTACTGTGACTGTGGTCAGCTGCCACTTGTGGCCCCAGGCTCTCCCTTTAGAAATAGGGACACCGCCCTATGACCTCCCAGCTCTCAACGGTAAAAATTTAAGATCTTCTTAAAGGAAAAAAAAAAAGGATGCAAAAACAAATGACTTAATATATGAGGCCACATGAATATCTCTTTAGCTGAAAAAACTGCGTGAAACGTCAGACTAAAGTTGCAGTTCTTATTCAGTCCCTACCTAGCGAGCCCACAGAAAGCAAAGCTATTTATCTCCATTGGTCATCCTCCAGTATGCGAGAAAGGATTACAAATGACCCACTTGTACCTTTTGTGTTGATACTTCCATAGTAGGACTTCACGGAATGCAGGATTAAGACCTGAGTGAGTGAATATAGGAAAAATGGACTCAATGCCCAGATCCCAGGCTTAAAGGTTGTGTTTGCAGGTGGTGGTGGAGAAGGGGCTATTGTGTACCTTTTATTAAAGTTATTACTTGTTATTTTGGGTAAGAGCACAGACTCTGAACCCAGACCTTCTGGACTTCGATTCTGCCTTTACTAGTTGTGACTGTGTGACCTTGTATAGTGACTTAACATTTCTGGGTCTATTTCTTTATGTATAAAACGGGGATAATAATAATACCTACATCAAAGGATTGTGAAAAGGATTAAATGCTCAAAAGAAATCCCAGGCATAGTAAGGACCTGATAAATTTTCTATGTTTAATATTATTAACGTATGTTTTCCTGTAACAATGCTCATCTCTGATTCAGTGAAATGTCCTACTCAGAAAAGGCACAGATTGGGACGCTGGCCTCTTTCTGTTCACATTCTTCTGTCCTGTCCCCTGTTCCTAGATCTTTGGAAGATCCGTGTTAGTGAGATAGTAAAGGGTAATGTGTACCAACAAGTTGCATTTCTCCCACCTTCCCCATCCTGAGGTTTTCAATATTTAGAATGTTCAATGTTCAATATTCTTGACACTCTGGAGTGGGGGATTCCCTCATGGAAGTTCTGTGAGGGGTGGGTGGGAGAAGAAGGTAGGCAGGAGGCACTTCTTGTACATGTACAAAGTAGTCACTTGCTAACCTCACAGGTAATTACATTAAAGGCAAATTATTTGATCCAAGCATAACACTAAAAGTCATCAATCACAAGGAAAGAGAGAGAAGAAAAAAGGAAGAGAGAAGAATACAAAAACCTATCAGTAATTATTTTTTTTAAGTTTATTTATTTTGAGAGAGAGAGAAAGATAGCACATGAGCAGGGGAGGGACAGAGAGAGAGAGGGAGAGAGAGAGAATCCCAAGAAGGTCCCACAGTGCCAATGTAAAGCCCAGTGTGGGGCTTGAACTCATCAACTGTGAGATCATGGCCGGAATTGAAGTCAAGAGCTGGATGCTTAACCAACGTGAGCCACCTAGGCTTCCCTCAGTAATTACTTTAAATGTAAATGGTTTACATGTGCCAATCAAAATACACAGGTGACTGAATGGATTAAAAAACAAGACTCATCTATATGCTGCTTACAAGAGACTCACTTCAGACCTAAAGACACATTTAGACTGAAGGTGAAGGATGGAAAAGATATTCCATGCAAAAGGAAGCAAAAAAGAAAGAGAGAGAGAGAGAGAGAGAGAGAGAGAGAGAGAAAGAAAGCTGGGGTGGCAGTACTTGTATCAGACAAAACAGATGTTAAGACAAAGAAGGTAACATGAATCAAAGAAGGGCATTACATAATGGTAAAGAGAACAATCCAACAAGAGTTGGATTACATATGTGTGTAATATATATTATATAATACATGTTTTATTAATATACATTAATATAATTATTATTAGATATGATATACAGAGAATACAGAAATACAAAAAGGAAGCTGGAAAATCACAACTATGTGGATGCTAAATAACATGGTCCTAAACAGACAATGGGCCAATAAAGAAATCAAAGAAGAAATTAAAAAAAAAAATATGGAGACAAATGAAAATGAAAACATAGTGGTCCAAAATCTTTGGGACACAGCAAAAGCAGTTCTAAACAGGGAGATTATAGCAATATAGGCCCACCTCCAGAAACAAGAAAAGTCTCAAATAAACAATCTCATATCCTGCCTAAAGTAACTAACAAAAGAAGAAGAAATAAAGCCCAAGGTTAGTAGAAGGAAGGAAATAATAAAGATCAGAGCAGAAATAAATAAAACAGAGCCTAAAAAGACAATAGAAAAAAATCAATGAAACCAATAGATAGTTATTTGGAAAGGTAGCCAAAATTGATAAGCCTTTAGCCAGACTCATCAAGGAAAAAAGAGGACTCAAATAAATACAACCAGAAATGAAAGAAAAGAAGTAACAACTGACACCACAGAAATACAAAAGATTGTAAGAGAATACTATTAAAAATACATGCAAACTAACTGGACAACCTAGAAAAACTGGATACATTTCTAGAAACACAAAATCTTCCAAAACTGAATTGGGAAGAAATAGAAATGTGTACAGACAAATTACTAGTAACAAAATTGAACTGGTAATCAAAAAACTCCCAATGAACAGAAGACCAGGACCAGGTGGATTCACGAGTAAATTCTACCAAATATTTAAAGATTTAATACCTATTCTCCTCAAATTATTCCAAAAAATATAAGATGAAGGAAATCTTTTGAACTTCATTCTACAAGGCCAGCTTTAGCCTGGTAGCAAAACCAGATAAAGAAACTACAAGCAAAGCAAACTATAGGCTAATATCCCTGATAAACACAGATGCAAAAATCCTCAACAACATATTAGTAAATAAAATTTGACATTACATTAAAGGGATCATTTACCATGACCAAGTGGGATTTATTCCAGAGATAGAATGATAGGTCAATATCTGCAAATCAATCAATGTGATATATCACATTAATAAAATGAAGGGTAAAAACCATATGATCATCTCAACAGATGCAGAAAAAGCATTTGACAAGATTCAACATACATTCATTTTAAAAACTTTCAACAAAATGGGTTTAGAGGGAATGTACCTCAACATCATAAGGGTATATATGACAAACCCACACCTAACATCATCCTCAATCAGGAACAAGACAAGGATGTCTACACTTGCCACTTTTATTCAACATAATAATGGAAATCATAGCGACTGCATTCAGACAAGGAAGGAAGGAAGGAAGGAAGGAAGGAAAGAAGGAAGGAAGGGGCAATGGAGGGAGGGGAAGGAAGGAAAGGAAGAAAGAAAGGGCATGCAAATGGGTAAGGAAAAAGTAAAACTGACACTATTTGCAGATGACATGATACAGTATATAGAAAACTCTAAAGACTCCACCTAAAAGCTATTAGAATAAAAAGTTCAGTAAAGCTTCAGGATACAAAATTAATGTACAAAACTTTGTTGTATTTATATATAGTAATAACAAAATAACAGAAGGAGAAATTAAGAAATTTATCTCATTTATAATTGCATCAAAAAGAATAAACTACCTAGGAATACATTTAACCAAGGAGATGAAAGACATGTACTCTGAAAACTATAAAATAGTGATAAGAGAAATTGAAGATAATACCAACAAATGGAAAAATATATCATGCTCATGGATTGGAAAAACGAAAATTATTAAAATGTCCATACTACTCAAAGCAATCTACAGATTCATCATGATCTCTACCAAAATACCAGCACTATTTTTTACAAAACTGGAACAAATAATCCAAAAATTTGTATAGAAGCTCAAATGACTTTGAATAGCCAAAGCAATCTTGAGAAAGAACAAAGCTGGAGGTATCACAATCTCATATCTCAAGACATACTACAAAGCTATAGTAATCCAAACAGGACAGTACTGGTCCAAAAATAGACAACATAGATCAATGGAACAGGATAGAGAACCCAGAAATAAACCCACACTTCTATAGTCCATTAATCTACAACAAAGACAAGAATGCTTAACAGGGAACAGACAGTCTCTTCAATAAATGGTGCTGGGAAAACTGGGCAGCTACATGTAAAAAAATGAAACTGGACCACTTTTGTACACCATACACAATATTAAACTCAAAATGGATTAAGGACCTAAATGTGAGACCTGAAATCCTAAGACTCTTAACTGAAAACATAGGCAGTAACCTCATGGACATCAGCCTTAGTGATATTTTTCTAGATATGTCTCCTTAGACAAGTGAAACAAAAGCAACAATAAACAATTGGGACTACACCAAAATAAAAAGCTTTGGACAGCGAAGGAAACTATCAACAAAACAAAAAGACAGCCTAGTGAATGGGAGAAGATACTTGCAAATGATATATCTGCTACGAAGTTAATATCCAAAATATATAAGGACTTTGCAATTCAACAGAAAACAACAATATAAGCCAATTAAAAAAATAACCAGAGGGCCTAAATAGACATTTTTCTTAGGAAGACATACAGATGGTCAACACATACATGAAAAAATGCTCAACATCACTCATCAAGGAAATGCAAATCAAAACCTTAACAATCACCCCACACCTGTCAGAATGGCAAGTATCAAAAAGACAAGAAATAAAAAGCTTTGGTGAGGAAAAGGAACTCTCGTGGACTGTTGGTGGGAATGTAAATTGGTGCAGTCACTGTGGAAAACAGTATGGAGATTCCTCAAAAAATTAAAAATAGAAATACTATATAATCCAGTTATTCTACTACTGGGTATTTACCCAAAGAAAATGAAAACACTAAATCAAAAATATGTATACACCCCTATGTTTATTGCAGCATTATTTACGATAGCCACTATATGGAAACAACCCATGTCCATGGATAGATGAATGGACAAAGATGTGGAGTGTGTGTGTGTGTGTGTGTGTGTGTGTGTGTGTACATACATACATAATACATACATACACAATGGAATATTACCCAGCCATAAAAAAGAGTGAGATCTTGCCATTTGTGACAATATGATGGATGTAGAGGGTATTATACTAAGTAAAATAAGTCAGAAAGAAAAAGACAAATGCCATATGATTTCACTTATAAGTGGAATCTAAAAAACAAAACAAATACAAAACAGAAACCGAATCATAAATACAGAGAACTGGTGGTTGCCAGAGCAGTGGGGGCAGAGGGATGGGGGGCTGACATAGGCGAAGGGAATTAAGAGGTACAAACTTCCAGTTATAAAATAAATAAATCACAAGGATGAAAAGTACAGCATAGAGAATATAATCAATAATGTTGTAATAACATTGTTTACTGACAAATGGTAACTACCCTTATCATGGTGAGTATAGAATGATGTATAGAATCATTTAATCACTATGTCATACACCTGAAACTAATATAACATTGTATGTCAATTATACTTCAATAAAAAAAGAAAGCAAATTATTTTCCATAATAATTTGATCCCTTGGTGCGTTTAAAAAATTTTTTTAATGTTTATTCATTTTTAAGAGAGAGAGAGTGAGCCAAGGAGGGGCAGAGACAAAGGGAGACACAGAATCCAAAACGGGCTCCATGCTCTGAGCTGTCAGCACAGAGCCCAACATGGGGCTTGAACCCACAAACCATGAGGTTATGACCTGAGCTGAAGTCAGACACTTAACCAACTGAGCCACCCAGGTGCCCCGATTCCTTGGTGCCTTTTAACACTCTTGCAGTGGGTTGAATGGTGGTCCCTCAAAAGGTATGTCTACCTGGAAACTGTGAATGTGTCCTTATTTGGAAAAAGAGTCTTTGCAGATATAATGAAGTTCAACATTTTCAGAGGAGATGATCCTGGCTTAGAGTGGACCCTGAATCCAATGACAAGTGTCCTTGTAAGAGAAGAGTGAGGGAGAAGACGCACAGAGGAGGAAGCCATGTGAAGACAGAGTCAGAGACTGGACTGATGTGGTCCCAGGCCAAGGAGAACACGGAGCCACCAAAAGCTGGAAAAGTCAAGGAAGGATGTGTCCCTTGAACATCCAAGAGGAACCAAGCTTGCACACAACTTGGTTCTGAATGGGATCAAACTATGTTCCTCCAAAATATACCACTTTGGCATACAGACTATTTTGAGCTGGAGGCAATCAAGAAATTGCAATGCAGGAAAAGCTCTCTACTCTTCCCCTCCTTCTGCATAAGAGTAGAGTATAAATTTCCCTTTGTGGAGGTGTCCTCCTTCCTCTCCCCTGTACCAGGAATAGGAGACAACTCTTATCACTGAAGATAGCACCAACTTGAATCTTCACACACACCTTATAAATAAATAATCCTTATCTTCCATTAGTTTCTCTCCATATATTTACTTTCTCACAATTACTGCCCCTTAAGATCCTAAACACTTCTCCTTCGTCCTGTCATTTCTTCACAAATTTATCATTCTTTGTTAAAGTAGTATACAAGCTTTCAGGCCTAACCCCCTTCTATGGGTTTTCATTTCCTTTTCTATGAGACCCCGGCATACACATAAATGTTAAAATGTTAATATCGAATAAAATTGTTATGTTAATGTGACTTTTGCTACTTTAATTTACAGGGTGGAGGAAACCTAACAGGGTGGAGTAAAAACTTTTTCCTCCCCTACAGTTTCATACTCTGGCCTCCAGACCCATGAGAGAATAAATTTAAGACACCAAGCTTGTGAAAATCTGTTTTCGTCTTAGCAAATACAGCCCCTAAACTCCAGACATGCTGAATTTTCACCCCTGAACGTGCCAGGGGATGTCCTGCCTCCTTATTATGTGCTCATATTCAGCAGCAGTGTCCTTAACTACCATTTACTGAGCATTCACCACGTGCTGACTTAAGTGCGAGAGAAATGCGGATGGTGAAGTCAGGGTCCCAGCTCCTCAGCAAGTCTGTAGATCTCCAACAGCATGGAGAGCACTTACGTTGGGTCTTGAAGTATTGTTATTCGTATTCTAGGGAAGTGTTATTATACAGGGGAGAGAAAAATGGGAATTTTATCTTGGAAGAACTGGGTTCCTGGGGTGCCTTGGTGGCTCAGTTGTTTAAGCATCCAACTTTGGCCTGGGGTTCGAGCCATAGTGCGTGGGTTCGAGCCCCACAGCACTGACAGCTCAGAGACTGGAGCCTGCTTCAGATTCTGTGTCTCCCTCTCCCTCTCTCTGCCCCTGCCCTGCTCATGCGCGCGCGCACACACACACACACACACACACACACACACACACACACACACTCTCTCTCTCTCTCTCTTTCTCTCTCTCAAAAATAAATAATTATTTTTTTAAAAAAAGAACAACTGGGTTCCTATTCCAGCCACACTTCCCTGGCTCATCAGTCCTCGTGAAATAAATTAATTTGTAATGTGTGAGAACATGAATAATATCAATAGCTAATTTTCAGCAGCAGCTTACATTGTGCCAAATCTACTCTGAGTACTTCGGTCGTTTAATCCTTTGTTTAAACAACCCAGAGGCAGGTACTGTCATAAACCCTACTGGACAGGGGAGGGAACAAAGAAGCTTGGAGAAGTAAGATAACTCACTCGGAGTTCGAGAACTAGTATTCAGACCAGCTAGATCCACGTGGCAAATCTGGGATTCAAACTGACACAGTCTGGTTGGGGGCTACCCCTCTTAATCACTATGTTCTTAGTTACTGTGTTATTACAATAGCCCCGTAAGTCATCAGTCTCCATTTCACAGACAAGGAAACCAAGGTTCATAGATATTTCTACAGTGCTCCAGAAATAACCAGACCAAATTATGCAGATTACTTATAAAGGATTACTGACTTTTTCTCTTAAATCCCCCTTCTCTCCCCTGCCACGATAAGTTCTGTGGAGGCAAAGATTGTATTTTACTTATCTTGGGTCCCCCTGAAGATTTACCAACTGTCCCCTAGAGAGAGCAAATGACAACTTAGTGTCTGGATGGGCCAGGCTGGATCATAATGAATTTTGGTGTTCCCCAAACCACAAAGTGTTTAGAGCTGGGATTTAACACTTAAGTAAGAACCACAAGAATGAGTCAGATTAAGTGAATGAAAAACTGTCAGACATTAGGACATATTATAATCCAATTTCCTAATGGAAGTTGTAGACAGACTGCCATGGGAGAGATTTAAATTTAAAGTGCCTAAAAGCCTCACTTCTGTATCTCAGTGATGCCTTAGCACGGAGAAACAGACTGTGGGATTTTCCTCATCTCTAGTGGAAACCCATGTGGTATAAGTAAGCAGAATCAAGCTCCAAAATGACACCTAGGATATAAATAGACATCCCCTTTGAAAGCTTCCAGACAGTAAGTCTTTGTCTGGGCTGAAGAAGTGCCCCAGGACAGCTCCAAATTGGCCCTTCTCCTGCAGGAGGAGAAAGGGGGTGGGCCCTTCTCTGAAGTATATCACCCCCTCGCCTTCCCTAGGGGACCCCCACTAACAAGGAGCGCTCAGCAGTGCCCACACCAAAATTCAGAGGCGCAGAGGTCTTTGAATTAGCAGCCCAGGAAAGAACGCCTTTGGGAGAATATTAATTATAAGCGACAGTGCGTTGTTACCCTTTAGTGTCTCTAGACCCTCCTGCTTCTAGTGAGAGATGGGCTGGCCCCAGCTGTCCTTGTAGCTTCGCCTAAATGCCCCCCACACCCACAATGCCACCTTATCAGAGAAGACGGGGCTGTATCAGATGTCTGCTCTGAGATCCCAGCATCCAGCGATTGTATTTCCCCCTTAATGGAAGCACAGATCTGCACTCCTGATACTGAAAATCATTTAGTCCCTGTGATGCCAAGCTGCCAGCTCAGCCAGATCTTCTACTCTGGACGCTGGAGACCAGGAAGAGAAATATATCTGTGTGCCCTTACAGCACATGCAGGTGCTTTGAAACCAGAGTAGGAGAGCAGAATGATTCTTGGGAATTTTGTGACAGACGCTTGTCATGGGCAACACGGTGAGCTGTTTTTAGAGAAGGTGTTTCAAAATTTGAAAACTGGAATGGTCTTAATGCTCCTTGAATCAATGGCACAGTGCTTTATGGTCACCGAGGGAGAGATGCCAGAAGGCTTTGCTCATGAGTGTGTTTTTCAAGATGGCCCAGATACATGCCTTTGACTTTGTTGCCTCGAGGAAGAAAGTGGAGTTGATTTCCCCCACAGCCTCAGCGTCCTCAGAGGGATTGCTCAGGGCAAAACAAGGGCTGGATGTACAATCTCAGGGTGGATTAGAACCCTAGTGTTTAAAATAGTGAACGGTTATTTCATACTCACTGCTACAGACTCAGTGTTTGTATACCCCAACCCTCCACCCCAAATTCACATTGAAACCTCATCCCCAAGGTGATGGTGTTAGGAGATGAAACTTTTGGGAGGTGAAGAAGATAGAGCCCTCAGTGATGGGATTAGTGCTCTTATAAAAGAGACTGCACAGAGCGCCCCCTTCCCTTCAGCTATATCAGGACTCAGGAGAAGACATCTGTTCATGGACCAGAAGCTGAATCTACGGGTGCCTTGATCTTGGTCTCGCCAGCCTTCAGAACTAGTGAAAAGTGACTGCTGTTTACGCCCCCCAGCCAGTGGTATTTCTGTTATGGCAGCTGGAATGAACCAAGTCACTTTCTACAGACCAAGTGCTCTGATAATTGCTTTATAAACATGCTCTCATTTAAGGTTCACAAGAATCCTATTAGGTAGGTGCTACCATTATCTTTGAGCTCAGAGAGGTTAAGTAACTTCCCTAAGATCACACAGACAATAGAACCAGTACTCAAGCCCTAGTGGAGGTTTTAGTGATGCCAAGGATTCCTGAAGTGCCCATCCTTGAAGTGATGCCTTACAGATCCAGCCTGACCTCCCTGAGGGGTGTCCTGGGGCTAAGCTGGTCGACTCAAACAGAAACACACCCAGGGAACAGGAGAGCCAGAAGGAGTCAAAGCACCCCAACCCACCACCACTTCATGTTCTCTGCCTCTATAAATCCTGCCTTATGTCTTCCTCTCCGGGAGGTGGTCATCAGAGCCTATGGGAATGGCTGGCACCTGCTAGAGATGTGCAGTGCCCAACCTGCACAACCCTACTGAGAGGCCCTGAATTGGGGTTTTTAAAGTGTGATTCAAACCCATGTCTGCTATGAAGTGTTCCCTGATTGCCCTTTGGAGATGACGGGGGGGGCAGTGATGGTACCTAAGGGGCTGGGCGGGAAGTTAGTGGACACTGAATCTAGCTTCCACTCTGCTACGTGTAAGCTGAGTGACCCTAGACAAATCATTTGCCCTTTCTGGACCTCGGTTTTTTCTCTGCAAAATAAGGGAGCGGGACTCAGAAGGCCTAAATTTCCCGCTAGCTCCAAAATTTTATAACTTGTCACTTTTGAACTCAAAATATTTGTAACTTAGTGCTTAATATACATTATCTCATACAGCATTATTATTTCCATTATCTCCATTTCTATCATATTTCTAATGTCTCCATCTCCTATTTATTTATATTTATTTATTCCAACTAATAATTTATTCCAATTATTTCCAACATCCCCATTTCTATCATATTTCTCTAAAGAGTGTGCATTTCTTAGAGGTAGGGTCTCCCTAGACTCTCAATCACTATTTCATTGATTTTTGATGTTCAGAGTTCCACGGCCCACAGATAACCTTCTACTTGACGTCTTTCCCCTGGTCTGCAAGTCCATTGTCATCGTACCAGCCGGATAGAACCAAAACTGTAGCATTCTGGGAGAAACAGAAAGGAAGGAAACCAACTGTGATTTTTAAAAATCTTCCTTGTACTGTGCCTAAGTGTAAACAAAGAATTACCTAAGTAATAGCCCCTTGCTAATTTACACATTAATATCATAATTTGTACGATTGAATCACACCAGTAACGTTAACAGGCATGTAATGAAAAGCACACTATCCCGATTTTTTGCAGTTTGTTATTGTGGCTGAATTAGGGCAAGCATGGTGAACTGGGCCATTTAATTAGATTAAAGACAAAACTGTGTGAAGTTTAAAAATGCCAACAGTTGGACAGTTGACATGTCATGATAGCAGCCAGTCAGGTTGGAAAAAGGTAGATGCCATCAACTCTAAAGCCAATGTCTTAATGTTAATGGAAAAATTCGTGGAAAATAAATAACCTTCGGGGACTCAAAAGTTATTTTAAATTCCATGTGTACACTTAAGGGAAAAACAAGCCAGGCCCTAAAATAATTAAAGCCATCAATATGAGCTACTCAGGTTTGAAAGGGACCTATATTTCTTACTCATAAAAAATGAAATAATGTGCAATTTGGTTTCTTGGCCTTCTGTTGCTTGAATTGCAGAGCATCGTTCAAAAGTTAATTTAACAGCAGAATATAATTATTCAGACTATAGAATGCCTAATCTTAGCCCCTGCATTAAAGAACGATTCTCTTTTTTTTATGGTAATTTTTTTAACTTCGTAAACCAAAAGTACAAAAGTGACTTTCAGTCAGTGTTTCTCCTTTTGCTTTCCCTCTTTTGGAGAAAATGAGCATTACATGGAAAGAAAAGAAGATTTAATAAAATTGAGTATAATAATACAATTCCCCACAGGATACTACGGCAAGGTATTCAGCTGTTTCTCCCACTCAGGTTGAAAGCTTTTCTTAGAGGTTCTATTTGAAGAGCTGGGGTGGAAAGCTTGAAAGAATAGTACAAACATGTGAGTGAAAGTCTGTATTAACAAATCAGTCGGGAAATCCACCAAGTTTTACCAAAGAACGAGGAAAGCCTACTGTGAAATGAACCATTTCACACTTTTTTAAGAAGTTAGTCATGGGAGCCTCGCTGCTACTTTCCATGCCTCCCAGCTGCCTTGTATCCTCTGCTAGAAAGCCTTACGCTCCTGAGCAGGCCATTCCATTTTCTTCTTGGAAGAAAAAAAAAATGCTTTGATTTGTTTTCCTTTTTAAAATCCTGTTTTGCTAACATTGCAATCCCCATCAGGAAAAGAAGTTCAACCATGCTTTCTGACGGTGAACATCTGAGACCATGTTTGCCGCTTTTGGACTTGAACTCTTAGGTTTGGGTTTAGGAAAGCCCACCAGCTTCCCATACAATGTGGTTATTCAAAATTCCTTCCGGGATGGTGAGATTTGCTGAAAAAGCACTCATCCCGTCCTTACTACCATTTGCGATGGAATCAATTCCAAACATAATCAAATGCAGTTCGATTTTCTCTCCTCTCTTCCTAAACACCCCAACATTTTAGGGCTCTTTCCTTGTTTCTTTAATCTTCTCAAGATCAATGCCACAGGAATCTCACTCCCAATTCCAAGTAGGGATATTGCCTGGGTTTGCTCAAAAGTCGAATGGGCTTTTTTTTTTTTTTTTTCTTTTTAAGTATCTTTGGTCAGGGGTGTTTGGGCAGCTCAGGTGGTTAAACGTCCAACTTCAGCTCAGGTCATGATCTCATGGCTCGTGGGTTCGAGCCCCGTGTCGGGGTCTGTGCTGACAGCTCGGAGCCTGGAGTCTGCTTTGGATTCTGTGTCTCCCTCTCTCTCTGCCCCTCCTCCACTAGCACTCTCTCTCTCTCTCTTTCAAAGATAAATAAACATTGAAAAAAATTTAATAAAAAAAATAAATATCTTTGGTCATAGGAAGAGGATGCTTCAAGTTTTTCAAAGAAGATGCAAACTGTCAGTCTTGCACCAGTCACCTCTTCGCCCACAAGTCCCACTCTATGGTGAGATTATGATATCCCGGAGACAGGGATCAGATCCTTAAACAGCTGACACCCGAACCTCCAAAAAATAAAATCAGTTGCCAACATGAACTCTTAACTTCACTATGGGGAGGACAAGGTGAGTGTGGCTTTCAAGGAAGTGGCATTCACAATTAGTCGTGACCCCCATTCTCCAATTTTCCCCTTTTTCCAACTTCCCATCCTCCCTTTAGTTCTTTCCCATAAATTTCCTAGGTGACTGTAGTGTGTCTGAGACATGACTGGCTGCCAGGATCACGGAGTGTGCTCATCTCTTCCTGAGATGTGGTCCACATGATTTACTCGAGTGTTTCCTTCACTGCCTCACTTTTCTGTCATCATGCTGGGTGTATGCTTCTTTTCTGATTCAACATTTTGCTATACAGGATAAGTTTTCAAAAGGAATATACACTCTCTTTAACAGACGATTTTATTTTTTTTTTACGTTTATTTATTTATTTTGAGAGAGAGAGAGAGAGAACACACAGGAGGGGCAGAGAAAGAGAGGGAGAGAGAGAATCCCAAGGAGGCTCTGTGCTGTTAGTGCAGAGCCTGATGCAGGGAGTGAGATTATGACCTGAGCCAAAACCAAGAGTCAGATGCTTAACCGAGTGAGCCACCCAGGCGCCCCAAGTCCCCCATCTGTAGCCTAGGAAACAGGCCTTCAACAGGAGCTCAGATTATTTTAATAGATTTAAAACAAAATCGTCTCAAATGCCCCTCAGTAGAGGACCCCGTGACTCCCACTCTGGAGCCCCCAGCAGGACGGCCGGGTGGTGGTCTGCAGGAGAGTGCCTGGTCCCAGTGGCCTTGGGGCTGAACTCCAACTGCTCTCTGCGGGCCAGGCCCCCTCTCCTGGGACAGACTCCCTCCACCTGCAGGAAGGACCACCTTTTGAAAATTCTCGAAAAGGTGCTTTGTGGACACACAGGGAGTCCTCCAAAATCAGGATCATTTATCCCTACTGTCTCTCTTTCTTCTGCAATCTACATCCAATCATTTCCCAACTCCAAGATGATTCCGCTTGTTGAACTGGTGTGAAATACAATTGGAGACTTTCCTAAACATTACGTACACTGGTCCTCTTTTTCTCCACATGCTCTTTCACACCAACAGAGAATTTAATTGATTATTGAGCTAATTTTTTCTTTCACCCAGTAGGCAGAGTCGCTTTCAGAGTTCATTAACTGTCCCAGATTAGAACTCAAAACTGCGGAGTCACCATCCTCAGGATTAACCCCCTGGGTTTTGGTCATCATTACAGGCATTATCCCCACCACCAAGATCATAATTCTTTACATTTGTATAAGATTTTAGACTTCTTTTGTATACAGAATCTCACACCATCTCACACAATCGACCTGAGTTGTGATAGGTCATAGGGCTGGATTAAGATGAATCTTAGCTATGGAGTTGCTCATGATGGAAAGGAGAATAAGAAAGGGGGGCAGGAAAATAGAAGGTGAGAAGGAGTGGAAGAGAAAGCAAGAGAAAGCCAGACGTATAGGGCTCAGACCATGTGACCAAGAGAGCTAGAAACAGGGGTGCTTGGCTGGCTCAGTTGGTAGAGCATGTGACTCGTGATCTGAGTTATAAATTCAAGTCCCATGATGCACATAGACACTACTTCTAAAAGAGAGAGAGAATGAGAAACAGAATAATAAAGACATCCCAAAGGCCGTTTGGCATTGTCTGGGTACTAAGGTGTGTTCTCTTAGTGACCGGGGGCACCTTGGGCTGGGACAGGGTGGGGATGCCCTTTGTGGGAGGAACCATTCTTCACTGTTCAAGGACACCTCTCTGTCCTCTCTGCCCAATGCTTGTGATGAGGCCCTGCACGTCCTGGAACATATATCCCCAAGGATGTGTGTGAAATTTGCTAATCCACCATATTTTACAAATATTTACCGAGCACATATTACACACCGGCACATTCTAATCCTTCCACTAAATCTGCAAAGTAGGTATTACTAGTCCTATTTGTATTTGGATATCACTCTTCTTAGTCACTGAGGAAATTGTGGCCCAAAGATGGTAAGACATCTATCTGAGACCACAGGAGTAGGTCATGGCCAACCCAGGGTTCTGTCAAGTCTCATGCTACAAATTTTTGCTCCTTCTACTGATTTGTGCCACCCCATGGAATCCTGACTGCCTCCACTAACCATTCTGTTTTGTGTTTTAAGACCCAAGGAGCAAGCTGCTAAGCCAAATGGAATATTCGGACAGGGGCTCTGAGAACTTCTGAAGTGCTGACAGAAAGTGGGCAAGCACTCTTTTCAGGAGCAACCCCTGAGTGCAGGAGGAGGAAATCCAGTTTGGGCCAGAGCCCGAATTTTTTAGATTAGTCACAGCGGTCCTTCCTAATATGCAAGCGCCTGCAGTTGAGAGCAATAAAAGTACTTTTCCCTTTATTTCAAGACAGGAGGTGAAATGTAGGAATTCTTGGAATAAATTTTTATGTGATCTGTTACGAACCTCACCACAGAGACCATCTGTGAAGCAAGAGACAGCTTTTCTAGCCGGCATAGCTGCTGTCCTTGATGACCACCTGGTCCTGAAAATCCTGGACACGGACTGGAGCGAGGGGCAGGAAAGCTGAGGACAGCCATCCTGAAAGACAAGGGATCGTGCAGCCAATGGTGGCAAGACTCAGGCAGTGTGGAAGCAAGGTACTGACCAGGTTCCCGGATGGAACAGAGCCGAAGCGAAGCTGGTCCCAGACCGTGGTTCTGGTGAGGCCCTGCCGACCCGTGGGGCCTTCTATACTCTTGACTAGACCGTCACCGCTGTGGGGGCTTGGCTCAGGGCCTGGCCTGGGCAGTCAGGGCTAACTGCTTAAGCATAGGATTGGGGAACTCACCAGCGGGACCCAAGTGGGGTATTTTGGTGGCAGTGGAGGCCTTTCAAAGTCTGGAGAACTGTGGACGAGAAGGCCTGGGGAATTCAACGGAATGCCACAGAGAAAGCGCCGTGTGGGCACAGGGCAGGCCCTGGACAGCATGATCCGTGCACCTGACTCCCAACACCCTCCTTTCTTCAAAACCAAGTCAGTTGGCTGTGGCCCTAAAGTCATTCACCCCTGGGGCACCTGGGTGGCTCAGTCGGTTAAGCATCCGACTCCTGATTTTGGCTCAGGTCATGACCCCCAGGTTGGTGAGTTGGAGCCCTGCACGGGGCTCTGCACAGACAGCATGGATCCTGCTTGGGATTCTCTCTCTTCCTCTCTCTCAAAATAAATAAACGTAAAAAATTAAAAATAAAATTGTTCACCCTGAAAAAGATGAGTGGAAAACCCTCACCGTATCTGTCTTCCTTAATTTGTGGAGTCTTGATGTCATGGTGTTATTTCCGAACTCCTCTGTAATACTGGAGGCGACCCAGTTAGCCCCTGAGTAGTGAGGCCCAGGCTTATGTTGCAAGACAACAGGCTTGGAAACGATGGCTGTTTCTCTCCAAGGTAGGTAATTACTTTTTGTGGGTTTTGCTGTCCCTGCTTCCTGAGAGAGAGAACGATTGTTGCCTTGCCCCCTAACACATACCAAACCATGTGTGCCCAATGTCTCAATTTTAGTTCATCAGTGAAGTATGAAATTATTTTTAAATGACGTATCTTTCGATATTCAAACGAGAATCAATCTGGCAAGGAAAATTACATGATGCTAATTATTCTTTGTGCATATAAATCAGCTGTGAAATCATTCGAAACTCCTGTGTGTTTGGGTTCTTTTCTAGCAGCGTAGAATAATTATCAACAAATCTCAGTAAGCTGCACTTAGCAAAGGTCTCATTATTCAGCGTGAGCACAGCTTTGCTGGGTGCTCCCTGGCATGCAAAATACCTACTTCAGCTTACACACCTAAAAAGGTATGCAATGGTTGTCCGGTTGCCAAATAATCAGGAATATCTCTGGAGAGAAGATAGGAGAATCTGATTTGAGTAGAGGGAGAAGAGAGAAACTAAGTCATCTGCAACAGCAGATATTCTGAATCAAGAGTGGGAACAGAGGGGCGCCTGGGTGGCTCAGTCGGTTAAGCATCCGACTTCGGCTCAGGTCACGATCCCACGGTTCATGACTTCGAGCTCCGTGTCGGACTCTGTGCTGACAGCTCAGAGCCTGGAACCTCCTTTGGATTCTGTGTCTCCTTCTTGCTGCCCCTCCCCCCCCCCAAAATAAATAAACATCAAAAAATTTTTTTAAATAAAGAGAACAGATACTTGAAAATTAGAAGAGCTTTCTTACAGTGACATCAAAATGTGATGCTCATCACAAGTGACCCCTTCCCATTCAGCTTGTGCTATGCCCCACCCACCCTCCAGCCCCCACTGCAGAATTAGACCGTGATATTGAAATAGGTACGTCTGGGAGTAGAAGAGGTTCATCACTGGGGTGAAAGCATTTTGAGAAGATAAACAGCATTGCTTCCAGGTGGCACCGCTGGCTGTTGGGGACTGCAATGGGGCTTCAAAGTTAATAAACTAGCGGGAACCATTGGTCTGGGGATTTTCACTTCCTCTGAGATGAAGTGATGCCTCACATTTCCCAGGGGATCCAGCCACCTGCTCAGTAAGGTCAGCATAACACCCTGTCCTAAACACCTCCTTTTCTCCATGGGTAGAAGAGATACTTGGGCCCCCACTGTGAGGCGTGAGGAGACCCTTTTGTCTTTCCTGTAAACTGAGGCTGGAGCCCACATCCATGCTCGCCTCTGGGAGGAGTTGCTCTCTGGAAGACAAGACTCCACTGCCATTGGTTCCAATGCATTTTCTTTGGGATTCTTGGAAAAATGTTGAAAAGAGACAAATGTGAGCTATGGACAGAGGCAGGTGTGGCCAGGAGGGGACACCGTGGCAACCGTCTAACTCCCCGTTGTTGAACTCTCCTCTTCAACCCCCCAGGCACCTGTGCCATGGACTCCCTCCCCGCCATTAACTCATTCCTGCTAAGGGGCTCGCTGAAAAGATTTTAGGTGATTCTTCTCTAAGACTGATCACATACAGCAGGGGGCTTGGTCCCGCACCCCCTCAGGTTGCTCCCTGTGGAAAGCTGGCACTGTACTCAGGTGACATCCACTATCCATTGTTCTGCTCAAGAAGAAGTGTCGCCATCGCATTCCTGCTCTGGTCCCTCTGATGGAAAGGGATCGCCCTTCTCTTTCGAATCCATGGCTCCCCCAAAGTGTGCAGAAAGCCAACTCCACAGAAAGAGCAATGTCTTATGAAATCAAGGTCCTGGTTTCCGAATGTGTGGCCCACGCCTACTGCCCCATCATCCAATGGGCTTCTCAACACACCCTCATTCTTCTGCAACATCTTACGGCTCTCTGAGAACACCCGCCACCGTGCGACTGCTGCATACGTGTCCGCCTCCCCAGCAGATCGGGGGCCCTTTGGGAACAGGACTGTGTTTCATTTCACTTGGTCTTTCTCCCCTCACCTCCACCCCTACTCAGACCAATAAGGAGGATTTGGGGGTGTAGCCAATGCAAATGCCGGTTCATATATGTCAGAGGAAACATTTTTGACTGAAAATTGCACCCTGACTACATTTTGAAATCTTTTTTTCCTGCGAAGAGCTGCATCGTGCAAGCAAACCTGCCTGGATAAATCCCAACTCTCAGGTTCGCCCATCCAGGGCCCCACCCAGATCACCATCGAGAAGCAGCTAAAGACGAAAGAGAGGATGCGTAAAAGAGATTCGTGTTTATCTCTGTAGAACATACGACTTTGGATGACAGACTGTGTTAACAGGAGAGAACCGATTAATCTCTCTCTCTCTCTCTCAAACATAAATAAACATTTAAAAAGAACACCAGAGGGGTGCCTGGGTGGCTCAGTCGGTTTAGCACCCGACTTCGGCTCAGGTCATGATCTCACGGTTCATGGGTTCAAGCCCCACATCAGGCTCTGTGCCGACAGCTCAGAGCCTGGAGCCTGCTTCAGATTCTGTGTCTCATTCTCACTCTGCTCCTCCCACAGCTGTGCTCTCTCTCTGTCTCTCAAAAATAAATAAATGTAAAAAAATATTTAAGTGAAGGGAAAGTATTCAAAAGGTCTCAAAGAAATCAAACAACAAACCTCAAATAAATGTGCGCTGCCCTCCCCATCATGATACCATATCATCTGAATTATAAAAAATCCTAAAAGCAGAGGTGCCCCCATAGTAAGAGAGTCAGCTGACTCCAGAGAAGCTTGGCTTTCTTGTTAGAATTAGAGAGAAGAGTGAACCATTACATACAAAACAGTTAATAATACTTCACAAATTGACTCCTACAAAAATTTGCTGAAAAACATTTATCCTGAAATAATCATTACCAAAATCATTGTTCTGAAACTATTATGTCCATACCTACTTAAAAAATTTAAATGAGAGGGGCACCCAGGGGGCCCAGTCAGTTAAGCGTCCGACTTTTGATTTCTGCTCAGGTCATGATTTCATGGTTCATGGGTTCAGGCCTCACATGGGGCTCTGTGCTGACAGTGTGGAGCCTGCGTGGGACATTTCTCTCTCTCTCTCTCTCTCTCTCTCTCTCTCTCTCTCTCAAAAATAAATAACCGTTAGAAAATTTTTAAAAAATTTGTTTTCAATGTTTATTTTTGAGAGACAGAAAAAGAGCGTAAGCAGGGGAGAGGCAGAGAGAGAGAGGGAGACATAGAATCCGAAGCAGGTTTCAAGCTTCCAGCTATCAGCCTGAGCCAGACGTGGGACTGGATGCGGGTCTGGAACCCACGAACCATGAGATCATGACCCGAGCTCAAGTTGGACGCTTAACCGAGCCACCCAGGTGTCCCTAAACAAATTTTAAATGAGAGCCACAGCAAGTTCTCATCTCCAACCCCTACTCCCACCCCCCATGGCCAAGCATGTAGAAACAAGGGGAAAGAAACTTTAAAATTAACATGTGATGGATGAAAGCAAAGAGATGCACGGTTATTTCAAAGAAAGTGAGTCGGTCCTAGGGTGTTTAATCTGATCGGAGATATTCATATTCCAAAGACAAATCGTGTGTTCATGAAAATGGGGTGGATCATGTATGGAAGCCGGGGAAGTTGTAGAAATGAAAGTTGGCCCCCCAAGCACTGTCCAGGGTGGAGGGCAGCCAGCGGATGTGGCTGGGGGTGCATGGGCTGCAGACCAGCCGACCATCCCTTCTTGATTATGGGGAGCCCCACATCAGGCGACTGGAACCTGACCTCATTATTAATTAAAATCATTAAACTAACCCCCTTGTTCTGAGTCCGTGCTACCAAACAACCTTCTGAGAATTTGTTTCCCACTGTAGCGGTTTTGTAAATGATAGAAGAGACTGGTTAGGCAGAGGGCATATCTGTTCCATCTGCCAATTCTATTTATTATAAGTTAATCATTGGGTATTTGAGGGCTAGCTGTGGTCTCTCTAAGCTTTGTGAGTTTGAGTCAGAATTTCTGGTCTGTTCTGGGACAGTCCTAAAGGGGGTAATTCCTTAACCTGAGGGGTAGCCAAGGCTAGCCTACTTGATATCCCAATCTTGCTACAAACTCTATGTGTGGTAATTCCCACAAGCAAATATTGTAAATTTTTTAATGTTTATTCATTTTTTGAGAAACAGAGAGACAAAACATGAGTGGGGGTGGGGCAGAGACGGGGTGGGGGGACACAGAATCTGAGCTGTCAGCACAGAGCCCAACATGGGGCTCGAACTCACCAACTGTGAGATCATGACCTGAGCCGAAGTCAGACGCTCAACCGACTGAGCTACCCAGGCACCCTCCTGCAAGCAAATATTTTAAAGCAACACATAACAGAGCCTTTCTCATCTACTTGATGTGTGGGGAAGTGTCCAGAACCAAGGTGACGGTAGGGCTTACTTTCAGTTCACCCCCCCCCCCAGGTTTTCCCTGACATACACCCCCAAGGTGCCAGTTCCTGCCTACACGCAATGACTCTTGAACCTAGAACTCCATTTCTGCTGTCTCTCCTGAGCCTTGATCGTTCAGTGGCCAGCTGGAGCTCTCGGCACGGAGATCTGACAATTGCCCCAAAGCCAACATGTCAACACTGAGTCACTACCATCCGCCACGGTGGGCTTCTGCCTCTTTGTTCTTGCTTAAAACCACTTAGAGAGAAGTACCCACGTATTCAAGCTTAAAACCCGAGTAGCCATCTGTATGGGCTGCCTAGGGCAGCTGCGACACAGAAAGTAGCCCAAACCAGGTGGCTTAAACAACAGAAACGTATTGTGTCAAAGTTCTGGAGGCTCTAAGTCCACGACCAAGGTGTGGGCAGGGTTGGCTCCTTCTGAGGGCTTCTAGGGAAGCGTGTGTCTCAGGCCTCTCTCCCTGGCTCGTAAGGACAGTCTTTTCCCTGTGTCTTCACTGTCCCTCCTCTATGCCTGTGTCCAAACTTCCCCCCTGTATAAGAACATCATGGGTTAGGATTTCACATATGAATTTAAGGGGAAGATAATTCAACCCATAAGAAAATCCTAATTCCCTGCCCCCACCTCTAAGCTGTTGCCCAGTCCTGCGGACCCTAAGCAACTCTCCATCACTGCCACTGCTCTCTTCTAGGCCCCCCGGTTTGCTTTCCTGCCCTCCTGCTCCCCCAACCCAGACCCCTAATCTACTCCTCACCCCTAGACTGAGAGGTCTTTCTCTAAAGCACTCGCTATTATTGCCTTTAAGGCTCTTCAGTGGTGCTGCCCTTGCCCTCGGTATAAAGTTAAAATTCCCTATCGGAGTTTTTAAGGACTTTTAAGGTCTGGGACCTCTTACCCAGCCTCACTGCCAGACTGCTCCCTACCCGGGGCTGCGCACCCAGCAAGAGTGGTCCATCTCTGCCTCTATTTTTCTCTCATCTCCTGGCCTTTGAACACGCTCTCCCCCCAGCCTAGAACACTTGGCTCCTCTCTTCCACCCTTTTAACTTGCCCCACGTCGGGCTCTGTGCTGACAGCTCAGAGCCTGGAGCCTGCTTCGGGTTCTGTGTCTCCCTCTCTCTCTGCCCCACCCCCCCCTCAAAAACAAAGATTAAAAAATATTTTAAAAAGAAAATAACAACTCTTTTTTTCTAACAAAGCTTTCTGACCAAAAATTTTAGTCAGATCAGATTTTAATTGAATCAATTTAGATTCAAAGTAGACAATAAGGTTGGAAGACTTCTGTGGTTTCAGTTGCAAAACTCCAGGCCTAGTAATTCAAATCCCATTTATATCCTCACAGACAGTATACGTGACAATATGCTCACATGGGTGCAGTGACCATGTGTCCCCATTTGATTGGGACTGCCCAGTTTAAGCCTATTGTTCCAAGCATAATTATTATTGACATTCCTGGTCATTCTTACAAGCACACTGCTTCCGATGATTAATTATATGGTCACCTACTCATAAACCAGTTTACAAACGTTTCATTTTATAGATGACAAACAGTGTGTTCCTAACTCTGCTTTCTTAGGGGAAAATAAACAGCTATGGTCCAAAATACGAATGAGATTTGTTTGAGAAAATGGGGTTTAAAAACAAAGGGATGATAGTCACTCAGATTCGTAAGACACAGACTTTTGCCATAAAGCAAACAATGAGACACGTTTGAGTCAACCTGTGATCAAGCTGACAGGGACTTCAGGTGTTGGGAGTAATGAAGTTAAAGCAGGTTAGGTCTTAGATTAATTAATACGAAACACTAATGTCTGAGTTTGGGGGGGTTGTTGTTGTTTTAGTCATTGAGAAATATATCCAAATAATTGCTTATATTAAGATACATTATGCTCAAATCCTCACGGTTCAAAAGCAGAAATCTGGAGAGGAACGCAGGTCTGGTTTCTAGAACTCCCTTATCAGATTGCCTGAGATTGCTTTATGATTCAGTTTCAAGTGCTGAGTATGCCACAGCAACAGTTTAACATAAGCATGTAATAGAAGCATGAAAATACACCCCACAGCCCGATACAGGCACTATTCACGTGGATTTTCCTTGTCTTTGTTCTCCTGCATATTAGCAACGTTGGGGAAATGTCTTAATGATAAAAATGAACCTTTTTAATGAGGGGAGGGTAGACTAGATTTACTTCCAGGATAAAATTACTTCGTCATCTTTTGATGAACACGACTCAAATTTAAGTGCATATTCAGAAAGGTGAGTTCTAATAGAGGTAATAAAGACTCACTGCAGAAGGATCAACACAGGTTTTAAACATATTAAAGCCAAGTTGGTTACATCAGTGGATGTGGGGGTGAGGGGTTGCATGCACGTGTCTACACCACCGTTTAAACTTGTGCTATTTGAAATATTGCACTTCTGTAGGGGAACCTGGGTGGCTCCATCTGTTGAGGGGTTAAGCAGCTGACTTTGGCTCAGGTCATGATCTCACGGTCCATGGGTTCAAGCCCCATGTCGGGCTCTGTGCTGGCAGCTCGGAGCCTGGAGCCTGCTTCAGATTCTGTCTCCCTCTCTCTCTGCCCATCCCCTGCTCATGCTCTGTATCTCTCTCTCTCAAAAATAAATAAACATTAAAAAAATTTTAGAAATACTGCACTTCTTTAGGTGCTACCATTTTTTAAACAGTTTATTTATATATTTTGAGAGAGAGAGACAGAAAGTATGCATGTGGGAGCGGCAGAGAGAAAGGGAGAGACAAAATCCCGAGCAGGCTCCCTGTTGTCAGCACAAAGCCTGACGTGGGGCTCGATCCCACGAACCATTAGATCAGGACCTGAGTTGGATGCTTAACCAACTGAGCCACCCAGGCGCCCCTAAGTGGTACTATTTTCAAAATTAAAATCAGGTATGGAAATATGGCAACCAGAGAAACTGATATATTCTTATAAACTGAATTCAAATATCTTGTTTTTCTCAGGCCAACAACATAGGGCTGTCCTAGTAAATGCTAAATACACACATACACAAACACACACATTGTTATTTCAAAAAACCAAGTGACTGAATGTCAGCGGGTTCTATCTAAAGCACAAAACTAAGATTCCAACTCCCCAGAGCTCCCACGTCGAAACAGAACTGAACTCTCTTACCATCTGGCTCGCCTGTCCTCCCTACATGGGGTCATTCTGCCCCCTATCAAGACTTGAATTGTCCTATGAACTATAAAAGTTGAGTTCGTGCCCTTTGAGAATTGGTGGAAAATCCAATTTGCTTCATTCTACCGCCGTCTACAGAGACAGGCTGATCTCATTGTCAGACAGGTTTCAGATCCCACGTGCTCAGGGAGTTTCTTGTAAATACAGTCACTGTCCGACTTTCTGATGGCAGCAGGGTGTACCCAACCCTGAATAAGCACAAGCAAAGACAAGGAGATCTGTATAATCCACAGAAAGTCCATTACCATTGCTCATTTGATAAACTAGAAACGCGGGGCCCTCTTCTTCCAGGCATCATGGGACACAAACACCGAATGTAGGGACTCTTTTGCCTGCTGTCCTCGCCGAGAAATGGTTAAGAACTTCAAATCTGCGTTCTGTAGACCGGGGTCTAACACTCAGTTCCACCAACGATAATCTGTCCCCAAGCAAATTTCCTTAGCTGTTCTAGGACTTAGTCTCCCTGTTCATAAATCAGGAATAAACCCTGGATATAAATCACAAAGGTCCTGGCATCCATTGGTGCTCAATAAATATTAGTTATTATTACTGTTGTTTCTGTTGTGGCTACTATTATTTCTATTTATAAGAGTGAGTACTGGCACTCCTAAACCCAGGTCATAATTTTGAGTTGTATGGATAGATTGGAAGAGGAGGAAAAAAAAATACAGGCTTCGTGATAAGCCACATCGGCAATCCAACCCAGTTCTGACACGTACTAGTCAGGCAATCCTCTGCCATTTTCTTAACCTCTCTGAGACTCAGTTTCCTTCTCTGTAAAACGGGGATAATACCTACCTCACAGGATAATTGTGAATTAAAGGTAATCTAAAGAAAGGTGATTGGGACAATGAGAGCAAGCACTCAGGAAATGGTTGTTACTGCTAGTATGAGTCTTCTACGTCCAACAAAGCCTCAAAATATCCGTCCTCAAAACCATCTGATTTCACGGCATTCCCCTCACATAACACATGATTGTCATGGGCACTTTTGTGACCCTAGTCAGTTCAGGGCAGGAGGCAAGAGCTTTGCAAATTCACAAGAACAGACTAGAGGGGAATGAAAACAGCTGGAGGAGACCCACTGGCTTTGCTTTCCTTACAAAAGAGGGAGCTTGACACAGGCAGAGGCAGAGGGAGCCGCAAATCGCCGCACACTCGGGCAGTTGATTGGTTTTGCAATTTGAAGAGCTCAAGTCAGAATCAGAACCCATTTCAGGTTTTAGTTCAACATTTAAAGGCTGGAAAGATGTTGTTGAAAGTAAGTCTTGAGAAAGAAATCCCAAGCTCATGGCAGCGAAATCTACAGGATTCCCTCCTGAGACTAAGCACGGAGCACTTGGTGCCCTCGCTGTGCTCAGAAACAGACAAGCGGATAAATGAAATGCATCTTTCTCATCTGAGCCCTTGACACAGCATCTCTGAAGATACGCGTCTAGTATATTGATTGCCTGTTTGCTAGGACTTCAGAGAGGGGGGAAAATTCAGCACTGGTTGGAGCAAACCACCGCAATCCTAGGTTTCTGGGTGGGTTTGTGTCTGTCCCTGGTAAAACGTCTGTAAGTTCTGAGGCAGCTCGTCCCCCTGATCAAAACATCAGAGACTGGTTGTGTTTTACCTGTGTTCACATAAAATTCTTATCAGCGATTTCCTCCTGTCGCCTGGTCCTCTGGAGCTTTCGGAGCAAGCTCAGGGCTAATGCGAATTAGACACGAGGGAATCCCTCGTAGGCGGCAACGAGCCCGTGTCTGAGCCTGTCTCAGACCTACTGGCCTGGAAAGGAGCCCCCGGGGGCTGGGCTCGGGCATTCTGGAGGCACCTTTGATGCCAAGGCAGGTCTGTGTGGCTACAGACTGTGAGCGTAGGATGTGCACCACAGTCAAAAGGGCCCTCATCTTGTTCTAGAAACAGAACTCAGTAACTGAACCTTGATGCTAAAGACCACTGCTTTGTTTTTTTAATTTTTTAAGAAATTAAAAAAAAAATTTTTTTTTTGAGAGAGGGACAGAGTGCGAGTGAGGGAGGGACAGAGAGAGAGAGGGAGATACAGGATCTGAAGCAGGCTCCAGGCTCTGTGCTGACAGCTCAGAGCCCAAAGTGGGGCTCGAACTCACAGCGGGGAGATCATGACCTGAGCTGAAGTCTGACACTTAACTGACTGAGCCACCCAGGCACCCTTAAGACTACTACTTTCTTATTAAGACAGCTGGAACTGTCAGCCAAGAGCAGCCAGGGAAATGTCTCCACGCTGGGCATTTACATCATCTTTTTTGTTTTTTTTAATGTTTATGTTTGAGAGAGAGAGAGAGAGAGAGAGAGAGAACGAGAGAGGGCTTGAGAGAGGGGGAAGGGCTGAGAGGGAGACAGAGGATCTGAAATGTGCTCTGTGGTGACAGCAGACAGTCTGATGCAGGGCTCAGACTCACAAACTGTGAGATCATGACCTGAGCCGAAGGTGGACGCTTAACCGACTGAGCCACCCAGGTGCCCCATATCTTCTTTCACGATCAAATTTTGCAGCCTCCATGGTCCCACATTTGCTAACGGCCCTCACGGCTCCACGTTAGGTTTAATTTCTGTGTTTCATGCAGAGCCCATGGATTTTAGGGAATATTCAGCATCTCGCCAAACCAGCTCCAAGCTCAGGCTTTAAAGCATTTACCTTCATCCACTGTCCTTTTGCAGCTCTGTTTTCTCTTTCTCCCTTCGCTACTGTAGAAACACACGCAGGAGTGGGAGGTGTATTCCCCTCAGCAGTCCGTCCACCTGAGGGCGTGCTCGCCGCAGTACCATTTTCTGGGTCTACACGGCTTCCGTGGGAGGGATTTCTGGGCAGCAGAAGCTGTCTTTTGGCACCAACCCCATCTTCCCATACACGCCCATCTCTGCATTGCTAGGAAGTGCTTTACTTTACAGCTACTTCCTGTCCCACACCGTAACACGTCTTCCACACCAACGTCAACACCTGCACGTTTGTTTCTTCCGTGGGATTTTGTTACTGAATGTTTCCTACGCCTGTAAACACGTGTGTGATGGGCTCAGCCACTGTGCCATAGGGAAGCTTCCTCCCAACCACCGTCTGGTCTGCCTGGGACTGCCGTGTTGTGGCAAAGATCACAGAAGTGAACGGGGAATCCCAGAGTGCGGCAGGATATATTCTGCCCTTGGGACCATGTGCTGGGTTTGCCATCTGGTAGGAAAAGAAATGATTCTGGGTGAATGTGCAAGCACTCTATAGCATGAGCACAGATTGTAGTCCTTGTTCCAAACTATAGTCACCCCTGTCTCTTCCGAGAATCAGGCTGCAAAGCTAACCTTTCACCCTTAAAGACACAACAGCTCAGGACAAAAGAGAGAGTATGTGAGTCTCACCCAGAATCCCGTAGAGCCTGAAAGGAGGTAAAACAGAAAGAAGGCCACCTAGTCTCGTGTGTGCCTATCTTCCACAAGGTCTCCCTGAATCTTTCTTTCATATTCTTTAGATTTTCTAAAAGGAAAGGTCTTCCTGCTCTACTTGCCTTCGATCTGATGGTAGAGAGGAGCAAAGGAGAACCCTTTTCTTTAGTCCCATTCCACTCTGAGCCTCCCCCCTCTGTTGATAGATCTTCAGGAGAACATTTTTTTTCTCCTGGGCAGAACACCCATCGGTAAAACGTGGCCTCAGTTTCTCAGAAGCATCAGTGAGAGGTCATGGTTGTCACCCAAGGAAGCAATTCTGGGTGATTCTAGCCAAAAAAAAAAGCATTATTGGAAAGATATGGGGAGTGCGCTGAACTGAGAGGGGGGCGTGGAGGACCAGAGTCAGAGAACGCGCAAGAGCTACGGGTGTAGCAGAGGAGGCAGCCAAGGTCTCCCACAGTCGGTTAGGACAGCCGGCCCCATACCCCCGCATGCCTGATGCCGCCTCCAAAGCCCGAAGCACCCCCGACAACCTCTGACTGTCCCTGTGTTGGTGCCTTGACTCTGCAGATGCAAAGAAGCAGGCAGGGACAGCGGGTGGCCAGGTCTGGGTCACACGCCTGCCCCTAGCTGCCAAAGAGCAAGGAGAGGAAACATCGGTCCCTACTTTGCTTCCATCCTGGGCAGTGGGACCCTGTCTTACACACCAGGTGGGACATTCCACTAAATGGGCCAGGAGCTCAGATGATAGCCAACCAACCAAGAGATGAACAATCCAAGAGGCAGACATTCAGAACAGATGATACTTAACAATCGGAAAGTCTGCAGAAGAATAAGGGAGTAGCTAGTGGGGTCCAGGATAGACTTCTTCAGCTACCTTCCCCACCCTGGGCCAGCCTGCTGTCGAAGAGACAGACAAGGCGAGAGCTCCAGAGTCCTGAGGGGTGGGAGAGTGAGTGGGGTTGGGGGCAGAGGGGAGAGACCTCTTACAAAGAGAGGCTGGAAAGCAGGGAGGAACCCTGAAGTCCACGGCTTAGGTCCTAGCCAGGGATGTAGCTACCTAAGAATTGCTTAGAGGATGGTAATTATTTCCCGGGTTTCCTTCCAGTTAGGGTGACCAACAGTCCCAGTTTGTCCTGGACTGAAGGGGTTCCCTATAAGGTGGGAATTTCCAGGCAAATTGGGATGAGGGGGTCACCCGGCTGTCATGGATCTCTGAGGGAAATTCCAAGCGGAAGCAGAGCAAATAGGCAGTGGCAGGGGCTGGGATAGAGGCAGAGGACAGCCACCGGCCACCTCCTGCAGTGGCCACGGTATTCTGACAGAGGTGAAGTAGAAGCAATCCTTCAGAGGCTCCTCTTTCCAGGAGCAAACTCAGGAGAGGACTGAGGAAACACCATGCCTGCTGGGCCTGGGAGTGATCTTTGTAGCAAAGTGTCCCGCGGCAGCAGAATTATTGTGTCTGGTTCGTGGTGGGTGACTAACCTTTAGGTACTGAGGTTACTGTGCTTGGGAACACCTTGGCCTCTTCCCACACTGAAGAGGAACCCTGAGTTCTGAGGGGGGCTCTCCTGATACGCAGAGTTGTTTCAGGGGGCAGACACACCAGAAATACCTAGCTAACGCTGAATGCTGGAGTGCCTGGCTGAGCCTCCTTTCTTCACGAGCTACCTTCCCTAGATTACTGCCCCCAGGCTATGCTCTGGATGGCATGGATGTGCTGATGATCACCCAAATATTTTTATCCACTTCAGACCTTTCTCCTAAGCTGGGCTCATACATCTGACTACGTGCATAATTGCCACTTGGAAGTCTAACAGGCATCTTAAACCAACACAGAGCTCTTGATCGGATACCCTCCTTACTCTTCTAAACCTGCTTCTCTGTCTTAGTAAGGAAAATAAAGAAGGACCACAGGGAATTGCAAATCCCAAGTATTACTACAATGCTTCGTATCTGGAGCCTACCATGAGGTAGGATTGTTTGTTTTTAAACTCTATTTTATTGTTGGAACAACACTTACTATGAGATTTACCCACTAATCAAACTTTTTAATGTATGATACATAATTGCTGACAACAGGTACAATCCTGTACAGATTTCTAGAGCTTTTTTTATCTTGCTTGACTGAAACCATACTGGTTGATTGGCAACTCATTTCTCCATCCCCCCAGCAATGGGGAACACAATTCCACCACTGAGGCTATGGATTCGACTACGTTAGACACCTTATTTAAGTGGAATCATGCAGTATTTGTCTTTCTGTGACCGGCTTATTTCACTTAGCATAATGTCCTCAAAGCTCATCCACGTTGTTGCACCTTGCAGAACTTCCTTCCTTTTTATGGCTGAATAATACTCCACTGTGTGTGTGTGTGTGTGTGTGTGTGTGTGTGTATGTACACATGTACATATGTACACACACATACTACATTTTCTTCATCCAGTCTTCTGTCAATGGACATTTGGATTGTTTCTACATCTCCGCCATTGTGAACAGTGTTGCAATGAGCATAGGAGTGGAGCCCTAACCCATTTAAAACTTGGAGCCTTCACAGGCTTTAGCGATACCTACCGATCATAATGTGACATCAACTGCCTCAATGACTCACCTCACACCTTTCTTACTCCGTGTTACTTCACTGGGCGGCAAAGACCACGAGGTGTCCTTCCGTCATTAGGAGCAGTGCATATCAAATGCACACAGTGAAAGGAGCTACGGTGAAAGTGACAAGAGACCATCCGTGTGTGTTAAGTCACCGCAGAGCTTGGCTACTGTGCTATAACTGCGCTCAGTGTGGTTTGCCCTGAAGAGAATCCGTGAAAAGATTGAGATGCTAAGTAGAGAGTCATAATATTTCCAAATTTAAATTTTCAGATATTTTTAGAAGATGCATAGGACATAGCCACCAAAATTCCTCAAGATTCCATCATTCACTTTCATAATGCTAATTGTGCCTTTTGCACTAAATAAAGAAAAAATATTCCTTCCGCCTAGTGAATTAGAGGGAGCGGGAACTTACTTTTTAAAGTTTACTACTTAGCACATTGATAAATTGTTGATGGCATTTGTTTCGTATATTGACATGTTTTTGATAGGCAGTGTTTACACCGCACGTCAAACCTCCAGGAATGCACAATTTAGGGCTTCCTCAGCTTTTGAGAAAGGCTGGAGCTCCTCATCCTGAACTTAACTAGTTAAGAACTCTAATGCTCACACATAAATAAGTGACATGTTCCTCTACTAGAAAAATATTCCACCCAGTGGTTTTTGCTTTCTGGTAATTTGGTAACTGTAGTATTTAATTACTAACAAGGTTACGGTGACTCAGACCAGCTATTTTGGGTCTCCGAAACCTCAGCTAGGGTGTGATGAAAAGAACACGTCCACTCTCAAGCTAGTCGTGTATCCCCGGTTTTGAGCATGCTGCGTGCTGAGCACTGGGGCAGGTACCGAGATGCTGTGGTTGGAGACACTGTCGTCATGGCACTCTGTAGAGAACGCAGACAAACCACACTCAAGGAAGGGCTGTGACAGGTCAAGTGCAGGGCAGCACAAGGGCACAGAGGCACCCGTCTGAGTCTTAGGGGAGGAGAAGTCAGCGCAGGCTTCCTGGAGGAAGTGACCTTTAAGCCAAGACCTGAAGGAAAAGAGTGTGCCAGGCAGAAGCGGGCTGGAGGCAGAGGGGGGATGGGATTGGTCAGGTGGAAGGAGCAGCAGCCTGAGGGGGTGGAAGTTACTTAGCGAGCAGGACTCTTGTACCTTTCTTCCCTGTTTCTCCCATCCATCCTCCCCACCTCCTAAAAATTAATAACTAACACTTGTTTCATTCCCTTTGGTTTTCTGTGCACGTTCCTACGTACGTATCCAGCTTTGCGCCTACAACAATCCCAGAGGGTATACACACCCATCTTTATGACCATAGCTCCTTTTTCACAAATGAGGACCCGAGGCCCGGAGAACATAAGAGGCTTGCTCACATCCACACAGCAGATGGGAAAAAGAGCCTGAACTCAAACCCAGAAGTTCTTTTTTTTTAAATGTTTTTAATGTTTATTTATTTTTGAGAGACAGAGTGAGCAGGGGAGGGGCAGAGAGAGAGGGAGACACAGAATCCGAAGCAGGCTCCAGGCTCTGAGCTGTCAGTGCAGAGCCCAGCGTGGGGCTCGAACTCACGAACCGTGAGATCATGACCTGAGCCGACGTCAGACGCCCAGCCGACTGAGCCACCCAGGTGCCCCTCAAACCTGGAAGTTCCAAGCCTACATCCCATGTACATCCCATATGAGTCATGATGGAGAGCCCAGCCAGGGGGAGGTGCCCAGATCTGGGGGCTCAGCCTTCCCTGATCCTCCACTGGCCCTTGTTGGCCTTCCACACAGAGTTCAGTGGTGGGATTTCAGGGGTGGGGTAGGGTGGGTGGGTGAAGATCTTTTCCATTCTGCGTGAACCCAGGAAAAGGAATGGACTGTATGGAAGCCAAAAGGGCCCTGAGCAGTGTTCCAGGACATCCTGCATTTGGACAGGCCCGCAGTTAGGGGACAACAAATCCAAGAGGACCCAGGCCACTTGGTTCCACGGAAGACAAACCCATTTAACAACCACAGCAAAAACCAGTCTTCCTTTTGCCCAGTGGAATTTTGAATTCTAATAAGATTTTTTTCATTTTCCTCAAATTTACAAAATGAGCAGCTTTGAATGTTAAACTGGCACCTTCCTAAGGATATGACTTTTGTCCTTCCTGGTTACAAAAGCTCTATGGTGAGGGGCACCTGGGTGGCTCAGTCAGTTTAGTGTCCAACTTCAGCTCAGGTCATGATCTCATGGTCCATGGGTTCGAGTCCCACGTTGGGCTCTGTGCTGACAGCTCAGAGCCTGGAGCCTGCTTGGGATTCTGTGTCTCCCTCTCTCTCTGCCCTCCCTCCCCCCCCCACCCCTGTTTACACTCTATCTCTCAAAAATATTTATTTTTAATGAATAAATTAAGTTAAAAACAATTTTTTAAAGCTTTCTGTTGGTGTGAGAGCTTCTTTTGTTATAGGACTACAAAGCTTTCTTAGCTTGGGTTTTCCCTGAATACAAGGTATGAGCAATTTATCTGAGAGGAAATCTTAAGAATTAGCAGTGAGAGGGCAGGCAAGTGAAACAGAAGGAAGGAAAGTAAAAAGCAAAAAACAAAAAAAAAAAAAACCCAAACAACAACCAAAAAACAAAAGCAACAAAACAAACCAACAACAACAAAAAACCCCAATGTTTATGATTAAGCTGATTACCACTATGGACAGAACAGCTCAGGCTCATGGGGGACCCTCTGAGGAGCCTAGTAGAGTGTCTCCCAAAACTGTCCTCTTAGAGACCAGAACCTGGGGCATCTATCCACTGACTCCCACCTCCATTCCTTGAGGGTGGCCTCCAAGGGTGTTACTTTTCCTACTTCAAGTTCAGGTCAAGGTCAGGAGGCTTCTGGGGGAAATCCTACAGGTTGAAACAGAGAGAAAACAAAGTTTTGTGCTTAAAGTGAGTTGATGGGCATATATAGGCACTGTCCCCACAGCTGCACTGAAGGCCGATGAGACACAGGGATATGGGCACAAGCATTGCCCCAGTAAGTCAAGACTCTACTCTAGGATGTGGGATTTGAGGGCAGAAGACACACATGAGGCCCTGTGCCTTATAGTTTTTAGGTTGACCCATTTAATCAGGGACAAGTCACAGATTTTGAGGATCAATTTCTCTCTGGAGAGAAAGAGGAAGGAAAGAGTCTCAGCCCTCTGTGTGACAGAGGGCTGTTGCTGGGATCAAAAAGGATACCGTGTTGGGCAAATGCTATTCATTATGTTGACCACTGCCGGTCCCTTCTGGGAATCCATTATCTGCTCTGGGTCTGTGAGCATCGGACACCACGAGGCTCTGCTAAGGTTACTGGTGAGGGTCCCTCTGAGCTTCTCCTAGCAGTGGGGCAGATGTGGCCTTGGTTTCATCTGCTTTAGGAGCATTCATTCCATTCTCCGGCCGTGTCGTTCCAGCATCCTGGGGTAGGTCTGTGCCGTGGACACCTGCCTTTCAGCCGAGTGTCTTTAATGGGACAGGTGAGCAGGAATCACCACTCCCCGCATGCAAATAACACTCAATTCTTCCTTCTAGAGTTCTGCCTTAAGATCTTCTTTCCCAGGAATTTACAGCAGAAAATAAGGCTGTCATCTATTGCAAATTTGCCATGCATCAGGCATTGTACTGAAGGCCTTACATACCTTGTGCCATCTAATCGTGTTTGTATATTGTATGCATGTAATACATAACTATTATCCTAAATTTATGGGAGAAAAGAGAGCTCATCTAAATTTAAACACTTGCCCAGGGTGCCTGGGTGGCTCAGTCGGTTAAGTGTCCGACTTGGGCTCAGGTCACGATCTTGCAATTTGTGAAGTCAAGCCCTGTGTCAGGCTCTGTGCTAACCACTCAGAGCCTGGAGCCCGCTTGGAATTCTGTGCCTCCCTCTCTCTCTGCCCCTACCCCACTCACACTCTGTATCTCTCTCTCTCTCTCAAAAATGAATAAGCTTCAAAAAAATTTTTTTACATACATACATACATACATACAACTTGCCCAAAGTGGTTCAGCAACAAGAAGGAGCGACAGTAAATGAATTCAGGTCTGATCCTGGAGCGAGAGCCGGAGGCTTGGAACACTATGTGATAGTCTGTCCCAAAGTCAGATCATCACCCACTTTATTTCTTCCATGGGGAAATAATAACATACTCTCACCCATCACTTTGCCAAAGGACCTTTTATATATCTATAGCTTTTCCCCTCTTCTTTTCTGAGCAAAATGTACTTTTTTTATTCACTGATTTATTTCTACTCTTCTCTGCTGGTGACCTATAAAAATGTCTTCAAAAATGCGATTCTAACACTGAGAACACAGGAAGGCAGGTACAACATTTCACCCTGAAGCTACTGTCATTTTAATTATCTGGCACATTCATAGAAAAATCTCCGGGAGATGCTTTTTTTTCTTTTCGTTGGTGGTAACATCGCTGGATCATTTAAGAGTTGAAGCCTCGAGAGCAGGGATGCTATTTGGTAGTGGAACACTACAGGCATTAATAAATGTATGCACCACCTTAATGTGCTATCATTAAAAATGGCTTTTTAATTGGAAAAAAGGAAAAGGAAAAGTCTTGTTGAGAATTGCTCCTTTAAAGCTGATAAAAGTAGGGTGGGTGGGGTCAGGCAGGTTTCTCTTGGTCTGCAGTGTAACTACTCCAACCACATGAATCCCAGCCCAAGCTGTGATTGCACAGACTGGCCACAGGGATAGAGAACAGAAAACAAAGATGATGTTCCAAGCAGTCGCTCAACTCAAACGGTGGCGTGCTTTCCTGGGAACACCCGCTCGGGCTCTGATTGGGTCGAGCTCATCCGTTCCAGGAACAGTGGTGCCGTGCTAGAATGCATGTAATACCTTCACACGAGGAACTAGTCTGGAGGAGGGGACCTTTGCGCCTCAGAAAGTGAGTTACATCATGAGATATTTGACGATCTATAAATCAAATCATGTCATGATTTAGAGAAGGCTCCAAATATATCCTTACTTGGGCTGTCCACTGATAATATAGGGTAGGTGTTGATTTTTACCAGAGTTACAATCCTAATACGGACAGAGCAACAATATCGTCATGATTTCTTGCCCACTCCCCCTCCCCATCCCTTCCAAGCCTCCCCCAGCAGAGGCGGGATGGTCACACAGTAAATCTAATACTGTCATACAACTGATGCCGTGTTGGCAGTCACAGTCAGAAACCACACAGGATGAGATACCAGTCGCACGACAACTATGTCTGATTTCTCAGACCTTTTCCAGATGCTTTCCGTTCCCAGCGTGTGTATGATATTTCTATCATGTGGCACAGTCAGTGTGTGTCAGGCCTTTCCCTAAACAAGACTGCTGGTGTATGATGATAAATAGTGCCATGATCAGCAGTGATTCCCTCCCCTCCACATGCTGGCAAAGGTCTCCTAGCAACTGTTGTTAGGGGCAACACCAGCGTGTTTAGTTTAATGCCGGGCAACAGGACAGCTTTGGTCTCCTGAGGGAGGTTCAAGTTTATGCCCTGGAGATTAGAACCCCATCATAAATCCATACCAGTTATAACCCCCCTCGTGCTTGCATAAGACTTAACCATTATTACTAAATTTGCCGATTGAACAAGATCAAAATGGTCATTCTGAGCATATCACACCTTCCACACAGGCAATGGAAAAAAGGTTCGTATCTGATTCTTACAACCAGGTAACAGCTTGGCCTCATTCCCTTTCCTGCTTAATATTCACAATGTTGACTTCACAGTGGTGTCCAAACTGTGAAGCCTGGTATAAAAATAAAAGGTAAAAAAAGAAGAAAAAAGTCCTTTATTAAGCCCCCACTGGGATGCTTTTTTCTCTTAATGCATTTCAAAACGGAAAAAAAAAAAAAAAGGAACAACTCTGCAGTCAGATGCATGTCTGTGTTTGTGGATTACACCACCCCCTACTGATTGATCCTCCTAATGGCTCAGCATTTTGCAAACGAAGAAGCAGTTACCCCAGTTTCATTGGCTATTAATTCAGTCTACATAGATTTCTGCTGGTTTAATTAGCACAGAATATCTCCCACCAAAAGATGTGCTTTCAAAGTATATGATAAAAGAGCCCTAAAAAAGAGCCTATATTAAAAGCAGCCTATAATAAAACGGCCAGATAATATAAACTTTAATTCCATGTCACCATATTTATAAAATAGGCAGTCAGTCCCCATTCAGAGAAAAAAGAATATATCAAACAAAACTCTCCTTTGACCTGAGCTCTTTGGACTGAACAACTCCATAGCGACTCAGTTGGAACTATCTGAACCTGTCATTCGAAAGAACTACTAGGCTTTCTGCTACTGTCAGCGGTTTTAGGATAACCTTTAGATTTAGGCGAGGCTGATTATTCAACGATAATTAAGATTCCTACTTAGCATAAGAGAGATTGCAATGATGAGTTTAAGTCTCGGTTTTTAAAAAGTCTTCCATTCCCAAGAGTGGAAATACAAAAAAATTGCAATGGTTTGAAGGACCCTATCAGTTCAGATACTTACATTCAGAGTTTATATGATTTACATTAAAATTACTTTATTCCTCAGCAGTGATCGTAATCGCCTTCTACAGAGTACTGGAGGGGATTTGTTTCTCCTTTCAAAAAAAAAAAAAATCAATGGAGAATTAAACAGGGGTGGTATGAGGAACAGAAATTGTAAAAATAAAATAAAATCACAGAGCTACTGCCACTTGTAGGTGCATCTCTGCCCGTTTCGATGGGAAGACGGCTTCCTGAGGACTCCGGGAGCACCCATGTAGGATTCTGGCTGACTTAGGAAGCAAGGCCATAGGTGGAAAGTCTTTGGCTCCCTAAGCTTGCTTCAACACCACGCTGCTTGTCTTGGAATGCTAGTAAGCACACAGGTAGGAGGGGGCTGCCACATGCCAAGACAATGCTGGTGGAGAAGAGCCTGACTCTAGAAGGGACGATCAGAAAGAACCCTGGAGAACTTGTTGCTTTATCTGTTCTCTTACTCCTTAAGGCATCTGTACCTCTCCTCACAGGCTAAACACACAATCTTAGGAAATTAAAACCCCCTCAGGTTTGGGGACCTAAGAGATGTGGAGAAAACCGCCACCGTTTCAAAAGCAAAAGGGACAGATCATACTGAGAAAACGGGGGAGGAACTCCACTGGTGATATTTATTATCATTCGGAGTCATGGGGAGCGGACCGGGTGGAGGAGACCATCTGTAGATTTCACTATACTGCCCAAGCGTTTTTATTCCAGTATAACAGCATGTAGTCAGACACATCTAGTACACCTGAGAATCAGACACTAACCAAACATCAAATACATTCCCCAGATTAATTTTACTCCCACAAATCTCTAAGGGGCTGCATGTCTATATTAGCTTTGCAAATATTTATGACATGTCCTTGCTAAGGATGTTGGAGAAATTCAGTGATAGATAGCCCATAGGTACAGGTAGTATATTAACGGTAATAAAAAAATGACAAAAGTCCAGTAAAGATGTACAAAGGATAACTTGCATGTTCACGTGTCCTTTTTAAGGATTTACACCTAAGCCTCTAGCCCATGACCTCTGAACAAAATTACCAAGTAAAACAAAGATAAAGAGGCAATAAATGCCAAATTAAGTCGTGATAGACGGGATGCAAGAGGGGACCCTGTCCTTTGTACGATAATGTGAGAAAAGCAACTAATGTTCCCAAGCCCTTCATGGAGAGGCCAGCCAGGGAGCAAAGAGTAAAAGGGACATTGTCGGTGGGAAGGTGAAGTGGCACGCAATATTGCAAACAATACTTCACCTCCTCAAAAAATTAAAAATAGACCATAGGCTCCAGCAATTCTCCTTAAGGATATATACACCCAAAAGAATCGAAAGCAAGGACCCGATCAGGTATTTGTACACCTGGGCTTCAACTACATGAAGTTCCAAGCACAATTCTCTCTGGTTCACCATGCCAGCTCTCGGGGGAACTTGTCATAGGGGGTCCTGGTCCATAAGGGGCTTATGTCATCTCGATCTTTGTTGTTTTATTAGTACGAGAAAAGCCCCATCCCAGTCATGCCTTCCCAGGGTCACAGATTAGCAACTCTGACTGGAGGCAGAAGGAGGGCTTTACTTTCTTAGACTATCTTTGGGAGCCAACTTTCTGGTTCCTACGGGGACTGTGTCTTTTGCACCTTCTTTTGGGACACTCTTATGTCTGTGGCTAAGCTGTAAAAGGCTTATTGGACTGAGTTGCTATTGAGATTAATATGTTACTCATCAATGGCCAGATGATGGATCCTTTGAATTGGCTATACTTAAAAAAAATAACAGACAGTCCCATCCTGAACAATTGTCCTATTGGTACCTATGGAAACACCAAGTTAAAAAGTGGACACAAAGAAATATAATGGCTAGCCTTAGGGATAGCAAAATGAAAGGACGGAAATCAGACTTATAACAAAAAATTAAAATCCAAGATAAACTCCTCTTCTCAAAATCTGGCCCCATCTGCCTGTTTCAACTTCCCTTTCCCTGTGAGATTTACACAGAACACTCCAGCCTAATCTCCAGTGTCACAGTATACAGTGTGCTCATGTAAATGTTGTAAGTCGGGAAGTGAATTTAGCAGAAACACCCCAGACAGGGGGTAGGGCTCATTTTGCTGTTCTGTGTAACTCTCCCAACTTTCCAGGGCTCTCTAATCAGGCTCGGGCAGCTTCAGGCCTTCTTATACAATGTCCCTGGCAGATGTATCTTACTTAGATTCCCCACTGCAAAGAACTCAGGCCTCCTGGACAGCAGCACATCTTATAAATTATAAAGTCTTTTTACTTCCACTTTCAGAAGATCCTACCGAAGTTAGGAGCTAAAAGGATTAGTGGCCATTCACAACCCCACTCAGAGGGACCTAGATTGGCTATCAAGGGGTATTGTTCCCATCCATGAGTATATGGTAGTTATCGGGTAAGCCAGCCGGCCCCCTTGAAAAAACCCTATTTTCTCACAGAGAAAACAGAGAGCCGTAATCTCTCCCAGGCCCTCATACAAATGACCAGGAAAGATCTCTAAGCTGGAGGCTCATGTTCAGGGGCAAACAGAAGCCATGGCAGAGGTTCCCCCCTAAGCTGAACTAGTCCAAGGTTGGAATGTACATTCAAACAGAAGACTTTTGGTAAACACTTTATACATACTTTAAAGACATACGCATTAGGGGTGCCTGGGTAGCTCAGTCGGTTAGGTGTCCGACTTCGGCCCAGGCCATGATCTCATGGTCTATGGGTTTGAGTCCCGTGTCGGGCTCTGCTTCAGATCCTCTGCTTCGCTCTCTCTGCCCCCTCCTCTGTCATGCTCTTGCTGTCTCTCTCAAAAATAAATAAACTTAAAAAAAAAGACATAATGCATTAAATCCCACAGTTCTAGAACACACACACACACACATCTTTTAATTTCCATACTTGTTGGAAATCTTCCTGGGATACAGAAGCAAATTAAAGGAAATGTAGTTGGATGGGCCGGTCAGCCTTTGGATATCATTCGGGCTACAACTCAATTTTGTGTGGGGGGGAACTGGAAATAACCAATTTCTACAAAACCAGAAATGTGACTCTAGAGGCAATTCGATCTCGTCCATCCTTACCAGTCCCCTTAACTTCACGTATGCATCTAAACATGCTTGTTGATACTGGGATATTAAAAACAGAATTGTCCTGAAGCTAAGAAAAAAGCTAACATTTAAACCACTCTAGACCTCTGATAAAAGGAAAATAGTCCCTTTATAAAAACATCTTGGAGAAAACTTGGATACTTTCTCTGTGCCTTTTTAATGTAGATTTTCAAACTCCCCTTTTCTAGGACCAAGGAGCCATTCTTTGAAATACAAACTTTGGAGGGGCACCCGGGTGGCTCAGTTGGTTAAGCACCTGACTTCGGCTCAGGTCATGATTTCATGGTTCACGTGTTTGAACCCTGCATTGAGCTCTGTGCTGACAGCTCAGAGCCTGGAGCCTGCTTTGGACTCTGTGTCTCCCTCTCTCTCTCTGCCCCTCCCCCACCTGTATTCTGTCTCTTTCTCTCCCAAAAATAAGTAGAACATTAAAAAACAAATATTGAAATGCAAACTTTGGAGACATTATTTCCTTCAGGGGGAAAAGCAAGGAGGGAGGGTAGTATTTGGAAATGGGGTTTCAGCCATCTCAACAGGTAAACTTAACTTATTCCAACTGCCAAGATAAAATTTGGATATGACTATTCTCTTGTAAACTGGTGAGTTTTGTGTTGTTGCGTCTGACTCATGGCTAAAATGTTAAGGCAGTGGCTATGGGGGTCTCGGTTTGCCAAAATTAATTTGTAAAAGGGCTCTATTTAATTGGCTTAAAAACAAATAAGTACTTATATAAGAATTGGATATTCCAAAATTTCCAGAAATATAAACCCAAATGTTTTTCAAATCCACACAATCTGGGATAATCTTTGGTACATAAAAGCTGGTGGAAGTTTGTTAGTTTAATTAAAATAGGTATGCCTTCAGGGTTATCAACACTGATTATAATTCAGATACATAAGCACCTGGGTTTGCTAATAAACTTCATGTTATCTCTCTTACGGATCCGTCAGCAAAATGGGATGATGGCTGACTTTGTCTCGTGTCTCATGAAGTTTCATGGGTAATCGAAATATAACTGTTCCAAGCACATGATTTAGATGTAAGTGGGACAAGAATTTTTAGGTAAACTTTTTTAGCAAATTATGTTTTTATGAAATGTGTACTTAAAATAGTTTCTCAAATCTTTTTGGTAACTTGAAACCTTAAAGTTTCGCTAAGTTAAATAAAGTGATAGAAAATTTGATGAAGGAGGTGGAATATGTGTGATATTCCTTGGACACTCCTGGCCACCCAAGAACAAAGGAAAGGGGTTTAAGTGCTTGCCACGGTAATATGGGAAACTAAGGCAAATGAAACATTAAATTCCCTTACTGCCTACAGCCCACGGGCAAATCCTTGAGACCGGCAGAGTGACCTCCCTCTAGGAGCTCAGCGGCCTGGATGATGACACTTGTCTAGGGGCAAAAGGGAATCTTGGCTTAACATTATCCTCACCCCCCAGGATCCTGTAAGTCTACTTTAACATATAAAAATTCCTTTGGAGACTTCCTTTATCTCAACTCCCCCAAGATATATGCTGGCAATCATGCCCCAAGCTTATGGGCCCCTGATGTACATGTGAAGGGTCTCATGACTGAGGTTTTACTAAACAGTAATAAGTGACATTTTCCTAACAGCAGCTAGCCCCTCAAGGTCCTGGAAACCTTGCTTCCAAAATTTCTTAGAAATTTACTCTATCCCTAACCCCCTCCCAACCTGAAGATATATGAACAGTTACCCGTCATGACCCCAGTGAAGCTCTTTCTGCCCATGGGGGTCCTGTCCCAGTGCTTTAATAAAAACACCTTTTTGCACCAAAGACATCTTCAAGACTTCTTTCTTGGCTGTCAGCTCCGAATCCCCTCACCATCACCCCCAAACCCCATCAAAATTCATTGAATATCTAGATCATTTCCAAATAAGACACTGAAACATTAATTACTGAACATAGCCTTATGGATTTGGGCCTTCTTATTGCAGAAAACTAAAGATAAATTTGGGTCTATTCGTAAGCATGTCTTGCATGCATAAGCATCCATTAAAGGATGGAGCTATGAAGAAACGTGTTTCCAGAAATTATGAGATATATTCATAAACCTTCAATCTACAGAATGCTGGTGTAACAGTTCTAAGGGGTAAGTATTCCAATTAATATATGTGATTAGAGCTACCAAAAATAGTAAGGGAAAGAATTGTGTATGTAAAGGGGATAGAAGTATGTTTCTAGACAAAGAAAAGATATGAAATAAGGAAATGTATTTTTGTTAAGAGAAAAGAAAGCACATGTGTCCTAAAGTAAAATTTGTTATTTCAAAATGGGAAAGGTAGAAATAAAGCAAAAAATCAAATAAGTTGGGAAAAAAGAGCATCTTACCCTGTGTGGTCAAGTTGGCTAAAACTGAGTGTATTACAAGGGTTATAAAATTAGGCTTTAAAATCAGTAGCGTACTTACATAAAACTATAATAATTTTCTTTCACCTGCAAAAAGAACAAAGTTTCCTTGTACCACTGGTCTGCCCTTGATAATAATATATTATAAAATATTTTTCTTTACTTCTTAAGTAATCTGTCTAGAAAACAAAACTTTTGTGTTTTACCAAAGTAATTTCCTGGGCTTCATGTTGACATCATCTGATCTTTGATTATTTAAAAGAACTGAGTCTTCTCAATATTAAAAGGGCTAGATTTTACTTATGACTATGTAACCTTTTGTATTTGCCTTTGAAATATTTTATTGCCACTTTGATTAAATAGATAACTGAGGATTGTCTCATAATCATCTGTGATCCTTATTTAGCCAAGTATCCAAGCCTTTTGACATTCGACAAACATCCCCAAATCAAATTCTAAATGAAGTCTGTTTGACCTGGAACTAACTTTGAGATTTGCCAGATGGGTCCCTAGAACACTGCAAAATATTTGTTCTTTCTCCTTCTAACAACACAATAATTGGACTTATTTGATATGTTAAATCATGTGGCAAGCAATGTCAAATAAATGATGATAAACATTCTTAGGTTATATTGTATGGGTAAGCGTTATTAATAAAAGTGTTCCAGAAATTGTATAAAGTGCCTAGAAACCTGATATGTCCTGGAATGTTATCCCCTGTAATTCTAGTTACTATCTTGAAATGTTGTACATTACAGAAATAACCAAATTTCCTTGTCAGCCATATTATAATGAATTCTCATCAGATCGTTAATCATGGCCATTGTTAAGTCTTTTAGCATTTAGTTATTGCTTTACTCTGATGTTTTTGCAAAAGTGTTTGATCTTTAGTGAGACTCAAAGAAAGAATTCCAAGTACAGGTTTCTGATCACTTTAAGATCATACCATTGCACTCTGTAAAAACTTATGAAGCTCCTATGAAAAAACTGGATTCATAAAGCTGTTAACGAAAGATCAACAAGAATTAATTAAATGGGACCAAATGAACTATGATGATTATAGTTTTTATGACTTTTTGTTTAAAACGTTGCTGGTTCTTTAATGTTTTGTTTTTCCAGATGTAAAGAACACTTTTCTCTTTTTTTCTGAAGCTAATTATGACTTACAGCCATTTGTTAAAGTGTACTTATGTGAACAAAGATGAAATAATTTTTCTCCCTACCTGATCCCTACAGAATTTGGAAACTCTTAGTGAGTGTGTAATCTTAGTTCAATATATTTATTTGCATAAGTTCAGGAAGAATCTGTTCTCCTTGTAACAAGACACAACTGGAAAGATTGGTTACACTGCCACTGATATAATATGACTGGTATGTTATATCTGACAGTAATGTACATAAAATCAGATATGCCAGACAACCTTAAGGAACTAAGATGGACTTTTTACAGCCAATAAAGCCTCTTAGAAAAAATAAATCCTAGTACTTGCTTATAGGATTCCTATCAGCCTAACCAGGTGAATAAGGTGAGTAAGAATGGTGACTTCCTGGCAGGTGCAAGAACCTCAGAATATTGTGGGTCTCGGAAAAAAGAGGAATTCACCAAAATCTATAGGTGTTGCAGGGAAAGTCTGCAACTTTCCCTGGCTTGGCTTCCTAGACTTGAGAGACTTTTTAAGTTCATTTGTTAATTTTGAGGGGAGGGGGCAGAGAGAGAGAGAGAGAGAGAGAGAGAGAACCTCTCTCCATGCTGCCAGCACAGAGCTCAATGCAGGACTTCATCTCACAAACCGTGAGATCACGACCTGAGCAGAAATCAAGAGTCAGACGTTTAACCAACTAAGCCACCCAGGCACCCCTCAACAGATTTTTAAAAGTTCAATTTGTGATTCCTTCTGAAAAGTTCCAGCAAAGCAGATTTAAAAGAGCCTATATGATCAATCACTATTCTTGCTGCAATCACTATTCTATTATTCTAGAAATAATCCGGCCAAACTTACAGAAACTAGGCTTACTTTGTAAACATATTAGTTTTAAGTCTGCTGTCTCTGGTAGGAATGAGGGCGATTATAGAGAGAAAAAAATGTTTCAACAGCAACTACAATACCCACGTATGGATATTAGATTCAAGTTCTCTTAATTGTGTTTGGGGCTTTACTGTTTACCTATAGACTGGACTGGATCCTCAATTCTTTTGGTTTCCTCATCTAGCTACAAATCTCCAAACTATTTCCAATTTGATTAGGAATCCTTTGACTTGGAATCACTGACAACTAAAACTACCTTTTTTTCCTGAAGCCCTGTAAACTGAAGCTAGATGACGTGATACAAACCTCAAAGAAAATCTGAAGCCACAATCGCTCACTTGAGCCAATCTTCTGCACACCTGCTCCTGGATGGGCTACTCATGAACTTTACTGGTGTACCCAAAAATATCACCAGAGACGTTCAAACTGCAAACCAGGAAAACCCGTCAGATTGCCACTGCCTGACCCCACGCCATCTAAAGATGCCTCGAGCCTGACATCTAGAAATCTCGACCGGCAGCTCCTGGGACTCAAAACTTTGTTTTTCTTTTGTTCCTATAGAAACATCTCTTATTAATTACTTGGTCGCTTGCACAATATAGGCCTAACTTTGGGAGTCCTGCTGCATCACCGCTTCTTGAAATGAGACACTGCTTCCTGAAATGGGACTGCAGGGGAGAAGAATTTGTCGCCCTAGAAATGTGCGTCTTCGGCATGAGGATTACTGTGAGCTGAAGGCGATCAAACCCCAGCAGATTCAGGAAAGGCTCTTTTCCTACCCCTAACATGTCTAAATTTACATTAGAAAGGTGTCCTGTACCGGGAAGAAAGTTATTAGCAGAGATAGCTTTACCTAAGAACCGTGTCTGCATATCCTCTGGCTTCCTGTGAATGGCCTTCCTCCTCTTTATATCCCCAGACCCCCTATCTGTTTCCTTGGCTCAGAGTGTTATATGAGCCTCAATCACCTATCTGCCCTTTGGCTCTCGTATTTTTACTGGGCTCCCATAGGTATAAAAACGTATTTTTCTACTGTTAATCTGTCTTATGTCAATTTGATTATTAGACTAGCCAAAGAACCTAGAATGGAAGAAGGGAAAAATTCTCCTTCCCTACAAGATGGATGGTGGTGATGGTTGCACAGCAGTGTGAATGTAATTAATGTGACTGAACTAATTACTTAAAAATGGTTATGATGGTAAATTTCATGTTTTGAGCACTTTACCACAGTTTTTTCTTTTTTAATGGGGGAAAGGGAAAAGTTGGTACTGAGACTGCAATCTAAGTATAATCAGGTCAGTGACGAAAGTAGCATCAAACATCCATCTCAAGTAAAATCTCAAATAAAAAAATGACCATCTCTGAACTTCACCTCCATTCCCGCGACACACAAACACTGACAAAATTCCACGCACGCGTAAAGTGAGAAGTATGGGCAGACATACTATATGAGGTGTAAATATTTGCAGTCATAAACCGTTAAAAGGGAAAGTAAACTGTTACTGTGGTTTATTTAGCCTAGGCTATTTTTGCTATAAAAACAAATAAACAACCTGATGCTGAACTGAGCACCTTACATATATAATCTCTAATCCTACAATGACCCTGCAAGGAGATATTATGCCTCCATTTTTCAGGTGAAGCAGTTAAGGCTAAAACACCACAGACTTATGATTCTCTTTCACTGTAATATAATGTTCCTTTAATATTCATGCCTCATTTGACCAATAAGAACCATTATGAGTCATTTTCTGGAACCCCTCAGCGGCTCTAATGTTCTTTCTCCTTAAGATTAAAGAAACAAGAGGGGCGCCTGGGTGGCGCAGTCGGTTAAGCGTCCGACTTCAGCCAGGTCACGATCTCGCGGTCCGTGAGTTCGAGCCCCACGTCAGGCTCTGGGCTGATGGCTCAGAGCCTGGAGCCTGCTTCCGATTCTGTGTCTCCCTTTCTCTCTGCCCCTCCCCCATTCATGCTCTGTCTCTCTCTGTCCCAAAAATAAATAAACGTTTAAAAAAAAAAAAGATTAAAGAAACAAGGGACGCCTGAGTGGCTCAGTCGGTGCTGACAGCTCAGAGCCTGGAGCCTCCTTCGGATTCTGTGCCTCCCTCTCTGTCTGTCTCTCTCCCGCTCACACTCTGTCTCTGTCTCTGTCTCTCTCTCTCTCTCAGGAAAAAAAAAAAAGATTAAAGAAACGATTTCTCTGCCTCACTTTATTAACATCTAAATACATACTATCTTTCCAGAAGAACAGTCTTTGGTACGCAGAGACCTTCCTAGCTCTTATACCCTTTTACAGGATCTTGCACAAAAGGTTCAGCATCGTAGCACCCAAGGTGTAACATGAAGACGATGATAACCCCTGTGCTCATTCTCATGACAAGTTTGTCAAAGACGATGCACAAGAGCTTAGGTTGTGTCCTGAGGAGGAAGTTAAGTCATGAGCCTTTCTTAGGCTCATAGGGTCAGGAGTAGTGGTGTTGGAGGAGGGTGGGGGGCTGAGGTATGGAGGCTGATCAGCCCAGGGACAACACCTTAGGCACTGGAGTCAGAAAGCTCTCTTGGGTCCCCATACGAAACATCATTTTCATGAGTTTAAAAAAAAAATTACTTTTGGAAACAGGCAACGGTACATGGTGAAACCTTACCCTAAACCAAATGATAAAAGTAAGTCAAGTTTGCTTCCTGGTCTCCCCTCCCCCACCCCCTCTATGGGTGCTCGTGCAGAGTTGGCATCTGCTATCTGACCCCCCCCCCCCCCCATAACGTGAGCTGGTGTTAAATGAGCATGCGCTATGGGCCAGGCAGAGGGCCGAGCACCTCATCAAGGTCACGTTTGTATTCTCACGCAACGTTACGAGTTAGATAACCAATTAAGACCGGCCAGATGTAAGGAGACCCATCTTACCCAACGAAAAGACCCTCTGAATACCACTTGTTATCCAGTTAACTACATAAACTCTTAGGACAGGAGCTAAAATAAATATGACTTATAAAATTTAATTTATTAATTCAGTCGCGCATACCTATTTAAAATCACATCCTATTTGAATTATACATTACTGTAGAAATATTGCTTTTTTCTGGTCTTACGAATCATTACATAATTTATTCACCAACGTGTTCTTTTTCTCTACAGCCACATTTGGAGTCCTTCAGTTCATCTTTCTCCCGACTGGTCACTTTCATTTCCATCTCAGTTGTATGAGATGTAGCACACTGTCACTGGAAATTTTATCCCAAGCCACAAATACCCATTAATATAACATTAGGACAGTTGTTCCAGTTATTCAAACCTTAGGTGTCTATTCACGAGCTCTGCAATGTAGTCATTCACCTCCGTGCCTTTTACAGGAATCCTCAGAAGGTTTGCTTACAATGGATCCAGTATTTGCATTCAGGAGGTCATTTTCCCAGAAACGATTGCTGAATCTGTGTTCGATTCACTTGCCTTCTTTCTGGTTCTTGATTCTGTCGTGAAGCTTCTGTAAGCATCCTAAACCAGCACTGACTGAACTCATGTCAGGCCAATGTATTTTCTTTAGACAACACCGTGCTTTTTTCAGTTAAAGTAAACAAGACAGTATCCCAAAATGTGAGACACTCTGTAAGGATTACAATATGTGCATATGCTTTCTTTTCTTTTTCTTTTTTTAATGTTTATTTATTTTTGAGAGAGAGAGGGACAGAGCGTGAGCAGGGGAAGGGCAGAGAGAGGGAGGGAGACACAGAATCTGAAGCAGGCTCTAGGCTCTGAGCTGTCAGCACAGAGCCCGATGCAGAACTCAAACTCATAAACCGGGAGATCATAACCTGAGCTGAATTCGGATGCCCAACCGACTGAGACACCCAGGCACCCCAGATATGCTTTCTTTTCTAAGGGGTGATTTTGGTAAAAGCCCCTGTACCTTTGGTCCATTTTATAGAACATCATTAATCCCATTTTATAGATCAGGAAACAGGTTCGGAAGTGAAAGTAACTTTGCTAAGATCAAAGACTTAGTGTCTGAATAACATGTAGCTGGGACTGCAGGCTAGGGGGCCATCTGTTGAACCACCGACTACACTGCCCATGGTCTCCCCAGTATGGCCCCTGACCTCCTGTCCACTTTCTGCAGCTAATTCCCCTTCCAGAAATTCCCAGCGGCTTTCAGAATCCATGCCAATTCTCACTTCTTTCTCTGATCCCATCATTTCACTTACAGGAAATCATCTGAAGGAAATAATCAGAAAGATTCACAATGATTCAGCCTAAGGAAATTGTGATAGCATTACTTTTAAGGGAAAAAAACTTGGAAACACACTGAACATCCACAATGAGCAATGTGTCTAACTAGATGCTCACAGTGAAATGCTAAGCAGCCTTGTTTACTGTTCATGAAATAGTGGAAAAAATAAGAAGTTGTATAATAGGATTCTAGTTTCATCTTTTTAAACAGTATATATACATCAAAGAGGACTGAAAGGAAGAACAACATGTTAACTTGGTTAATTAGTGGGTGATGGAATCAAATGAGATGGCGATTTTATTTCTTTTTTTTTCATGGCTATTTTATTTCTATTTTTCTGTTTTATACCCTCTCCTCCAAAACATTATGCCTCCTCCAAAAGAAGAAGTCCAACAGTGAGAATTAGGCAGCAAAGAGAGAGGAAATGTGTCCACATGGAATGACAAGAGAAAAACCCGGGTGAAAATGGTGTCTTAGTTCATAAACTGTTGCCTACACCACTTTCACAAAGGTGTTGCCCTGCCAAAGGATTTTCCAATTAAGGGGAAAAGATTAAGGTTGTAATCCTGGGAAGTTATCAAGTCCAAAATCTGTTTGGTCTCTCTATTACAACTGCACAGGTATAAAAGCCTGTCTTACAGAATCAACTAAGTGTACAAATGACTTGGCCATATGTCAGACCCTCGGCCATGGCCAAAAATCAAGCGAGCTCTCCTAGAGAATTAGCCAGTGCTCTTTTAACTCAGCCCCTGGCTCAGGCATGTACTAGGTGGGAAGTAACAGATTTAGCAAAAATGGCACATTCTCTAGCCTTGGGGAGTCCACTAATCCAGCAAAAGACATGTTGATGAAGACATGGACACAGTGAGCAGAACAGGAATGAGCACTCTTTGGGGAAGGCCCAAAAGTCACAGCCGGTCACTTGCTGGTATCTGGGAGTAATGTCCAGTACCTGGAGAGCTAATGGAGTAATGACTGAAAAAGGTAATAGAGGTCCAATTTGTATTCATTGCCAGGTAGAAACAAGACTGCCTTTTAGAAAGTTACCATTCTACACCCCTGCCACATGATTTCTGGCCATGTTTAAAAACTGGCCTCTTTCAAGAGATCATAATTCCCAACGAGAACAAACAACAACAACAAAAACAACATGTACACAACTCATATGTAAACTCTGTGGTGGGCAGCATCTAAGATGGCCCTGAATGATTCTCAGCTCTTGGTATTTACTCCCTAGGATAATTCCCTCTCTGTAAGAGTGGGGTGGACTTACTGATTTATTTCTAATACATAGGATCCAGAGGAAGTGATGGCACATCACAACTGAGATTCAATTCTAAGATTGTGGCTTCTATCTTAAGCATCTTCTCTCTCTCTCTCTCTCTCTCTCTCTCTCTCTCTCTCTTTCCTTACTCTGGGGAAATCCAACTGTCATGTCACAAGGAAAATCTGTTGAGGCCATGTGGTGAGGGATCCAGGCCTGCCAAAACCAAGTGAGGGAGCTTGAAAGCAAACATCCCCCCAGTCGAGCCTTCAGATGAGAGCACAGCCCCAGTCAACAGCTACAGTCTCTTGAGAGATCCTGAACCACAGGCATCCAGGTGAGCTTCTCCCAGACCTCTAACCAACAGATACTGAGAGATATTAAGTGTCTGGTGTTTTAAGCCATTCAATTCTGGGGTAATGTGTTACATGGATTAGTTATCTACATAACTAATACAGACTCCAAATAGAACTTCCAAAAAGAGCTTCCAGGTGATATTAATGATCTTTGAAATATGATTCACTGAGTTCTTATGTGGACTCTGGATCAATATTCCTGGGAGTTCATACCCCAGTTCCACCATTTACTGGCATGTAACTATAGGCAGATTATTTAACCTCACTGTCCCTCAATTTCCTGGTGAAATGGGAATAATAATACCACCTAGTTCATAGGATAAAGATCAAGTGACTGTGTGTGGGGGGGGGGGGCACTTACAATGGTGACTGGCAAAGAGTAAGTGATATATACATGCTTATTATTATGACTATTAAAACATATAATAAAAAAATGAGACATCAGTATCATACCCTGTAATTTTTAATTTTTATTTCTTTTATATTTTATTTTGACAAAACTTCAGATTTACACAAAAGCGTCAAGAATAGGAAAAAAGAATGATCAGAAACTCTTCTAGATTCCTCAGATGTTAGCATTTTGTTCTATTTGCTTTAGCCTTCTCTTTCATATTTTTTTCAGACTGACTTAAAGAAAAATGCATCCCTAAATACTCCAGTGTGTCTTCAAGAAACAAGGAATTTTCTTACATAACCACAGGAAATCATCAAAATGGAGCAATGAACATTGAAGCGACATTATCATCTACTCCACAGATCTTGACGTTTCCCTTTTGTCTATTGTTCCAATAACGTCCTTTATACCAAAAGAAGATCCCAGATCATGTGCTGAATTCAGTTGTCATGTCTCTTTAGTCTCTATAATCTATAACAGTTTCTGACTCTTTTTTTGTTGTTGTATTTTATGACACTGATATTTTTGAAGAATAAAGGCTAGTTATTTTAGAGAATATTCCTCAGTTTGAGTTTGTCCACTGTTTCCTCAAAATGAGATTCAAGTTACACCGTCTGGCAAGAATATTCCATAAGTGATGCTGAGATGTCAGGGCATGATATCAGGCAGACCTACTGTTGACCAGTGCCATTTCTGGCAATGTTAGCTTTGATCATTGGTTAATACGATGCCTGCCAGGTAACTCTAATGTTACTATTTTACTGTTTGTAACAAAAAGTACAGTCTGAGACTACATGAATATCCCTTCATTACTCAAACTTTGATCCACGATGCTAAAACCAATGAATACTATCCTGGTTGGCAGATGGCGTTTTTCTAATTCCTTAACTTATTTTACATTTATTAGTTAACATCCTACTATAAGGAAAACCCATTCCCTGCTTCCTCACTTACTTGTTTATTCCTTTATTTATATCTGTGTTGACTCATGGGTTCTTACCTTATTAATCTTTTACTATCCATAATTTTTATTAAAACCAAATATAAATCTGAAGAGCTCTAAGTCAAATAGACTCCTATGACAACACTTATGGGCCAGGAAAAGATATGCTCATCTCTAAAAGACACAGGTAGGGGCGCCTGGGTGGCTTGGTCGGTTAAGCGTCCAACTTTGGCTCAGGTCATGATCTCGCGGTCCGTGAGTTCGAGCCCCGCGTCGGGCTCTGTGCTGACCGCTCAGAGCCTGGAGCCTGTTTCAGATTCTGTGTCTCCCTCTCTCTCTGCCCCTCCCCTGTTCATGCTCTGTCTCTCTCTGTCTCAAAAATAAATAAACGTTAAAAAAAAATTAAAAAAAAAAAGACACAGGTATGTTTTCTCTTATTAGAGCAGAGATTCAGCTCATGTTAAAATTTTTTCATTGTCTTTGCCTATGCTCTGGTCAACGTTATTACTACTGAAGACTGAGAAACTGGGTTGGCATTGTTATTAATCATTCCTGCAAAACATGAAAGCAAGGAACATTCAAGATAAATAGTGGGCATCTCTTCTAAGAACTTAAGAAACCAGGTTCAACCCCAATATTTTTTCAGCAATTAGGCAAAGAATCTCAACGCAACTTTACCTTTTCATATAGATTTTTGTACAAGTATAATCAACATTGAGAATGGACTGAATTTATAGGGTGCAAAATGGGAAAGTAATTTTTTAAACTACCACCTTTAAAAAATTCTAATTTCTCTTTCCCAGCCCTGAACAGATCTGAAGCTTTGCGCATTCTTTCTGGTGTCCGAAGAACCTCATTAAGCACTTGAATCTCTCATTCAATTTAACGCTTCTTTCATAGGGCGCCTGGGTGGCTCAGTCTGTTAAGCATCTGACTCTTGATTTTGGCTTAGGTCATGATCTCATGGTTGTGAGACAAGCCCCAAGTTGGGGTCGAGCTATACCCTGCGGAGCCTGCTTAAGATTCTCTCTGTCCCTCTCCCTTTGCTCCTTCTCAAATCACACACTCACGCACACACTCTCTCTCTGCCTCTTAAAAAAAAAGCTTCTTCCCAGCTCAGAATAAACACATGAACATCCCTGACCTGCAGGAGGTGAGAGAGAATGGTGGTCTTTTCCTTATCACTCTGCTCATTGTTCCCTCAACCCACACAGGACCAAGGATGGGATGGGAGGTAGAGTGGGGAGCTGGATTAAGTAAGCCAAATCTTACTCGACTGGTAATGTAATTTAGCTATGTGTCCTCAGTGGGGCAGCTCTTTGTTTTTCTCCCTCTCTCACCAGATGCTTCTGTGGGTCCATTTGAGAGGGCCCATTTCAGGCACCTCCAGCTTACAGTTTCCCTTCTCAGGTAATGCAATTTCTCATTAACCCCTCATGATGAGGCTCCTCTGTTGACTTCTGTAGCACACAATGACTCAAGAAAAGATTCAGTGTTTCTGCCCCTAAGTGCTGGTGAAACCACTTTCCACCAGTCAGCCCTTCTTTGAGCTCTAATCATAATTTCACCATTAGACCTTCTTCCAGGAACATCCATGCAACAACATGGTACCTTTCTGCTACCTTGACTCCAGGGAACCAAAGTCAATTTCTTCCAGAAACTCATCATACACGACCTGGGGTGCACCTACAGGTGTTTCCAGTTCAGAATGCATTTAATGAGGATGATATGTCAGCTTCTTCTCCCAGAAGATAACCCCACCCTCTACAAATGAGTCTTTGGAAGTGCCCTTCACTTGGTCTGGGGTGGAAGAAGGACATCCCTCTCAGGAGGGAAAACACTGGACAACCTGACAACTCTCTTCAAAGAAATGCTGACTCCTTTACCATCTGAATCCTGCTTTCTCATATACAGGCTTGAAGTGGGATCTGGCTAGGGTAGAAGGACCAGTTTCAGGCCCTTGTTTTCCTGTAAATATCATCAAAGGGGCCAAAAGGAAAACAAAACAAAACAAACAAACAAACAAATAAACAAACAAAAAACAGAGTTTAAATTCTGGATGCCAAAAGGGGATAAACGTAATTTTTAAGATTACAGAATACAAGCAGTTTTAGTAAGCACCTTTTTTTAGGATATGAGGGCTCTTGTCACCTTATTTGTCTGATACATGCTATAAAATAAATGCTTTGTGAACTGTGTTTTTCCACAGTGCCAAATACATTTTATAAGAATGGTAGAGCCTAAGTTTCAAGGAGGAAGGGCAGGTGGGTGAGGAAGGGCTTGTACAAATGTTTAAGAAACTTTCCTTTTTCTATGAAGGCCTCTTGATGGAGGATCCCAATCTATAGAACACTAGTTTCCAAAGACTCACTTCATTTGCCTCCAAACTTCTTAACTTTCTATTAAGAATGGCAGCTGGGGGCACCTGGGTGGCTCAGTGGGTTGAGCGTCTGACTTCGGCTCAGGTCATGATCTCACGGTTTGTGGGTTTGAGCCCCACGTTGGGGTCTGTGCTGACAGCTCAGGGCCTGCATCCTGCTTCAGATTCTGTGTCTCCCTCTCTCTCTGCCCCTCCCCCACTCACGCTCTGTCTCTCTCTCTCTCTCTCTCTCTGAAAAATAAATAACATTAAACAATTTTTTAAAAATGGCATCTGGCTTGGAGCCCAAGAAGCAAGCTTCCCTGGCTTTCTACTGAGAAACCTATGTATAGGAAAAGAAAAAAAGAGCTTACGACCATTTCAAAATTAGAAGTGGCCATTGATTTGGTGCTAAAATCTAGGAAATATTTCCATTATCTGCAGAGAGTATGAAAATGTTAGCCAACGAACCAAGCCGTCCTCCTAAAGTTGGGAGGATGACTCTTCCTGCTTCTCCCATTGTCTGCTTCCTCTATTTATAATTCTGAGATAAGCTGAAAGCTGAGCAGTCTTCTCTATTGCCTAATTGCTACTTCCTAAAGTAGGCATAATTGTGCTTGTACCAGATCTCTTCCACATGACTGGCCAGAGCAATCCTCAGCAAAACAAATCAGGCATCGAAACTGGTATTGGGACACTGCATCAAAGTAGGATGTCCAAAAGGAGATGCAGGTGAGGACACAAGAGCCCAGGTACTATCGCTTACAGGAAGTTGTACATTTCAATGCACCACCATGTTGAAAATTTCAGGGAGCAAAGCAGCAAAGGCAGGAGACAATCAGACTAGCAGAATAACACTCCCCCGACAATAGGAATCTAGTTATGAGCGGAAGACACAAACCTGTCCTCAAATTGCAGATCTGAAAAGGAGCTCAGTCCAGCCATCAGAAAACAATCATCGAAGGAGCCAAAAGGGAAAAATAAAAAAAACAAACCTACAGGGTTTAAATTTTGGATGCCAAAAGGGGATAAAAGTAATTTTTTAATTTACCGAATTAATACAAGTAGTTTTCGTAAGCAACCATATTGAATATAAATTTACCAAAAGTATTTATGTGCCTATATATCAGCAGAAACTGGTTAGGAAAATAAAACAAGAAAAATAAAGGCTCTGCAAATAATAAGAAGCAGTAAGTGGAAAATATCTAGGAATGATGCTAATAAGAACATGTACTAGAAACCCACATGAGGAAAACTATAAAGCTTTAATGAAAGATAGCAAAGACTTAGGTAAAAGAAGGCATATTTCTCCATGAGATGACCAAAATTGAAAAAGTGACAGTTCGCCTCAAAATTATGTTTTGGTACAATGCTAGGCCACTAGAAACTGCAATGGACTTCAAACTTTTTGAACAAATTATTTTGAAGTTTATCATGAAGAATAAGCAGGAAAAATTAAAGCAATGAGAGACCTTCCTTAATAATCACTAAAGCAAATTGTAACATTACGATTAGCCTAGCCCAAATCTCAAAAAAAGTAATAGAGCAAAGTGGCCCCATATATATGTTTACAAAAACTTAGAGGAAGTATCAAAGAGGGTATGAGATGAATTATCTCACAAGTGGAAAATGGCTATTTTTAAGTATATGTGATCATATATATGCATTTACATGACATTATGTATGTATCTTTAGAATTTAAAACACAAAATAAATACTAAGAGGGGAAGGAAGGAAACTGGTTATGGGGGGGGGGGGTGGAAACTTACAGTGCAATCAACTACCATATTTGAAAATTTACTCCAGATTTTAAGGTTCAATGATTTAACAAACTGGAATAAAACAGAGGTTAATGTTTAAACTGATCTCAAGATGAGCAAGGGTTTTAAAGTATAGTGCAATCACAAAAACGGTCAATGGATTTTCAGCAAAAATACCAAAGTAATTTGGTACTGAGTTAAAGTCAAGTCTAGCAAAAACCTCAGAAAGTAACCTTATTTGGAAATAGGGCCTTTGAAGACACAATTAGTTATGTTAAGATGAGTTCGTATAGAATAAGGTGGCTCCTCCAATATGACTGGTGTCCTTATAAGAAGAGAAAACACACACACACACACACACACACACACACACACACACACACACACACAGGAAAGACAGCCATGTGAATATGGATAAAGAAATTGACCACCACAAGCCAAGGAACTCTAAGGGTTTCCAGCAACCAGAAGAGGCCAGGAAGAGGAATGAAGGATCCACCCCTGGAGTCTCCAGAGAGAGCATAGCACTGTCAACACCTTGATTTTGAACTTCTAACTTCTAGAACCATAAGGAAAAAATGTGTTGTTTTAAGCCACCGTTTTGTGGTAATTTGTTAATGGCAGCCTTAGGGCCCTAATATGTTGGTAAAAAAGAAATCTTTTTCAGTGGGTAAAAGGAAACCATTTCAACAAATGGTACCAGAAATACTGGATATCCAAGTGGAAAAAGAAATAAAACTTGACCCTTACTTTAAACTATATATGAAAATTAACTCAAAATCCACTTAACAAAGATGAAAATAGTAGTCACCATGGGTTTGTAAAAGGTTTCTAAAGTAGGACACAAAAAGCACAGATTGTTAAAAAAGAAGTCAATCAATTTGATTTCACCAAAATTTAAAAGTTATACTCTTCAAAAAACATGTTACAAAATAAAAAGCAAGCCACAGGCTGGAGAGAAAATATTTTCAAAACACATATGACAAAGAGATTTTATCTAAAATACATAAGGACTCTCAAAATTCAATAATAGAACAAACAAAAAAATCCACAAATAATCGTAACCGACATTTCACCAAGGAAGAGAAAAGAACGGCAACAAACACATGAAAAGGTGTTCAGTATCCTTACTTACTAGGAAAAGTCAAATTAAATCCCAATGAAATATCACCACACATCCACTAGAATTGCTAAAATTTAAAAGGTTGCCCATACCAAGTGCTGCTGGTGGTAAGGAACAACCGGAACCCTCCTACATTGCTGATGGCAATGTAAAATGTTGCAATCACTTTGGAAAAGCTTGGCAGTTTCTTAAAAAGTTACACCTACACCCAGCATGTGACCCAGTCATTCTGTACCAAGGTATTTACTTAAGAGAAATGAAAGCATACGTTCACACAAAGACTTGAACAGAAGTGTTCCCAGCAGCTTTTGTAGATATTTGTAATACAGGTAATACATGAAACAACCCACAGGTCCATCCATGGGTGAAAAAACAAGTAAACTGTGGTATAACCGATCATACAGTGAAATACTACTCAGCAATAAAAGGAGATGAAATATTGATACATGCAACAGCATAGATGAATTTCAAATAATTATGTTGAGCCCAAGAAGCTGTATGAAAAAAGACATATTGTATGAATCCATTTATAGAAAATTCTAGACAGTGTAAATGGAGATGTAGTGATAGAGAGAAGAGCAGATGTTACTGGGGACAGGGAGAGGGAATTGAGAGAGGAATTGTGAGGGGCACAAGGAAACTGCTAGGAATGATGGATATGTCCATGATCTTGACTGTGGTGATGTATACTTTAAATATGTGCAGCTTACTGTACATTCATTTTACTTCAGTAACCCTTTGGAAAAGAACAGAACCATAAAAAAAAGTAAAAGGCAAAGAATAAGGTGGAATATTTTCAATAACAGTGATATATAATTGTTAATGTACCAAATGTATAAAGCGGCCTTACAAATAAATAAGAACAGATAAATGAATTAAAAAGTCAAAAGTGTAAACAAACCATTCACAACTGAAAAATATATAATTTTTTGATAATTAATAATAATGTTTAAAACAATAATTTACCTGCCAATTCTCATTTATAAAATGGCATTTTTTTAATTTAAAGATTAATGCTGGTATTGATAAACTAAGATAAGCATTCATATTCCAGCAATCAATGGAAATATAATTGGAAAAACTTTTCAGAGAAGCCATTTGCCAATATCATTAAAATCTTCATATCTCTGGGTGTTGCAACCTGAAGTCATTTTAATTTTTTCCTTTATAATTTCCTCTGTTTACATTTTTAACAGAAACCACAATTTTTTTTAATCAGAGAAAATATTCACAAGATGGAAAATATGTGAATTAACTTCATTGCGCGAATGCACATGCACAAAGGGTAGATTGTACCTTCCTTTTGAAGCGGTTAAGACCAGCTACTGACTCCCTATTGACTGCTTATTTCCCATGGTCATTGTCACCAGGGGATCACTGTCACCACGGGATCCCTCTTTCACATGGCTCATAAAATGGACACCACAATGACAACCATGGTGCCCCAGCCCCATGGCTTCAGCTTATTCCTTCCTATATGCATCAACCTCTTTGCAGTCTTAAATCTCTGAGGAAATTAATACTAGCTTCTCAAGAAAAAATTAATCTCTAAGGATCTTTATGTCCATGGATGGGGGGAAAAAAAAAGCAGCCATGCTTTTTCCTCTTGGCAGCTAAGCCAGACTTAAAGGGCAGATTGTCACTGACATCACGCAGAAAGAGGAACATAGGGGACTGAATGAAGGGGGTCTAAGATGTAGCAGACCTCAGCAGATCACGGAAGGCCCTAAATTCCAGCCTGCCATGATCCAACTTCCAACTACTGCTCTCTCTCCTTTCTATACTATGTGGACTCCCACTTGCTTTCAGAGCAATCCAAGTGTTGAATGGAGATCTATGTATCTTTGAGTAAACTAATAAAGGAGTTTAAGTCCCCACAAAGCAGACCATCTAGCAGAAGGAGACTGTCCAGTCTGCAAATACTGACACCAAACAGTGACTGTGTCAAGGGGTCAAGCTGCAGAACAGCTGCAACAACATAGACAAGGCATGAAATGTACTCTTGGGCTCACGGTTCACACGCTGATCCAATCAGAGGATTATCGGTTGTCCTAAATACTCATTAAATCATAAGTAAGGAGGGTTTTCTTTCATGGCCTGACATCTTAATGACCGTGTTGAATCATTTTTTTAAGATTAGAACACTAAAGCCAGAATGATTACCATTCAAGGCGCAGGCTGGTCTTAACCGCTTCAAATTGGCCACCCCAGGCTACCTCCAATCAATTGGTGGAACCGATGAAAACATTCGCAGCAATGCTCACAAACTTCCCCTTTGTTCTTGAGAGACATACACAGCAATAGTGAAACGTGGATTTTGTCAAAGCAAACTCGTTTCTGGACCATAAAAATACATTACAATTTTTTTTTTTTAAATGAGTATGGGTGAAAACCTAGACATCTCCCCAAGTAACAAAGAAAATCAGTCAGAATGTTGGATTCCAAGTAGAGCTGTAGGATAAAGTTTGGTTCTGCCATTAAGTTTTCAGGGCATCTCGTTCATCTCTCTATGCCTCAGTTTTCACACTGGTAAAAGAAGTGTGTTGAAGTAGATGACCTCTAAAAGCATTATGCTTAACCATCTGCTGAGAATCCTCATACAAGATGGCAGCTCGTCAGTAGAAACCTGGCACTGAAAGACTAGAGCTTAGTCTTGAGCCATAAAAGTGGTCCATGGTCTCTTTGTTCTAGATAGTGTCCACAGCCTTTCCTTCCTTAGGGCAATGCACCTTATGACCCAGCCTTGGAAGTAGAGGCTACACAGAATCATGATTTAAGGGGGCATAAAACATATTGGTTAAATACTTGGAAACATTATCCTAATTACCTTTGCTCATAAGCTTGTTTATGGATTCCTTACATGTGACAGGCTAAATGCATATTTAGTGAGTGACTTAATGAATGAACATATGAAACGAGAATTCTGTGGACCACCTTTTAGCTAACTTTATTGCTCTTGCCTATGTGGGCATCAGCAGAAAACAAACGAGAGAACAGATATTGAAAAGTGAACAACAGATCTTTAGTAAGCCTTACTAATAGACATGTAGTAACTACCAGTGAGCATTACCAGACCATTCTTAAAAGAACATAGTGATACATATGGAACAAGTGACAGAGTCTTTAAAGCTAACATATAAGAGATATTCGCACAATCCTGGGATAAAGACCCCTGCCATTTGAATCAACTGTTTATGTTTCATGACACTGGCCCCTATTAACAGATAGTTTTGATAGCTAGCTGGGGCTCCAAATGTGTAACCAACTCCTCCAACAGAACCCAACCCAGTAAATGTTTATGTCAATTTGAGATACAGGGAAAGATTCATTTTGGAACCAAAAAGCGAAAAAGGATTTTTGGTAAAGGAGGGCCAGAGTTTGATGAAGGTAGCATGACATCTGTTGCCCATCAGTGTGTGTCCTAGTGAGGAGCTAGGATCCGGAAGGAGATTGCTGGTTTGAATTCTTACCGCATCATCTGTTAGTTGGGTAACCATGGGAAAGTGATGCTGTCTGGGCTTCAGCTTCATCATATGTAAAACAGGTGCTAATAATCCAACCTTATAGGGTTACTGCACAGATTAAATGATATCAAGTTGCCAGGCACTTAAAATTGCCTGATGTAGGGGAACCTGGGTGGCTCAGTCAGTTAAGTGTCCGACTTAAGCTCAGGGCATGATCTCATAGTTTGTGAGTTCAAGCCCCACGTCGGGCTCTGTGCTGACATCTCAGAGCCTGGAGCCTGCTTCGGATTCTGTGTCTCCCTCTCTCTCTGTGTCCCTCCCCTGCTTGTGCTCTGTCTCAAAAGTAAATGGATAAACATTAAAAAAAAATTTTTTAAGTGCCTGGTGTAGGGTAAGAGCTCAGTAAATGGGGGCTGTTACAATGGCCAGCCTCTTGGATTGAGTCTGAACCCATATGGTCAGGAAAAAGAGAGATAGAGGTTTTCAGCAGAGACTTAATGAGAGTCTGGGTGAGGGGTTGAGCCAGAAACAGACCCAAGTAGTCAAGAAAAACTTCATAAAATGCTAGGTATAGCAAGCCCAGAAGATAAATGGTTTCTGTGCAGGAGGCATCCATTGTCTCCAGATCTGCAGAGAAACTGACCATGCTACAGCACCTTGAAAAGTGGAAGCCTGGGAGGCATCCAGAAATCATAGTCTTAGTATTATTAATAATAGCATGCAGTTTCTGAGCACTTGTTGCCTGTCAGGACTGATGTGAGTTATGTGGACTGACTTATTTTAGCATGGAGACTCACTTTCCCTTGAGGGGCAGGGGCAGGGATGAGGCTGCTCCAAGCAGCTCTGAGGTCAGTAGCCTTGGGCACGTGGGAGCAGGGAGGGACTGATAGGTTTGTAAGATCATGGGAGACGCTTCCCTGGAGAAACTCCCAGCCTGTCTTAGAGGCATGATCAAGGGAAGCTAACTCCAGGTGCAAAGCTGGTAGAAACCCGTGCCTTCATACTGTGGGTATCAAAAAGGGGTGACTGGTACACACTAATCTGAGGCGGGTATATGCCCCGCTATCTGCATCGCTCACCCCAACTGTCAAAAAGCATGGATTTATCTTGATGGCTAAGGCACCAACACACAGGCCACACTCAGTTTCTCTAAGGGAACTGAGACCATGTCATAACCACATGAAGTCGTCACCTATATTTGATTCCTGACCCCACCTCTGCATTTCTGTTTGGAGTGTGGTTCTTAATTACTTTTGTTTACTTAACAAATACGTGTGTCTGTGTAGCACCGACTGTGTGTCACGTGATTTGAAATGTTTTAGAAATGTCGACTTGTTTAATCTTTACAAACAATCGCAGGGGGTGCTACTGTTCCAATGCCCTTTTTATAGACTGGAAAAGTGAGGTAAAGAAGTTAAGTAGATACAGGGTAAGAGACAGAGCAAGGGTTCAAACCCAGAGAGTCTGACTTCCAAGTCCACATCCTTAGCCCCTGCCTCCATGGACTTCCCCATCTCAGGGGATGGAGAGGAGGTATTTCTTTGTAAATATTATTCTCCATCTAGCAGCTCCAGATTTGGTAGAAGAATAAAAAGAAACAAAACAGGCTGGAAGCTCGAAGGGAACAGACATCCCCAAGGCACCACGAAGTGCCTGTCTGACATTCCAGTCACTTAAGAGCAAATCCTTTTCTGGTGATTACGTATCCCCCAGTCACTGGCCTGGAGAGTGATTAGACAATGCTATGGTAGGTGCCCAGAGTGGATTTTGCTGCAAAGTTGACTGTCACACTGCGTCCCTCTTCTCTCCCCATCCAGGTAGTCCTGAACTGAAAAAAAAATGACCTCCTGGGCAAGGGATGCTCACCTCTTCCCTTTCGAGGGCTCAAATTGAAGCTGCCAACTTCCATCATTGAAACAGCTGTCAGAGAAGCAGCCTCCTGCCAGCTGCCTTTTCTAGATGGTTTCCCTTCCAAGGAGCATGCCATCGCAATGCCACCCTGTGCAGTGAGGGGAGGCCTGATCTCTCGTCCCAGCTCCGCTGACCATTGGGTGTGTGGCCTTGGGTAAATCATTTAACGCCTCTGCACATTAGTCCCTCCCATCTCTAACCTGAGGGAAAGAGCCAGGAAGGAGCTTTGTTCCCAACATCCATGTAGTTACTAAGGAACTTTTAAAACTCAGTTTGCTGGGTTCTTTTTGCCCACTTGTATCCAAAGCAAAGTAACCGAAAGGCTCCAATCCAGCTGGGGAAAGGCAGCCCCTCGCACTCTTCCCCTCGTCACCTTCATTCCCCCCTCAACCTGCCGTTCCCACTCTACTTCTCTCTCTCTCTGGCCACCTCTTTCTATCGTTCCTCAGCATACTTCCTCTATCTCCCCACACTTCCAAAACTTCAAGAGTAGTCTTTGATTCCTACGTGGAAAGACTTTGGGGGAAAATCTACCTTTATACGGCAGAGCCACAAAACACATGTCATATCTTAGTCCGTGGCTTTCTCCAAACTTCACTATGAAAAGGTAGGTTGGGAAATTGCTTTCTGCTCCCTACCTACTGTGCTGATCTCTTCTCCTGGCCCCCACCACTAAGCAACCCTGGGCAAATTGTGTCATTCTTCAAGTTCTGGTTCTGTAAAATGGGATTAAAATAATACCTACTGTATTCAATCGTTGTGTTAAAATTTCAGTGCCCGGCACAGCGTAAGTTCTCAATAATTATTATGTATAAATATTAGTAATGATATTTAGTATAATGAGGCTTATCCAGAAGGCTCTGGAAGGCCAGTATGTAGGGGGCTGTCGGCAGGGCCAGACAGGCACAAAGGGGCGGGAGCAGAGTGCTTTTCCTCAGAGAGCTAAAGTGCCCTCACCTCGTTCTGCTCAGACCCTCGCCAGAGCTCAGGATTTAAAACTACACAAAAGGCTCCTGGGTGGTGAGCAGCAGAGAGAATTTGGAACGAGCCTTTCTCTTTCTTTGAGGGGTTGAGAGACAAACGGTAATGCTCCAGTGACAGGGAAAAAATTACAGACAGAACGTCACAAACCCAGGGGTGGTCGTGAGGGGCCACAGACCACTGTGTTATTTAATAAGGATCTCAGGTGTGCTAATAAGCACTGTGGTGAGGAAGCCCCTACCCTAAAGAACATTTTCCTTCACTAGTTAATTAAACAAGTCGGCATACTGAATAGCTTTCCAATTCATCAGGAAAACCAGAGGGCGAGCCATAGAAGAAGGAAGCTGCAAATCCAGTCCACGCTGTGCTCATTCTGTCAGTCAGAGCCAGCGAGAGGGGTAAATAAATCAGCACAGTGTTCCTCTGGCCTGGAGCCCCGTCTCACCCTTGCTCAGAAAGTTCCTTGCAGGACAAATGGCCTGGAGGGGACCGTGTGCTCATTTCTAATGGCAGTGTTAAAGGACAGAGAGCCATAAAGTTTGGGCCGACTTGATCTGAGAAAGCAGAACAATGATACCACTCTTAGGAGTTGGCTTGACAGCCCCACGGCCCAGCTTGGTTCCCCCACCCCAACTCTGGCCCCATCCGAGCAAAGCTGCTCCTTGGCAGATTTAAGGCCCCTGCACAAAAACAGAGCACACGGCCTTGACCTTAGCCAGTTCGGGAGGAGGTGAGGGCAGGCCGCATAAATCACTCATGAAGCCACTGGACAGGCTGGCTAAGAATCACCCAACATGTCCACCTTCTTCCTTTGTTTCACAAACAAACAAAAAATTAAATAAGTGGATCCATTCCACGTGCTTTGGAACCTCAAAATATCCAGGTTGTTCACTGCAAATCCCCCTTACCCTTCACCAGAACGTCATCCCTGCCCTCAATGGTTTCTGAGTCTCCTGAATCTGTTCTTGTACCACACGCCATCTGCCCACTGCCCTGGAGGAGGCTGCTGGGTCCGACGTGAAAGCACCAATGTCAATGGTAGGACCTTTGGATGCCAGAGGCGGCTGAGTTCCTATGTTGTGTGTAGGCAGGATGGGGATAATGTTCAAGGAGGCCCGTAGGGTCATCAGCAGATCTATATGACACTTAATGTCCACCGTGACTCACGCCTACCCTTGAAAAGGGCTACAGACTGAACCTTTTGGTCCCCGCAAAACTCACAGCTTGAGACCTAACCCCCAAAGTGATGGTATTAGGAGGTGTGGCCTTTGGGGAGCTGCTTGAGAAATGAAGGTGGATGGCGCCTTCATGAATGGGACCAGCGCCTTTATAAAAGAGACCCCAGACAGCTCCCTCACCACTTCTGCCACGTAAGGACACGTGAGAAGACATCGTCTATGAATCTAGAAGACCTTTCTTTACCAGACAAACCTGTCAGTGTCTTGATGTTGGGCCTCCTGGCCTCCTGAACTGTGCGAAATAACTGTGTTGTTTATAAGCCACCCGCTCTATGGTACTTTGTTATACAGCAGCCTGTACGGACTGAGACAATAAGCAAATCTCAAATCTAATTAAGACACTCCAGCAGCAAGGTCGGCTGTCAGGAAAGACAACCCAGAGAAGGTACACGGAGGTGGACCGGAGCCGGGGAAAAAGCAGGCAGCAGACGTCAACAGGAAGAAACTGGTCAAAACAGCGCCAAGCTCTTCTCTCCTGAGTGAGCATCATGCTAGCCACAAAGAGCTGCTGTATTAATTACAGGTCTCCTTGCTAAAGATTCACTCCCGGAATATCTACGGAAACTAATGAGCACAATCACAGCACCTCTCAGGAACTTTTCACCTGCCAAGCACTTTACAAGATGAGCTCATTAATCCACATCGCCCTCCTGTGAAGCTGGTAATTATTATTATGCCCAGTTCAGAGATGGGGTAACTGAGCAGAGAGGAAGCTACTGCCTGGAGCCCCTGGGCACAGCGCAGTCGTTCCTGTTATGCACAGCAGAGCACAGGTCTTCGAGCTGCATTGTCCCTGTCTTTCCTTTCAGCCCAGCCTCTCACCGACAGGAGGCTCCCTGAATCGGGGTGGAAAACACATGAGCTGGATCTTCGTATCATGCAATTACTGATCAATTCCCCGTAAAATAGTCATTACCAGGGAGAAAAAAGTTACTCTCTTATAGCTGACATATTGCTAGACTCTTGCAAATGACCGATGCACATTCAAAACAATGAATTATTAATCGAATCAGCAGATGAATGCTTCTATATTTCAAACATTACAGCACACACTGCACTCATTGCTAACTTAGTTTTAAAAAAATAACGTGGATGCCCCTTCCATTTTGTTGTAACATTACTTAACCTGAATTTAGGCAATTCCTGTAAAATTGAAATACCTGTTGCTCCGTATTTCCCCCACCTCCAACTTTTGCATCCTCTAAACTTCATTGGCACAAAGAAAGAACTAACCCCTTAATACTGTAATCCACCAACATTATCCTGAGTCCTGGAAAAGAAAGGAGCCTTTTGCCCATTAATGGCTCTGAACTTACTCTGTAGCCGATTCTTCTGTTGGAGAAAACGGGCGTTCTGCCCCCTGATTCCCAGAGCATAGCAGGCATCCCTTAGTGGGTAGGAAAACTTAAAGTGGTAGGAAACCTCTGATGAACCACTGTGCAACTTCCCAGGGTGTCCATTCTTGTCAAGGATTCGGAGGTGGAAGCTAAGTAAATTACCTGGTAAGTAATTTAAAATATTGATTTTCTAATAAAATAAGCAAGGCCATATAATGGAGTACACTCAAACACAAGACCTTAAACAAATATCAAGCTCGTGGCCCACCTTCAGCTGGCTCAGTGCCTTGAGATGCTTGGGAGATACAGTGGTAGGGGTGCCCTGTGGGTCTAAGGACCACATCGCATCTATGTCCAACTGTGAGGAGATCTGAGCCAGCACTAGAGGGAATCTTGGGAAGGCTCAGGGTTACAGTTAGAGGCCCATTGATCAAAGGTGCCACTTAGTGTAGACATCACTGCCCGTGGCCTCAACCATGGATGTCAAGGCTCTGGGTAGCAGAGATAAGTTGGATATACGTCAGGAAGAAAACAGGAGGGAGGCCACCTAGATACATCTTGGGGGGCCGGGGGTGGTGCTCCTGATGCCAGGCCTTCCGTAATCCAGTGTGATGGTGCTTCTGAAAGCATGTGGCTAGGAATCCAGATTCTGGGCAGGTGGGTCTGGGTTCCAGTCCCCCCTCCATCACCTCTTAACCACTTAACATCCCCAGCCTTTCAGTTTCTTCATCCCTATGACATTTCATGGGCTGGTGGTGAGGAGTAAATGACATACTCCACACAAAATGTTCGGTGCGCCTGATCCCTAATATTCCTAAAATAACCATAAACCATTATGATTTCTAAACTTTAAAGTGAGCTAAAAATTATAACAAGATATATTAATCTTCATTGTTACTTTCCTTTAAAAAGATTTCTCGTTCAGTGTCCTTAGTTTAAGGTTATGCCTGACTGATCAGATGATATTTCATCCTTAGGTGTAGCTGTAGGACCACAGTAATCTTTTTTTTAAAGTTTCCAAGGGCAAACTTTTGTTAACGATAAGGTTCCGGGGGGGTTTGGATTTATGCTATATTCAGAAAAACCCATCACTTATTACATTGAAAAATTTTTAAATAAATCATACAAACTTTGGAACAAGGACCCAAATATGTGAAAAGGAGAAGCCAGAAAGAATAAATATGAATATAAATTTTTTTGAACACTCAGTGCAGTCTAGGGGTAGAAAAGCAAAGCTGATTATCTGATAGTGATTTCTGATAATCCCTGAGTGCCCATTAGCAAGACACTAAGGATTTGGTGACCGTTCTAAGTGATAGGATATGGCTATGGAATTCTAAGAAGCAGGCTTATTTCACATCTACCTATCAAAACCCCAAAACAGTCCCCGCCAGATAGATTCTGAATGTCACTTTACATGTGTGTGCCAGAGCAGCCAAGAAGAAAAAGAGAATCATTCATCATAAATCCCACCTGAAGCTGCCCCCACCCCCCGCACCCTCTACCCATGTTGAGGCAAAGTCGTCTCTAACGGCCCCAAAGCCATTATAATGACAGTTTGTTGAGTTGACCTATGTCTATTTCTCCTATTATCTCAACAGAAGTTATTCATTCACCCCCCAAGAAAGGTGAACCATGATGAATAACAGACCTTATAACATACAGTAATTGAATGAATGATCAAGATGTCAATGGGAAGACAGCCGCAGTTTGTGGGAGGGAGACATGGACGGGAGGTTATGATATGCTCTGAAAATACAGAAGAACCCAAGTGTGTCTGGACATCTCACCCCATGTCTACTGCAACAAAAGTCTTAAGACTTGCAAGCAAAGAAGATAAACTTCAGATGGCCGATAAAAATACCGCTGGGTCACTGGAACCAGGGACTTGAATTAGCTGCAGGCTTTGAGCAGGGTTCTTGGCACTATTGACATTGGAGGTTGATTCTTTGCACTAAAGGGGCAGCTCTGCATTATTGCATTTTTAGCAGCATCCTTGTCTCCTGGGAGGATGTCAGCAGCAACTCCCCCCAAGTTGTGACAAGCAAAAGTCTCTCCAGACATTGCCAAATGTCCTCTGTTGGGGTCAGGGGGGTGGGATCGGTAGGGGACAAAATAGCCCCAAATGGAAAACCACTGCTTATCATGTCCCAAAAGTAGTTTCTCTTGTAGTCAGATAGACTGGGGAGGGGCCTTAAGAGAATTAATAATATTTTCTGGTACAATGCCATTGGACTACTGAATGAAACGATCCCATTTTGGCTTCATCTGAAGCGAAGAACTCCGTGTGTGTGTGTATGTGTGTGTGTGTGTGTGTGTGCGTGCGCACACGCGTTTAAGGCTATGTTCCTCAAAAGATTAACGACATAAATAGAATACATTCACACAAGAGAAAAAATGGGGAAGGAAAAAAATCATTTCTGTACTTGAAGGTACACATTAGTTGAACTGCCTTTATTTTCTTTCTTATCGTGAAGAGACTCCAAGAAATATAATTGCAAATATTGTCAAAAGCTAATTACACTATTATAAATTATATCCTTTTACTACTCTCTGGGGAACACTAAGAATTTTAGGGTGAATAGATGTGTATAAATGTTCATGTTGTAGCCAATATACAATTTATATCATCTGGCTAGTATTAAATATAATGAATTCCCACACTGTGCCATGGAAGTAATCAAGAACGGAACTACTTCTCCTTTGGAATTCCTAAGAAGCTTTTAAGTTTTAGTGTTGCTAGCACTGTGCATTGACAAAACAAGTTTTATTTGAGACACTCGATGCCTGGGGCAGGCAGATAGATGTAGTGAACAGAGTCAGAACAAAAGCACACAGAGAAGACATAATTGGCTAGAATTCTACAAAGCAAGTCTACGGCTGAAGAGAGAAAGAGAGGTTAAAAAAGGTAAGAAGTCAAGACCTTAAGATTTTTTAAATTATTATTTTATGTAACACATGTCTCTTCCACACAAATGGAGCTCTGTGTGCACTGTGGTTCTCGTGAATATGTTTGGAGGTTCAAAAGAAGGAAGAGAAGAAGGAAAAACACAGCTCAAAGTTATATCTTCATATATTGTCTCATTTCATCCCTATAATATCCCTGGGAAGTGTATGTTATTGGCCCATTTTCAAGATGAGGAAAACAGAGGCTCAGTAAGTAACTTGTCCAATGTCAAGTGACAAAACAAAGATGCCATAGCCCAAGCTCAGCTCCTTCGAGTTTTAAGGTCCTCCTCTTCCTCATAAGCCGCTTAAAGTAACCTCTCTGGGGGCGCCTGGGTGGCTCAGTTGGTTAAGCGGCCGACTTCGGCTCAGGTCACGATCTCACAGTTCATGAGTTTGAGCCCCGCGTCGGGGTCTGTGCTGACAGCTCAGAGGCTGGAGCCTGTTTCAGATTCTGTGTCTCCCTCTCTCTGACCCTCCCCCGTTCATGTTCTGTCTCTCTCTGTCTCAAAAATAAATAAACGTTAAAAAAAAAATTTAAAGTAACCTCTCTGGCCAAAATATCTCTTTTCATTTTGGGAATGGACTACTCTCTCCATTTTCTTTCAATGTCTGGCAATTCCACCAATGAGGAGTTTATTTAAGTTAACAAATAACCTCTTTTAAAACTCCAAATAATTTAGGTTCAATGTTTATAAATCATGTATGCGTTGGCATAAATAAATAGGAGCCGATGAACACATTTTTAGAATTTACATTTAATCCTGGCTCGTCAGCTTATTAGCTGTGTATCTTGGCGAATGTCACTTAGCCTCATGGAGATTCAAATGCTTCATGACATAATAGTCATTTGTGGCCTAGCCTAGACACCTAATCACTACATTGGATCATTTTATACTAAATAATGCCTTCTGGATTCTAAAAAACAGATTTACAAATGTTAGAATGCAACCTCACATGAAGTAGAGGATCCTTGTGTTTGTGTGTGTTTTAAGTATCCAACTCATATCTAGCCATTCATCAGTGGCATAATGTCCGGGTTTCGTAATTTGTACAATGATACCTACTCCACCTACGTTATCACGATTCTGAAAGGAACATCAAATGGGATAGCACGTGTCAAAGTGCTTCAGAAAATGATCAGAAAGGTGCCATTTTTACCATTGTTGTTGCTTAAATGTGCTTGTGTGTTTTCAGCTAAAAACAGAAAAAATAATTACTGTGTTACCTATGTGTTTTGATTTGTTTGGCTTTGTGCTTTAAGTCTAAAATATAACTATCAATTTATGGCATAGCAGGAAATTAAGAAAACATGACACTTGTCAATCAAAACGGCACGCAGCAAAGGGCAGTTGCTCGTGACGTTATAGGTCACCTGTACTGCCCACAATACCACACACAACAGATCACTGAACATGATTTCTTTTTGCAGAAGTCTTCATCTAATCAGCGGACACCTTTGGACTCTCTTCATCCATAATGCTTCAGCCCTAGATCCATTTATTTTCTGCAAATAGGCCTAAAACGTTGCAAATGTAATATACTGTAAGACTCCCTCGATTCATTTACTTTTTCATTCATCTTCATAAAAAAAAAATACAGCGATGAAATTGCTATAGTTCTTCATGCGCTACCTACCTGCCAACGGCTTCAACAAACTAGTGAAGATTAACTAATATTTGGAGAAAACCACTTAAAGTCTGAAATACTTGATGCATTATGGAATCTACACGACATCCCTATGGAAATGCAAAGCTTGGTGGCTCTTCATTTGCAATTCATGTGCAGGCACAAGATAGAGGAAATTTCTGCCCAAGCTAAGCCAACAGCCAACAAAAGCCAGTCAGCATTTCCTGTGATGTCAAACCACCCAGGGAGCCAAGGCTAATTTTTTAGTTTCTACACAGTGTGTGCTTATCCTCAGTTTATAAAAGTTCCAAACGAAATAGCAATTGCCTTTAAAAATAGCCCCATCCTTGAAGCAACCGTGAGGAAACAGTTGTCCACTAAGTGTGTCCCTTGCGAGAAAGGGACAAGTAGTCAGTAACAAAACTAAGGTTTGAGTAAAAGAATTAGGGAGCAAGAGAGGGGAAATGTCAAATAAACTCCTTTCTCTTTGTGTTTAGATGGTTATATGCTGAGCTGTGAAGTCAAGCTACGATGGCTCTGTGGATGCCATTAGTGGGGCCAGGCTGAGGCAGGGTGATGGCTCTTCGTGAAGGACCGAAGAATGGGTGGGCAGTGTCACTAACGCCACATTAATTGTAAGCTCACCAAAGAACACGTTTGAAGCAGCCAACCGCACCATAGTTCGGTGGGACTAGAGACTGGCTGCTTTATGAGATTTAAAGTCTTTCATGGTTGGGACACCTGGGTGGCTCAGTCGGTTAAGCAGCTGACTTTGGCTCAGGTCATGATCTCACAGTTCATGGGTTCAAGCCCCGCATCGGGCTTTGTGCTGACAGCTCAGAGCCTGGAGCCTGCTTCCGATTCTGTGTCTCCCTCGCTCTCTGCCCCTCCCTCTCTCTCTCTCAAAAAAATGAACATTAAAAAAATTATTTTAAATAAAGTCTTCCACAGTTTTATTACTTTCCTACTGCTGCTGTAATAAATTATTACAGACTTAGTAACTTCAAAAGCCCAAGTTTATTACCTTATGGTTCCATAGATCAGAAGTCTGACATGGGTCTCAAGGGGCTAAAATCAAGCTGTTGGCAGGGCTGTGTTCCTTTTTGGGGGCTCTAGGTGAGAATCTGTTTCCTTGATTTTTCCAGTTTCTAGAGGCTTTCAGTTTCTTGGCTCCTGTTTCTTTCCTCCACCTTCACAGCCAGCAAAGAGGCATCTTTCTGACCCAATTCTGTTGTCACATCTCTTTTTCAGACCCAGGAAAAGTTTTCCACTTCTAAGGATTAGAGGTTAGATGGAGTCCATGGAGATAATATAGAATACTCTCTCCATCTCAAGGTCCTTAACCTGCATCATATTTGAAAAGTCCTTTTTGCCATGTAAGCTGTCAACACAAAGCCCAATGCGGGGCTCAAACTCACAAACTGCGAGATCATGAACCGAGCTGAAGTTGGCGCTTAACCAACTGAGCCACACAGGCCTCCCATCTTTATTCTTAAAAGTCACATCATCTTACAATAATGGATTTGGGATATTTTTGCTTTACGCATTGTTTCATTTAATGATCAACATCTGTAAAAATTTTTAGCTGAGAGGGCAGTGAGGCATTTTCCTGATTTTCTCTGACACGATCTGCATTCTTTAAAATGTTCTTTATAAGTGGTTAACTAGGCTAAAATTCAACTGTTATGCTCTGGAAACTGCAGAGTGGCCAACATCATGGCATTACTAACCAGTGGAACTCTTATGGTTATTACGTAGTAATTCGTTTAATTAGTACATTTACAATTAATTTTAATAATAATGAAATGTAATTAATAATTAAAATGTTTTATTTGTTATTTTACCCAACCTGCTTGGCAGAAAAGTCATAAAGAGTCCTATTATAATGATGAGGTTAGGATGAGCTATGCTATGGCAACTAATAAATCTTGGTATCTCAAAAACAAACCCACAACGAATAAAATAAAGATTTATCTTTTTGTCATGCAGAGCCCAGTGTAGCTCAGTTAACCTTACCGCATCATGTAGCTATGCCATCAGGAAAGTGTTGCCAAGGTTGGTATAGGCAGGAGGAAAGACATGAATAAGGCATCCCTGCTCTCAAGTATCTCAGCTAGAAAGCGACACATGTCACTTCCTCTCCTAAGCCACTGGCCAGAAAGAGTCATATGACTCTGACTGGACCTCAGAGGAGGCTGGAAATAGAAGAGAATGTGATCTGTGGTTGAACAACCAAGCCACCCTCTGTTCTAACGCCTCTACTAGTCTTCTGCCATTTTGCAGTTCTGGAGTTTTTTGAAGGTACGTCTAAGACAGGGTCCCTCAAGGTTGTCTACTACGACTAATTTCTATTAAAGTCATGGCAACTGCAGTGACTGACACTTCAAATCCACTACATTTGTCTTTCCCTGAATGATTTACCTTTAGGATGGTCAATAATGTTGACTCACTCAAAGCTCACACATCACAAAGGGGCCTGAATGCCACTTTCCCAGGTGTTTGAAGTTAATATTTTAATCGATGTGACTTGCAAATATTTTACTCAAAAAGACATCTTGGGCTCCGAGACACCCGTCCATTGCTTTTTCAGAGCAGGCAGTGGACTCCCAGGCAATGGACTCACCAATTTTGCCACAGTAGAGAACCACGATTTGACATTCCACAGCCAGATGAAGAAATGCCAGTTCTCCAGGTTAAGCATTCCCTGTTATTATCCTTTTGATCCATGTTCAAGTTTTCAATCTTGGCCTATTAGTTATAAAACTTGCTTCCCAGAAAATTGAACAAAATTATTTTTGCAAATGAAAACGTAAAATAGGTGATATAAAATTTATCAGCTCATATAAGCTTGTGACTTTGAGTGAGTGAACTGAGTGGTCCTCCCTGCTCACACTTTTAAATTAAAACAGAGCCTACATGAAAGGCAAAAGGGAATTCCTGCCTTTTCATTGTCTCTTCCAAATGCCAACACGAGACACAGAAACGGTAAGAGTCATGGAGTGACCTAATCTCCATATACCTTTGTCTCAGGGTGGTGAGAGTCAACTCCAGAAAGGGTGCCATGTACTCTGGATGAATGGGAATGGGGACTCTAGGTACCTTGATAAAATCTCTAGATTCAAGATTCAGACTCTCCTATAAAATCTGAGATTTATTCACTTATCCAATAAAGGTTGTAGAGCCCTTACTATTGCCCTTGCATTGTACTGAAATATGTTATACAAAAATGGACAAGAAAGACATCATCCTGGCTTTTCAGCATGAGGGTCTAGTGAACAGAAAGGTGAGGGAAATGAAGAAGAAACAAACTCCTATAAAATAACTGTGGATACTTCTGATTGCCGTAGAGAAAGGAAACAGGGTACGAATGCAGAAAATACCAGAGGGGAGTCCTGTGCATAAATGAGGAGCAGCCCCTGAAGATAGCATGGACGGAGGGCTGGTGTCCTGCTCTAGATTCAGAGCCAGGGGAAGTGTCAGCTGGCCCACCATCTCAGACCACAGCAGACACAAGGGTGAGCAGTCTTCTAGAGGGGATGACGGAACTTGAGGACCACCTTTCTGCCCCATCTCTTTTCAGATTATGAACACCACTATTCTTGAGGACTGACCTCAGCTCTAAGCACTTCACATGGGTGAATTCATTTCACAGATAAGCAAGTGATGCCAAGTCATTCTACCCTGTCTCCAGGAAGGGTGGGTCTGACTTCCCAGGTGCCAGGCTCTCTGCCCCATCCCAGGCACATGGAGACTATCAAGGAAACCTCTTGAGGATCATGGACCTCCCAGACTTACCATCAGGTCGTGACAACCAGACTGACTGAAAACTAGTTAATACTAATTCTAAAATCTCAGTCTCTCCCAATAGGAGAGACTATCTCAAGACCACTGAAGGATAATAAAATCCACTTAAATTTAACAAGGGAAGTATCAAAATGCACAATGTTATATGGCATCAATGGACAAAATTTATTGGAAGCGTGTACAGCAATATTGCCTTTCTTTTTAGCCAAAATATGCAAACACAACTTGTATTTTCATAAGCAACCACATGGTTGTTGGCTATTTGAATATGCTGAGCCTATGCAAAGATGTTAGGCGATGCAAAGATGAGGAATATAGAAAGGACAAAACGAAAAAAGGAAAATGTCCAAGAGCTGAGAATCAAGCCAATTTATCTTTTCAGGTGGTATTTTTTTTTTTAATGTTTATTTATCTATTTTGAGAGAGACTGTGTACATGCACGTGCAAGAGCAGGGGAGGGGCAGAGAGAGAGGTAGGGAGAGAGAATCCCAAGCAAGCTCCATGCAGTCACTACAGAGCCCAACACAGGGCTCAGTCTCACAAAGTGGGAGATCATGACCCAAGCCGAAATCAAGAGTCAAGACACTTAACTGACTGAGCTACCCAGGGGCTCCTCAGGTGATATTTCTTAAATTGGTTCAGTGGATTCTGAAGCTTTTGCCTTTTCTTATAGACAAGCACACTGCCATTCAATGATAAATTGATAAATGGTTAAATGCTAATACCTCAGTATTTAAGTAAAATGTTGTCTTTCCCACCAGGAGTCCATCCTTGGTCTCCAAAAATACAAAATGGCAGAGTATATCAAGAGACCCTGGCTCTGGCCTTGGCCCTGGCTCGTATGTAGCCAAGTCACATAACCTCTAGGGGATAGTTTTTCCCCAGCAGAAACCAGTATTTTATATTAGTTAACCTGCAAGGACCCTTGGAGCTCTACTGTTCGTGCCTCGGTGTCATGAGTATTCCAACGGTGCCTGAAACAGCGGCCATCCAAGGATGCTGTGCACCCTGAGAGCTGGAGAATAGTGAGACAGAAGTAAAATGTGACCAGCTTTATAATCCGGCCCAGTTGGACTCAACTTGGACACTTCCTCTGAGGAGCCTTCCCAAGACCCCCACAAAGAGCCACTTGGCGCAAACCTCACCTCCTCTTTTGCTTTCCTCCCCATCCCTTGGGAAACCCATTCAAGGAGAGCTCCCTTTAGAACCGCTCAATGAGAAGGCCCCAGCCTTCTGGCCTTTCAGCTCAGGAACTCTGTGCCCCATTTTCAAGGTCTAGTTTGCCACTTTGGCCCCCTGCCTCTGGCTCCCATTCCTGCCCAGCGAAGTTTGAAGTTGTGTAAAATCGTGTGAAGAATGCTGGCCCCCACGTCACAGGCTCCCTTGGGCAGGAGGACGAGGCGAGAATGTGCACATCCCCAGAGCCAGAGAGAGCTTTATTTTTTTTTTTTCTGTTTGTGTGTATGCTTCTCTCTGGTTTTAAGCTTCAACCTTCCCTTCCGACGCAGTCAGCAGGGTGCCTGCCGCCTTCGTTCTTCCTGCCACAGTTCCCTCATCTGCACTGGGGCACCATGCCCTGCCTGCCCGGACCAGCTGAGGGCCTCAGAAGGCGTGGCAGTCGTCAGGAATGAAGGTCAGACTCTAATCTGAGAGCCGGGAAGAAGAAAGAAAAGAGGCAGATGAGGAAGAAAGTCCTACCCGCATGCCCTTACCATCTTCTCAATTTGGTTCCCCTTCTGGTCTCCCCTCCCCACACGCCAAACTGCCTACTGAGGACACTCTGGGCTGAGTCTTAAATTCTCTGCCTGCGGGGAAGGGAGCTCCAGCCCAGCAGGGCCCAGGCACAGGAAAGCTCAAGCTTTCTCTGACTTGTCAAGGTCATTTCTTCACAGCGGCCTGAGTTCCACTCTATGAACACTGCCATTTGGTAGCAAACTTGGCAGTTTAAATTCAACACCAAGGGAGCATATCATGACTTGCCAGTTTCCCAATGGCACCCAATCACCCCAGTGCACGTTCCTCAGCAAATACCTGGCCCGTCGGCCCACCTGGCCTCCACCAACAGGGCCCTCTGCCATAATGCCAATCATCTTTTGTGATAGTCTCACGGCAGAGACCTCTTTGACAGGCTGCGGCCCTACATTTCAAATGAGTCATGAGGCTCTCAGAGTTTGAAATTGGGGATCCCCTGAGCAGAGGTCTACCCTGCTGGATCCCCATTCTCGGGTCACATTAGTTACTGAGTTCAAGGGATGAAGATTAAAAGCGCTCTTTATAGGGACTTAACCAAAGAAGGCCAAACTAACTTATTTATAGATTTCCTTTTCCCCTTTCCCCTGTTCCTCTAACTTACCAATAGTCTCCCAAATCAAGATTTAATTTCTCCACCACACTACTCCCCCCAACGCCCAAAGAGACTCCATAATCCCCAGTGGGCGGCTAAGGCTCAGCTCTGAATACAGCTTCAAGCGCACAAAGTAATTCCCCACCCCCACCCCCGCAAATATTTTGAAAACACTTGTCTAAGGTCACCATAATCCAACATGAAAACCCAACAGTCTCCCTACATTCACAGAACACTCGAGAACACACAGAATGTTAGCCATTCCTCCAAACAGCTTCGAAAACATTTATTCTTACAACCTTTTTTTGAAAGAAATAAGTAGGGCCAGACTCCATTTTCTTAGAAATAGAAATGAAACCCCAAAGTGGTGGCACACATCAAGAGCTTCTCCGGATAAGAGGGGAAAAGAATCCTGCCCTCCCCGGCCTCGGGGTTCTCCCGACTGACCATGTGGAAGAGGCCGTGTAGTCATTATTGTTCAAGGAGCTTTGTGGTTGGCCAAATAAAGCCATTGATTCCATCCTGTCTGATAGATGTTACAGGACATTGATAGCTAGAGGGATGGAGTTGGGGGGGGGGGGGTGCGGGAATCTTTATTTTCTGCTTTTGTATTTGATTTTGTGTTCTCGGGATGAATTGTATGGGTTTCTTTTCCCCAGCTAATCACAGCTGTGCTGCCATAACTCTCCCTTTTCCCTATAGTCTTTGGTTTCCTTTGTTCATCAGCGGGGGGGGGGGGGGGGGGGGGGGGCAGAGGCAGGGGCACCTGGCAGGGTTGGAGCCATTACAGGGTGTGCTGACCACCTGACCTGGGCCCCATCACAGCATGTGTCTGTGGGCATTTAGAAAGTGGGGGGAAGGTTCAACCCAAACTCACCATCCAAGTTAACCATTCCCTTGAGGAAGTGGGATTTTTCAACTTTCAAAAAACTTAGGCAAAGGATCTGAATTTACTGCTTATAATGTTATTTCCTCGTACTTCTTCCAAGAGGGACAGTTACACATCTGATCAGACAGAATTCCCTCCAACATGAGTTAGAATCACAAGACCAGGACATTCCAAACTCGGAGCAGGAGCTCAGATGTGGATGATAATAATGGGCGCCTGCTTACGATATGCTAGAGTTTACATGCCTTGTCTCACAACACCACCAAGATAGAAAGTCTGTTGTTTTCCCCATTGTGAAGAAATTGAGGGTAAAAAAACAAAGTAATTTGTTCAAGTTGACATCATCTTCCAACCCAGGTCTGCCTGACTGAAGCCCACACTCATAACCGCTACATGCCCTTGCTATCTAGTGCACGTCCCACACTTCACAAATGAAGACAGTGAGGCCCAGAGAGGTGCCATTTTTCCATACCACCATGTTAAGTAGTGGTAGAGTGACTATGCCACCTCAGGGCTCCTGACAATTCTTTGCCTATCTTGAGTAGAATCTGACCCATGCAGGACATAATTGGTCATTTATATTTTAAGGACAATACTGCCAGGAGTTGAGAATGCAACATGGTGGTGGGGCAAAGCGGACAGGGGTAGGGAGGGGTAAGGAGGGGTAAGGAGGGAGCTGTCCACCTTCCCTATCACCTCCGTTTGGTGGGAAGGATCATGGAGACCCCTTGCCGGTGGGCCGGTTTTTTTCCTCCCTGAACTTGGTCATACACATTATGAAATTCCTTGTGTCTCAGACCTACCAAGGTCACTACGTGATTTACACATATAACAACATGATCCAAATTTACATAAATCAATTTTTTTAAATTAAATACAATAATCATTCCTAAACAGACTCCAGTGACAAAGAGCTCTAGTTTTAGCTATTAAAGTAAGCAACTAGATCCATCCTTCCTTTCTGTCGTGCCAGATTTTGCTCCCAGGGAGGTATTTCAAAAATATCTAGGCCCATGTGTCAAGCTTCTGAAAGTCCCCAGGTATGTGAATTTTGAAAAAAGATTAAAGGCAATCATGTGTCATTTGGGAACCACTGAGTAAGTAATTAAAAGTTGTGGACTCCCTGGGGCACCTGGTTGGCTCAGTCACTTGAGCGTCTGACTTTGGTTCAGGTCACGATCTCCCAGTTTGTGGGTTTGAAACCGCATTGGGCTCTGTGCTGTCAGTGTAGAACCGGCTTTGGATCCACTGTCTCCCCCCCCCCCCCTTTCCCCACCCACCCCGTGCATTCCTTCTAATAACCAAGTTCAATTTACTTTTTAAAAATTTTATTTTTCTTATGGGCTCACCTGCGTCCCTTCAAATTCGTATGTTGTCCTAACCCACTCTCCATTTCCTCAGAATGGGACCGTATTTGGAGATAAGGTCTTTAAGGAGGTAATTATATTGCAACGACATCATTAGGATGGGCCCTATTTCAGTATGGCTGACATCCTTTTAAGAAGAGGAGATTAAGACATAGAGGGAAGACCTGGAGAAGGAACAAGGGGGGAGAGAGTCATCTATATGCCAAGGAGAGAGTCCTGAGGAGAAACAACCGTGCCACACTTTGGTCTTGGATCACCAGCTTCCAGTTCAGTGACAAAAGGAATTTCTGTTCTTTAAGCACCACTCAGTCTGTGGTACCTTATTATGGGAGCCCAAATATAACTATGGCAAAATACAACAAAAAATTTACCATTTTAATCATTAAAAAAAAAAGTTTTGAGAGAGAGAGAGCACACACGCAAGTAGGGGAGGGAACAGAGGAAGAGAGAGAGAATCTCAAGCAGGCTCCACGCTCACCATGGTGCCCAAAGCAGGGCTCCATCCCATGACCCTGAGATGGGGAGCTGAGCTGAAATCAAGAGTTGGATGCTCAGCCAACTGAGCCACCCAGGTGCCCAGTCATTTTAATCATTTTTAAGTGTACAGTTCAGTGGCATTAAGTGCATTCACATTGTTGTGTAGACATCTCCAGAACTTTTTCGTCTTTCCAACTGAAATTCTGTATCCATGAAGCACTAACTTCCTTTTCTGATCCGTTTTTAACCTTATGCAATGCGACCGTCTGCCTGTTCCAAGCCAGCACAACCTCTTCCCACGCCTACAATGGGAAACTCACATGGGGACATGTAGGGACAGGTTAGTCAATAAATTAAAGGCAATATATGTGAGGATATTTATCAGAAGCAGGCGAGTGCCCTTTGGAAAGGTATTGGGGCTTGATCCAGACACTGATCCCAAGTAGCTCATGGCCTTCCCAGTCAACTCTCCTGCTTGCAGACAAGATAAACTAGCAATTGTGACTCATCTATCCTTCCAGAAGGCTCAGTAGTCTGCAGACAAGTACTCTAATAAAATGAGTAATCGTCTTTGCTTTAGCCATAAGGAAGCACAACTCAGCAGATTAAATAAAGGTAGGGGAGACAGGGAAACTAATGCATTCTAATACAGCCCTGTCATGGGCTTCCAGGCAAATCCTCTTTGGTTACTCCCAATGTTAGATGGAGTTGAATGGAAGCAACCAGAATCCAAGTAAGTATGGGGAGTTTCCAGAACAAAGTGTAGAAATAAACGATATAAAGAAATAGAGAAATTGAAGGGCTCCGATGGGAGGTCACTTACAGATTTATAACTGGAAAGGTACATGATGAGAACACATCTGAAAAGGGATATGTACAAGTTGGTTCACCCTTTGATCGATCACTCAGTGGTGCTGAGAATCAGGGTCCTCAGAGCAAAAATTTGTATACGTGGTCTCCTCCCTTCCATCCACTGCTCTCTAAGAGCAACTGTTACACAGACTGGTGGGTCCTCCTTCCCTTCCTTAGGAGACACAGCTTGCCTTAGCCACAACCGGATAGAGCAGTTTCTTGGGGTTTGAGCTAACATCAAAGCACATCTCTTCAGAAGGCGATGTGGAAGTTCATGTCCAAGTAACATCGCCACTGGACACTTACAGCTGTGTTTTCAAAAGATGTTATTGTCTCTTGTGAGTTTCAGTTGGGAGCCTTCAGCCCAAACTCACAAATTTGAAGGGATTATCAAACAGCATCATCAGCAAAGAGCAGAACATGCTAAACGTCATTCACAAGCTTCTCCTCCAACTAAAGTTCTCAGATTCATCTCCCAACCTCAGATCTGGATTCCAAGTAGGAGCTGACTTTAACTTAGAAAGATTTCATAATTCGAATGGCTTCAAATCGGGATGACTTCTGCCAAAGTCTGCGACTGTTAAAGCAGCAGAGCTCAAATTGATAACAGCCAAAAAGTTGATTGTTGAAAGGAAGACTAGATATAAAAGAAATTATATAGTACACCTAATTACAGACTTACGGTATTGCTTTAGCCTACATATCCATAGTAACCATGGTAAAGATGAAAAGGACTGAATTTTTTTTAAAAACCAAACACATAGACTAGAAAAAACATCCAAGAAGAGAAACTTTTTGGATTGGCCCCCTGTATGGGTATTCAAAACCTTAAGTATTTCTTTTCGCTTGTGTTCACATTCATTTACTCACCACCTCATTACTACTGGGATTCTTTTGGCTGTATGTAATGTTGACCTTCATGCACTTATTTATGATGTGTGTTGTTTCAACAACTTTATTTTGTGAATCTTCCTCATAGGTCTGAATCTGAGCTCTAATTTTAAAACAGGCAGGTATAGGCTTTGGAATCAGAAGAGTGAGCAGTTCTGGGCAAATTTTTTAACCTCTGTAGTAATAACCCAAAATAGCTATACTTCATTGAGCATTGTGCCAAGGTCAATTAATCCCTCCACAACCCTTGGTAAGTATACAATTATTACTCCCAATTCTCTGATGACGACACTGATACTTGGCGGGGTTAAGTAACTTGCACGTGGTCAAGTAGCTAGTGAGGAGCTCCCGTCTAAACCTGAAAAGTCCAACTATATTCCTTGACCTCTCTGAATCTTAGCTATCTCAACTGTGAAATACGAGAAAAATCACTCAGCTCATAGAATTGTTGTAAACTTTGAAAGAGATTGTATACATAACCCATACCACAGAGGCTGGCACAAATTAGGTACCCAATAAATATGAAGTTGCTAATATTGTACACCTTTCGACTTACTTGAACCTAATGTAGGCATGCCAAATAACAATTCCATTTCTAAAAAAATTTTGTTTGTTTATTTTGAGAGAGAGAGAGAGAGAGAGAGAGAGAGAGGGAAAATCTCAAGCAGGCTCTGTGCTGTCAGCATGGAGCCTCACACCAGCCTCAATCTCACGAACCATGAGATCGTGACCCGAGCCAAAATCAAGAGTCAGATGCTTAACTGACTGAGCTACCCAGGTATCCCCCAAATAACACTTTTAGATAGTGATGGTGGTAACTGGATAGATAGCAACAAAAAACCAATGATAAAAGACTGTTGCAGAGTTAAATATGTTAGGATCTCTCAGCAATAAAATATGTGTAGTGACTGCAAAACTTGTATGGTGCTATAGGTACCTGTTTGGTACTTACTCTATGTACTTGTGTGATGGTACTTTATCTCCAGTCCTCATTCCTCCCTTCTCTTCCTGGAAAACTCCTACTCATCCTTGAAAGCCCATCTCAAATGCTTTTTCTTCTGGAGTCTTCTCTTCCACCCACAGGAGGGAACGGATCTCTCCTCTGTACTACTACAGAACCCCACTAGATGGTACTCTAGAGCAGGGACTACACCTTGGGAAATCTTGCTACCAAGGTCCAACACGGGACCTGATTGATATACAGAAGGTGCACAATAATTATTTGCTGAAGGAACATGTTGTACTGATTTTAAATTCCTAATAACCTGAATATCTAAGGTAGTGTAAAATGGGGTTTAAATGTAAGTATTTCAAAATCTAGTATTCATTAGACTTTCCACATTAGAACAATAGATGCCATTTCACAGGATATCTACAGCCAAGGGTCAGACTTGGAGTAGTTAACAAAGCAAACTGCAGACCCTCAGAGAGAATCCACCCACCGGGGCTTCCCCGCCTCACCTGCCTAGTTTCTTTATGTTTTTTAAAATTTTTTAAAGGTTTAATTATTTTGAGCGAGACAGAGCACGAGCAGGAGAGGGGCAGAGAGAGAGGGAGACACAGAGGCCGAAGCAGGCTCCAGGCTCTGAGCTGTCAGCACAGAGTCCGACGTGGGGCTGGAACTCACAAGCCAGGAGATCATTACCTGAGCTGAAGTTGGACGCTCAACCGGCTGAACCACCCAGGCGCCCCTCACCTGCCTAGTTTCTACATTCACATTGTTGGGCCTGAGCCCCGTTCTTGTCTTTCCAAAGCCCTTTCTGGGTTCAGAGTTGCACTGGGGCTCCAAGCACCGCACTTTTGCTGCTGCCACATTTCTAGACGTGAGAAAGGACGTGGGTGGTAAACATTAGTTTGAACAGCCAGGTCCAACTGGGGCACCTCCAGAGAACATGGGAGGCCTTGAGGTGGGCTCTCCCTTTACCCTGAAGGTAGTTTTACAAGGTTTCACTAGGGAAACACTGCCCACGCATGGTGGCACATGGGAAGCGGATCCCAGGTTATATCGTTGGTCCCATTTCTGCCTTGGTATAGTGGAAAAAGGGTAGTTACAGAGTGACACTGGTCTGTCCCCTAGTTCTACCACACGCTAACCAACTTACTCAACTTTTTTGGCCATCTGTAAAATGGGGTAATAATACACCTTCAGGCTGTCAGGATTATAATAGAAAGCACTTCACATCAAGCACCTACTATAGGTCACAGCACTGAGTGCGCTCAATAAATAGTCAAGTTCCCTTTCTGTGTCTCCAACACCAACTTCTCCTCTAAAGTCATCTAACTCTCATCTCGTGGCTTAAGATCACGGATCAGTGCCAGCTGATTGGCAATCAGTCAAACAGTCCCCATTTGCCTCAGGAACCAGTAAACTAATCAAATGATGATGATGTTTTGGTCTGGATAGTGTGGGTTTGGAAATACCAGTTTCCTACAAATCTAATCAAAACTGCAAAATGGTGGATCCGTGAAAGGACTCCAGAGTTCCTAAAATAAAACCGTGCAGCCCAGCAAGGGGATCATTAGAATTCTCCTCGCACATGAGGGTGCTAATTTAAGATCAGAAATTGCCCTTCCGTAGTTTGCTTTTCAAAGCGTTGGCATTGTCCTCAAAGCCCCGGCTCTCCCTGGACTCGATACATGGACTTGTACGCGGCTGGCTGAGAAAAGGAATTGCAAACGCTCAGTTCTCCCCTCCTCCTCTCGGCATTGTGAAACAGTCAAAAAGAGAAAGAAAGGATATCATAGCCTTGGCTTATCCTCATTCAACTATTTCCTAACTATCCCTTAAATGAAATCACGGGCTGGAGCCCTATGCTCTTGAACAATATCGTCCAATCTCCAGGCTGAACGAGCCACAGAAACTCAGATTCTTGCCATTATAGGATTCGTGCTCAAACTGCATTATTCATATTCATGATGCTCTCTCTTAAGTAACAGCTTGAGAAAAAAAGGTGCCAGGAAAACCAAAATTTTTATGATGGGGAAAGAGCTACACAAAGAGAAACCCAACTCTCCACTCCCCAGTGACGCTGTGCATCTAACAGCACCCGGAAGTCAAGCAGCTGCATCTTCCAGCACAAGATCAGGAGCATGCCTGCCTCAACGCCACCAAGTCACTTGCATTGTTGCAAATGAGCTGTATGGAGGCCACAATCTATCCCCAGCACAGAGAACACGGATAGCGTTCAATCTGCTCAGAGTACAAATGAACCCATCAAGACCCCAGCTGGGTTTGGAAGTGGGGACGAGGCCAAAGGAGGTGGAGGGAGTGACCCAGTCCACATGGGAAGTTTGCCAAGGGCCGTAAAGGGACAAACAGCTGGTTGCTGGCACTGGTGGGGACAGTGAAAGAATTGAAATGGTGGAGGTCCCACTGTTGCTGTTACAGCAATAGGAACAGCACGTTTTCAGTCTCACAAACTGTATTTCAAGTTGCCTGTAGGGTTCTCTTCCGTGATAAAATTGCAAAGCAGGCAAAGTTTATCTTCCAGTTTCACCTACCAGTATCCCAGTCTTTCTTCTTGCTGTCATCTTATTCTGTGACATGACTCCTTTGCCACCCATTCATGCCCCCAGATGGCCATCAGGTCACCCCTGCCGAGGGATAGCCTGGTCATTATGATGTCCCTCTTCTGTGATTCTATGCAAAGTGCGTGTGTTTGTATCGACAGTGATCCCACTGCTACAATTACAGCTTTCTTATATGTATTGCTCGAGCCTACAAGGTCTTAAAAGGGGAAGGCTCTGATTCCTTCCTTTTTATATCCCCTGATCTTAGCATTGGTTATGGCACTTAGTAGTTACTGAACGTATCTTTTAAAAACAATTGAATAAACTGGTAAGATACTAGTTGATAACCCCTTCACTATATTTCCTCTTAGACATATAAGCATGTTTAAAGAGACTAAAAATGTTCACAACCTCGGGGATCGCAAGAGTGAGCTGTTGGTCAGCGGGGGCAGGATACCCCCACTGAACCCTTCTTAGACCCAATTCTATTGGTAGATCCCAACAACTTTTATAAATAAGACAGTCACTGTCATCAAAGTATTTGTCCTTTCATTAATGAGGAAACAAGGTCCCTCTTCATACATGCCCTTATCCCTCTCTTGCTACATACTGCCCACCCTGATGAAGCAGTGTTCTCGACCTTCTTAAGGCTTTCCATGCTGCCAGTTCTTGGGGTTTCCTTTGCAAAGACCTGGCAACTGGGAAGAATGGTAAATTTCAGGTTTGAGAGAAACAGGGTAAGGTGATAATTGCTTAATGTCAGAAATGACAGAATAACTCTTATCCAAGTGCCATAAAAATTAACCACAGGAATTCTCCCTATACTCCCACGGAGAAGCCAAGTGTTTATCTTCCATTTTCAGAGGTAGCTGATTCTCGAGATGAAATGACTTTCACCAGTGAAGAAGTCGGGATGATAAGGCTGTTCCCAAGAAGGAAGACTTATGCCAAACCACACCCTTCATCAAACTTTTCATACTCACTATTACTTTTTTCAAGAAATGTATGCCCTGAAGTGTTTAAACAAGTACGTAAGTACAGAGGTATTCATAGCAAAGCTCAAAGTCCAACTCCCCAATAGTGAAGTAGTAGGATATCCCATTACTCCCAAAAAGAAATTACAGAATTTTATCTTAAAGTCAAACTCCAGCCATCTTGGAATATACTGGTATGGTTTTCCTAGAGTTTGGGGGAGAAGGGAGGAGTGGGGGATAGGTTTGCTCTATCTAAATTGCAATTTTGCATACAAGAAGGAATAAATACAGTTTTATACTGGGAACTTGGACTTTCCACAGTCTAAGCAAGCCATCACCTTGTCTTAATTATACCCCAATAAATGGAGAAAAATAGCGGGTTGGTGTGGAAGGAGGATAGTCTTGCATGGTTCCATCTTGTAGCATCTTGGGCAAGTTACTCAACTTCTTTGAAACTCATTTACTCATCTTTAAAATGGGAATGATGATAACCCCTGGGGTCTTGGGTTCCAAACGTGTAAAATACATGAAAAATTCCTAGTGCGGTGCCTGGCACACAGGAACACAATAAAAGGTATCTATTACTACTAGTGAAATTGAGTTTTGACTCCATAACAATTAATTGATGCTTTAGGAATGTGAGATTTATCCACAGCAAGTTGGGAAGAAAAATAAATGAGAAAACCCAGATTGAGATCTTTTACACTCAACTGTTACTTCCTCTGAGACTTAAAGAAAAGGAAGATGCAAGTTAAATCACGGAGTTTCTTGCTATTTTCAACTTGTATCAAGATAGTAAGAATGAAGAACACAGATGCTTTTCTCCTGGACATAGATTCATAATAATAATAATAATAATAATAATAATAAATTATATATTGCAATTATAATATTCAGAATAATAAAAATATAACAAATCATAAGATATACAAATTACACATATTTGGGTTTTTTAATTTTTTTTAATGTTTATTTATTTTTGAGAGAGACAGAGACAGACTGTGAGCAGTGGTGGGGCAGAGAGAAAGGCAGACACAGAATCTTAAGCAGGATCCAGGCTCTGAGCTATCAGCACAGAGCCCAATGTGGGGCTCAAACTCACAGCTGCGAGCTCATGACCTGAGCCGAAGTTGGAGGCTTAACTGACTGAGCCACCCAGGCGCCCCCAAATTATACGTATTTGTAATACCATCTACAATTTTTAATGAAGTCTCTAGTGTTTTACAAATGAGGAAACTGAAAATGAGAAGGAAACTAGTGTTTATTCAATTAAAATCTGGTGGCCACCAACAACATTGAGACCTGGGCTTCATTATTAAAAAAAAAAAAAAAAAAAGCAAGCAAGATGGAGACTTCAATGTAAGTTTCCTGACTCAAGGTTCAGATCTTTCTACTACCCTGCAATGCATTGAAAAGGATACCCATCATGTTTTCTTGGTTGCATGTCAGGAATGCAAGGTTGGCTTGAAGGACTAATGCAATTCACACCATTAACAACTTAAAGAATAAATACTATCTGATCATCTCTATAGATGCAAAATAATAATAATTCTACAAAATTTGACATGTATTCATGATAAGAATAATATTAGCAAATTTGGAATAAAAAAGAATTTCATTTCCCTAATAAAGTTTACCTACACAAAAATCTTTAGGAAATAATATATTTAAAGGTGAACTGTTAAAAGTACTCTGTTACACTGTTAAGAGCAGGAACAAACTACGAATTCCCACTATAACTACTCCTACTGGAATTGTTAATTAACACAGTAAGAATAAAAAATACACACACACACACATATATATATACTATACACGCCCCCCCCACACACACATAGGTTGGAATTTTAAAAAACCTATCATTTACCACTGATATAAAACTCAAAAGAATCCACAGATAAATGATTAATCGATGACTAATAAAGATTAATAAAAGATGAACTTAATGTATTAAATTTAATAATTTTAAAATGCTATTTGTTAAAGCTACCATCTCAGAAGTTACACACATGTACACATTTCTCAGGAATAAATCTAACTAAATATGTATGGCTGCTTTATAAAGAAAATTAGATTTTTTTTCCTTTTTACTTTTTTCCTCTTTATTTCAACCATCTTCCCACGTACCTTTCCTTTGGCAACCACTAGCCTGTTCTCTGTATTTAAGAGTGTTCTTCACATTTGTCTTTTTCTTTGTTCATTTTATTTTCTTTCCTAAATTCCATATATGAATGAAATCATATGGTATTTGTCTTTGTCTGTCTGGATTATCTCACTTAGCATTATACCCTCTGGGTCCATCCGAAAATGAGACATTTTTAATGAAAGACTTCAGAGACTTAAATAAATGGAGCTCTAAATAATTCATGGATAAGAAGACTGGAGTAGTAAAAATGTTAATCTTCCCCAAATTGACCCAAGTGTTCAATGTAATTGAATATTGAAAATGTAATTGAACTATTGAAAATACCAAAAGGCATATTTTATGGAACCAGAGGAGCCGATTCCGCAAGTTATGTGGAAACATCAAGGGCCAGGAACAACCAGGATGTTCCAGAAGAACAACTTGGAAGGAGGACGGGTCTTGCAGATATCATACTTGCCATGAAGATATAGTAATTAGACAGTAAGATATTGGCACTGGTGTGAAACAGGCCAAGAGAATGGAACAGAATGCACAGAAGTATGTCTGAGCATATATGGAGATTTATCACAGAATGGCATTGAAGGACAGGTGGAGAAAGGATACACAATTCAATAAATGATGCAGGAACATCATCATTCCACATGAAAAGAAAGTAAACTGCAAACCTTCCTCACACGCTACACAAAAATAAGCCCCGGACAGATTTTATTAAACTCCATAGGGAAAAATGATAAAACCTTTAGAAGAAACAGCACATCTAGGTTCTTAAATAGCACACCAATGGGGAATACGTAACAGATTTATAAATTTGAGTACGTTAGAATCAAGAATCTCTGTTCACTAAAAGCTATTATCTAAAGAAGAGGGAAAATATCAGCCGCCAAAGAGATATCACACTTAGCCCTGACAAAGGATAAGTATTAGGAGTATGTAACAAACTGACAAAAGGTAAGAAGCAAAAGCCAATCGACAGAAAATGTGCAAAAGACAATAGGCATTTTACAGAAGAGGAAATGCAAAAAGCCAACGAACAAAAATGCCCTATTTCACTGACAATAAGGCATAATAATAAAAATCATGTCACACTACCAGGTTGGTAATTCTAAGAGTTGAGGAAGATACAGAAAACAACCAAACAAACAAACAAAAACAAAAAAAAAAAAACCAGGTAATGCTTATCTACTGCTGGTTAGAGGTTAAATTACTGTAACCTCATGGGAAGCATTTTGCATTACATATGTTGTGTTTATCCCAAGCCCCAGCAATTCCATTCCTTGATATATTCCCTGCAGAAACTCTTGCAAGCATGCACCGGGAAACATACTCAAGAATATTCATCCAGCAGTGTCATACAGGCTGAAGTCCAGAAATGGCCCAGAGGTGTTCTGCAACAGTCCAATGAATCAACTGTGGCCGGTTTGGAATTGAACATTGTATCAATGTGAAGGAAACTCAAATTAAAGAAGAAAGTCAGAGGGGCACCTGGGTCACCCAGTCCGTTAAGTTTCCGACTTTGGCTCAGGCCACGATCTTGTGGTTTGTGAGTTCGAGCCCCGCGTCGGGCTCTCTGCTGTCAGCCCGAAGCCTGCTCTGGATCTTCTGTCCCCCTTGCTCTCTGCCCCTTCTCGCCCTCAAAAATAAACAAACATTAATAAAAGGAGGAAAGTCAGAGAGGAATACATGCAGGATTATTCCATCTAAAGAAAATTCAAACGTAAGCAAAAATGAACGTATACTTGGGAATAGCTACACAGAACAACTACCAAGGAAAGCCATGGAGTGAATAACATAAAAGTACAGGCGGGTTCATACCTCCAGGTGGGGCAGGAGAGGGTCCAGTCAAGGACAGTCAAGGACAGGCACCCAGGACTTCTAAATGCTGCCATTTTGTTTCCCACTCGCACTGGTAGACACATTGATGTTTATTTTATTCTTCTTCTTTAAGCTAGACACGTGTTTTTTAAACGTTTTTTTACGTTTTTATTTATTTATTATTGAGAGAGAGAGAACACAAACTGGGGAGAGGCAGAGAGAGAGGGAGACACAGAATCTGAAGCAGGCTCCAGGCTCTGAGCTGTCAGCACAGAGCCCGACGCGGGACTCAAACCCACAGACCATGAGATCATGACCTGAGCCGAAGTCAGACACCCAACCGAGCCACCCAGGCACCTCTAGACGTGTGTTTTATGTAGTCTTTTACATGTATGATCTAATACCTACTTTCTACTTTTTTTTTTTTTTTTTTTTAATTTTTTTTTTTCAACGTTTTTTTTTTAATTTATTTTTGGGACAGAGAGAGACAGAGCATGAACGGGGGAGGGGCAGAGAGAGAGGGAGACACAGAATCGGAAACAGGCTCCAGGCTCCGAGCCATCAGCCCAGAGCCTGACGCGGGGCTCGAACTCACGGACCGCGAGATCGTGACCTGGCTGAAGTCGGACGCTTAACCGACTGCACCACCCAGGCGCCCCTCTACTTTTTAATAAAAGGAATAGGCATGCTTTGGTTTAAGCCATCAGCCATGCTAAAAATCAGGGCTTTGAAAACCAGATGTCCAAATGGCCTGGTGGGGACTAATAAAAAAAAAAAAAATGTATTAGGTGTCCTCTACATCGGCTAGATAAAATAATAAGGCCGTGCCGCTGGTTCTGCGGTAAATGCAATATCTCTGCAAAGTACTGCAATCCATAGTTCACTGACCCTTGATACAGGCCTGATTACCATGCTTCCCTCATGCGTAACACACACTGGCCCCAAACTCAGTCAGATTCAAAAGGACAAACCCAGTGAAATTGAGGCCTTTAGTATCTTTCAAAGAAGAAGAAGAAAGCCTAATAAAGACGTAAAGGCTTTTTCTCTACAACAGTGAACACATTCTGCATTGCGTTAACCTGCTGACACGATTTGTAATGGCATAGAAAGGTCACCAAAGCCTAAATCTGCCAGGCGAGATTCTCCCCACAATCTTCTCAAAAACATAAGCCTTATTAAATATCAGCTCTCATCTTATTTCCAAAAAGGCCATCTAAAGGTTACTGTGGGCGCAGGTGTGCCGCGCCCGGCTATTATTGTGTCCTTCATTTGCATCGCATCTGCCCTCTGAATCATTCAGGGCGTCACATTCATCTTCTGTCTACCCTGGCAACATGGGGGTGGGGGGAGCCGGGTTCCCTGCTTTTGGCAAATGGGGAAATAGAGTCCCACGCAAAGTACTTTTGGTCATGAAATTATTCTCTCTCTCTTGAAGACAGTAATTCCAACGAGGGTCGGGCTCTATAAACTCGGGCTCTGGGACAAAATGACATGGGTGGAACAGTTGAAGAAAGGGCAGCATCAACATGGCGTGCCCCATCCACATACCCCAGGGACCGAGCCCTGAGCAGGAGGTGTGCGAAATCTGCCCTGGGATTTCACACCTGCCTCCGAGCGACGCCCTGGTTTACCAGGAGGAAGATTCATTCTCGTTGCTGAAACACCTCACTTCCACTGAGGCGCTGTCTCTCTCTCTCTCTCTCTCTCTCTCTCTCTCTCTCTCTCACACACACACTCACTGGGAAGCTCTGATTTTTCTAGAAAGTCAGGGATTAAAAAAAAAAAAACAGAAGAAGAAAGTATAAGCTGATTTTGTTTCTGCTTTGCTTTTTGGGTGCAAAGAAGAGGCTCCTCGTGGTGCCTCTGACCCCATATATTACTCGAACTTTCCGTTTCGGCTCCTGCTGCCTCAGCCTCTTCGTGCTTCCCAATCCCAGACCAGGGAATGTGCTGCACCCAGCTCACCTTTTGTGGCGGACCAATCAGAGTCACATGTCACGGGCAGTGTCTGGACTCTCGGCTCCCCCTGTCAGTGGGGCCAGGGAGAGAGGAGCGGGAAGGGCATATAAAATGTGGCTGCGACAGAGGCCACGAATGGACAGCTCTCGCTTAGGAGTCTGGGAGAGGAAGGTGGTGGGCAGGGATACAGACATCTTCATTTAATTCCTGGGGTTTTTTTACGTTTATTTATTTATTTTGAGAGAGAGAGTGCGTGCTTGAGTGGCGACGAGCAGAGAAAGGACAGAGAATCCCAAGCAGGCTCTGTGCTGCCAGCACAGAGCCCGACACAGGGCTTGAACCCACCAACCTTAAGATCATGACCTGAGCTGAAATCATGACACTTAACCCACTGAGCCACCCAGGCACCCCTAGTTTAATTCATGTTTTATTCTTTTTTTATTTTTTATTTTTTTAATGTTTATTTATTTTTGAGACAGAGAGAGACAGAGCATGAGCAGGGAAGGGGCAGAAAGAGAGGGAGACACAGAATGTGAAGCAGGTTCCAGGCTCTGAGCTGTCAGCACAGAGCCCGACGCGGGGCTCGAATTCACGGACTGTGAGATCGTGACCTGAGCCGAAGTCGGACGCGTCACTGACTGAGCCACCCAGGCGCCCCCATGTTTTAAAGAATAAAATTTACTGCTCAGTATGAAAAGCCTCTGCATATATTAAAATGTACAAAAATTCAATAGCTTTCAAAAAGCTATCTCAAAAATAATTTCGGAAAATGAGATAAAATAATTTTGGGGTGTCTAGGTGGCTCAAACATCTGACTCTTGATTTCGGCTCAGGTCATGATATCACGGTCCTGAGTTCAAGCTCCACAATGGGCTCTGTGCTGACAACGCAGGGCCTGCTTGGGATTCTCTCTCTCTCTCCATCTCTCTCTGCCCCTCCTCTGCTCACACATTCTCTCTTTCTCTCTCTGAAAATAAATAAACATTTCTTAAAACGTAGAAAAAAATGGGATACAACAGTCTAAATTAGGTCAAAATATAAACAAAAGGAAATGATCCTTTTGGAAGTGCGGTGGCATGGTAACAGTTCTCTTTGCCCAAGCACTTCATTAAAAATTTTTTTTTCCATTACTATTTCTACTTTTAAGTACTTGACAAGAAGTCTCTTTCTAAGGGAAGATGCAAAACTGAGTCGCCTGGCACGGCAGCGGACCTGCTGCAGTCACACCTCACCTCCCGCTCCCGCCAGGAAAATGGTGCCGAGAGGGAGTAGTGGGTGATGAATATACAACGTCATGAACACTTGGCAGATGAGAATATTTCCTATAGAGACCTGGAGCCAAAGCAATAAAATCCTGCCCTCACCTGACAAGGTTGCTCACAGGCAGGAACACGCAGATGCAAAAACAGGGGCCAGTGTTCGGGAGAAAGAGCTAATGCTTGACCCCCTGCTCCAAGATGGGGGCAGGGGGTGTGCAACGTGCCCTGTGACCCACAATAGGAACTCACTGCTCCCCTGCATCCCACTTGCCAACGGCTCAGAAAGGCTTTCCTGTCCCTGCCTCGTTAGGCCTACGGCGCTGTCCTCCCAGAGATCATGGTTCTCATCCCCACACCTTCGTCATCAGCCCCCATCTGCCCTCGGGTTTCAGCAAGATCATCTCCCCGCCATGTCTGTACCACTCAGATGCACACCAACGAAATGGGTTGGTACCTCTGGTGGCTTATTGATACAAAATGCTCATGTGGAAACCAAATGAGAAGGAGACCATGTGCCTCCTGCCCAAAGAGGATGAATGATGAATTCTGTTTACTTTCTCGTTTACTTTCTGGAGAGGCGTTACCGTTAATTACACGCACTCTCGTCCCTGCCTCGGCCCCCTGTTGGACATCTCTCCATCATGGCATCTTCCTTCCTTACAGCGTTGTCTTCATTCCTGCCCCAGAGAGGAGCAGCAAGGGGGAAGATGGCTAATGAAACTTCTCACTCCCCACTTATCTTCTTGTCCCGAATTAGTGGTGGACACATGGAGCCCGCATACCCCCTTCTTCCATTCTGTGCGCCATGGCAGACATCGCTGGTCGATCACAGAGTTCCCTCTCTCCTTCTCCCCCTCCCTCCCTCGCTCCCTCTTTCCTTGCTTAGACAACTTCATAGCACTTCCCATCACAGTGCTGCAGGCATCCAGGAACCAGTGAACAGAAACAGCCCACAAGATAAAACCTACTTATCATCTCCCCCTTAACTCCACCAACGACAGTTCTGCCAGACACAGAGAACCCCAGCTCCCCATATGCTTTTCAGATGCTCTTTCTCTAAATTCTTTTTAGAAAGGTAAAGAAGACATAAAGAATCTGCATATCACCCAGGCCTCCATTTTAAGAAATCATACTCATGGGGCGCCTGGGTGGCTCGGTCGGTTGGGCATGTGACTTCGGCTCGGGTCGTGATCTCGCAGTCCTTGAGTTCGAGCCCCACATCAGGCTCTGTGCTGGCAGCTCAGAGCCTGGAGCCTGCTTCAGATTCCGTGCCTTCTGTGATCCTTCCCTGCTTGCACTCTGTCTCTCTCTCAAAAATAAATAAAGATTTATTTAAAAAAAAAAAAACACTTAAAAAATAAGGCGCTAAGAGGTGTCGGGTGTTACAGGGTACCCAGGGGAGAAAGATCCCTCTACCATACACTGTACTAAAGCGTATCACCTCTATCTTCCATCCATATTCCTAAAGCTCTAATCAGATCACTCCATCCAGCAGGACAGGATTAAAGCCCGGGAGGGAGGCAGCCCCAGGAGGGGGCCAACGCCAGCATGGAATGGAGGTATTTGTATCAGGCCCTTAAGAGTTGAAAGGGTAAGATCTTGGCATCAGTGCTGTATAAACCAGCAAGTGACATTATCTGTCTGGTTTCCTCATCTGTGAACTAAGGGAAATAAACAGGATCAGGAACTGAGGTAGCCCAACGACCAAATCCAGCCCAGCACCTGTTTTTGTAAAGCTTTATCAGAACGCGCCATGTTCAGTCGCTTACAATATTATCTGATTGTTTTCACGCCCCCAGGACAGAGTGAAACGGCTGCAAGAGTAAATTGATGTTCCACAAAGCCATAAACACTTTAGGCTTCATGGGATGTAGTATTTCTGTTCGGCTCATTTTTATGGTTTCTATTTCTTCATTAAACTTCACGTTTTATTTCAGGCCTCATTTTCCTGATTTCATCTTGTTGTGTGTCTCTTGCCTGCAGGTGACAGTGGACAGGGACCGATAGGTTAAGGGAATACAGGCCAACCCCGTACTAGATCATAACACCCAAGCTCAGATGCCTACATGAATGAGACAAATCACATAAACAGTGAAATGCACCAAATTTAAGGAAAATCACTGCAAACGCTTGGATTTGTGTTAGTGAGCCTTATAGAGAAAAGCACTTCAGAAATTCGGGAGGACCCGCCCAACAAAGGCATATGGATGGAGGAGCCATGGTCGGGAGCAAAGTGTGGGAGGGGAGGACATTCAGCCGAGGCATGGCGGCAAGGTGGGACTGTACTGGGAAGTGTGCAATTCCAAGACTAACCAAGGCGGAGCCTCTGAGTTATTCAAAGGACGAATGGTGTTCTGAGATCGATACTATGGTGGCATCATCAAAGGTATTTGGGAAAAGGGGGGTTCTCTCTGGGATAACCTGCTGTTTCCATTTGCTGAGGACTAAGGAGTTCCTGGGTCACAGGACTTTCGGTGGTTAAACTAGGACAGGGGAAATGGGGAAATGGACATCTCAGTCTTGAAGAGGTAAGGAGACCTGTCTGGAGGCTATGCCTGTAGTCCCAACACAAGGTGACCAGACTCCTAAACTAAGAAATCTTCAATCCGTTACATAGTGAGAGACGACTTCTTGGCAGCTTCCATGGAAAGGAATGGCCTCCTCTTTTCTGCATATGCCTGGTTCCGGGTACATTCTCACCAGGACCTTCTGGCAGGAAATTCTAATCCTGAAGGACTACACCCACTTAGTGGCAGGAATGTGGGCAGATGGCTGGCCAACGGAGGAGCTACTGGGCAGGGGCCTGTAAGGAAGAGGAGGGAAATTTGCACTGTTGCTAATAATAAAGGCTCCCACTGAGAAAGCATTTGCTGTGGCTCAGTACTTCACTTAATATTTATAACAACCCACACAAACTAAGTATTATTTTCACCCCACCTTGCAACTGAGGAAGCCAAATAGCTGACTTGCCTGAAGTCACACAGCTACTAAGTGTGGGAGCCAGAGTTTAAGTCGAGGGTCATCCTAACCCCTACTCCTGCAGCACGCCTTACCTCCCACACCCTAGTCGTCACCTCCTCTGTCCTTTGAGGGGGGTCCTGGCCATAAGCAATAATGCCCACCCCCTGGGAATGAAATGAGCTATCTCAGACGAGAATTGTCAACCACCAGAAAAGAGCCAGTGGCCTGAAGGGAATGAAGAGGAGAGCCACATGAATAATTAAGGGCTGAGAAGGATTGATCTGTCAGGAAAGATTAGAAGAATTCGATATGCATAGTTTGGCGGAGACTGAGGGAGGGAGAGGCTGGGGGGCGGGCGGAGCAAGAAAGCAAAGTCATTACAGAATAGATGGGCTTCCTACTCGACGGCCCTAGAAAGCAGAGCTGAGAGGAAGCCATGAGAAACAGGAAGCCCAAGGGGAAGGTTCTAGAGTGATCTTCGGAGGAACAAATTTTGCCCCAGAATCCAGAGAGGAAACTGGTCTAGTACCCATGTTGCATATCTAGTCCAGAAAGACCTCCTTGACCAGAGTCAGTGAAAGTATGACTTTCCAAATGGAAAGCATTTCCTTAGCCAAGTTATATTCAAGGTCTTTCCTGTGTCTCTCCAGCCTCCTGATCTTCCCGGGCCTTTCCCAACTGGAATAGAACGGCTTTATTCCATCTACCATCAATTCTCAATTCCTCATGAGAAAGCAGGCTTGGGGGCATGGAGGGCTAACATCAGCACCCACTTTGCCAGGCCCGATGCCAAGCACTGCATAAAACTTCAGCCCTTTAATTACTTTATGTCACATTATGTGCTTAGCCAGTCTGAAAGCATTTCTTTTTAACTCAGGCTCAAACGATACTTAATTGTTTCTCATGTCATTTTAAGAGCCCAGCACTGTGCTAAAGGCTGGCCCTGTACTGGGGACCAAGGCAAGCTTGATTCCTGCCCTCATGGGATGTATAATCTGATTAGAAAGACAGGTACTCACGTGACACTTGCTCACGTCAAGCATGGTGTGAAATACTATAAAGGAAAAGGTGTTTATGAGATCATCAAACAAAAGGATACCTCAATCTGAGGGGAAGGAAAGTCTTCCCTGAAGAAAAGATGGGGAAACTAAGGCCTGGATGTTAGGTAGGAGGTGAGGTGCCGTGTAGTGAAGAATTACCCTTACCGAAAGAGCGGTCTTGCCTTTGCCCTCGGCTCCTGGGAAGTCATCTCCAGGTCCTGGACTGTCACGCTTGGTACAAGTGCCTTTGTTTGCCTGGGGGCTTTGACCAATGGACAGTCCAGCAGTATGATTATGATGGGAGCCATGGGCCACCCTTTCTTAGTTCTACCTCTGGAAGCATTGGAGACTAAAGGTCAACCAATGGAAGCATGTGACCGCACTCCTCCAGTAAAACCTCTCAAGACCAACGGCTCAGGTGATCTTCCCTAGCTGGCAATACTCAGTGCATATTACCAAACATCAACACCAAGAGAGTAACACCGTCCTAACTCCACGGAAAGGACGAAAGAACATGATCCAGCAATCACACTTCTGGACATACAGCCAAAAGAATTGAAGTCAGGATCTCCCAGCGATACTGGCACTCCTGTGTTTATGGCAGCGTTAATCACAATGGCCAAGATATGAAAACAACCTAAACGTCCATTAATGAACGTATGGATAAAGAATGTGTGAGATATATTTCATACGCACACCCACAGGAATATTATTCAGCCATGAGAAAGAAGGAAATTTTGCCATTTAAGACAAGGGGGATGAACCTCGAGGGCATTACGCTAAGTGAGATAACTCAGACAAAGATATTACTTACACTTTGTGGAATCAACAAAAACCATCCTCAGAAAAACAGAATTGAGTGGTGGTTACCAGGGGCTGGGAGGTGGGAGAAATGGGGGGATGTTGGTTAAATGGTACAAACTTCCAGTCCCAAGATGAACAAGTTTTGGGGAGCTGATGTACAGCATGGGGTTTATAGCTAATAAAACTGTATTACACACTTGAAAGTTGCTAAGAGACTAGATCTTAAATGTTCTCCTCACAAAAAAGAAATGTAATGGTGCAAAAGGATGCAAGTGTTTGCAAACTTTTTTTTTTTTAATTTTTTTTTTTTAACGTTTATTTGAGACAGAGAGAGACAGAGCACGAATGGGGGAGGGTCAGAGAGAGAGGGAGACACAGAATCTGAAACAGGCTCCAGGCTCTGAGCAGTCAGCACAGAGCCCGACGCGGGGCTCGAACTCACATACCGCGAGATTGTGACCTGAGCCGAAGTCGGACGCTTAACCGACTGAGCCACCCAGGCACCCCTAGTGTTTGCAAACTTTATGGTGGTAATCATTTTGCAATGAATACAAAGGTATCAAATCGACACCTTGAACTTACGCTATGTTACCTGTCGACTAAATCTCAATAAAGTGGGGCACCTGAGTGGCTCAGTCAGTTAAGCGTCTGCCTTGGGCTCTGGTCTTGATCTCGCAGTCCATGAGTTCAAGCCCTGTGTCAAGTTCTGTGCTGACAGCACAGAGCCTGGAGCCTGCTTCAGATTCTGTGTCTCCCTCTCTCTCTGCCCCTCCCCTGCCCCTGCTCTCTCTCTCTCTCTCTCTCTCTCTCTCTCTCTCAAAAATAAATAAATGTGAAAAAAAATTTTTTAAAGCTCAATAAAGTTGGGGGCTGGGGGGAGGGGAGACCACAATGGAAGCTCCACTTCTGGTACCTTTCCTGGCCTCTGCCCTACGAGTGTCTTCTCTGGGCTGGTCTTCAGCTTTATCCTCTCACTGAAATAAACCCGAACTATAAGTAAGAGTTTGCAGTGAGTTCTCTAAGTCCTACTATAGAATTCTCAAAACCGAGTGCCGTTTGGGGAACACTTTGAACTTGCAATTCCTGTCAGAATTGGGATGGCCTGTGGTGGGGACTGTCCCTCTCCCAAGTGCCCAAAGAGGCAAAGTCCCCTAGGCAGAGGGCAGAGTTTGAGACAGAGGTCTCCTCTTAGTAGCCGTAATTGTTTTCTGTGTATACCCCCAGGCCTCACTCTCACTCAACTATATTGACTACTATAAAAAACACCCAGTGCCTAGTGCATCCTATCATCTTTTGAAAATATCTTCTTCTTCCTACAATCTTAAGACTAATTGATACAACCACGCTCAATGCATAGTTCTTATTTTCCCGTAAGAAATCATTTTCATGTGTTCCAACATCAGGGTGGGCTTTAGAAATGCTAAATTCACAGTGGATCAGAAAAGATTTATGGGCAGTAAAATCAATGAGGTAATTCAAAAGGGGGAGGAACTGAGCCAATGATTTAAAAATGGCAACTAGAAATTGCCTGCAGAGGTAGGAGGTAGAACCCTGAATGATTGGGTATCGGCTGGCAGAATTCACCAAGTAGCAAAAGCAGGGCATCAACTGATCCAGGGAGGCCTGTAAGGAAAGGCTTGTGAGAGAAAAGTAATTTGCAGGAGTGTTTTCCAAACAAAAGTAGGGAAACAAGACCGCCAGGTGGCTGCTTCAGAGGCCAGGCGGCTACAGAAGAGAGCTCGCCTAGGAGGTAAAGCTTTGACTTTCAAACAAGGGCTTCTGATGATCCTTCTTAGGCCCCTTCATGGGTTCTCATCGTCTCCCAATTTTTCTTCTTGCTGGAAGCCTACTCTGGCTTGGCCACCAGAGGCCAAACTAGCTGGCTTAGGGGGTGGGGGTGGGGACGTCTTAACCATCAAAAAACCAAACTTCTATGTTATGCAGAGTCAACCTGGATTGAGCAAAGGGGCCACAGAGTAAAACCTGACTGTATGTAATGTATTCCCTGAGATCCTCTCTGTATTTTGACTTTATTCAAAAACAGCATAATGGTTAAGAACACGGGCTCTGGAGTCAGACTCTAGGCCCAACTGTACCAGGCACCTTGAACAAATTACTGCATTACTTCGTGCCTCCAGCATGTACCGGATAAACAATAGGGTTTCGTGAGGCCTGAATTATTTAACACGTACGGACGTCTACTTAGAACAGCGCTTAGCACATATTCACTAGTCAATAAATGGTCAAGCCGTGATTACGCAATACCCCGCGGCAACACAATTAGAATCTCAGGGTACCGGCAATGTTTTAAAATCTTCCTCCAACCCTGTGATTCTCACGCAAAACCGGGGTTGAGAACCACTGCTCTCAGAGTCTACCCAACTGCTTCTCACATGTTAGCGGGCACAGGAATCACCGGGGTTCTTGTTGAAACGCAGATTCCTACGCGGTAGGTCAGGGTGAGACCCAAGATTCTGCATTTCTCGGAAGCTCGCAGGTGCTGATGCTGCTGTTGGTCAGTGGACTGTGGATGCTTGGGCCTGGCAACACGGGGAGCGCTCGGAGAGAAACCCGACGCGGGCGCACAGTAACGGCGACTTGACTACTGGGTCCTTGGGCTGGGAAGGGTGCCTCGATCCCAAGCCCTCCTGGGCAAGAAGGAAGAAGCACTGAAACCCGTCAGGCGCTTCTCAGGATGGTCAGGACTCTGGGGTAGGTCTGAGGTTGCACACGTGGGCAGTTAGCGAATTCAGCTGTGTGGGGCTGACACAGGCAGCGTTTATAGTCAGAATGCGAAGGTCTAAGACTTAAAAGTAAAAAGGTAGAGGGACTAGGTGTGCGGCCAACAGAAGCCATTTTCCCTCCCCCTCCCCTGGCAGCCATCATTCTACGAATGTGACTCTTCGAGGTCCTTGCACAGAGGTGGCAAACTACAATACTCGTCTCATTTCACATAGCACAATGTCCTCAAGGCTTATCCGTGTCAGAGCAAATGCTAGAATTTCCTTAGGGAATGGACTAGTGTCCCCCTGTATGCTCAGACCGCGTTCCGTTTGCCCATTCTTCCGTCAGTAACACTTATGTTACGCCCGCCTTCTGGCTGTTGTGAATAAGCTGTTGTGAACGTGAGTGTGAGAGCATCTCCTCGAGACCCTGCTTTCAACTCTTCGGGGCATATTCCCACAAACGGAATTGCTGGATTACATGTCATTCTGTTTTCAGTGTTTAGGGGAACCGCCACACTGTTTCCCACAGCAGGTGCACCATTTTACCCCCCACCCGCAAGGCTTCCGATTATTCCTTTCTTTCCAACACTTGTTATTTTCTGTCTTTCTTTTTTAATAGTAGCCATTCCAATGAATGCGAGGTCTTATCTCCTTGTGGTTTTGACCTGCATTTCTTTAACGATTAGTGATGTTGACAGCAGTGGCTTTAATAAAAATGGATAATCTCACTCTCAGCATTTATAGGCAGCCTCTCATTATTTACCACTCACGGGGGGGAATCCTAGCTTCCAGCTGGGCGAAGACTGCCATCAAGGAAGGAGACGTGGCATTTTTCTCCTGTGGCCTCAGAACGTGTCGAGTCCAGCTACCAGAGTGCCTGCTCTGTTCGTGGGTACTGTGGTAGTCACTCTCTGTGTCCCACCAGGTCCTCTCCTCCATCACTGCTACCTGCTTAAAACCTCTGCCTAAGGATTTTGTGCCCGGCAGCGGGAGAATGCTCTTTCCCCACAGAGGATATTACAAGTGCAGAAGAATGAATGACCCCAGAACGGCCCCCCACCACTGACAAATGGAGAGCTAGGAGATCAATACCCCCAGCTGCCTCTCCCAGCCTTGGGATAATTCTAAAGTGCCCTCCACACTGCCTCCAAGAGTTTCCCCACTGAGTGGCAGATGCCTATTGTGGAAACTGGTTTGAGGATGCCTCCCTTTCCGGCTGCCTTTCCTTCCCTGCCTTCTTTCCCAGCTTCCCTGCAAGTCATTTCCTCAAATTGCCTCCTAAATAAACAACCTGCCCTCCCGACCTTGCCTCAGGGGCTGTTTCTGGGAGAACTCAAATCAATGAAGGCAATATTGTATCTCCTTCAGCTACAAATACTTAAACACAGCACCTGGCTAGTCTTGGTTGGTGTGAAAAAAAGCGAAGAAGAGTCTATTCTTTTTCTTTCATCAATCAACCAGGTTCCATTGTTTACATTTCCCCAAAATATGCATGTGTCTGAAGGAGATTCATATGTCCCACTTACCTCTAATAGTAAAATACTCCAAGGTAGCACACTGCACCCTGGAAATTGCTGCAAAATAGCAAAGCAGTTTGCATATTTAAGTAATAAAGTTTGTACCTTGACCTATTACAACTATTTATGGCCCGAGTATAACAATGTAGCATGTATCAGAATTCACATACACCTCATGCCAAGGAAACGTCTTCATAGAGTTTAATCCTAGTAATAAGGTAATACATTTAGTAATCATGGAATCTTGAATGCCAGATGTTCTCTCTGCTGGGTTCCCTTTGGTGCTTAGCTATACCTTCATAAATATCTGGTTTGTAACCGTTACACAGAGAATGAGACTGTGGAAAGTTAACTGTTACATGAGACACATAAAGGTTTTTCCTGATGGGAATTAAATGCACGTTTTAAAGCAGGAGAGTGAAAATTAAAATGAGCCAAGTTCAAAATGAAAAAGAGGGAAAGAAGGCGGAAAATATCTGCTCCCGACACTGAGCTATCCTTGTGGGAAAAAAGCAAACGTTTACCCAAGTGAAACCCAGTGGCTGCTCTAACTGGGAGACAGAAATAGTAATCAGTTAATGCTTCTAATGTAGCAAACAGTTGAGTAAATGGAGACGAAATCAGAAAGATCCAACATTACCTTTCAAGGTTATGGCCATTATAATAGCAGGCAATGCTAATACCCAACCAATTCCGAATTTCAAAATGGGGGTACACAGGATCAGAGGCATCTGCTCGTTTTCTCCATGGAAAAGAGTTAAGGGAGTCTGTTCTAGTATTTTTAATATAAATCCCTAACTTGAACCTAAGCCCCTACAGGGGAATGCACAGGTTACAAAAAACAAGCAATATAGAGGTAACAACTCGGTAAACATTCAATAGTCTTGCCTGGCTTAAGGTCCACTGGTTAAAATTTTTATTTTCAATTTCTCCAGCTCTTGAAAAGGCAAAATGATTTATCCATAATTCAAAAGTCATGTACATTATACATGTGAAACTCTGAACCCAAAGCAATTTCAGGGTGTGTAGGTGGGGGCATAGGATGGAGAAGGGTAGGGGAACCAGGGAGAGTGGCCAACATTTAGCAAAATCATAACCCTTTGAAGAAAACATTTTTAACTTCTAATAAGACCCTACTCCTATGACTAAGGCAGGAGCCAGGAAAAAACAAAACAGCTTAAATGTGATTGTGTTGGTAAGAGGTAAAATGGTTTTATTAGGTACAAACTCATTAACACTTATTAGCCATTAACATGGTTTATTGATTTTCTTTGTTAGTTTCTGACTTCTAACATTTCACTTTGATAAAATATGTGCATCCATAAGGTCCCTGGATGGCTCAGTCTGTTGAGCATCTGACTCTTGATTTTAGCTCAGGTCAACCATCTCGAGGTTTGTGGGATTGAGTCCCATGTTGGGCTGTGAGCTGACATCACAGAGCCTGCTTGGGATTCTCTCTTTCTCTCCCTCTCCCTCTCTCTCTCTCTCTCTCTGCCCCTCCCCCGTTCACACACAGTGTCTCTCAAAAATAAATAAATAAACATTTAAAAAACACATTTGCAGAGCACCTGGGTGGCTCCGTGAGTTAACTGTCTGACTTCAGCTCAGGACATGATCTCACGGTTTGTGAGTTTGAGCTCCGCGTCAGGCTCTGTGCTGACAGCTCGGAGCCTGGAGCCTGCTTCAGATTCTGTGTCTTCCTCTCTCTCTGCCCCTCCCCCACTCATACTCTGTCTCTCAAAAACACACAAACATTAAAAATTAAAAAAAAAAAAAAAGACCACAGTTGCATCCATTTGTCAGTAGAAACAAAATGTCCTTTAAAAAAAAAAACTACAAATTTGAATCCAACAATGAATCAGAGACAATTCTACAAAGATGAAAAATCAACACATCAGAAAGGGGTTGGGCCTTGCATGGCTATGTTAACCAGTTGTTAGGGAGGGAATGCTTATGTCTCCCCAATTTATATGTCAAGACCCTAACCCCCAAAGCGACTATCTCTGAAGATGGGGCTTCCATGGAAGTTATTAAGGTGAAATGAGGTTGGAAGGGTGGGCCCCTAATCTGATGGGATTAGTATAAGAAGAGGAGACTCCAAGAGCCTTCTTACTCTCTCCCGGCCATGTGAGGACAACACAGTGAGAAGTCACCATCTGCAAGCCAGGAACAAAGTTCTCACCAGAAACCCAACTGCCTGGCACTTTGATCTTGGACTTTGAGCTTCCAGAAGTGTGAATGATAAATTTCTGTCGGCCAAGCCCCCAAAGTCTGTGATACTTTATGATGACAGCCTGAACTAATATACCCATCGAGGAAAATGGCCCCCAATGAGAAATCATTCTCCCCAAAAATGAGCCATGGAAAGTAAAAGAACATGAGTATAAGACACCTTCCATTTGTTCTGGCTTGAGGTGGTCACTAGGGTCATTTACACAGTGCTTTTGAGATCTACCTTCAAGAACAAATGCTAATCCTCTGTTTCTTCTCCTTCTAACTCCATACCTTCCAGAGCCAGAACTAAACACCCCACCCTTTGTCCTTCCTGTGGAGGTGAGAAAACACCTCTCTGCCCTGTTCCATCTACATTGATAACTTGAGAAGAAAACCCAAAGGGAACAAACAAAAGTGATCCCTTCCCAGAGTGACAACTTGTGTGGCAGGGACCAGTGACTTTACAGAGGTTCTTTCAAAAATGAGGAGATCATATGGGAGAAATCCCACGGACATTTTTTGTTTAGCAACTTTTATTTGCCTTCCCAAACTCCAGAGAACATAAAGAATTAGTCCTCATGGAGCCTTAACTTAGGAGCATACTGTCTGGGTAAGAAAGACATATTGGCCCACAACTGCATCTTACAACTAACTCTAATTCTGGTTCCTAGCTCTTCATGGGAGTCCTGACTCCTATTCCTCACTTCTCTATACAGGATTCTTTACAAAACACATGCTGAAAGTCAGTGGCAAAACCTGTGTTAGAGAGTATCTAAGATGCATCCGACAATTTCTCCTTGGCCAATCGACAGACTTGGACACAAATAATAAAGGGAAAAAAATGATTTTTCAGGGCTCTGAAGCTCAGTCTTTCAAACAAAAGAGATCTTGCTCAATGAAATTTCGTTTTCTAATCATTCAGCCACGGTTAAATGCAACTATTTTTGAAGAGCATTTCAAAGTCTATTGATGGACAAATTGAACTATTGATTGGAACCGACTGTAAACTCCAAGTTTCTCATCCAAATCCCTTTAATTGGACGTGAGTGTCAGTCTTTTAAATGACTTTAGGAAGAGAAAGGAGAGAAATGTGCCAAGGATAACTCACACAAAGAAAATTTACATCCTGTCTTTGTTTCCCTTTCTCTGGCATAGATACTGTGGGTTTTTTTTGTTTTTTGTTTTTTTTTTTCCTTGAGGAAAGTAGTGAGAATGTGAACAGCAGTCTGGATGTTTCTTGTTCTGTTACCATAATTAGGAAGTAGGATAAAATTATGCAGGAGCAGATTGAGGAGGAAATGTAGCTCAGCTTTTATATGAAATTGCTACCTCTTTTTTTAAATTCAAAGGTTCTCTCTCTCTGCACGTATCTTTCATGTTTGAGGAGTGACTGTTCTTCTTTTAAGTTGATTTTCAGGTTGAACAACGAGCAGACTCTTTGAAAACGTTCAAGTGCTGATGGGAAGTGTGTTCATGACCACTGCCACCACTGTTACGAAATATCGGTGCCATTCCAGTAGATAGGGACAAGAGACCACCACCCCTTAATTAGAGGATACTGACAAGATCAGTGTGGGATTCAAGAAACCAGATAAATTGTTTTCACATAAACTGAAAATATGACCTTAGATCAATTATCCTAGAAGACGTCCTCTCACAGCTAACATCTGGAAGAATGGCAAAAACGCATTCAGCCGATGCGCACTTTTTATGTACCTGAGGAGCTATTCAAGGACTCAGTATTATTCCCCCCTGACACCTGCCTTTTCTTCCATTCCCTTCTTCCTTAAAAAAAAAAGTGCTTTAGCCAACCTATATTCAAACCACAGCCAGTTCACAGATAAGCACGTTAGGGTACAGAGAATTTCTCAATGTATGTGATTCTTGGGCTACCCAAAACACAATCATCTGGAGTGGTTTCTAAAAATCTCACATTTCTGGAGCCACACCAGATCCAGAGAATTAGAATCTCAGAGGTTAAGGCCCTGAAAATTGAATTTTAAACAAACACCCAACGGGGTTCTCAGGTCGTCTCAAGGTCTGAGAACCTCCAAAGCAGGGTACAATCTACTGTCCTTAGAGTATTGCTGGGTGGGCATTCAAAAGTCCAACCACCCTGGCCTTTCTTTCCAGTTCCATACCCAACAGAGGTTACCCTGCTTTCACTACGCAGGTTACTTCTATCTTTCAGAACCGTCGTGATCATTTCCCCACTGACTGGCTCACTACCATCTTCTCACCCTGGTAAAACTCCCTTGCTCACGAATCTGTAGTAGATTGTGATGTGTTACAAATTCAGACACTCAAATTCAAATGTTCATGTCTTACTGAAACAAACTCTCCAGCCCAGAATTCAAAGACTGATTTCTGGCCTGATTTCCTACCTTTCCCTGTACTCCATGTATCTAGCGTCCCCGAATGATAGATTCCTCTTGCCAGTGATGTGACCACATCCTTCCTTTTGCTCTGGCTCATCTCTCGGTGGGACACCCCCTCCCCAGCCCCTCTTCCTCCAGCCTGCAAGCTGAACTCCAACATGTCCTCGGATGTCAACCTGAGTCCCCCGACAAGCCAGGATGCTTCCTTTTTGAACCTCTGCAGCATTTTGTTCATACCTGTCCTGGCCTCTCACCTTATGTGGCCTCATCCTTTCTTGCACTCAACTTGCCCACCCTGTACTGAATGAAGGAGATCTCTTATCAGCTTTTTCCTCCCCTATAGCACCCAGCATGGGGTGTGAACACGGCAGACCCCCCACTAATATTTATTGCACTGTTTAACAGACTCATCCCTCACCCTCTTCATGATCACCAAGACTGGTGCTTACTGGCTTTGAAATTTCTGAGCTCCGTCCCCGTCAGTGCATTGCTACAATGGCACCTGAAATACTGTCTGGGCTCCCCACCTACGCTCCAACTCCAATCCCTTCCTCCTATCACTGCCCATGAAGAAATGTTTCTTGAGTATCTGTCCAGGTCCTGGAAAATAGCTGTCTTATGCTCACAAGACTGGGCAAACTTAAATAAATTCCCAAAACTTGGGAACATAAGAAAGATGGCGTTTTACATGTGGGACACTGAGAAGGGTTCACCTCCAATGTGAGAGCCCATGGAGCATGAGCCCTTTTAATTCTACAGAGCTCTTCGGCGTATACTCACTACCTGTCTTCCTCCCCGCAAATGTTCCTTCCTGTACATCACGCTCATTTTCCACTATTTCCTATACTCTTCCCACCAGGCATGGCCCTTTGTCACGTGGCCCCACCCCCTCCACCCAACCTTGCTTCAGGTGTCTCCCCCACAGGCTCTCCCTCTGCCAGTTCTTACCTACTTCCATTTGTTCATGGTGGCACCTTAAACTGCCCCCTGCTTTTCTATTTCTCCCTCCTGCCCCTCAAAACCAAGCCAACACCCACGTTTCTTAGAATCCCTGACAGCTCTCATGCTGGGGGTTTTGTATTGCCATAAAAGAATAGGTCAATTATACAGCGGAGCACTTAGATACTCCTTTTTTATTTGGCCTTTAACCATTCAAGTTTTATAGGTTGATTTCTCCATCTGACTGTAAGGTCGTTGAAAGTAGGGACGGTTTTCTTAGACGGCACTCCTTAGCGTTAGACAATTATGAGGACTCAATATATACAAACTGGGTTTAAATCCCAACCTCAGATGTCTACTTAGTAAACGCACAAGTTGGTTTCTTTGTGCTTTACGTCAAAAGTAATGTAATATGTGAGAAGCGCAATAAACCATTTTCTCACTGCAAGTAAATAAAAGAGGGGGGAGCAATCTGAAGAAGGGAATGAAATTTGGGTATAATTCTTGGAATATAAAATTAAAAGGCCATCTGCCTTTGAAATGCAGCAGATGCGTAATTGATATTCACTGCTCATTTGCCACTTGAATTTTGCAGACATTTAATGCTGCAATTGTTTATACAGTAAGACTCTAAATACCCTTTAGAGAATAGTTTACTTTGCCTCCAATCCTTCTATTCCCTACCAGCAGATAAGAATTGGTTCTTATATTCCTAGAGCTTCGGAAGTAGATTTTTTTTTAATGTTTTATGTATTTTTGAGACAGAGAGAGACAGAGCATGAGCAGGGGAGGGGCAGAGAGAGAGGGAGACACAGAATCCGAAGCAGGCTCCAGGATCTGAGCCGTCAGCACAGAGCCCGACGCGGGGCTCAAACCCACGAACTGCGAGATCATGACATGAGACCAAGTCGGACGCTTAACTGACTGAGCCACCCAGGCACCCCAAAGGAAGAAGAATTTTTAAAAGCAAATTTACAACATGGCTTTTTGGAGACAGTAATACAACAGTATCTGTAAAAATCGTAAATGGCATCCTCTTGATAGAGCACTCTCTACCTAGGGATAGATCCTATGTACGGTATACTCAAGCCATCTACAAAACGATGGAGGCACGTGGATGATCACTGCAGGGCTGTTTGTAAATACAGAACACTGAAAATAGCCTCATGTTCATCAGTGCAAGATTGATTAACCAATTATGAGTCGTTCAGACAATATAATATTGTACAACCTTTAAAAAGGATGAGGTAGCACTACAGGGATTGACAAGGAAGGATGGTGCAGATACATACAGAATTTCTGGAAGGATACACGAGAGTCTGAAGGAGTAAGGAACTAGGGTAGCACATACATTTATAACATGTAAAAGTATCTCTATTTTTAAAAACCAGCCACAAAAATTAATTTGCAAATAAAATGGTGTTAGTGGTCGGAAGGATTGGGAATGAAAAATCGCACGGCTAGGTATCTACCAAGAGCTTCAAAAACATCTTCGCCATATTGCCGGTTTGTTCAAACAACCATGATTGGGGAGGCACCTGGGTGGCTCAGTCAGTTAAGCATCTGATTCTCGGTTTTGGCTCAGGTCACTCTCCCATGGCCCGTGAGTTCAAGCCCCTCATTGGGCTCCGCATTTACAATGCAGAGCCAGCCTGGGATTCTCTCTCCCTCTCTCTCTCTCTCTCTGTCTCTCTCTGTCTCTCTCTCCCCGCCTCCTGCATTCTCTGTCTCTCAAAATAAATAAACTTAAAAAAAATTACCCATGATTGAGATTCTGGTATTTATTAAAAAGACACAATGGTTATTCCTTCCCTCCTCCCTTCCCTGTTGTTCCGCGGATTCTGTGTCCCAGCTGTCATCGTTGGATTTGGACTGGTAGCCTGACTGGGGTTTCAGAGGCTATTGTCAGCAACGACAGGAGGGTGAAAAGGTTTAGCCTTTGTACTAATGTCTCGTTCACATAGGTCACTTTGAGAGAATGACAGTTATATTTTAAATATTTTGGTATGCCCCTAAAAACCTCATGTACCAAACCAAACATTCAGCTAGTCTATCGAATTCCTTACAAACTCATCTACATCCACGCTTACTGTTAGCACATTTCTTTCGGGTCACTACACAGCAGCCATTAACCCTGAGCCACCTTCTCTACTGCAAGAGCCTAAAAACGACAGCCGCTCTCTTCCCTAGCCTCCCTTACAGCCGGGGTGATCTCGTGTGTTTTTCAGGGTTCTTTGTTGCAGACAACAAAACCCACCCGAATACAGCCTAAGTAGAAAGGGGTTCCATTCCCCACAGACCAAGGTGAATGTTGAAGTGCACCCAGAGGCCATTACAGCCGAAACCTATGGCGTCACTGAGCCGCCGCCTCTGACCCTGGAGCCTGAACGCCAGCAGCTCCGCCAAAGCTCATCCCCGAGAACCTCAACACTGTGTCACCTTGCTTGCAAGCACGTTTGATCTACAACTGCCACTTCACATCAGTCGCCTCTCCTTCCCCGATCTGGTGCTGGTGAGCTTGCTTGGTAGGAGCTGAGTCACATGCAGCGAGGTTGGGAAACGCAGTCCTGAGACCCCCCCGCCTCTACAGTTTAGGAGACTTTCTAGAGAGGGGTTGTCGGGGGGGGGGGGGGGGGGGGGGCGGGCGGGTGCCGAGTAAACCTATCAGTAACATGTCATGTAAGTCACTCTGTTCTGGCCAGTTAAAAATAATGGGATGTGTTCTGGGGAGCTTCTGGGAGAAATTTTCCTCCTTGATAGAAACACAGAGACAAAGGAGAGCTTTCTTTACTGCTCCGTTTCTTTCTGCTTTTGGACACAGGAGTGAAGGACGTGAAGCTTAGAATTGGGGCAGCCATCTTGGAACCAGCAGGGGAAGCATGGCCAACATTCCCTCCCACCCCCTCCTAGTGCTCACCTTCCGATCTCTCTGAGCGTGTTTCCTTGAGTCTCTAACAATGCTCCTGCTTTCCCCATCTCCCAGACATCTTCCTTGCTCCCTACCCCTCCTCCGGCTACTACCCGATGTCTGCTTTCCTGCTTTCCTATGTTCTCCTCTCTGTTTTACTTGCTCACCTCCTATTCTGCCTTCGTTCACTGCAACCTGGCTCCTGATTTTACCACATTTATGAGGCATCTCACCAGAAGGTCACTGCTGCCCCCCTGACTGGCAAATCTAATGAGGATTTTTCAGCTTTTCACTCCTTTAATTTTTCTGGGAGTCAGGATCATCGTTCCTCTTTCTTGAAATTCTCTGCTCTCTTGTCATTCAAGATAGTATACATTCCTGGACCTCCTTCCACCTCTCTGACTTTCTTTGCCTCGTTCATGGGCTTTCTTTCCATTCCCTATCCTTCCATTGCCTCATCCATGACTCATGGCCTCACCTGGTCTACACTCCCCCTGGTGGCCTTCACCCTTATTCTGTTGTCTGCATACTAATGACTCTGAATATGTATGTCCAGTCCAGAAATCTCCCCCAACTTCACATACATACATCCAACCATGGCTAAACACCTCTACTAGAAGTTTTCACAGGCCCCTGAGATGAAACTGTCCAAAATGAAGTTATCATTATTGCTTTTAAATCTGTTTTTCCCCTGTGACTGCCACCTGCTTCCTTTCCCAACATAAAGATCTGAGGTCATCCTTGACTCCTGCCCTGCGTCACCTGCCAAATTAAAATCTCATCAGCTGATGATCTCACCTCATCATTTCTTACTCATATTCCTACAGCCATTTTCTACACATCATTGGCAGAGTGATCTATACAAACACAGCATGATTATTTCATTCTCTTGCCCAAAACTGTTCAGATACCTTCCAGTATCTATAGGATATGGCTCAAGCTCCTCAGCAAGAGTATAGTCCTTCCTAACCTCTCCAACCTTGGCCTCTGCCTGTCCCTGTCTTGGATTTTAGTTGCTATTGCATCTCAACTCGTTGACTTTTCTGAAATGTATCATGCAATTGCATGGTCCTTTACGTTTGCTGATACTTTGACCTCTGCCTGAAACCCTTTCTCTACTTTGTCACCTGATCTGCATCTTCAAGCTCAGATACCACTTCTTGGAGGCTTTACTCATTCAACAAATGCTTACTGAGCACTTGCTATGTGCCAGGCACTGAGCTAAGAGCTAAAGAATCAATGGTGAATGAGACACAGTTGCCGCTCTAAAGAAACCTATCATCTACATAACGACCTCCCTCATCTTCCCATTGTCCTGAGTGGGTTGAGTGCCCTCTTCTGTGCTCCAGTTGTAGATAATGTAGGTTGTCTGTGCAGCAACCACACTCCCTTCTTCCTTCCTTCTTATGTGGGGTAGTAAGAATTGACCCAATTTCAAGCTTCAGTGGTAGATGCAGATACATCAAGCGAAGCACGGTGATTCCATGCCTCTTGGCTAATGACTAGTTCAAGATCTCATGCTTAAGCCAGTAAGTGCTTGACTTTCCTATGGAGATGACCTGAGTTGACCCATTCAAAAATAAAGGAAGAAATCATGGTTCCTGTTTTAAGGAAAGACTCTTCTCTCCCCCCCAGGCTTGAACAAGGAAGTTGCCAATGGCAGTGAACTTGTGACCACGTGAGGGAAGCCATCCTGAAGACATAGCCCACAGATAAGAACAGAGCCAAAAGACTTAAGGGGACTGAGGGTGAATGTGGGACCAGAGGCAGATCCTAGAATTGGCTTCCTCTCTGGACTCAGTATGAACTAAAGAATTTCCCTATCTTAAATAAAGCCTGTTTGAGCAGGCATTTTACTTATTATGGGAGTCATTACAAACCACCCACCTCTGTCTCCCACTTGAACTGCTCATCCCTGCCTTTTTCTCTACTCCCATTGGCTCACCACTACTTCAAGCCCACGTTACTGCTGGCCTGGCCGACCTCCGTATCTTCCTACCCGGTTTCCTCTCCTCAGGTCATCCCTTCTTTGAATCCATTCTCCGTATTACCTCTAGAGTGGTATTTCCACATCTCAACTCCGAATGTGTCATTTTTTGCTTCAAATCATCGATGCCTATTAGTAAAATTTATGGTCAAGTCCAAACTCCTTATCATTTATTCAGAAAATAGTTTGTGTCTACCCCTAGCCAGGATTTTTGCCTCTTCTCCTCCATTCCCTTTTGCCTTCCTCATTCAAAAATGTTACATAGTTGTTGGAACATGCAACTCTTCCATTTGCCTTTGTGTAGGCTCTTTCCCGGACCTGGGACTCCCCACCACCATCATCCACCTATCCACCTCTAATCCTTCAAAACTCACCTGAAACATCAGTGCCGCGTGGTGGTTCTTGTTCTATGCTCTTCAACTCCACAGCACATTGATGATTTCTTTGTCATAACATTTATCTCACTACATTGGAATTGTTTTTCTAATGGACTTTCCAATTACACTCTAAAGTTCTTGAGATCAATGACCAGGTGGTATTTCCACATATGCCCACAGATCCTCAGTGCTCACCATAATGTCTCTCTGATTGTAGTCCTCCGTTAATGATTTTTTTTTAAAAAGAAGAAGAGGGGAGAGGAGGGAAGGGAAGCTTCAAATTTGTTCTGTCCTTGGTACTTCATGCCTTTAGAGTGTGTATTAAAAAGGCTGCCTTGTTCAGTAATCGTGGGGAATGGAGAGGAAACAAATAACACTTGATACAGGTAATGTTCATGTTCCCAATTCCAGCAGCATATGGCGTAGTTGTAATGGCCTAACATAAAGCATTCCCAGACAATATTAATGACCAACTAGGTTAATGACCGAAGACTAAGCCTCGGGCCATGAACACATTCTCCTTGTCATTAATCCCTATAAAATGGCCTCAGCTATGTTCATTACAGCTCAATTATGTTCACACTCCTCATGAGAAAAGAAAGCACTTCAGTCCTAATACCAAGCTATGTCCCTCCTTTTGCTTTGACACATGGGCAATAAAGATACAAAACAAATTATGAGTTCAAACACTAAGCATGGAAAAGAGGCAACACTATGGGAACTACTACTATGATTAGTCCCAATCATCAGTGGGGACAAAATCAGAGAACTTTGGAGGTCATAGAGAAGGCAGATGAAGATGTTCCTGATTCATACCTTCTCTGGGAATTCTTTGAAGGCATAACAGAGAAATGCTAAACGTGTGTTACTCTCTAAATGCTTAGAGTTTGGATAAACATCTAAAAACTCAAAGGTAACTTTCTGCCAGTAGGAAAAAAAAATTTTTAATGGACTTCTGATACCAACGTAATATTCCATCAATAGTTATGGAATGCTCCCTCTGAGCAAAATTCCATAGCCAAGTTGTGAGTAATTAAGACCCTCAAAGACCGTGAAATTAAATTGCATAGAATGAATGCTCGTTGTGGTCGTTTTAAACATGTCACAAACCATGTTAACTCCCTTTCACCAAGAGGTGGAGTCTATATCCTCTCCCTTCCAATGCAGCCTCAGTGACTTGTTTGTAACCAAAAAAATGCAGCGGAAGTGAGTCCATGTGACTTCCGAGGCTAGCTCACAAAACGTGATACATTTCCGCCTTGTGAGCTCAGATGCTCAATTTGAGGCCCTGAGCTACACATAAACAGTCCAGCGACCTTGAAGCAGCCATGTTGTGAGGAAACTCAGGTCATGTGGAGTTTTCCTACAAGAATGCTGTGGTCAAAAAACCAGCTGCGGTCCAGCGGATGGCAACACCCAGTGCCAGACAAGTGAATGGAGATGCCTCCGGGAGATTTCAGACTTTAGCTGTTGAGTCACCCCAGACTTTCACTCATCCCAGGTGAGGCTCCAGACATTATAGAGCAAAAATAAGCCATTACCACGGCCACCTGTTGGAACTCGTGACCCACAGAATTGGTGAGCATAACAGAATGGTTGTTTTAAGTCACAGAATGTGGAGTAGTTGCTACGTAGCAGTAAGTAGTGAGCAGAACACACACACGCGCGATACGTCTAGTTGCATCATAGGGGTGGTGACAGTGGGCATGTGCACAATCTCAGCTCACCTGTGCCCTACAGCAATCTGGGAGAAGCAGTCATCTAATGGTACTGCATTTAACCCGCATCTAGTATATTCTGAGGCTGCTTCGCTTGGGTGGCTCAGTCAGTTAAGCATCCGACTCTTGATTTCGGCTCAGGTCATAATCTCGTGGTTTGTGAGTTCAAGCCCTGCATCGGGTTTTGTACTGGCAGTGAGGGGCTTGCTTGGGATTCTCGCTCTGCCCCTCTGGTGCTAATACTTTCTCTCTTTCTCTCAAAATACACAAACTTAAAAAAGTTCTGAGGTTGCTTCAATTAGACCACGTGGTACATTTAATGTGAGGAAAATTAATGCCAAAGTCAAGGTAACACTGACCTGGTACAAATGTGGCCTGTATCACAAGATAATATGAACTTTTTCTGATCATGGCTTCTAAATCTCCCCCTGCCCAACTGTGGCTTTCTGATCTTTTCCCTCTACGATCTTTCTTCTGGATTCCTGTGCTTCTAGTCTCATTCCCAGATCTGCCTCTCTGAATCGAATCACTGACCTAAGTGCCTACGATATCCAACTGCCCATCAGCCATCTCTGCTGGGAAATCCCATTATTTCCTCCACACCTTCAACTGGGTGGTCCTAAGCTAAGTGCAGCCCTTTTCTTCTGCAAATGTATTTCTGGCTCTGAAGTTGTTCCTGGCACCACTCCGTGAAGCTCCAGATCCAACACTCTGTAGTCCTGGCTGACTGCTCCCTGTGCGTGGGTCCCACCATCCATCTATCCTATGGTCCTGATGATGCTGCCTTCAGAATGTCCCTTGAACTCATCCATGTTCCACTTTTCCCATAGCCACCACCATGCTGCCTCTTCACTCTCCACCAGAGTTCATGCATTTGATATTTTTAATGTTTATTTATTTTTGAGAGAGAGAGAGAGAGAGAGAGAGAGAGAGAGAGAGAGAGAGAGAGACAGAGGATCCAAAGTGGGCTCTGTGCTGAGAGCAGAGAGCCCAATGCAGGACTCAAACTCATGAACTGTGAGATCATGACTTGAGCTGAAGTTGGACGCTTAACCAGCTGAGCCACCCAGGCGCCCCCAAGCATGTGATTCTAAATAGGTGTTCTCCCCCCTGTCTCCCCTACATACCACCACCAAATTAAACTTCCCAACCCTTACACCGGCTAAGTCAGTCCCCATGCGAGAACACAGACAGGCCCCTAAATGCCTGTGGCTCCAATACAGGTGCTCATGGGAGCATCTGCAGTGTCTTCGCCCATCTGGTCCCAACGTGCTCCAAAAGCTTTCCTCCTCCGCCTCCACAAGGCAAATCCTCTCCTACCAGTCCCTCCTCCCCACCCCTACCTCAGCCCTCATGGGATCTCTATCATCTACCACAGTGGTTCATAATCCTCTCCTCCTGAATCTCCCTGATCCCTTTTTTCTTTTCCCAGAAAGATACTCCGTCCCTTCTCTCCCTCATCAAAAAGAAACACGCCCCAATCTCACCTCTAAGAATTTATCTGAAGCAAATGAAAACAGGATCTCTAAGAGGTATCTATATCCTCATGTTCGTTGCTGCATTAGTCACAATAACCAAGACATTGGCTAACCACAACAACCTACCTAAGACATTGGTTGACCGAGGCAATCTAACTTTCCGTGTATGGATGAATGGATAAAGCAGATGTGATACACACACACACACACACACACACACGCACACTGGAATATTATTCAGCCACAAGGAAGAAGGAATTTCTGCCATTTATGACAACTGGGATGAATCTTGAGAGCATTACCCTAAGTGAAGTAAGCCAGACAGAGAAAGACAAATACAGTATGGCATCACTTAAATGTGGAGTCTTAAAAGCTAAACCTACAGAAAATAGTACAGTATCAGTTATCAGGGGCTGGGGGTGGGGTAAATGGAGATTACTGGTAAAAGTACAAACTTATAGTTGGAAGATGAGTAAGTTCTGGAGATCTAATATACAGCATGGTGACTATAGCTAATGACGCTGTATTATACACTTGAAAGTTGCTGAGAGAGATTTTAGATTTTCTTAGCACAACAAAAAAAATGATAAGTATGTGCTTGATGGAGGTGTTAGCTAATGCTAAGTGGTAATCATAATGCAATATATCAGTGTAACACATCAATATGCTGTACACCTTAAATTTACACGATGTATATGTCAATCATATCTCAATAAAGGGGGAAAAAAACTGCATCCTTCAAAATGGCCTGATGTCCTCTTCCTCCACAGACCCTGTCATAACTAGATCTCTAGGTCGCCCTCCCCTACCCCTCCCAGACCACTTCTCTGAATTCCTTCCCACGCACTGTTGGTACTGTGGCCCATAAGGTGGGACCATTTCCTCTCACGAGGTTGTGAGGTGTTACCTCAACGTATTCTGTAATTGTATTTCTTTGTGATATAGAAGCTCTGGAACAAGACTCGTGTGTTTTCCTCACCTCAACTTCCTCCCCAAAGCCTGGTCCTGTGCTAAACTGCCAGAAGTGATGGATCAATACTTTAATTCACTGAATATATGGAGAACAGTGCAAGGTGTTGGGACCAGATAAATTCCTTCAGGTTCTATGGCTTTTACCTTGATTGGAATGCCTTGCCCACAACTTTCCACCACTGCCTTCTTCTTGCCAATCACCTTTTAGCTTCCTCAGAAGGCTCCCTTGATAACCCACTCTAAAGCTATCCCCCAACCACGGTTTCCCCACCATCACTTTCAATGTGCTCTAGAGCAATTATCACTCCCTGATATTTCTATGTATTTTCAATGTATTTATTTTTTTAACCTCTCCCTGGGTAAGCTCAAGGACAACAAAAACCTTGTCTGTCTTGTTCACTTCACCGTATCCCTCATGTTAAAATAGTGTCCAAAAGACAGTAGGCACTCAATAAATATTTGTTGGATGAATGGATGAGAAATTGTACTCTTACTCTGTTAAGGAAAACAGATACAAAAGTCAAATATCATATGGCAGTGTTATCAATAAGTGAAATGATAGAAAATATAAATATAAATGAAGTACAAGAAAAAGTGAGGAAGGTAGAAAGAGCCATAGTCCAAGTAGTGGAAAGAGCACACTCACAGGTGCACAGGCTTGAGCCAGCATGTTATTTATGGGGAGCAGGAAGAGCCCAACACGGCCAGGGCACCAATTCTGAGGGGTGGTGGCGGGAACAGTGGGAGTGAGATTGGACAGGGAGGCAGAGGTTGGAGCTTGAAGTAACTAATGTGGTTTGTTATAAAGCTTGACCACTTTGTAGTGCATACGGACATCAAGTTGTATTGTTGTATATCTGAAACTTCTATATTGTTATATACCAATTTTACCTCAATTAAAAAATAAAAAGCTTGAGCTTTATTCCAGGTATAATCAAGTATAATCAGAGGATTTTAGACCTTCATTTTAGAAGAAAATCCTAGGTCTAATTACTAGAGAAATCAGAATCATTTTATAAATATCACTCCGGAAAATGTATGTACAGAAGATTAGACATAGTGAAAAGAGAGTAGAAACAGAGACCCAGGTGGGTGAGATTATAAACTTGACAGTCAGTGGGAGGGATAAGGGAGGAGGGGCCAGATCACAGAGAAATGAGGGAGCAGAGGCAAAAGAACCTGGAGATAACTGAACAAGGTAGATGAGGGAGAAGGAGGAGTCAACAATGAATTCTGGGATGACAGGCAAAATGGTCCTACCACCAATGGAAGTAAGACATGTAGACCAGGAGGAAGGTCACCGTTCCTCTTTAGGGTGAAGTGAATTTGAGGCACCCATGGGACAAACAGGAGGGTCAATCTGATAAGCATCTGGATTGGCAGTCATGAGAAACTTGGGAGCAAGGCCTGAGCCAAAGCCATGATTAGAAGGTCATGAATGTACAGACAAGAGTTAAAACCATGGGCATGCATGACATTGCTTGGGGAGTGGGACTGGATCTATGGCTCAGGAAAGTGCTTCTCCAGGTCTGGAAAGTGAGATTAAAATTTCAATATCCAGGGTTATAAAAAGCACTCATTACTATAGGCCAATGTTACCTTGACACTGGAATTTAGTCTTCTAACTCTGTATGTACCCCATGGTTTCAGTCAATCACGTTTCCAGGACCTTTGATTATGACCAGGCCAAAATACCATATGTTCCATGTGACTTCACATTTTGGCATGGAATTCAGTGAAATACTGCTACCTGCACCAGTAACATATGGTCTCCAAATGACTATTAAACTTTGCAAAGCAGCCACACAATTAATTTTTAGCAGAGATCCACTAATAGCCACCCAATCATGTATAGCAAGCCTGGATGGCATGCATTTTGCATTTGCCAGAGAGAACATATTGCAGCCCATATTTTAGTCATCTTCCCTTAGAGGGTAAGAAAATTTTGTTAGTTATTCAAGACAGGAATGCAAATTTAAATTTGCTCATGACAGGAGCAGTTCACCTGATCCTAGGTCCATCTGTTTTCCAAAACAACTGGCTGGTTGTCCAACGTGGTCCCTGATTTCAGAAACTGGAATGCAGACAGGCTTGGGCAACTTCTTTTAGATGGACTCTGGCTCATGCAGGAGTCCAGTGAGATGAGTTTGGGGGGATGGTAGTTCCATATCATTTTAATGTAAAGAAACAACTGCTAATACTTACTGTGTATTTACTTTGATCCAGGAACAATGCTAAGTACTTTACCTGTATATCTCATTGAATTATCCCAAGTATTACATGGTAGCTACTATTATCCCATTTTACAGATGGTGAGACCTTTTCAAACAAGCATAAACTATTTAGACAATTGGGCTTTTCTACTTATATTCATTTTTGAGGAAAACTGAACCAATGATTTAGGGTTCACTGATGCTTTACCCACGCCCTCCCCGACCCCCGACTGGTTTTATAGGAGTCTTATAATGATACACACGTTGCAAAGACCACTGTAATGAGTACGTATTGTTTTTACCTTGGTAGTACCCCTTCCTCCTTCCTAGTAAAAGAGCTCTTCTCCTTCTGGAACCTGCCATTCTCACTCCATGTGATTCAGGTGAACTTATCAGTCAAGTGACCCAACTCCTTTCTCCCCACAGGTCTAGACACAGACGCCAACACGCTTGGTCAGAGAACCAGTGATTGGCCAGGGGCAAAACCTATTACCCAACAGGGCCTAATGGATGTTGAGAAATGACCTCATAAGGAAAGTCCCACTTATTTATCTGGGCCCACCAGCTCTGTGAACAAGTTATCCCGGAGCTGCTGAGAGAAAGAATCTGCTAGAGCCTAAAGTTAACACAGAGCAAAGTAGAATCTTTGCTAGATTAGAAAGACATAGAGAGAAACAGAGAAACAGGGTCTGGACTCTGTCACCCAAAGTCCTCAGTCCAGCTTTTCCTGGAACCACTTCACTCCTTGGAACGAGTCAGTACGTTTCATCAGTCAATACGTTTCCCTTCTTTCTTAATGCTGGTGTGAGTGAACTCTGTCCCTTACAACCAGAAAGACATAAAATGAAATAAAAAATATGGTCAGCAAAAACTTATCTGAGAGAGGCAGTATGACTCATTGATTTTAAATTTCACCCTCTGAGAGAGAGAAATCTGTACACTAAACACTAACTACAAAAATTATTAGTGTCAAGATTTCAAACATACCCATTAGGAAATTCCATTTTAGAAGGTGGATAATTGGGTTTAAGAAGGATTTTAGCTACTGACTTAGATATAATGTTACAGAAACATTTTCTAGGGATATTTTGATAATCATCCTATTTTATTTTCATTTTTTAAATGCTTATTTATTTTTGACAGAGAGAGACAGAGTGAGCAGAGGAGGGTCAGAGAGAGGGAGACACAGAATCTGAAGCAGGCTCCAGGCTCTGAGCTGTCAGCTCGACAAAGCCCGACACAGGGTTCAAACCCACGAACCGTGAGATCATGACCTGAGGTGACGTCGGACGCTTAACTGACTGAGCGACCCAGGCTCCCCCACAATCAGCCTACTTTAAATAAACCAGAAAGATAAATGACACTAAGAACACTACCCACTATAGACCTGAATATCTAGGACCCCTGCCCTGGGCCCCAAGCTTACATGGCCCCACTCTGTGCACAGTGCTTCAGGTGACTATGCTCTCTTACCACGTAACTATTATTCTTTAAATTTCTATAAAGGGGTCAAATTACCTTTTCAAATGTATTGGTTAAACGTTATGGAAACCATCACAATTAGCCAAGTCTTCTTGGGCAAGCTGTTTAGCGTCTCTGGATCTTAGTTTTACCATATAATAGAAAGATACAGTACCTGTCCTGACAACAGGCACAAAAGCACTTTGAAAATTAACAGGAGGGGCGCCGGGTGGCTTGGTCGGTTAAGCGTCCAACTTCGGCTCAGGTCAGGATCTCACAGTCCGTGAGTTCGAGCCCCGCGTCGGGCTCTGTGCTGACAGCTCAGAGCCTGGAGCCTGTTTCAGATTCTGTGTCTCCCTCTCTCTCTGCCCCTCCCCTGTTCATGCTCTGTCTCTCTCTGTCTCAAAAATAAATAAAGGTTAAAAAAAATTAAAAAAAAAAAGAAAGAAAATTAAAAGGATTATTATTATTACTCAAGAGCAAGATTTCTTAGGACAGGCTTTAATTTTATCCTATGCTTTTTGCCTTTCGCAATCTGGAGAAAATCCACGGTCTTTTTTTTGTTTTTTAAGTTTACTTATTTATTTTGAGAGAGGGGGCACTAGCAGGGAAGGTGCAGAGAGAGAGAGAGGGAGAGTGGGAATCCCAGCAGGCTCCATGCTATCCACACAGAACCCAATGCGGCGCTCACTCTCACAAACCATGAGATCCTGACCTGAGCCGAAACCAAGAGTTGACACTTAATCGACTGAGCCACCCAGGTGCCCCAGAAAATCCATGGTCTATTAGAGATTCCAAATAGAGACTTGTCACAGGTCAAATTCAGAGGAAAATTATGTTATAGTTATAGAACTAGGACCTTGGTCATACCCCTAACCTGCCTTTCTGGCCACCAAAGCCTTTGTCACCTCTAGGAACTCTGTCCTAACCAGTCTACTTTCTATCTCCCAACAGCCTGGACTCTACCCTAATTCATTCAGTCTTCTCACCTCAGATTTACCCTCCTCTATTCTTCAACATGTTACTTAAACTTAAACCAGTTTTCCCGTTCTAATAGTCAGTGGTACATCTTTTCAATTAATTTTTAAGTTCACTAAAGCCACGGACTGGCTTGTATTCTCCCTGTACAGAGTAGATACTCAGCAAATATTGGTTGGGTAATTAAAAAAGAAAATTTCCAAAGGAGGAAACTATCTGAGGAAAGACGAATCCATAATAAAATGAAATGAACTAGAGAGATGAAGTTTTACAAGAGCAGGTTATCAGCTAGAATCTATTCAAACAGACCAGAGAGCTAGTCTGTTCAAGAGAATCCCAGAAATCTGAAATCAAATTTTTAGAAATACAAAGACTCTTCAAGATAATCTAATTCACATCTTTCATTCACTGAGAATAGTCACCCACTAATTTCTCTGACTTACGAATTGAAGTTTTTGCATATTTAATTTTCCTATTACAAAAACTTGACTTTTGGCAATTTTCTTACAAACAATGTGCAAGAAAATGGAACCTCAAAAACGTGGAAAATCTCTTATGGATATAAAAATATTTTTTTGTGCTAGAGTCAAAGCAGATGTCTTGAGCCAGATGTATGGTATCACCTTTTATTTTAAATTGCAATATGGAAAAGAATGCAGATAAACAAGACGATAGAACTACTCGCCTTAAAATGTGAAAAACGCAGAATGGCTCAGATACGAGGTGCCCTTGATGGGCTAAATCCAAAGCGTTAGAAGATCCTGGTGGTGAAGTTCTCGACCTTTGACATGACATCCAAGTCAGCCCTGGCTTGAGAGTCAGAGGACCCTGATCGTGAGACTTTGCCCCATCACTTTCAGTCGTGGGACCATTGACAGTTTCTCAAATTCTGATTACCAAATAAGTTTGTCTTAAAACTAGGATTGTTGAAGGGATTAAGTGAGATAATACAGGTGAAGATGCTTTGCAGAAAATCGTAATTTGCACTATAGCCTCGCTAGCTAACTTACATTAAAATATTGTAATCTGAGCTTTCAGAATCTAAGAGCCAAAATATCCTAATACCACCTCTGTAGCCCCATGGCTATCCGTCTCTACGCTGTCATTAGAGAAATGATCAACAAATCTTTGGCCCTAGCGCATTCCAGCCTTTAAAGGGTTCCCCAAACTCATGTGATTTCAGCAAATGACACATAGCCAAGAGCTTCCTGCTCTATAATTAGTGACATCCTGCTGGAGGCTCCCAACAGTGTCTTTTCTTGCTTCCCAAAATTTCTGCAAAAATGAAGGAGGTGGGCTTTTCAATGGCATGTGTCTTCACCACCAGTATCTGTCCTCTGTCTGAGTCCACCCTTCGTTGTTTGAGGACCTCCGTGTGGCATAGATGATCATCACCACCCCCCCCCCCCAATACTAACTCTTCATTGAAAGAATCAGTGAAATGCACTCACCTCAAGGCAGTCAGCACATGCTTACAACCCAGGACCCCTTCCAGAGGCTCTAAGCCCAGCACCAGCTTGGACAAGTCACCTTTGGTACTTTTCAAAGGTCACCTGCTCTAGTCCGGCAGAATAAATCAGGCTCCCGTGGGGGGTAGGTCTCCAGACAACAGAGTGTGAACAAATGCAAATGATCACCCCTTCCAGTAAATAACACAAAACACTTCTGGCATAAAAGCCATATGGTTGGGAACAAATTCTACCATCTAAAAGCAGCACTGCCCATATCCTAGGGTACAACTAAGACATAATGCTGAATAAAGCGTTACAGTTGCCCGTCAAGGACCTCTATTCTAGACGCTATTCCTAGAGGTCTTATGTTATGTTTAACAGAGCTTAAAGGGACCCTACAGAGGACCATGACCCCCTCAGAAAGCAAATGACGCAACTAAGGCACAGAAAAAGGAAGCGACATATCCAGGACCGCCCAGGGAGTGGGGAACAGCTGGGAACAGAACGTAGGGCTCTCCAATTCCAGATCTGGTGCCACTTTGCAGAACCAAATAAATGTATTCTGCCCTGAATCATGTCGAGTCTACACCGAGTATAACCTCTGACTGTGTCCTTATCCAAAACCAAGGGGTGTGGCCAGTCGCTCCCCCCCCTCCCCGCTGGTTCCCTGCAGCCCAATGACTCGATACCACGAAAGGGCAGAACTCCCATCAAGCCATCTGATATTGACCTCCCCCCAGACGGGGTGCTTATGAGCTCTGGCCTTTATACTATGCTACCCTCCTCAGTTAGCAGAGGCACTCCATAAATACTGAGAATTGATTGGCTGCTTGAGTAGCTAACAAATAATAATGTTTACAGCTTCCTTCCAGAACTCACAGCCAAAGCAACTCTGCTAAATGGCCTCCTTTCCTCCTCTCTTCCTCAGTGACTTGCTTATATACATTTTGAGACTCATCCTGCAATAGTTGGGAAGCAATTATGTTGAGGTTTCTTCTTAACAATGAAAAAAGGAACAAAGTCCATAGGGGAAAATTCCCCCTGAACCGGTTGTGAACAGGAAAACACACCCTGACTATGGTTACACATGGTGCTCCAAGGTTCTCTAATCTAATGCCCCATTGTGATGTCAAGAGCCACTTCCCCCGGCTTCTGAGGGAGACACACATGTAATCCTTTAATCTGGGCAGGAGGTGAGCACTAGGGAGAGATCTGAGGGCAGAGGCCGCTGACACAGAGGATAAAGTCTGAGCCACGGAGACCTCCCGGACAGCAACCGTAATATTTGGGAGCACCAGGAACGGAACCTCAGTGCGTATGTCTCAGAAGCAGCTGGACCAGCATGCCGAGGGGATTTTTCCTTAGGGCTCCCAGTAAAACAGGTGCACTCCCGTACGCTCAGAAACATGGAGAAGAAATCAGGACAGAAATGTGGAGGCAAACAGGCCCAGCTCTCCCTACAGCTGATTGTTAAGAACACATTTCTTCCCTATTTTAACATAATGCAAGATTTATTTCTGTCAAGCAATACAAGATTATACGCACACGCCTACCTGAACAGGAGCCTATGTGCCCTTATTTTTTTGCACATGACTCAGACCCCGGTTTCCCAGAGTCTCTTGGTCCTCAGAGACACTGCCACTGTGTCACCTGCCACAGTCAGAAATCCTCAGACCCTAACCATCCACGTATGTGACCACTGGACATATCAATGGTCAGTATCATTGGATACAGCATCATTGGACAATATAAGTATAAGGAAGGGAGAGGAGACCAGGGTAATTTCTCCAGAAAACAACTTTAATTCTTTTGACTACTTCTCTTGCAGTGGCATTGGAAGTCAGCAGAAGATCCCAGGCGTTTCAAATGGCTCTGGGGCCGATACGACATTTGAGGCGAAAAAGAACCATGATCTCCGTCCCTCTTAACTTGACCCAGCTCATTGCTCAAGAGGCAGGCTCCCCACTGGCTCCTCTTCCAAGTGCTCTTAACAAACTCATCAGGCCTCACAAAGCTGTATTTCCCCCTCTCAGTCAGAAAACACAGATCAATATACTCAGCAGAAGCACTTATGCTTTGTCCGTAAAAATCTCCTGTGTAACTATTAGAAACATTCACACGCGGAGCCTGATGCGGGCTATTTCCGTCAGCATTACCCTGGCATGTGAGCTAGTCAGCGAGGAGAAGGGGGGCAACACACAGCGAAAGCAAACTTGAATCTAGAGCTAGCCCGAAGTCAATCAGGTTAAAACAAGGTGACGCCACTGTCCCTGTATTGCTTAGACAGGCTAAGAGCGGAGGCCTTCTTAACATGATGGAAATCACAGAGAGGCTTAAAGGAGGTCAGTGGTCTACACGCGGGCAAGGGCCTGGACAAGGCCTGCCAGAGTCTCCCCCGCAGTCACAGTTGGGAGGTGGCTCTGCAGTCCCAATGTTAAAAAGGCCACAGACAACCTCCTTGGCCACTTCCCCGGGGAAATCGGAGTAAACACGTGGGCACCTAGAAAGAAGATCCTATTCAATTGTTCCGCGGGCAAAAAAAAATTCCACAGTTGCTATGAGATGACAGAAAAACAAATCAACAAACAGGATCACCTCAACTTAGATGCAAAAGGCAGCGGGGGAGGGGAGGGGAGGGGAGGGAGGGGGAAGGATGCTGAGGAGCCAGGGGGAGGCGTCGGTGGGAATCTATTTCCAGGGGCTCTTAGCACCTGTTTGCAAGCATCTCTCTCAAAATAGCATTAAGCAACAAGTTTCTAAAATGGCAAATCTAGGGCTTCTCTTCCCTGAGAGTGCTTTGTCATGGCTGATGCTCTCACCCAAGAAATCATTTGCAACAAGCCTGCGGGATAAAGCGGAGCGATTTTTAGCATGTCTGCAGCACTGCAGCGGCAGCCCACGGTGCGGGAGGGTAAGGCTGGAGCTGGGCGCTGCCCGGGCCCCACCTCCTCCCGGAGCACTCACCATCAGCAGGCTGAGAGCAGAGTCGGGCACCAGCTGCACAGCCATGGTCTCCGATTCCCATGCACAGTCAGTTTGCCTGGGCCCTGGGTGACTGCGAAGCATCCACAAATACCTACAGCAAACCAGCCAGAAATCCAGACTCAGGGCGCAAAAGGCTCAGAATGAAGACAGGCCACATTTCATATGGGGCGGAGGGCGGGGGGGCGGTCAGGCGGATATTGGGAAGAAAGGGTGGGAACAGTGCTTAAGGATTTAAAAAAAAGAAAAAACAAGAACGAAAATAGGAAGCTGCAGGTTATTTAAAGGTGAGCCCTCCCTAGCTTCACCAAGCTGCATGAGCACAGAAACCACATCAAACACAAATATGAAAGCTGGGAACACAGAATTTTTAACTGATACCTTAGCCTAGGCAGCAGCAACTCTTAACTCATAATTAAAATAAAACATATTCCCTATTGCAGATAAATCAACCAACCCGATCACCACCACTACCACCAGCCCCCCCCCCCCAAACTCCCACCCCACAATCTCTCAGCAATTCTGCTGCATAAACATGCTGAATGTCACTACCTACCGCTTACAATCTGGTCAGTATCTTCTCTTCCTGCAGAAAGGTGTGTCCCTTTTGCAAAAATCAAGTATCTGGGAGTGAGAGAGCCGAGCCTGACCAAAAGCACCAGGCAGTTACTGGAGATCAGCAAATGCCCTCATCACCACCGAGTAATAAGTCAGTTATGCAATGACCCCTCCATCATCCTTAAATCTACTTTCCCTCTCCAAGTGGACTGGCCAGCTTAGTTCCCCGTGGGGCTAACATACTTACAAGGAACATGTAATTACACTGCCTGTTCTGTTAGCGTTCTGATCTCCCAGGCTGTACCACATGTACGAAGCAGACAGGCACCCTCTACCTCTCTCCCTCCCTTCCTCCCGCCCTTCCTCCCTCCCTTCCTTTCCCTCCCATCTCTCCACCAGGCTGCCTGTTAGGAATTTTGAAGGAGCCTCTCTAGCTCACAGAGGTACAGGAGGCTAATTTGTAGTAAGAGACACTGCTTAAGACAATAAGGCAAATTAGCCTTGAAAATCATATCATGCAGCATTTTCCTTGGAAGATGTCAATGGCAAAAAAAAAAAAAAAAAAAAAAAAAAGGAAGCCTGCCCAGTCTTGTTATATAATGAGAGGCTGAAAAGGCTTCTCAGAGTCAAAGATTTGAGAAAATTAAAACACTTTTTTTTTATGAGCAACGTCAAGCTTCTATGTCTTATGGAGTCTAATTATTCATCTACACATGGCAATTACTAATACTTCTAGTAACAGTTTTCACGTTCTCTTTCAATTTCTTCCTTCACTCACCTGCTGTAACGACTCCAAAAATTCCTTGCAATTAACTGGACGCTGTGAAATGTAAGAGAAACCAACTTTGTAAATAAGAAACCGGGGGGGGGGGGGGGGGGAGGAAATTCATCACCTTTACATGTTCCTATGGACAACTATATCTGTGGTCCCTATATCGTTCATATTTTAAAAGCATTTATTTCATTATCACAAAATGCTCAACAATATTCATTGAATGAATTAGAAGATCCCTCTCTAATCGTTTATCCTGTGGCCCAATGTGGTTAAAGCTTTATTCCATGGTGTCTGATTGGATTCTAATGCCCTTGACCTCAGGAACCTCTGAGAATCTGTGTACTGTCAGGTGCTTGGAGATTCACAGCATGACCGGAGTCATGTGAACGTGACCTTGCACTGAGCTGTGGGAATATTCTAGAGTTGCTGGTGGGTTTCACAAAAGAATTTTTGATTTTTACAATAATTCGTTATTTGATTACAATAATTTAAAGAACATATCTATAGCATTCCCTTAACCTTGCAGGTATGTTTCTAAATGTATTCAAATGATGACTGCTGAGTGCCTACTGTATACAGTACTCTATGATAAGTTTTGTAGAAGATGCAAAGCTAAGTCATGGCCCCTGCCCTCAAGGAGCTTTTTATCTGACAGATACAATGATATCCAACAATCATCTATGATACATGACAATATGTGATAAATGCTGGAAAGTGACTTAAAAACAATTAGTTTGGGGGGCACCTGGATGGCTCAGTCGGTGAGCATCTGACTTCAGCTCAGGTCATGATCTCACAGTTCATGAGTTCGAGCCTGACATCTGGCTTCACTGCTGACGGTGCAGAGCCTGCTTCAGATCCTCTCTCTCTCTCTCTCTCTCTCTCTGCTCCTCCCCCATTTCTTTCCAAAAAGAAATAAAACATTTAAAAAATAATTTTAAAAATGTTTTAAAAATAGTTTGGGCCATGCTGAGTAGGGAGCGTTTACTTTTGGCTTCAAGAACATGGCAGTTTTTAAGCTGGAACTTGAGGAATAAGCAGAATGTCTTTCTTATGACCTGTGTTTTATAATTCTACACGGACCATGAGCTTGTAAAACACAGAAAGCACAGGGAGAAATTAATACTGTGCTACTGCAGCTGGTGGGTGTGGTGGGAAGGGGAAGGTGTGCCCATCGAGGGCCCAGCAGGAGCCTTTGCAGGCCCAGGGGTACAGGACTCGCCCGGGTTGCACAGGCAGGCCTGGGAGACTTGACCTCATCTGCTGGTGCCAGGCGTCAGCATAACTGCCTTTCTTTCTCCCTACTTTGCTTGGAAAACCTCATGCTGGAAAGAATATAATCCTGCCACATGAAGCAACGTGGATGGAACTGGAAGGTATTATGCTAAGTGAAATAAGTCAGTCAGAGAAGGACAGATATCCTATGTTTTCGCTCATGTGGATCTTGAGAAACTGAACAGAAGACCCTGGGGGAAGGGAAGGGGGAAAAACAGTTACAAACAGAGGGGTGGGGGAGGCAAACCACAAGAGACTCCTGAATACAGAGACCAAACTGACGGTGGATGGGGGGGTGGGGAAGTGGGTGATGCGCAGGGAGGCGGGCACTTGTTGGGATGAGCACTGGGTGTTGTAGGGAAGCCAGTTTGACAATAAATTATATTTAAAAAGAAAAAAAAAACAAAAAACGTCATGCTGAACCTTTGCCCAGCTTCTTTAGGAAAAAAGAGTCTGCAGCCAACCTCAGTTAGACATGACTGGGAGGTGCTCTATCAGGGCGGCGAGAGAAGGAGCAGGGAAGGCAGGGCCCGGAGGGGCGAGCAGAGGTACAGTGCTGCCCACTGAGCTGCGCAGTCAGGGGGAAAGGCTTCGGACGGGCACGGAGCTGCATGCCTTGGCACAGTCCGTCAGGGACAGAGGGCCTCGCTAGCCTGTTCCTGTCTCCGTCTTGTTGGTCAGATTGACCCCGTCGGGCATGAAGTCCCTCGCGCTTCAGAGAAACGCCTGGTACTACGCGGAAGCGTGGGAAGTTCAGAAAGGCCTGGGGTCTGGACCAGAAATGGAAGGAGGCACCACAGACTCGGTGGGTCAGTCAGACAGGGCGCTGGCACGGGAGCTTCTGAGGCTCCATCCTCGGCGGCTGTTCTAGAGACTGTCCCAAAGCCAGCCCACACCCTGGAGAGGTCTGCAGGGGCGGGCAGCGCTAGGAGCTGAAAACTCAGTGGCGGCCCGTAGGCCCCACCGAGCAAATAGCTAAATCCGGGGGAGGAGTGGGGGGGGGGGGGACAGGAGAATCTGGGGGGTGGATGAAGTGAGTGTGGTCAAAGTGTGTAGGCTTACACACTTTCCAATGTCTGAAGTTATACCCTCCATGAAATATTCCCTGGATTTTCCACTTGAGTACTCTATTTGTTTTGTTTGGACAACTTCTAAGTTGCTGCTTTTTTTTTATATATATATAACAGCTATTCACTTTGCTCTATTATCCCCGTCCTAGAGAGTGAGAAACCCGACATCAGACCTACTGTCAGCTGCCTCTGTGCACCCGTGCAGCTCTGAGCACGGAGCTCAGACAGCAGTGGGTACTCAGTCCTATCAATGGGCATGAGGGGAGGTGCTGAAATGTGAAGGACACAGAGCAAGGGGGCCAGGACAGCAACCCGGGGATGGGGGCAGGCAGCTAGAACACAGGGAGTTGGTGAGAAGTAAGCGTCTGACAGAGAACGAGGGAGCCCCAGGATTCCAGGGACGAGGGTGTCTCCACAAAGATGCCTGGAGCCTTCAGTAGAGTTAGAGACAAGGAAGTCCAAGTGCAAAGGATTACGGAGCAGCATGTGAGGAAAAGGAGTTAATTAGCATAAAATAGACTCGTACCTTAATTAAAAAAAAAAAAAAGTGAGATAGGAGTTCCCTAGGTCTTTTCAAAACCTTGTTCAAAAGCAATCCAGATCATAGAAGGAGGCATGCAGGACAGCAAGCAGTCCTTTCCTCCAAGGAAGGAAATTCCATCCTTGGCTGGTGTTACCTCTCAAGACACGTAATCCCTTGCTCAACCAAGGGGCAGTGCAGTGTCACAGCTATCAAAAACCATTACCTGAATGAACGAATGAATGAATGAATGAATGAAAGAAAATTAAACTTCCTCTGTATTTACTATGAAGCTGTTGTGAAGACACGATCACCAGATGACTCAAAATTTCCACCAGAACTCAGTACAAGAAAAGTGTCTGTCCCTCCTGAGGTGGCCTGTGTGATGGCTGGTGTTATCCTCGGGCTCCCTGCTGAGGCATTTGACTCTTAGGAACCAGAATGTCTACTATGTCATTGATTTACTCTGCAAATACCATGAGGGTGAGGTAAAAATCAAACTCGCCTTCTGTTAAGTTGCACACAGTAGGCATTCTGTAACTGTTATTCCCTAGAAGTCTCTTTTTCATTCTGATAATGAAAATAACAGAACTAATCACAGTTGTCACATTTGGCTGCCAGAATACCCACAGCACATTATCATAGTTGGCATTATTACTTCCTTGGTTTTTCTCAACCTTGTTTTCCCTTCTAATTCATAATGTATTAGTCTTATTTAGTAGGCCTTTTTGTCAGTAAGCCATCTGAAATTCTTTTTTGGAAAGAGGTAGAACATAAATCATTCTTTAATGCATAAACTGCTCTCAAATAAATTTGGCACACTGTGAAATATTTCGCAGCTACTAAAGTGGCAATTAGGAAAACCATTTAGGAAATATGGAAACTTTCTGAGCTACAATGTTTGTTTGACCATAAAATGATACATATACTTTAATGGCACCCATGTAAATATTTGTATTTAAGAGAACAGGAAGGAACTTTTGCTTTCCACCAAGATGGAGTAACTGGGTAAAGTTTACCCTGAAAAAAACAACAACAACAACAAAAAAATGGGCAAAATATCTGAACCAATACTTTTCAAGACACAGGACATAGGACAACAAAGGACAAAGATAAGACTTACAATAATCCCAGGTTATTGAATTCAGAGTGTTTCCAGGCCACAGAACAGAGAAGGAAACCCAGGTAGAATCAAGCAGATTCCCAGAGGTGCCCGGGCGGCTCAGCAGGTTAAGTGTCTGACTCTTGGTTTTACTTTAGGTCAGGATCTTGCAGGTTGTAGGTTCGAGCCCCACATCAGGCTCTGCACTGACAGCTTGGAGCCTGCTAGGGATTCTCTCTACCTCTCTCTCTGCCCCTCCCCTGCTCGCTCGCTCTTTCTCTCAAAATAATTCGTTAATTAATTTAAAAGCATTTTTAAAAGTGTATTCTCTAAATTAAGAAGAACTGAGAGTCAGGGGAAGACAAAGATGGATAGAATTCACAGGGCAGAACACCAGAGAGGACAGTGGTACAGAGAGAGAGAGAGAGAGTATCAGAGCTCTGTAAAAAGGTCCCCTCTGAGCATTTTGTTGGGTCTAATCACCATATGCACAGGAGGAAACTGTCCAAAGTTGGGGAAAGAACCATCTAAAATAATTAGAAAGGTTGGTGATTGGGGCTCACACAAGGCTAGAAATAGCACCTGATCACACCAGCCAGACAGGAAAGCCTCACAGATTCACGGTGCATCGGATGGGATGCTCAGAAGGTTCTTGCCTTGGGAGTGAGAAATAATTAGCCCTAGATTGATCACTCCCATAAGTCTGCCTAACAAATTTGAAAATCAAGACCCGAAAGGATCAAACTGTTTCCAAGTAACTTAACTGTGTTCCAAAACAATGTTAAAAAAACATTTATCAAAACACAAAAATGCAAGACAGTAAAATTTACAATGTCTGGCACCTAAAAAATATTATTGGGTATGGAAAGAAGTAGGAAAATATGACCACTAAGTAGAAGACAAGTCACTCAGGGCGCCTGGGTGGCTCAGTCATTTGAGTGTCCGACTCGATCTCAGCTCAGGTCTTGATCTCAAGGTCATGAGTTCAAGCCCTGTGTTGTGCTCCATGAAAAGAAGAAGAAGACGGTGACAAAACAATCAAAATCACCCAGGACTAACACAGATTTTAGAGTCAGGGGGAAAAAACCACATTAAAACAGTTATTATAGGGGCACCTAGGTGGCTCAATTGGTTAAGTGTCCAATTGTTAATTTCGGCTCAGGTCACGACCTTGTGGTTCATGAATTCTGAGCTAGAAGTACAGAGCCTCCTTGGGATTCTCTCTCTCCCTGTCCCTACCCCTCCCCTGCTCATGCTCTCTCTCAAAATAAATAAATAAAACTTTTTAAAAAAATTTAAAAGTTATTATAATTTTATACATTATTCAAAAAGTCAGGTAGAGATAGGAAAGATATAAAAAGGAACTAATCTGAGCTTCCAGAGATTAAAAATTACAATATTGAAAAGAAAAAGAAAAGCCACATTTGTTGGAATTAATGGAGGTTAGACATTATAGAAGAAAAACTTAGTGAACTTGAAAACATAAAAACTATTCCAAATGTCCATGTAACTTGTATCCCTGAAGAGAGACACAAATATATGGGAAGAATTAAAGACCAAAATTTCCTCAAATAATATAGTGAACAAATTCTAAGCATGAAGAAAGCTACACCAAGGGACGTCAAATACAAATTGCTCAGTATCAGTGATAAAGAGAATAATTTGAAAACAATCAGAGGCAGACAGATGTATCTATCATGCACAGAGGGACAAAGATAAGGATGACAACAGATTTCTGGCTGGGATGAATGAAAGCCAGAAGACAGTGGAGCGACATCCTTTAAAAAACTTAAAGGATGGGGCATCTGGTTGACTCAGTCGGTTAAGCGTCTGACTTCAGCTCAGGTCATGATCTCGCAGTTCATGAGTTCAAGCCCTGCGTTGGGACCTGTGCTGACAGCTCAGAGCCTGGAGCCTGCTTCAGATTCTGTGTCTCCCTCTCTCTCTGCCCCTCTCCCATGTGCACACTATCGCTTTCTCTCTCAAAAATAAACATTAAAAAAATTTTTTTAATCAAAATTTTAAAGGAAAAACTATCATCCATTTCGGATTCCACATTCAACAAAAATATCTTCTAAAAATAAAAGCAAGATAAATACTTTTTTGGACATACAAAGTAAATAAAATGAAAACAGATCGGAAAGGGAGAAAAACTTCCCATGAAGAAAACTCCAGCCCCAGGAGGCTTCAGTGATGAGTCCTAGTAAATATTCAAGGAAGAAATCATACCAATTCTCCATAAATTCTTTGAGAAACTGAAGAGGAAGAAATGTCTCTGAACTCATTTCATGAAGCCAGCATAAATATCAAAGAGAATATTAAAAAAAGAAAACTATAGATCATCATCCCCCATGAATGAAAATACAAAAATTCTAAACAAAAAAATTATAGAAAATAAAATCCAACAATATATTAAAAAAGTAATGCACTATGACCAGCCAGGCCTTAGGAATATATGGTTGGTTTAATATTCTAAAAACAACCAGTGGAATTCACCATATTAACAAACTAAAAAAAGAAAAACCACACCATCAACATAAAAGGCGCATAAAAAGCAGTTGTCAAAATTCAACATCTCTTCCTGATTTTTAGAAACTTTCAAGCAACTAGGAATAGAAGAAAACTTTCTCAGTCTAATAAAGAGCATCTACAGGGGCACCTGGGTGGCTCAGTTGGTTGAGTGTCCAACTTTGGCTCATGTCATGATCTCACGGTTCCTAAGTTCAAGCCCCTTGTCGGCCTCTGTGCTGACAGCCCAAAGCCTGGAGCCTGCTTCTGATTCTATGTCTCCATCTCCCTCTGCCCCTCCCCCACTTGTGCTCGGGCTCTCTCTCTCTCAAAAAAAAAAAAAAAATACATACATATATATATATATATTTTTTTTTTTTTAATTTTTGAAAAAGATCACCTACAACAAATTACAGCTATTACCATATTTAATGTGGAAGACTGACCACTTTCCCCCTAAGATCAGGAACAAGACAAAGTTATCTACTCTAAGGACCTCTCTTCAACATGGTAAGGGAGATTCTAGACAGTCCAATAGGACAAGGCGGGGGGGGAAGTCTACTCATATGGGAAAAGAAAAAGTGGTTTTTTCACATCCAACATGATTTTTCGTGTAGAAAATCTGACGGAATCTACGAACAAGCTACTAGGATAAGAAAGTTGAGTCAAGTTGAAGGATACAAGGCCAATATTCAAAAATCTACGGTATTCCTATATGTCAACAACAGTAAGACATTTAAATTAAAAGTTGAACTAACAATAGCATCAGACCATATGAAATTCTTAGAGAAAAATCTGACCAAGATGCAAAAGAACTGTATGCTGAAAAGGACAAAGCACTGCCAGGAGAAAGACTTAAATGGAGAGACAGATGGGGCTTATGGGTCAGAAAACTCAGTGTTCTTAAGACACCCATTCTCAGGGCGCCTGGGTGGCACCTGCATGGCTCAGTCGGTTAAGCGTACAACTCTTGGTTTCAACTCAGGTCATGATCTCATGGTTCGCGGGTTCAAGCCCCACGTTGGGCTCCATGTTGACAGTGCAAAGCCTGCTTGAGACTCTCTCTTCCTCCTTCTCTGCCCCTCCTGTGTGCGTTCTCTCTCTCCAAAACAAATAAACTTAAAAAAAAAAAAAAACAAAAAAGACAGATGTCCATTCTCACCAAACTGATTCATAGATTCAACAGAATTCCAACCCGTGTCCCTTCTGGCTTTTATTGCAGAAATCAGCAAGCTAATTCTAAAGTGATATGGAAATGCAAAGGACACAGAAGAGCCAAAATAATTTTGAAAAAGAAAAACAGCTTTGGAGAACTAACTCTGCCTAACTTAGAGATTTACTAGCAACTTACAGTAGTAAAAACAGTGTAGTAGAAAGGCAAGTGGTTCAACAAAACCAACAGAGAATCCAGAAAGAGAGCCATACATAGATGGACAACTAATTTTTGACAAAGGTGCAAAGGCAATTCGCTGGAGAGAGGATAGTCTTTTTAAGAAATGATGGTGGGATAAGAGAATATGCACACGCAAAAGAATTAACTTCAGTGCATTCCTTGCAACATACACAATATTTAACTCAAAATATATCACAGACCTAATCACAAGACCTAAAACTCTAAGATCAGTAGATGAAAACATGGGAGAGAAAAATCCTTGTGACTTATGGTAGAGCAAAAATGTCTTAGATGTGGCACCCACATCACAACTGATAGAAGAATAGATCAATAAACTGGGCTTCATTAAAACTTCTGCTATTTGGAAGATACCATTAAGAGAGTAAAAACACAACCCACTGGAGGTGACTGGGTGGCTCAGTTGGTTGAACATACCACTTCGACTCAGGTCATGATCTCATGGTCCATGGGTTTGAGCCCGGAGTGGGGCTCTGTGCTGACAGCCTAGAGCCTGGAGCTTGTTTTGGATTCTGTGTCCCCCTCTCTCTCTGCCCCTTCCCCTGTTTGCACTCTGTCTCTCTCTCTCTCAAAAATGAATAAATGTTAAAAAAAAAAAAGCAAAACATTAAATAGCAGCAAATATTGGCAAAGCATGTTCGGTATAGGTGCTATAGCCAGGACATATAAAAAGCTTCTTAGGGGCACCTGGGTGGCTCTGTCGGTTAAGCACCCAACTTCAGCTCAGGTCATGATCTCACAGTTTGGGAGTTCGAGCCCTGTGTCAGGCTCTGTGCTGACAGCTCAGAGCCTGGAGCCTGCTTCGGATTCTGCGTCTCCCTCTCTCTCGTCCCTCCCCCACTCATTCTCTGTCTTCCTCTCTCTCTCAAAAATAAACATTAAAAACTTTTTTTAAAAAAAAGCTTCTTAATCCTTAATACTAAGGACACAACCCAATGAAAACTGTGCAAATGATTTGAATAAGCACTTCACAGAATATATATGTATGGCAAATAATATGAAAAGGTGCCTGGCATCAGTCATTAGGAAGATTCAAGTTAACATCATAATGAGACAACACACCTATTACACGGCTACAATTAAAAAGACTGGCCCCACCAAGTTTTAGGCAGCATGTGGTGATCTGGCGGTAACATAAAATAGAACACGTGCTTTGGAAAACAGTTTGGCAGTTTCTTATAAAGTTAAACACACATCTACCTCCTGAGCCAGCCGTCCTAGGAGAAATGAAAGCCTAGGTTCATATAAAGACTTGAACGTGATGTTCACGGCAGATTTATTTGTAATAAGTCAAAACCTGGAAACTTAAATGTCCATCAGTGGGCGAATGTCTGAACAAATTGTAGAGCCCTATGATGAAATCCTATTCAGCAATTAAAATGAAGGAATTGGTGACACATATTACAACATGGATGAGCTCAGGGACATTACGCTAAGTGGCGGGGGAGGGGGGGCAGATGCGAGGACCATATATTTTGTATTCCATTTATAAGAAACATCCGAAAAGGGCAAACCTCTAGAGACAGAACGTACATCAGTGACTGCCTGTGTGACAGTGGCTGCAAATGGGCACAAAGCGTATTCTAGAACTGGATGGTGATGATGATGAGGTGCACTATTCTATAAATGTAATTACTAAAACTAACTGAACTGTATACCTAAAAATAGGTGAATTTTATTGTATGTAAGTTATACCTTACTGCATGGAAAAAAAAAAAACCTGGGGTTTTTGAAAGAGAAGGCATGAACTAGCGACACAGGCAACAACATGGATGAATCTCAAAATCATTAAAGTGAGTCAAAGAGTCAGAAAGAAGGGCTTACCATGGGGCACGAGGAGACCTGGGGGTGATGACTACATCCGTCATCTTCCTTATGGTCGTGGTTTCATGGATGTGCACATGTGCCAAAACTTATCACACGGTGTGCTTTAAATATGTGCAGGTTATTCTATGTTAACTTTGTGTCAAAAAAGCTGGTTTTTAAGGCTCACAGATGGTAGGATACTTACCAAAAAAGTAAATTCCATTAGCGGGTGGAATTGAGTGATTTTTCCCCATTTCAAATTTTTGACTTCCCCTTCTATTCTATTTTCAATAACTAAAAGAGCAATGTTTGTAGAAATCCTTTATTACCTAAAGAAGGAAAGCACAGCCTGAGGAGCCATTAGGGTCGGGAGAAGATGTTGTTTTTTTGTTGCTGGCGAGGGCAGAAGAGCCTGGGTGTACCTTAAGGCACAAAACAAGACACCAGCAAGGAGATGAAAAGACAGAAGGATTCTACAAACACCAAAGGAGTGGGGAAGGGGGTCCAGGCGGAGGGGTTATTTTTCACAGGGAAGCGGGGAGCTTATTCCCTTGAGATGAGAAGGAAGGAAAGGGGAAAATGCAGAGAAATGTCACGCAAGTGTGGAGCAGCGGAAACAGATACTATAATCTGCTCAGGAGGGCGCAAAGCACCTTCTTTCAAGGGTCTTGATCTCAGTAGATGCTCTTCATGTTCCCGTCCCTCTCCCGTGTTTCTCCACACAACACAAAGCCCTGGAAGCTGCTGGGTCGTCGACAGCAGACCTGTGGACAGTAGATCCACCGCTGCCTCCCCTGGGGCCCCCCGCCCAGGGTTACAGATGTCTCTCACTAGCAGACACACTGCCCTCAGCTATAAAGCAGGGCGCTGAGTCCACTGCAATCCTGTGTTGTCCCTAGGGGACCTGGTCCCCACAGCCTTCCTCTGACACATCCTTGCTGGGGTAGCTGAATCCATAGAACTGGCTAGTTTCTCTGTCTTCTGCTGAGCAGTCCAGTTCCACAACATTCCAATCCTGTCCCAAACTCTAGGTCACATGCTACCACATGCAGAAGAGCAGCCTAGGTCACCTTTCCCAGCCTCACCCATGCCCAGGATTCCTTTACTCCAAGGACCCTCAAAATAAAGGTGATTCCGCCCACCCCAGTTCCCAAATGAAACATGCAACATGCTTAAGGAAGTCAAACCACAGGAAACGGGCCAATGGGTACATTTCCTGGAACCTCCTAATACTCCCAATTAATCCATTAATATATGTAGGTGTTTATACTCATTCTTCTTTTACGTAAATTAAATCCCAAATTCCTTCACCTAGCTTAACTACCTTTCTCGATAGCCTCTTCCACTTTTAACCACAGGTAAATGCTTTCTAGTATTTGGATCAGGGTCAAAATTTTGTGTTCTGGCTCTTTTTCCCTATGATCTTTTTTTCTGATAATATGTTTCTAATTTCCCATCTCAGACTCAATCCACAGTCTCGCGGAAGATTACTAAACTATAGGTTACATCATCACTCTCCAAGTGTCGAACATTTATTTGGTTTCCAGTTATTATCACAGGTAATACACTATAACTACCATACTACTATACTAAATATAATAATACTTAGATTATTTTCATGCAAAAGCATCCTCATCATGAGATTCTTAGAATTAAGCTTACTTGAATGCTGCCTAAAATACTGCCCAATGAGGAAATGAACCCATCGACAGGGTCTTATCTACTGCATGAGGTACCTTCACTTTAAGATTTATTGGCATGTCCCTCTGATATGGGATCATTTAATGTGTGTGTAATTTACTTTGGAACTAATTTAATTTATATATAAATATATATATATATATTTATATATATATATAGATAGATACACACACACACACACACACACACACAATCTATGCCTATTTGAGATTTGGTGCTAATTTTAGAGATTGTAGAAGCTCTTTAGATATTACACATACTGAATTTCTATCTGTTGCAGTGAAATATTGTTTTATTAGGTGCCTGGGTGGCTCATTCGGTTAAGTGTCTGACTCTGGATTTCAGCTCAGGTCATGATCTTGCAGTTTGTGAGATCAAGCCCTGCATCAAGCTCCATGCTGATGGTGCAGAGCCTGCTTGGGATTCTCTCTCTTCCTCTCTCTCTGCCCATCCCCAGCTCTCTCGCACCTCTCTCAAAAATAAATAAAAACTTTTAAAAATATTGTTTTACGAGCTCTTTATATATTGTCTATATTAAAGTTCTATCTGTTGTTGTAAGTTATCAGTCACAGAGAAAAGAGAACCCTTTTGCACTGTTGGTGGGAATGCAAACTGGTGTAGCGACTCTGGAAAACAGTATGGAGGTGCCTCAAAAAATTAACAATAGAACTACCCTACGACACAGAAACTGCACTACTAGGTATTTATTCGAAGGATACAAAAATGCTGATTCAAAGGGGCACATGCACCCCAATGTTTATAGTAGTGTTATCAACAATAGCCAAATTATGGAAAGAGCTCAAACGTCCATCAACTGATGAATGGGTAAAGATGTGGTTTATATACGTAATGGAATACAACTCGGCGATGAAAAAACAATGAAATCTTATCATTTGCAGCAACGTGGATGGAACTAGAGTGTTATTATGCTAAGTGCAATAAGTCAGTCAGAGAAAGACAGATATCTGATTTCACTCATACGTGGAGTTTAAGAAACAAAACAGATGAACATAGGGGAGGAGAAGGAAAAATAAGATAAAATCAGAAAAGGAGGTAAACCCTAAGAGACTCTTAAATAGAGAGAACAAACTGGGGGTTGCCGGAGGGGAGGTGGGTGGGGGGATCGGCTAAATGGGTGACGGGCATTAAGGAGGCACTTGTTGGGATGAGCACTGGGTGTTGTAAGTGACGAATCACTGGGTTCTACTCCTGAAACCAAGACTACACTGTATGTTAACTAACTTGAATTTAAATAAATAAGTAAAAGGGGTGCCTGGGTGACTCAGTTAAGCATCTCACCCTTCATTTTGGCTCACGTCATGGATCAGGGCTTGTGGGTTCAAGCCCCATGGGATTCTCTCCCTGTCTCTCTGCCTCTCCCACTGCTCATGCTCGAGCTCTCTCAAATAAATACATGTTTAAAATAAATAAATAAATTAATTAATTAATTAATTAATAAAAATATCAGTAACTCTAAAGAACATTTCTGCCAATACTTAAAAATGTTTTCTTTATTTTGCTATTTTATTTGTAATTTATTTTAGTTGTACAGATGCTTGAATTTTATTTAAATACCTTTGCCCATCTTCATAACTTCTTTAAAAATCTAAAATGGTTTCCCTCTTCAGTTAAATAAATAAACTATCTCTTTGTATATAGTTTCATTTTCTGTTTTGATTTTTTGAGGTAAATTTGGTTTTTGCTGCATTGAAATGAAATTACTCTAGCAGCCTGTCTAAAATAATTAGGTTCTCTATAATTCTATTATACTCATTTGCCATATATTATGTTTTCAGGTGTACTTAAAATTATTTATGCATGCTCTATTTTATTTCAATGGTCTACATATCTCCTTCTAATCCAATGTTACGCTGGCTCAGTTTGTTTTTTCAAACAGTCTGTTTTGCAAGATAGTTATTATTCCTTCGTTAACACTTTAATATTATTGTCTTCTTTCCAAGTATTCTGTAGAATCAATTATTTTGAATTCTGTATAATGCCAATGACCTCACTGGTATCTTAACTGAAGTTGTGTTAAAACTGCAAATTAAACCAGAAACAATTTCCACTTACATTTATTGTTCCTACCCAGGAGTAGGACAGATTTTCTATATATTCAAGCCTTTTTCCACCATTAAAATTTTGTAGTTTTTTTTTTTTTTTTTGATTGGTGCTATACGCCCTTACACAAGTTTAATTAACATATAATTCAATGTTGTGGCTGTCATAAATTAAAAGGCTTTTGACTATTATATTTTTAGCTAGATAATAAAGGCATTTGAGAAGGGGATTGATTTGTGTTATTCTATCTTTTGACCAGCAGTTTTTCTCCACTGTTCTATTATCTCTAATAGCTTCTGGTTGATTATTTTAGCTCTTCTAGGTGTATAATCATAGTTTCCTAATGGAGTTCCCTTTAAAGCTCATTTCTTTTTTGTACTTTATTACATGGACAAGACAATATAAATCTCTACAAAATACTCCTTGTGACAGCCACTCCATCCTTCCTGCTGCTGATGATGAAAAGAAATTCACACCACATCTGGTCAGTCAACACAACCTGCTGACTCTACCTTCAAGATACTTCCAGAATCCCACTGCTTCTCAACATCTCTGCTCCACCATCCTCTCTCACATGGATTGTTATTACAGTGGCCTCCTAATCACAACCCCAAAGAGCAGCCAGAGTGATCTCAGAACTTAGGTTAGAAATTCTAACACCTCTGCTCAAAACTCTACCAGGGCCCAGTATTTCTCACAAAGCCCTGTATGGTCTGTCCCTTCTACCCATCTAACCTACTCTGCTCATTAACTTTTCCCCAGCTATAGTAGACTCTACTATTCATTAAATATATCGGATATGCTTCTGCCTCAGGGCCTTTGCACTTGCTGCTGTGGATACCTAGAAATCTCTTCCCTGGGTATTTGCACCTCTCACCCCCTCATATCCTCCAGGTGTTTGCTTAAATTTCAGATCCTGAGGGAGGCCTCTCCTGACTCCCTCATTTAAAAACATATCCTCCTCTCCTGTGCTCCCTAAACTTTTCCTGCTTTATTTATCTCCATTGCACTTTTCACCAGCTGACATTACCTATGTGTGCTGATTTTTCATCTCCCTACCCATATCCTTCCCACTCCACCCTGCTTAGCACCAAACTAAAATATAAGATTCACAGTGCAAAGATTCCTATATGTTTTACCCATTACTGTATCCCCAGTATTAGGAAGGAGATGCTCAATAAAAAAAATTGTACTGAATGAAAGCACACCTATGTTTTGCATCAATTTGAAGATAAATCACTCCGAAAATATCTAAATTCAGTATGATTTTTACCTATGATAATAAGTGGAAGTTTTTTTTTAATCACAGTTTGGATGAATAATTTTATTCCTTTGTTTTCAGAGCTTTGATTAGGAATCGGTACTGAATTTTACTAAAGACTTCATCAGACAGGTGTAATTTTATATAGCATGCCATCCCACACAGGGTTAATGCATTTTGGTAAATATTTCTCCTTTGAAGGATTAAATGAAATTAATCTCTAGGGATATTCCTAAAAATAACGAATATATTGTTCAACTGAACTCATTGCCTTTTCATGGATGCAGACCAATGGTTCATCCACCAGAGAGCAACAGGAAATTCTAATGATTCAGCCAGCATGAAAAATAACCAAGATGAGGACAAAGTGCTTTGCTGACATATTTCAAATTGACCCCTGTGAATATGTCTTATTGTCTGTGTACGTAACATTGATTAATGAATGTGTCTGGGTTACTTGATGGGAGTTGCAGTTATCAACAACTAGTTTTATGCAGTTTAGTTCAGTCATATTACATAGCCCATGAGTTATCATTTCGTTTAACCTCCTTGATTACCTGACTCTTTTATCAACATCTGGCAGTTTCCTTATTCCCCACTATTTCCCACAAATAGCCCCGCAAGTAAGAAGCAGAATGTAACTTCCAATTCTAACATATGTATCTGTAATGACAGCACAGAGAAGTGTTCAACTATTTTAATGAATAAATTACATTAAACTTTGTCTTTCACTGGTAAAAATCTGGCATTCACTGCAGAATAAAATACTATAGAACTCAGAATACTTAGAAATATTTTTGAGCTGTTTTTATACTTGCAAATATTAAAAAATTCAGTGAAATCTTAACCTGGTTAGAAATTCAAATATTATATCAATTTAGGTAGTTTTGGTTCATTCCATGTCCATTCAATCTCTCACTATACAAGATTAATATGGTGGCCATAATTTGTTTCAGGTAAAAGCAGTGTTCCTGACATGGGACACAGAAATAAATTTCTTTATCATCTTTCAAATATGCAATGGAAATTTGCCATTTAAAAGAGTACTCTACCCAGCAAAGGAAACTATCAACAAAACAAAAAGGCAACTCACAGAATGGGAAAAGATATTTGTAAATGATGTATCTGGTAAGGGGGTAATATCTAAAATATGTTAAAAAAAAAAAAAACCCTCAACACCAAATAAAACCAAGTAGTCCAACTGAAAATGGGCAGAAGACCTGAATAGATGTTTCTCCAAAGAAGAAATGCATATGGCCAACAGACACATGAAAAGATGTTCAACATCCCTCCTCATCAGGGAAATGCAAGTCAAAACTACAATCACCTTACAGCTGTCAAAATGGGTAAAAGAAAAAACATAAAACATTAAGTGTTGGCAAGGATGTAACGAAAAAGCAGCTCTTGGGCAATGTTGATAGAAATGCAAACTGGTGCAGCCACTATGGAAAACAGTATGGGGGTTCCTCAGAAATTAAAAATAAAAGTACCATAAGACCCAGTAGTTTGATTACTGGGTATTAACCCAAAGAAAATGAAAATAGAAATTCAAAAATATACAAGCACCCTATATTTATTGCAGCATTGTTTACAATAGCCAAGATAGAGAAGCAACCCAAGGGTCCATCCATAGATCAATGGATAAAGAAAATGTACACACACACACACACACACACACACACACAAGACTATTACTGAGCCACAAAAAAGAATGAAATCTTGCCATTTGCAACAACATGGATGGACTTGGAGAGTATAATACTAAGCAAAATAAGTCAAAGAAACACAAATACCACGAGTTCACTCATATGTAGAATTTAAGAAACAAAATAAGTGAACAGATTAAAAACAAGACAAAAAAAAAAAAAAAAAAAACAGACTCATAAGTACAGAGAACAAACTGGTGGTTGCCAGAGGGGAGGTCGGGGGGAGGTGTGTGAAATAGCTGAAGGGGATTAAGAGTACATTTATCTGTATGAGCACTGAGTAATGTATAGAATTGTTGAATCGTTATATTGTTGTGCACCTAAAACCAAGATAACATTGATTTTAAGTAATTAATTAATTTTTAAAAAGTTCTATGCCTAACCAACACTATCTCAGCCATGTGAGCAAGGTTAATATCAACAGTGATAAGTCAGACTGATACAATGCACCCTTCATACCATGTGATGAAAATGACGCTTGAAATAAAGGGTCTTCCTCCCCAAAACCTATATAACTCAAGGCTACTCATGAGAAAAGCACTACACAAATCCCACACGAGGGACATTCTAAAGAACACCTGACCAGTGTTCCTTAAAACTGCTCAAGTCGGGGCACCTGGGTGGCTCAGTCGCTTCAGCGTCCAACTCTGGATTTTGGCTCAGGTTCTGAACCCAGGGTTGTGGGATCGAGCCCCACATCTGGCTCCACACTGAGCATGGAGCCTGCTTGAGAGATTGTTCCTCTCTCCCTCTGCCCCTCTCCCCTCTTTGCATACTCTCTCTCTTTAAAACAAAACTGTTAAAGTCATTGAAAACAAGGGAAGTCTCCAAAAAAATTTCTTTTCATAGCCAAAAGGAGCCTAAGACGTGACAATCAAATGTAATGTGGTTCCCTGAATGAGAGCCTGCAGCAGAAAAGGGTCATTAGGTAAAAATGGAGGGACTCTGAATGAAGTATGGATCTCAGTTAAAACTATGTATCAATATCGAAGCACCCGAGTGGCGTCCAACGTCTGCTCAGGTCATGATCTCGGGGTTTGTGAGTTCCAGCCCCGCATCGGGCTCTGTGCTGACAGCTCAGAGCCTGGAGCCTGCTTCGGATTCTGGGTCTTCTTCTCTCTCTGCCCCTCTCCAGCTTGTGCTCTCGTTCGCTTGCTCTCTCGCTCTGTCTCTCTCAAAAATAAACGTTAAAATTTTTAAAAAAAGAAAACTATGTATCAATATTGACTTTGGCAACTGCACTATACTAACATAAGACATTAATAATACAGGTAAACTGCATGTGGGACAGTAAGAGAATTCTCTGCACTATCTTCTCCATTTGTCTGTAAATCTAAAACTTTCCTAAAAATAAGAGGTTCATTTTTTTTAATCTTTTTTAAATGTTTATTTATTTTTGAGACAGAGAGACAGAGCATGAATGGGGGAGGGTCAGAGAGAGAGACACAGAATCTGAAACAGGCTCCAGGCTCTGAGCTGTCAGCAAAGAGCCCATCACGGAGCCTGAACTCATGGACCGTGAGATCATGACCTGAACCAAAGTCAGACACTTAACCGACTGAGCCACCCCAGTGCCCCTACAGGCTTGTAATTTTATTTTATTTATTTATTTATTTTAAGATTTTTTTTTTAATCTTTATTTATTTTTGAGAGAGACAGAGACAGAGCATGAGCAGGGGAGGGGCAGAGAGAGAAGGAGACACAGAATGCGAAGCAGGCTCCAGGCTCTGAGCTGTCAGCAAAGAGCCCAATGCGGGGCTTGAACTCACGGACCGTGAGATCATGACCTGAGCTGAAGTCGGAAGCTCAACCGGCTAAGCCACCCAGGCTCCCCTAAAAGGTTTATTTTAAAAAAGAGATTTGTGAACATGGCTAAAATATAGGCAAATATATTAATTATTATTGTGATGTGTTTTCATAATTGATGCTGAAAAGAGTTCCAAACCTGTCTGTAAAAATTCAAATTCAAGTAAGATATTTTACAGATACGTGGTAATGTGGATTGAGGTATTCTTTTCCTCCTGTATTCTGTGAAAATATCTAAGTAATCTTTGGCTTGAATAACTTAGACGATGATCTTCCTACTCCACGATGGCTATATTTGTGAAAGGAGCCTCCCTTCATAAAAATCCAAACAAAGAAGATAGCAACACTGGTTCTCACTGGTAAGTGGGATGGTAAATAAATAACAGATATGTATCCCACTTAAAAAAAAAACAGAATGAAAAATATTTTTTCACAAGTGAGGATCTCTTTGTAAGATATATGACCGGGAACAGGTGTCAGCCAGGCTAGTAATAACTGCAAAGGTCACAGAGCTCTGGCCCTAAGTGCACAGTTGCAAACAGGGCATCAGCCAGTAGGAAAAATCCCTGCGACTTGACAACAAATGATCAATCCATCACCTTCCCGTGGGAACTAACAGGGCTGGGCCCTATCGGGTCAACAAGCTGAGAACAGAACCACAGCAGGCACTTGGCACTCTGTCCCTTCTCCCTGAGCTAATGTCAAGACAGAGAAGTCAAGCCAAGAGCTGCAAGCAGAGACAATTTTGAGTTTATAAAGTGAGCGTTACTACGAAGTTAAGACAAACCCTAACCTGCAATTCTCTGTGTCTGTATCTTTCAGGATCGACTTCTGATTTTCCACAGGAGAACTGAAACCAAACATTCCCCAGCAACGTGTTTTAACATAAAAGAGGGAGCAAAGGGGGTTTGGGAATGAGTCTCGGGAGTTATTTCCAAAGGTCTAGCTTCCATGACCATGAGCAAACCACCACTGACTTGTTCTTTAAATGTTTTCATATTTTGAATATTCACCGATGTAAAAAGACAGCAACATTACATTTTCATAGGAATATACTAAATATGATATTTCTATGAAAGTTCTCAGGAAGAAGTTTACTTAAGAATAGTGAAAATATTGGGGCGCCTGGGTGGCTCAGTCAGTTAAGCATCCGACTCTTGATTTCGGCTCATGTCACGATCTCACAGCTTTTGAGTTCAAGCCCCACATCAGGCTCTGTGCTGACAGTGTGGAGCCTGCTTGGGATTCGCTCTCTCCCTCTGTCTCTGCCCCCCCACTCCCCGCTCTCTAGGTCTCTCTCAAAATAAATAAACACTTACAAGTGTTTAAAAAAGAAGACTGAAAATCTTAGGGGGGGAACTAGTTAATAAATTACTGTGTGCAATATAGGGAAATTTTCTATTGCAGAATATTTTTTTAAACAAAACCATTCAAGTAATACAGAAATTAACCGAAAAATATAAATAATCCAAGGGGAAAGAGTACAAAGCAGCTCTCCTCCTTTTCTCCTAAAGTGTCACAGTGTCTTAGGAAATGGTTACCTTTATGTGTATTACTTCTGTGTATTCTCACTTGCTTTTCCCCACATTAAGTCCTGTCTTGGTGATTTCTCCCATGGCTGCATATGGGCAGGTCCAGTATTAATATAGAATTTAAATACTGTGTTTCTGGTTGAGAAGTAGTGAAACCAGCTGCTGAGCACCTCCTCTCGGTTGTTCACAAGAAGGGGCTCAGGGACCTTGAACCTGCCCCAAGGCCAGAACAAAAGACAGCTGAGGAGACAACAGGAAGGCGATGGAAGTAGGTTCACACCCTACTTTTGCGAGAAGAAGAGCTTTAAGAGAATGAATTAAACAATGTCCAGTAAATGCCCCCTTCCTCCGTTAGGTTTCCCAAATGGAAACATGCATGCAACCTAATTAGACCCTTAAAAAATGCAGAGAATGTCCAACATGAAATCATTAACTACCAGATGCCCAAAAGGTCAGTATCTAGATAGTAAATATCAGACCCCTACAGCCAATTATGGTGAAACGATCTTCATCATGCAGTTAGGTTAAATATTAACGGTCCTATACACCATTTGTTCACACAGAATGAGAGAAAATACATCAATGTTGAGAGCTCCACTTTAGTTACCAGAATTTTGTCCATTTAGTTAGCTGTTGGGGGTAGGTGTTGAGGATGTGAATGGAATGTGATGAAGACGGATGAATTTTTTTTTTTAACGTTTTTATTTATTTTTGAGACAGAGAGACAGAGCATGAGCAGGGGAGGGGCAGAGAGAGAGGGAGACACAGAATCTGAAACAGGCTCCAGGCTCTGAGCTGTCAGCACAGAGCCTGACGCGGGGCTCGAACTCACAGACCGTGAGATCATGACCTGAGCCGAAGTCAGACGCTTAACCGACAAGCCACCCAGGCGCCCCTGGATGAATTTTTTATAGTATCTATCCACCTCTCTCATTTTCCATCAAAGTGACCAGGTTAAGTCTCATTATGTCCCAATTATCTGCTCATCAGGGCCCTATACGGTCACTCCCAGGTTCACACACTTTCTAAAGAAGAGGAGCGTTTCTTTTAGCAAAGAGACAGGACTGCCAAGTCTCCAAAATCTGTTCCAAGAATTTCATTTACATACTGGGTCGTGCAACTTCTTCTTCCTGGGAACACCGCAGCCCCTCTGCCTGGGGAGAGGAGCGGAGAGGTCTGGGCAAGGGGCATCTGTCAGTCAGGTGGGGTCCTGGCTCACTGCCCGGGGAGGAGTCCCTTGTCACAGCTTTGAACAGGAGGCAGGAGCCAGGACTGCTGAGTCATCAATCCTGGTGGTACTGGGGTCATTTAAACAGCATTCTTTTTGCTGCTGCAGTAACCAGTGCTGAGCTGCAGACCCCTTCTTATTCCCACGGTCCAAATGCAACTCCTTAACCCAAACATAAAAAGAAATACTGGCCTGAAGGCCCAGAACTACTGATGGCCTGGTGGACTTTTGGCAAGGGGCTTCTAAGGAATAATATAACTGATTTTTCTTTTTTGATTCACCCCTTTTTGTTGGTATGGATTCCTGTAGTGACAGGGAAGTTCTAAGGGCACATACAGTGGGCAGAAATAAAAGGGACTGAAGTGTCTTTAATGGGATTAGAACCAATGACCTGAAATGAAAGCTATCTGTAAGGCTGCATGACTTCCCCAGGGTCTTAGGTGGTCAGTGCACTGACATTTTAGGATGAGGACAAGTTTAAGAGGCAAGGGCAGCAAGAAGGAACCCTCACACGGAATTCACAAAAGTTCTGAAAGGAAGAGACGGGGCCCCTAGAGCAAAAGGGAAGCAGTGGGTCAAGCTGAGAACTCAACATGTCCGACTGCCTAATGACACCTCTGTGCCTGGACTCAGAGGCCCAGAAAACACAGCGAGGTCGCACAAAACTCCATCCAAGAAGGCCAGCTTTCAAATGTCAAGGCGCGTGTTCACAAGTTTATATTCCATTTGTGACTGTAAAATCAATCCTAAGCCAAGTCTGCTGAGCACACTGTGTCCCCTGAGCTCTGGTGACCCTCTGACCCTTCGATATTCCATCGTTGGCCATAACCCTCCACAGGCGATCCCTCCACAGGACCCCTGAGGATGTTCTCTCCCTGGGCACTCCTCACTCCTTCCCTGACCGCCCTCCATCACAACTGCATTTATATCCTCTTGAAGCACATGTCCTCTTTTGCCATAGTTATTTGTTATCAGGCCTATGGAGCCCACCAAGCTGTTTATCTTTAGCAGAACCAAGGCTTCTGCATCGTTTGCTCCCCGGCCGTTCCCTGAAGACGTTCATACTCAACAAAGGCTTGCAAAATTTATAAACACATGAAAAACTGGGCAACACGAAATTCGGAAGAATCGCCTCTAAGAGAATTTCAATCTCTGTGATGCCTGAGTGTAATGAAAAAGAACTTTTTGAACCTAGAATTCTTCTCCTGGGGGGCCTCATCAACTTCTGCAGACATGCATAAATTTATAAGCATCCTTTGAAAGGTACTCGAGGGACACACACCCCAAAGGAACTTACGTTAGTTAGTCTTTGCTTCCTGGGACACAAAACATAAACGCAACTAATTTTCTCTCTTTTACACTAAAATTTGACATTTTATGATTCATAGCCATAAGTCACAAAACAGTATTCTTTGTCTCCTCCCAATACAAACTTGAACTTTCAGCAATTCAAGAAATTTCTCAATTCTGTCTCCCGATTACCAGAATTATTACTAATTCCTTATGACAATAAGCTCTTCTTAGCTCAACTTTGCTTACTCTGCCATTGCGCCCTTTTGTACTCTCATGATTCTTGTGTCAATGTCGAGTCCTAACCTGTTACCATTAAGTTATTATAGATGGTGGTTTCAATTCCTTTTCTTCAAAAAACATATCAGAGAAAATTATTGCTATTTGTCTGAAGTTTAATAAATGCAAATTGGCATAATCAATGCAAAGAAAAGTTTTGTCTTCCATTTTCTTCTGCTGATTACATATAAATGGGTTCTTATTCACAATGAAGTTTTAACATATGGACATATTCTCTACTTAAGCACGGACATAACAGAGATTGACAGATTATAGACAAACAAATACACATGATTGGAAGAGAGGGTGCACATGTATTTAAATTTTTATAGAGTATATATATATTACTGTATATTGTATATATCATATTGTATATATTAAATTGTATACTGTATATTACATAAGGAAAAAATTCCAATCAAGCTTGGAAATGTTCTTACAAGTGGTGAGATAGGACTTAGGGATGAAAAAGAATAGAAGAAACACACATTTACTACAGAGAGATTACCTAGTCAGAGAGAGAGAGATTTGGGGAGGGTGGGGCATCTGGGTGGCTCAGTAGGCAAAGCATCTGACTTCGGCTCAGGTCATGATCTCATGCTTGTGAGTTCAAGCCCCACGTCGGGCTCTGTGCTGACAACTCAGAGCCTGGAGCCTGCTTCCAATTCTGTGCCCCTCTCTTGCTCTGCTCCTCCCCCGCTCGTGCTCTGTCTCTCTCTCACTCTCTCAATCAATAATAATAGTAATAATAATAAAAACATTAAAAAAAAAGGGTTGGGGAGGGAACTGTAATAAGCCCTGTAGTAAGATGACGAGTAATGACAAACAGGCACTAAGAGGGAAGTCAGAGAAAAACAGTGAGTAGTAGTCTTAATTATGCTGACTAAAATCATTAAAGTTCAGTGCCAGTGAATTAGTAGGAATCCATTTATTGTAGATATTATGTCATTCATTTTTCTAGCAGTTTCAAGAGAAATACAGTTTATATACAACGACGTACTCAATTATGAATATCGTTCATTTGCATACAGAGAAACCCCTGATAGCTTAGTAAATTATATTCATGACAATTAAATATGGAGAGGGAGGGAGGGAGGGAGAGAGAAAGAAAGGGTAAGGGTAGGGAGGAGATCCCATAGACATGCACTGTAGGTTTAGATCCGTTCTGTCAGAAGATATAGAAAGAAATATTACAGGAAAGAGAAATGAACTATTTTTTATATTCTTTTGGTTTTGTACTGACAATTTCCCACAATAAAATAATGAATTTTCTCACCACTCCATCATTTAGGAACACAGTCCCAAGGTGTTTGAACCCTAGAAATCAAGATTTATCATTTGGGAAGAGTTAACAAACTTGTTTATTTTTTTTTTAATTTTGAAAAAAAAAATTTTTTTATTGTTCATTTATTTTTGAGAGACAGAGAGAGAGACAGAGCACAAGTGGGGGAGGGGCAGAGAGCAAGGAAGACACAAATCTGAAGCAGGCTTCAGGCTCCCAGCTGTCAGCACAGAGCCTGAAGCGGGGCTTAAATTCCCTAACTGTGAGATCATGACTTGAGCCAAAGTCACATGCCTAGCCAACTGAGACACCCAGGTGCCCCTATTTTTTTTAATTAAAAAAAATGTTTATTTATTATTGAGAGAGTGGGCACAAGCAGGGGAGGGGCAGAGAGAGAAGCAGACTCTGTGTTGACAGCAATGAGCCCAATGCAGGGCTCGAACTCACGACCCACAAGATCATGACCGACTGAGCCACCCAGGCACCCTGCAGACTTGTTTTGTTTTTAAATGTAGGTTAAGGTACATTTAGAATGTAGGGTAAGGTTGCCTAGGTAATAGAGGAGACTTGTCCAGAAAGAAAAGAGCTCTAAAGACTGGAAGAGAGGGAACTGTCCCCAACTCAGTCTTGATTTCCCAAGAAAGGAAGGCGGGGAAGAGAAAGCACAAAAGACGTCACCTTGCGTAAGTGATGGGAATGTGCCCTGTGTCCCCAGGCAGCGCCCTGGAGACAGGGTGGCGGGGAGGCTGGACGTCAAAGCCACAGCATTACCAGCTGCAGCTACGGACAAGCCAGCGGTGGCTGGGGAGACCTCTGGGAGGAGCTCCCTGCAGCTCTCCCAGGGCCGCTGGCTGGAGACAAGGGCAGCAAAGGCACCGGGTAGCACACATAACCATGGCAACAATGGTGTCGCTATCAGGGTGCTTTGGTCACGAGCCACAAAAGCAACGCTGGTGATTTAAAAAAAGATGAAGGGTGTCTCACACAATCAAAGAGAAAACTGAAAAGCCAGGTCTCTCGAAGGATAGAAATCAAGGCAGTTCGGGGTACGCAGATAACCAGCAACATCCATTCTCCATGGGACTCCGCTATTGGGACTCTTTCGTTCTACCTATTTTCTGTTCAGATGTTGAGTGTTTACCTCCCATTCAAACTCCCAGAACATGGAGCGTGATTGGCTCAGTGGGTTCAATGCCTATGCTCTTTGGCCAAGGAAAAGCAGGACAGTTCGTTGACAATCCCACCCATCTCTCTGATGGAGAGTCATTTCCCAAATAAACACAATAGACTATTTGCTAAAACAAGGCGGCATGCTGGCAAAACCACAGGTGTCCACTACGGATGGGGCCCTGTGATCCAAGGAAAAGGCCCCTTCCGGTTTTTGCCATAGTCACAGAGAGCCAGGATTTAAAAAAATATATTAATAACATTTCTTTCTTTTTGAGTGATGGAGAGAGACAGAGCATGAGTGGGGGAGGGGCAGACAGAGAGGGAGACACAGAATCCGAAGCAGGCTCCAGGCTGTGAGCTGTCAGCACAGAGCCCTACGTGGGGCTCAAACCTACAAACTCCAAGATCATGACCCGAGCCGAAGCTGGATGTTTAACAGAATGAGCCACCGAGGCATCCCAGAGCCAGGATTTTTCTATGACCCACTGTCATATGGAGATCCTCCTAATGGCTGATGTTTGCTTTGTGACCTACTGTAATAACGGCATACTGAGCCAGTTTTCTCTTGATTTAGAAAAATAAAGCAATGAGACATTTCTCAGATCCAAGAGAGTGGGCTATATTCACTTCCACTATAGCTGCTGGTGACTTTCCATTTCTCCACCTCCACTTGGCACCCTTCACTGACATCCCAGAAAGCTAACCTATGTGGGCTGCATATGGATTCCCTTGCCTTCTGGTTTCTGGCTGCATTAGGTCAATGAGCGGTTAAAGGTTGCAAGGCAGGAAGAATGAGGTCAAGGTATGGCTCCCCAGTCCCTCCCTGCTCAGTGGCCATGGAGCGGCTGTGTCTCCAAATTGAAGGTCGCGTCTCTGCACCAACCCCTCCCCTTACGACTGTTCTTCCCAGGATCTCAGATGGTTCCCTCCCCTTGTCCCTTCAGAGGCCAAAATAGCTCCAACTCACCCAAGGGGGCTTCACCATCTCTTGTGACCCCTGTACCACATACACTTTATAAAAAGGGGCGCCCGGGTGGCTCAGTCGGTTGAGCGTCAGACTCTTGATTTCAGCTCAGCTCACAACATCACGGTTCATGAGTTCATGCCCTGCACTGGGCTCCATGAGCTGACCGTGCAGAATCGGCTTGGGATTCTCTCTCTCTGCCTCTCTCTCTCACTGTCTCTGCCTCCCTCTCGCTTGCTCTCGCTCTCTCTCTCTTAAAAGAAATAAATAAACTTAAAAAAATTTGAATAAGATAAAAAGTCCCTTTAATTAACTCTCTACAATTTTTCCACTGGAATATTCCATCTATTTCCTGCAGGACCCTGACTGATACAAACAGTAACCTCGATTCAGGTTGAGGAATCAGGAAAGCAATAGCCAGTGTGACTCAGTCCATCATACCCTGTTGTCCGATGCAAAGGCCAGGGCCTCCTTCTCCCAAGATTAAATATGGTCTGAGCAGCTGCAGCAGCAAATTTATATCCCGCGGAGAGCTTAGAAAAGATCGGAGCAAGCTTTCGGTGAAGCACGTTGTTCTTCAGGACAGCATGGGGCCAAGAGTCACAAGAGCCCGAGAAAACCCACCTCTGTACCTCACACCAAAGCAACCCAAGTACAGGGTCAGCTTCTCTGCCATTTTCCCACCTGAAGAGCCGGGGAAAGACGGCAGCGGGGTCTGGGCCCTACCACCACCTTCTCCTGGTCCTCACCAGATCACACGGATGCCCATTGCCAGAGGCCATGCACACAGCATTGGCGGCAGCGGCTGTGCTGATAATCTTGGAAGGCGTGGGCCCCGATCGCCATACTGGGAGGGAGTGGCCAGACCACACACACGACGGATGTGTGAGTGCGTACCAGTGCCAATTAGCAGCATGTGTTGTTGATCCTATTTCACAAGCGCCCGACAGTCGGCTGCACCAGGGGAGCGGAACACGTATCGCCCGTCAGAGGTACATGTAGAGGCAGAATGCCATGCGTGTGGTGCTATCCTGAGAGCTGCAGCCAGTCCCAGGAACAGAACCGGGAGAACAAAAGCGAGGGCAAAGAGAAGTGGTGCCCGGAGGTTCCGAGAGCCGCCGTCTGCCTCTAACGTGTTGGGAAGACAGACAAAGCGGCTGTCTGGTGGTTTCCCCTGTGGACGGGAAAATAGCTACTCTACATGCTCAGAGCTTTTGAAACCAGAGTACGAATGCCACCTTCACAAAGGGCATGAAAGAGTTAAATCTCAAAACCCAGGACTACCAGAGGGCGAGGAGTAAGAGGTAGGCAGGATTCAACCATAGGCCAAACAAGAAACTCCAGAGAAGTGCTGAGATGCGGTCTCTCCCAATTGACCTGGGAGGTTTTCTCTTCCTGACACCAGCCGAGGCAGGCAAGAAGCGCCCTCCCCCCAGCAGATGCCACAAGCTGGCTCGCTCGACACTCAGTCCTGCTTCCTTTCGCGCCTTCCTGCATCACAGAGACTCAAATGTCAAAAACTGCATTTCTCAGACCCTCCCGCATCCAGGTAAAGGAGGTCTGCACCCTCAACGTATCTTTTTAGAGGACACAATTTAATCCACGTCGGTCCTTTTTCCTTTTTAAGGGAGGATTACGGTCCACTCCAAAGCTTTACTGGAATGGCTGTGTAGTCTGTGGCCGCTGAGTTAATTGAGTTGAAAAACATTTCAACTTTCACTCAGTAGAATGTGTCCAGCGTCTCAATTTATCCTTTTGTTGCCTTTGAAACAACTCAGACGTTCCCAAGCCCCTATGGTATGCAAGAACTCTACACTCAAAACTAAAAACTACAATACTGAGAGAATATAAAGAAAAATGAATCAGGGAGCATGCTATGTTCTTGAACTATAGGATGTGATATTATAAACATCATTTTTTCCCCTAACGAGTCTATAGATTTAATGCAATTCCAAACAAAAGCCCAGAATTTTCTTTTCTGTTTCAGAATCTGACAAGCTGATCCTAAAATTATTAATGTAAATACAAAAGGCCAAAAAGAGCAAAAGCCATCTTGAAGAAGGTAGATAAAGCTTCACAACTTCCACCCCTGGACATTAAGACCTATTTAAAGCTATGGTAATGAAGATAACATAAGAATAGAAGAAATCCAAGAATAGAAAAACCAACCAATGGGGCAGAAGGTCGAGACAGAGCCTTATATAGACAGCCCCATGAAAACATTCTCATGACCTGGAACAGGCAAAGATTTCTTAAATAAGACACAAAAGAAACTGAAACTAAAGGAAGAATTGATAAATTGGACTGTAGTAAAATTAAGAAATTCTGCTCATCAAATTTACTGTCTAGAGAGTAAAAAGACAGAACACCTGGGTGGCTCAGGTGGTTAAGCATCTGACTTTGGTTCAGGTCATGATCTCACAGTTCACGGGTTCGAGTCCCGTGTCTGGCTCTGTGCTGACAGCTCAGAGCCTGGAGCCTGCTTCGGATTCTGTGTCTCCCTCTCTCTCTGACCCTCCCTCGCTCGCACTCTCTCTCTCTCAACAATAAACATTTTAAAAATTTTTGTAAAGGGGCGCCTGGGTGGCTCAGTCGGTTAAGTGTCCGACTTCGGCTCAGGTCATGATCTCACGGTCCGTGAGTTCAAGCCCCGCGTCGGGCTCTGTGCTGACAGCTCAGAGCCTGGAGCCTGCTTCAGATTCTGTGCCTCCCTCTCTCTCTGACCCTCCCCCATTCATGCTCTGTCTCTCTCTGTCTCAAAAATAAATAAACATTAAAAAAAATTTTAAAAAAATGTTTTTGTAAAGAGGTAAAAGACAATTCACAGAGAGAAGTTATTTCCCATACATGTCTGTGTCAAATGATTCATTCCAGAACATATAAAGGATTCTTACTAATCAGTAAGAAAACGACAGATAAGGAGCACCTGGGTGGCTCAGTTGGTTGAGCATCCAATTCTTTTGGCTTAGGTCATGACCTTGTGGTTTGTGAGATCAAGCCCTGCATTGGGCTCTGGCTGGTGGTGCAGAGCCTGAATGGGATTCTCTGTCTGTCTCTCTCTGTCTCTGTCTCTCAATCTCTCTCTTTCTGAAAAATAAATAAAAAAGAAAAAGATGACCTTGTAGAAAAGCTGGCAAAGACTAGATACCAATGCTTCACAAAAGAGAAATTCCAAATGGCTAGAAATGTACTGAAAGTGTTCACTATCACTAGATGTCCAGGAAATGCAAATGAAAGCTACATTGTGCTGTCATTACACACCCACCAAAATGGCTAAAGCAAGAAAAACGGGCAATATTAAGAAGTGACAACAACTCTGAGCAAGTGAATCCCTTGCACCCTGCTGAAGACGATGTAAATTCAAACAGCCATATGGAAAACCATTTCAGAGTATCTACTAAGTTGAACACACAACAAACACTCCTGGGAGGCTAGTAATAACTCTAGACCTTGATCTAGGTGTCGACTTCAGGACAATTCATGAGCTGAATAACTTTGCTACGTGTACTTTCCTTTACAAATATTCCCTCCGAAAAGTTTTTTTTTTTCCCCTCAATAGCCCTCTCGGATGCTGCCAAGCAAAAGCCCCTAAACTTGAAGGACCTAACTGGATGGTCACGAGGACTTCAGAGCCTAGAGACATTATCCCAGGTGTCCCAATTTGGGTGTCCCAAGAAGCAGATCCTGTGTCAGGGATATTTAGCAAGTGGGCTCAGGGAACACTGATAAAGGAATAGGGAAGTGAGACAGAGAAGGGAAGGAAGGCTATAAAGGACCCAGTATCAAACAAGTTCTCACTAAGATCAACCAAAGCTCGTTCCAGAGAATACTCAAGAGAGACAGTGAGGGGCAAGAGAGCCAGCGTTTTCTCACCAACTCCCATTTGTCATGGGTTCAGAGATACCCACCCCCCCCCCCAGCCCAGTAATTCTTGGACATTTCTGCCTTGGCCTGAAAGGAGGCTGAGTGTGTGCCCAAGACCAGGAAGAAGTTCAGACAGAACGTGTAGGCAGCCTTTGCTGTATGAAGGAATGCCAAGGGATATGGGGGCTTCACTAGGAGTGTCTGCTTCAGTCTAGCATTTACATCATTCAGATCCACTCAAACCACAAGTTAAGTTGCCGGTGTCCTTAAGATGGTGGCCACCTACAATTAAAAACAACAAAAGAGGGTTTCGACGTGAGGGTCAGCGGGACAAGAGGCAACATCATCGCAGTTGGTGTCAAAGCAAATTAATTTTCATCTTCTCCCTGTTCCACCACCTGTTCTAGATTCCTCTCATCCTTGGGCAGCATTTCAGCTGCTCGAGTCTGCTTGCGTGGGGAGGGGGGGGAAGCCCCGGCCTTCATTCCTACAGGGATCTGAGCCCCTGGGCACAGTGCCTTTGTCAGGCTGTGCTTGTCACAATTGTCTGTTTATAGTAATCACCAATTATGAGGCACCGAGAGATACCTGGTGAACCCCCTGGGTTCCAGACACACCCTTCCCTGCCCCCTTATGTCAGAACAACCCTATCTCCTCTTGATAATCAGGGTCAAGGTCACTCGTACAGTAACTCCTTTGCCTGCGGGACAATTGGCAGGAGGAGCCCCAAATGACCAGGAGGGAGCCATACCTTTAGTTTTAGTGGTAGCCTTTCCAGGCGTGCTCTAGAAGAATCTCCTTACCCTCAAAAGAGCCTGAAGTTGTGGGACTAGGAAGGAAATTCCCCAGTAGGTCACGGAGATTGACAGAGAGGGGCTAATTCTACATCCAGTCCTGATTCTATCTTCCAAGGACAGAGCATCATATAATAACCATTGGTTCAAAGTACTTATTACATCTTGAAAGAAATCTCCCCAAACCCGCAGGGTGCGATCTCCAGGCTGGTACCTTAGCTGCCACTTCAAAGGACCACACCAAAATTCAGGTTGGCAGTCTCTGGCAGATTCAGGACAGCAGGACCAGTGGATCCTGGGTCACTTCCTTTGCAATAAAATCGGTCCTTCATTCTAAGGTTACTTGAGATCCCAAGACAGTTCACCAGACACTGAGGAAGCCCTTGGAGAAATGTAATGTGTGAGGCACCACAGGCAGAAAAGGCAAACACATATCTAGAATATATGTCCACAGCAACCCAGAAGAAGTGATGACTGTATTCTAGAAAAATATATCTGTGTTATAAAGGATAAAAAAAAAAAAGGCTGTGGAAATGTTCTAGATGCAACAGACTAAAGAGGCATGACAATAAACACAACACTTGATCATAGACAGGATCCTATATTGGAAGGGGCATGAACTATAAAGGCCAATATTGGGATAATTGAGAAAACTGGAATACAGATGGTAGGATAGATGCGAAGATTGTATCAATGTCAAATCTACTGAGGTCAACTGTACAGTTTTGTGGAGACGATTTTTATTCTTAGCAAACACATACTCAAGTATTTAAGGGTCCATGGCAGTGACATAAACAGCCTATTCTCAGATGATTCAGGAAAAAATAATATTATGAACACAGAGAGGAGGGGAGGGGCAGAGAGAGGCACAGACAAAGCAAGTGCCAACCAATAGGTGAATCAGAGTCCAGAACATACGGGTGTTTTCTGGACTTTTTTTTTTTTTTGCATCTACTGTGTAAGTTCAAAATTATTACCAACTCAGAGATGGGTTAAGCCCTACTTGAGTTTAGGAAACAGACCGTCACAGAGAACTTTCTCCACTCCATGTCTGGGGAATACAAGTGTGACAAAGTTCTGGCCACTGTCCTTCAGGAGCCTCTCAGTCTAGCGCAGAGGGAGAAACAGCCCCCGATTCGGGAGAGTTTGTCTCAGCGAAGCTTGCATTCATCTAGGACCGAAATTTCTCCCTCATTCATAGCAACGGACATTACCCCTCTCCCGTCTTATCAGCTCCTTCTTACTGGCCTGACCTCCTCTTGAATCGTCCCTCTCACAACTTACTACGCGTGGCCACCTTTCCACACCCGACTAATTGGATTTGTCTTTATTGCGGTTATTACCAAGAGGTCCCTGGAAACCGAATAAATCAACACGTTCTGATTTGCAACTTCCACCCGCAACTTACAGCAGTGTTTTACAAACCAACTCTGAAATTCATGCCCCTGTCAGGCCTCCAAGAACGAAGCCTTTCTCTCCATGGGTTCGCAGCAAGTGACGTGACAGGGCGTGAAACCTGAAACAGGCACTTGTCCGAAAGGATTGTTTGCTTTAAAATGGGGTTCGCCACAGTCAGGTCGTGGGCACTGAGCTTCCCTCTAGAAGTTAAGTTGTAACTCAGTTTGCAAACAGCATGTTTACTCTACCAGGAGAGTAGCCTTTTCCTCCAGCAGAGGTGAGCCTCAGGACTGGCCTCCCCACCTGTAGGCTGGGTTCAAAGCCATCTGGAGCTCACAGGGGCTCATCACTGCCAGCGAAGCCTGAACTCTGCAGACTCCATCGTCCTGTGTTGCATTTTCTTTTTCATTTTTTTAAAATGTTTTATTATTTATTTTTGAGAGAGAGAGAGAGAGAGAGACAGAGCATGAGCAGGGGCGGGGCAGAGAAAGAGGGAGACACAGAACTTGAAATAGGCTCCAGGCTCTGAGCTGTCGGCACAGAGCCCGATGGGGGCTCCAACTCAGGAACGGCGAGACCGTGACCTGAACCGAAGTCTGTTGCTTCACTGACTGAGCCGCCCAGGTGCCCCTGTTGCATTTTCTTAAAGAAATAACGTTCACTAGCATCCCCATCTGGTACAACACATCGTGACTCTCTCCTACTGTCCAAATGTTTTGTCCTCCAGCTTGCAGATGCGGACTGGGGGACTGCCCAGCCTCCATAATCATGAGAGCGAGCTCCCATAAGACGTGTCTCTGCACAAATCTCTATATATTGTCCCGGTTCTTTCTCTGGAGAGCCCGAATGACCCAGGCAGCCCCAAGTATTGCGCGTCGGAGGCTCTGCTTTCAGCAACGGCTGGGTCTCTGCTGCTCTTTTGTCGGGACCCACCCAGGCTGTGACGGACCACAAGCATGGCGGCACAACAGCAGTCCCCACCACAGTGACTGTCACAGAGCTGCGGCTCCTGGTTCCACAACGACGATTACTACTATTGCTACTACCACTACTGTTACTACCGTTGCTACTGTTGCTACTGTTACTGCTGTTGCTTGTGTTGCTTGTGTTACTACTGTTACTAGTGTTACTACTGCTACTATTACTACTGTTACTACCATTGCTAGTGTTACTACTGTTACTGCTGTTGCTAGTGTTACTATTGTTACTGCTGTTACTTGTGTTACTACTGTTGCTAGTGTTACTACTGCTACTATTACTACTATCACTACCATTGCTACTGTTACTACTGTTACTGCTGTTGCTAGTGTTACTGCTGTTACTACTGTTGCTTGTGCTACTACTGTCACTACCATTACTCGTGTTGCTAGTGTTACTACTGTTACTACTGCTATTACTACTGTTACTGCTATTACTACTATTGCTACTGTTACTATTACTGTTGTTACTGCTATTGCTACTGTTACTACCATTGCTACTGTTATTGCTGTTACTGCTGTTGTTAGTGTTACTACTGTTACTACTGTTACTGATGTTACTACTGTTGCTTGTGTTACTACTGTCACTACTGTTACCGCTGTTGCTGTTACTGCTGTTACTACTGTTGCTTGTGTTACTGTTACTACTGTTGCTAGTGTTACTACTGCTACTATTACTACTGTTACTACCATTGCTGCTGTTGCTGTTACTGCTGTTACTACTGTTGCTTGTGTTCCTACTGTTACTACTATTACTAGTGTTGGTAGTGTTACTAGTGTTACTACTGTTGCCAGTGTTACTACTGCTACTATTACTACTGTTACTACCATTGCTACTGTTACTGCTGTTACTACTACTGTTACTACTATTACTACTATTGCTACTGTTACTATTACTGCTGTTACTACTATGGCTGGAGAGCTGCCATATCCCAGACAATGTCCGAGCACTCTGCAAACACATCCATTCAAATTCTATGCTATCAACCCACGTTCCCCAACATTTTCATTTCATTTCAGGGCAGGACCCCTCTGCACACCTTCAAAATAACTGAGGGCCCCAGAGAGCTTTTGTTTATGTGGAGTTTCCATAATAGAACTGAAAACAGAGAAATTTTTTTAAATGGCTACTGAGTTTCCATAATATTTTCCATAGTAGAACTTCAAACTAAGACCGGTTTTTAAAAAATAGCTACTTATTAATTTATTTAAAATAATGAAAATTTTCTATTATCCCAATGACTCTATTTTTCAATGCAAATATATTTCAGTGAGAACAGTGGTACAGCTTTACATTTTTTACAAAACCTCTTAAATGTCTGCCTTAAAAGGAGACAGCTAAATTCTCCTACCCGCTTCTGCATTCTGGCAGTTGCCATACCACACATCATGGAGCTTTTCTGGAAAACTTCACCATATACTCATGAGAGAAAGATACTGAAAAAGGCAAATATGTCCTAGTATCACTGTAAAGAATAGTTTTCTATAGGGGCACCTGGGTGGCTCAGTCCAGTTAAGCGTCTGACTTCAGCTCAGGTCGTGATCTCACAGTTTGTGAGTCCGAGCCCCGCGTCGGGCTCCGTGCTGACAGCTCGGAGGCTGGAGCCTGCTTCGGATTCTGTGTCTCCCTGTTTCTCTGCCCTACCCTGCTTGCGCTCTGTCTCTCTCTCTCTCTCTCAAAAATTAACAAGTCTTAAAAAAAAAAAAAAAAAAAGAATAGTTTTTCCAGAGGACGTATACTAAAAATTCTTGGATTGTTGCCAAGACTCACCAGCTAATTAGTGTAACATGACTTCTACATAGTAATGCTAGTTATTATCATTATGTCTGTTTTCTAGATAAAGAAACTGAGACAGAGAGGTTGAACAGTTTGCTAAGGGTCATAATGATAGAAAGTAGGTCATAATGCAAGTATCAAACTAATTTCGTCAGAATTTGAATCCAAGCCTTAACTCCAGGGCGTTCTAGGTGTTTTCCATCCCTGCTCTTTTCCCCCACCATCAGATGCCAATGTGAAGGCAAGAGAATGGAGCTGAGGGAGGATGTTCTTCAAAAGAAGGACCCCGGAGAAGGGTGAATTGCTAGCACCTTATCTAATGTAACTAAGTGACAAATGGATTAATATGAGTCTGAAGACGTGCTTCCCCACAAAGGCTGGTATCACACATCAATCTTACGAAGCTCAAACTAGAAGATCTTTGATGTAACACCACCCCCTGATGAAACAGATGAGTCAGCGGAAACCCATGGAAACTGCTGCTTACGTCAGATTTCCCCAAGCATGGCTTCCAAATGAGATACTTAAAATAAGTTACGCATGGTCTCTACTTATTTTCTTCTCCTTCAACCCCTGGTAGTTGCCCAAGGAGCGACCAAGAGCCCCACTGAGCCTGCAGGGCCGGGAGAGCATCACACAAGGGAAACCTTCGCCTCTCTGGCAGCCATGGGTGGCTTCTCCTGTCCTCACGGTACGTTCTCCCCTTCAGTCTTCATCACTCTCTCTCCTGGTCTCCCTTGCTGATCTTTCCTTTCTAGTCCTCTTCGTGGAAACCCATGGAATTTCAACCATATGTCTGATGACCCCAAGTCTCCATCTGTAGTCTCAAATGCCCCATGAGCTTTGGACACATGACCGCAGAATACCTGCACATTTTTCCTCCGTTCTTCCACACACCTACTTGTGACCAAAACACGTCTCTCATTAAACACTCAGTTATCAAGGGGTAAAGAATTTTACCTTTTCAACAGCTTTCAAATCTGGCCAGAGGGCCGGATGATCTTCTAATTCAAGACTTCCTCACTCACATGAACCATCACAGTAGACTTCTAACCGGCCCCTTGCCTCCAATCACGTCCTTATTTAACGAGGTCCTTGTGAAGGAACAGGCACAGGCTCAGGGAACAAAAGCCTACACCCTTGTCCTCTTTCACGTCACATCCATCGTGGTCTAGTCTAAGCCCTTTTTGGCCTGAGGTAGTAGAGGAAACTGGTTATGTGGATGGGTTTTAAAGACAAATCCCCGTTCTGGTCACTGACTGTAGAAACCATAGAAAGCTAACACACCAGTACTTTGGTTTCCTCTGTTATAAAACCGAAGAGTAACTCCTAACTCACAAGGTGACTTCCAGAATTAAATCTAGAAATGGTACATTATAGAGCACATAGTTAAGTACTCAAAAAAAAGGCCATCATTATTACTGGCTACTTAAAACCCTGCAAGAGCAGGCCATCCCAACAGAAAGTACCTGGAGCTCCCTGGGATGGCATTCAAGGCCTGCCCCACCTGTGTCCTCAGCCTCGTCACTGTCTGCGTCTGCCACAATCACAGTCCCCACCCGACCCTATGGCTCTCGTAATGAATCTCTCTTCTTAGAATGCTCAGCTCACCTTTCCCGTGTGTGTTCTCTCTCCCCAGTGCCCTGGGTGCTCTTCCTGTGTGGCACTGACCCTGAAGGCCCAGGCTCAAACACAGTGGAAAGATCACACGTGTCTACGTTGTCTGCTTGGTAAAGGGCTGCTGCCCCACCAAGTACCCCCTCCTCGCCGCCCCAAGCTCCCTCTCCCCACGACGCTCCTTAGCTGGAGAGTGGTGAAGGAGGGGACCGCCCTCGTGACAATTCTTGCACACAGGCAACCAGATGTCCTCAGGACTCCAGGTACGACCCCCTAAGGTCCCTGTAACCACACTGCAGGAAGGGGTTTAATCCATCTGCAAACCCAGCCCTGAGGCCGTCCTGGTGCCTCAGCAGCACTGGTCAAAACCTGAGCTCTGTGGACTGCCCACGCTCTCCTCCTCCGTGTAGGGAGCTGGGAGTTGGCTCCTGGAGCCCAGGGCAGACTAGGAAAGGGGGCCTGCAGGTGTCCGGAGGTCACATGGGGCGGCTCATCGCTCCGGCTCCTCCCCTCCCTTCCTGAAGGGGGAGGACCCTTCCGGCAGGACTGACAGCGGCTTCCCGTCAACTGAGCCCTCAGGAGGTGGCACCCACACAGCCAGGCCACCGAGCTGAACAGGCCAAGCCCCTCGTCATCAGTCATAAATAGAAATAAAAGCCATCATCTGGTGCCGAGCACTCTCGGTCTCATCCGATCTACATAATGCCGCCTCCAGGCCGGTCGGCACAGTCCGTTTTAATGCAGCTCAGTCCACTATTTTAGGGACAGATGGAGGTATCTGCTGTTTTCAGATTAGTCTCCAGTGCCGTTCTGAAGTCATCAAATCTTTCCCTGCCCAAACTCCTACACCTTAGTGTTGAAATATTTCCTGTTTTACCACGTCCAGGAAACAGCCGGTGTCCTCTGAACAGAATCCGTTTCCAGTCAGTGGTCTGCCCTCCAGCCTGGCTGGTCAGCTCTGCTCCTTCCTCCTTCTACGAAACGCTGTCGGAGCCCCTGGCCAATGGTGGAGGCCCCCACGGCTGGCCGGTTTTGGTGTTCACGACTGCTGTTCCCCGTGGGCACCCTGCAGGTGCCGGGGGGAATACGCAGGGACGGTGTCATAGACAGGCGGACTGCTACTTGCCAGGCTTCGGCTACAGCACCGCGGAGAGGAACGGGCTTTGGTGCCAGACAGACCAGAGTTCAAATCCTAGGCCTGTTGTTGACCACCTGTGTGACCTCAGGCAATCTACGCAATCCTCTCTGAATTCCAGTTTCCGTTTCAGCAAAAACTGACCTAACTCTATCCATCTCACAGCCTTTTTGGTATAAAGATGAAATGAGATGCCCTATATATAAAGTGCCCGGCACATAATAGGCCTTAGATAAATCTCCCTTTCCAGGAGTCCTTCCCTTCAACTACAGTGGCATTAACTGGTATCATTAACATATGACTGAAAGGGTCAGACTCTTACTCAAACTGAGTCTCTTGGTGCATGCTGCTTAGTTAATCGGTGATGTAGATGAGGCCTAGACACCAACCGCCTCCTAAAACATAAGAATTTGTGCCCATGCAAACTCTCCCCCTCCCTCTTGACTATAGGGTGACCTAGCTCCTCCACTATAGTTGGAAACCTTCACATCCACCAGAAAGATTCTGCTTGAGGTCTGCCACATATGGTTGCACAGGCTGTCCACTGCACAATTAAGGAAGGGCATTCATACAAAAAACTATGTGAATAGTATCTCTGGGTGAATAGTACCTCTGGAATTTTGATCCATGGATCCCCAGAATTTTCCAAGAGGAGAGGGATACACCTTCTCTTCTTAGGTAGAGCCAACAAGAGGGAGAGATACTTCACACTGGCAGCCAGGTGTGATGCTGCAGAGAGCTGACTCACACGCTGGCCTCCAAAAACAAAGTAGAGATTGAGTGGCTTCAGATAGCTACTCAGCTAGGCAAGGGCCACATTGTAACTACCCAGTTAGTGAACAACTATGAAAACTCTACTCTGAGGGACTGTGATAGACTGTTGCAACCTCCCTGTCCCCCTGCCTTTAGGCACCTGCTCTGTGTGAACCCCAATGAGCTCAGCACAGCCCAGCCTGGACCAGAATCACCCGACTCGCTGAGCGTGAGTTGCCCGCCTGCAAAGTGATGAACTCAATAAGCAGTTATTGTTTTAAGTCAACAAGCTTTAGGGTAGCTTGTTAGGCAGCAAAAGCTGAGACAGGTACATGGTGGGTTCTGCAGAGGACCTCCTGGGACAAATGAGAGAAAGAAGAAATTCCAGAGCCCGTAATCCAGCTGGGGAGTTAAGATCTGTGCAGGTCAAGAGGCACACTGGATTACAGCCGAGAGTCAAACGAGGGTGCAGCTCTCAGCGAAGGGGAAACTTGAATTGTCCTCAAGATTCGCCACTTTGTCAACCCAGCCGACATTGCCCGTGTGTTTTACAGGGTCAGGCACTGCCCTGAGGTGGTGTGGAGCCCTGTCCTGCCACCACATCTTCTAGGTCAGGGCAGCGCTGTCACCCCCGTTTGCAGATGAGGTTAAGCAACGCCCAAATTCGCACAGGAGGAAAGCGCAGAGTCAGAGTTTAACCCCAGGCAGCCTCACTCCAGGACCCAAAGTCTGCATCCATAGTTGCCCTAAATTCAAGGGCAAGGCACGCAAAATCCCACATGCACCTTCCAAGGCCATTCTGGTAGCCTGCCTGTCAGCTGTGAGACACGTGCATCCAGGAGCCGCCCTGTCATCACATAACGAATACTTTAAACTCATCTCACTCTTCCTGCCGATGAGAGTAAATGCCAAATCCCCTTTTGAGGCACCAATTCTGGGGGCGGCAGGTAAGGAGAGGCACCGGATGGGAGCCCAGTGTCTGGAGGTGACAGTAGCCAGGTGGTGGGAGGGGGGGTGGGAGGGAACAATGCTTCCATCATCCGAGGATGGGGAAAAGATAGGCAGTAGCATTAACATAAGAGGTAAGAGGCAAGTGCTTTGACGCTGGCCTGTTGGCCTTCAGGGCAAACAAGGAAAAGGAAATCATACCAAAGTCTTTCCCTCACAAATCTCTGCACAACTAGCAAAATCGTTTCACATGTGTTATCTTTAATCTGGGGACAAAACTAGATCTGATTTCTGCTTCTGTCTGTGCTCTGCGGCAAATACAATTTTACTTCTCCATACCTATAAATAGAGAAGGTAAACATAATTCACTCACATGACTTTTGGAGGGGAGGATGTGCATACTGATGAGCCGATGTTTCACATGTGCTGGGAGACTCTCAAGAACGAAAGACCAGACACACAAGAGCAGTCAATACTTAGTGGGCAGTTACAACTGCCAAGAAGGATGCTATTTGCTCTTCCTACATTTTGTCGGGCGATCCTCTCAACAGGCTGTGAAGAAGGGACTACGAGTTTCCTCATCTTAAAGATGGGAAAGTGGGACTTACTGAGAACCAATAGCTTATCTGATGTCACAGAGCTGGTCACTTTCAGCCATTCTGTAATATGGGCTTGATTGAAACACATGATACCAAGGCTGAACGAGTGGGTTTTTGATGATTCCAAAACCAAAACCTTGTACCAAACAGACAGGAAGGATACAGAGATATCCACTCAAAACCATTGCACAGACTGGAAATATTCACAGGCTAACCTCGGGATTCCTAGCTTGAGATAGGGCTGGTCAAGAGAAGTTAGATATTGAGAAACACAGTCCCAAACCACTGAGGATAACACACAGTGAAAACGTAAAATCCAAATTAACTGGTATTGGATTTGCCTGTGTGGAACAGCAACAACAACAAAACAAAACACCCTCTTTTTTTTCTAGTATTTATTTATTTTTGAGAGAGAGAGAGAGAGAGGGAATGCACATAAGCAGGAGGGGGGCAGAGAGAGAGAATCCCAAGCAGGCTCTGCACTGTCAGTACAGAGCCTGAAACGGGGCTCAAACTTACCAACGGTGAGATCATGACCTGAGCCGAAACCGAGAGTCAGATGCTTAACCGATTGAGCCACTCAGGGGCCCCAGAACAAAAACTCTTGTTGTGACTTATACTATGTCATAAATTTATTTCTCCCTTACATAAACATAGGCACTTAAGTCTCACTGCTCTGCTCACTTACACATGTGTTTTCCATCGGGTCCAAGATGGATGCCAGAGTCTAGCCATTGTATTTGCATCCCAGCCATCAGGAAGAAGGAAAGGAAGAAAAAGGCACACTCCCTCCCTTGAAGGAGGGAAACTTCCTGGAAGTTTCACACATCACTTCCACTTATATCCCATCAGCCAGTACTCACTCACACGGATTCATTCTCAGAGGAGGAGGGGTAATATCATTTATTCCAAGAGGCCATGTGCTAAGCAAAGATGGGAGACGGGAGAAAGGAAGAAAGACTTTGGTAGCACGCTAAGCACCGTCTGTCACAGAATGACCAATCAGGGCCTTTAAGCGCGGGTCACTCCTCTCCTGTCTTTGACATCCCACCAACCCCACGTCAACAACTAGCAGCCGCTCCTCTGAGCGCCACACATCCGGTACTTTCCCCTCCTGTGGCTACAAGTACAATGTGTTGTCACCAGCTGTTCATTCACCCGCCCCCTCCGCTAGGCACACACACTTCCGGGCAGCTCTCCGATCATCTCTCCCTCTGGAGCCCCCCGTCCCAGCCCCTGACAGCCACAGACTGGTGTTCTTTGCACCTCCCAAGGCCATTGTCGGAAGCCTGTCAAAGAAAGAAGAGAAAGAAAAGAAAGAAAAGAAAGAAAAGGAAGAAAAGGAAGAAAAGGAAGAAAGAAAGAAAGAAAGAAAGAGAAAGAAAGAAAGAAAAAGAAAAGAAAAGAAAAGAAAGAAAAGAAAGAAAGAAAAGAAAGAAAGAAAGGAAAGAGAGAGAAAGAAAGGAAAGAAAGGAAGAAAGAAAGAAAGAAAGGAAAGAAAAGAAAGAAAAGAAAGGAAAGGAAAGGAAAGGAAAGAAAGGAAGGAAAGAAAGAAAGAAAGAAAGGAAAGAAAGAAAGAAAAGAAAGAAAGGAAAGGAAAGAAAGAAAGAAAGAAAGAAAGGAAAGAAAGGAAAGAAAGAAAAGAAAGAAAGGAAAGAAAGCCAAGCCTAAAGAAGGTTATCTTCTGTGCACTGAGAAAAATCATCTTTTCTAAGGAAACAGACCATCAAGACAGCCGGGGCAGATGAGATCACTGTCAGTGGAATGATATGTCACACTCACAGTGGACCACAGGAAGCACCAGGTGTGAAAACTCACTCTGACTTTGCTCTTTTTACAAACACAGTGCATCTGAACCCAGTGATTTTCTTGGCATTTACAAAAAAAGGCCATTTCTGCCTGGGGTTCGTACCAGTACAAAGCTTTTTAGCAGAGCTACAGACAAAATGACAAAGTCCCCACACTGGAGGCACTTTTGTAGAAACGTTCAATGCAGCCACACATGCCACTCCGGGAGCTCTGAACACATCTCAGCACGTCACATTGCTGGGCCATCCGTGGATTGGGGTCCCTGGGTGCGAAGGGACGGGAGCTGCCTCTCTGGACCTCAGCAAATGTGCTGGGGCGAGGCTGTGGCCCACGTCCACCAGCATTTGCCCAACATATACCATCTGTGAGCCCAGAGCCCCCATCTCCCATTCGAACGAGCACAGACACCCCAGCTCAAACACCCTCCTGACAAAAGCTGGTCGTCAGGGAGCATATATATATTTAGTAGCGTGTCCAAGGTCATAAAAAGACCAAAGACAAACATGTGTTTGAGGTCTAGAAGGACCTAAGAAGAGGGGCGCCTGGGTGGCTCAGTCAGTTGAGTGTCCAACCTCGGCTCAAGTCATGATCTCATTGTCTGTGAGTTCGAGCTCCGTGTCGGGCTCTGTGCTGACAGCTCAGAGCCTGGAGCCTGCTTTGGATTCCATGTCTCCCTCTCTCTCTGCCCCTCCCCTGCTCATACTATCTCAAAAATAAACATTAAAAAAAAAAAAAAGATGTCAAGAGAGTCAGTGCCTCCAACTCTGCCACAAATAAGCCTTAAACCCGTAAACTTGAGTGCTGTGGCCTTAGTGAGCAAACACAGGGGACATTTTCCTCTCCGGCTACTTGTACCATTCTGTCCTACTTGGCTTGTAATGTGCATCAAGGCCCAGATGACAGTCACTTATGAAACATTTCATTTCCATGGTGACCTAACTGCTGATACTGTCACAAACAATACACGTTATATAATGAAATACATTTAGATATATAAATATACTTCTATATACACACACAGGGGTAGAGATACATACGGTCTATGCGCTCATGCTCATGTAAAATATGCATACATATATTATTTTGTGTGCCTTCGATGCTGATCACTGCATGGTTTTTCTAGAAAGTGCAAGGCTGGGGGCACCTGGGTGGCTCAGTCGGTTAAGCGTCCGACTTTGGCTCAGGTCATGATCTTGCGGACCGTCTGTGGGTTCGAGCCCTGCGTTGGGCTCTGTGCTGACAGCTCAGAGCCTGGAGCCTGTTTCAGATTCTGTGTCTCCCTCTTTCTCTGACCCTCCCCTGTTCATGCTCTCTGTCTCAAAAATAAATAAATGTGGGGCACCTGGGTGGCTCAGTCGGTTCAGCGTCCGACTGTTGATTTCAGCTCAGGTTGTGATCTCACGGTTCACGATCTCGAGTCCTGCATCAGGCTCTGGGCTGACAGCTCAGAGCCTCCTTGGGATTCTGTCTCCCTCTCTCCACACCCGCCCCCACTCACTGTCTCTCAAAAATAAACACTAAAATAAAAAGATGATGATTCTATGGGCTCTGATGATATTCCAGATCAAAGTTGCCTGAAGCCTAGAACACCAGGGAACTTCCCAACTGTCTTCCTCTGAAGGTTCCGGGATACGAGCCAAATTAATAGTCCGATCTGAATGGTTATTTGGACTAGATCTCTGGAACCCAGTCTGAGTTCAGATTTTGCTGTCTGCTCTGACCCAAGTTTAGAGAAAGGACGGAATTGATGGTAAAAGCCTAGGTCTGTTTCACAATATAGATAGCCAGCCACTCCCCAGCTCCTACCACAGTCATGGTTACCGAACTATTTACATTCATCTGATCCGTGGCCCCGAGAAGCTTGAAGTGCCACTATCCATGTGAAATGCAATAAAAGTTCTCCAAGGTCAGCCATTTCCTGCATTCTCCAAGCAAGGGATGCCAGAGCTAAAGTTCTGCACACTTAAGTCCGGGTCCCCAACCATCAGGTTGCAAATCCCCGGCTCAGTCTCAGCACCCACTCTGACTGGCTGTGTCAGCACGTTCGATCCTCTCCTTCCGGAAGTCCTTTCTTTTCAGGCCCTTTTGAGTGCTGTCTGCCCAGGATTCCCCTCCTACCTGAGTGGTCCTTTGGAGGGATCCTCCTCTCCGAGCCTCTCCCCGTGACGCATTCCTGTTCAGTCCTATAGTCTGAATGAAACCATCTACAGACAGGGGCCCTCCAATTCCTACCCCACACCTCGCTTCTGGGCAACAGGCTCACAGCCCAGCTTTGCCCCTTGGATGTCTCCACCTGGACAGCCCAGGGGCCTCTCAGACTTCAGTCGTTCTACATGGCACAATGAGTATCTGAGCCTTACCCAGATGTCCCGTTGTAGGAAATGCCATACCCTCCACTCAAACCTACTTAAGCTCAACCTCAGGGTGGGGTGGGGGGGTTATTCCCGGGCCTCTCTTTACCCCAAACTGCACACTGAATTCAGCAACAAGCCCGGTCAACTCTGCCTCGAGAACATGTCCCAGCCTCATCCATTCCCCCCGGCATCGTGACTACCAGCCTAATGCAAGCCACCAACCCGTCTGCTCTGAACAACGGCCTCTTCCTCCCCACTGAGCCCCCTGTTCTGATTCCCACCTTCCTTAAGTGCATTCTCCCCTCAGTGAGACAGCAATGTTCTAACAGTGCAAACCAGCTCTCTCTTCTGCTTTCCCCCTTCGGTGGCCCCCAGGCGCTGCAAGAATAAAGCTAACATTCACGAGCGTGTTGAGGGCTCTGCGATCCGAGCCTGCCTCCTGTCCGATGTCCCCGCTTTCTGCCCTGCTCCAGCACAAACCCATATCCTCCCAGGCTCTCTAGATTTCCAGTGTCTTCTTTCTGAGCGCCTCTTCCACTGGTTCTTTGCCAATGGACCACGGCTCACCGTTTGGGGCACAGCATCACCTTATCAGAAAGGCCTGTCCCGGCCACCCCGGGTGACATGCTATGTCACTTTGCCCTGTTAATCCGTGCTCTTCACGGATTACCTGGCTTGTTTGTGACTTATTGGTGGCCTGCCTCCTGTACCCAGTGTCTACTCCATCAGAGGGAGTCCTGTTTCCCTCCTTTACTGCTCTATCCATGCCTAGCACGGTGCCTGGCTCACAGTAGGTGCTCGATAATTATTTGTTGAGTGAGTGATGTCAGGCACCTAAAACAAACAAACAAACAAACAAACAAAAACCCACCCAGGTCTTTTGTTCTTCCTCCTCACACTACATGGTGGGCATTTCTTTCAATAAATTCTCCTAGTATCTCATTAAATGGTGTTTTATTCACGCAGTGAAGATAAATGGGACAGTTTACTATTGAGGGTACATTATAACAGAGCCATTAACAGTTATTAATTATATACCACTTGGCCCCCCTTCATGGCCCCGGGAGGCCCCAGGAGAGCATCCGTCACACCCCAGATGGGCATCCCCACTTACAGCCAAAGTGGCAACGTGAAATGAGCTCTCCTACCAAGTCACAGGGACAAGCCCCACAAAACAGAAAACACCCCTAAAATGGGCTCTATCTCCCTGAACCGGCCTTGACCTGGGCAGACTGGAGCGTCTCCTTGTGGCTCCCCGGGGACGCGGCATGTGCTGCCCTCTTATGGTTTGGGGCTCCTACCTCACAAGGTTCCCAGCGGCCCTCTCCCCCCCTCACCTGTGCTTTCTGACGCGCTCATTTCTGCCCCGTCCCTGATGCAGGCTCTCCCTAGCCCTCACCTGGCTGTCCACCCTGCCTCTCGTACCTCATCCATGTGCATCCAGAATTACCTTCCTAAAGGACAAAGGACACCTCTTCCCTCACCTCGGTCAGTTTAATATGTGTCGAGCGAGGTGCAGTGGATGTCAAGGAGGAATCAGAGACGGCCCTGTCTTCAAGGACGACAGTGTGACGAGTGCTACTGGCTGCCCCAGTCTTTCTCAGGCAGCCCCTGCTCAATTATCCAGCCTGGTTTCTGGCCACACAACCCACCTGAGCCACTCCATTTGCTCTGCCCCTCACTCCCTGTGTCCCTAAAGCCTCCATCCAAACCCCATCTTGTGACTGTTACCAACCTTTTTTTTTTTTTTGCAAGTGTACTTATTTGAGTGAGACATGGCACAAGCAGGGGAGCATCAGAGAGGGAGAGAATCCCAAGCAGGTTCTGCGCCATCAGCACAGAGCCCAATGTGGGGCTCGAACCCACGAACCGCAAGCTCATGACCTGAGCCGAAACCAAGAGTCGGACGTTTAACCGACCCAGCCACCCAGGCGCCCCGGTGTACCAACCTTTCAATCTGGGCTAAGTCCCCTTCCTTCTCTGATGTCCGGTGGTTCCTCAACATAATGCTGCTGAAGGTGTTTTCTGGTTGCTTCCATTGTGCATTTTATTTAAATCGTGTGTTTTCTTACCTGTCTGCCCCACTCCGTGATGGGTCTGGAGGGCAAGTCTGTATTTGAATCCCCTGTCTCCCCGGGGGGCTTCCACAGGGTCTGGCAGGAGGAAAGCCTCAGTAAGAAGCGTACTCAGTAAATGAGCCACAGGACTACGGAGCGCAGGAGGACGGGATTCCTCCCCTTGGTTATTAGGTCGGCCCCGTAGCTCTGGCTGGAGCCCCTCAGTTACTTAAAGCATGTGCCCCATCTGGAGAGCTCCCCCGCTCCCTGCTTGGGTCGAAAACACCACTGCTCAAGCTCTCCAAATCACTACTCGGAAGCCTGCCTTCAGTGATGAAAGGCACCGGATCCCCATGCTGGGCTCATCAATTCTACAGCAGGTGAACCTTTCCAACGTGATGCTATTTAACTGCAAGAAAAACATGTGTGTTCCCTAGAAACCTGCTCCACCCATGTGTGCATCCTGGGAGACCCTCACTGTGGCAGGACTGGCATTAGGGGAGGGGGACTCCCCCATGAGCGCACCGAAGACAGCCTCGAGCTCCCCTCAAGCTTCTGATGGGGGTTTTTGGATACAACAACATTCTACGGTTCTCTTAACCCTGTAGTTTCCGAGGAAACAGGCCTGAGTCTGCACCTCAGCCCAGGCTGATGTGAGTTTCTTTACCCACAGTTCTACTTTGCTTTGAGCCCATCAAAACCCCGTGTTGCTTGAATTTTAGCTGAATCCTACCATTTCCCCAAGTCTTATTATAGCCTCCCCACTTCATTTGTGTGATGAGGTCCTCCTTGGACCCCCCCCCCCCCCCGGAGCAACCCCCCCCGGCCTCATCGTCAGCAAATCTCACTGTGAGCTACACATTTTTCCCTGGTGATCTTTAGCTTAATTATTTCCGACATTCCAGGGAAAGCAATCCCTGAAAGTACACAGGAATATCGCAGAAGGTGAAGCATTCCCTCGGTACAAGAGACAGGATGCAAGACTTATTATATACAATATTTTATTGTAATATACCGGGGGGGTTGGAGTCTGCGTGGAAGTCCAGTTCCCCGGCTTACTAGTAAGCAGGGTGTTGCTCAAGTTGTCAGGTGTCTGTTACCTTGATTCTGGGGTGTTGTGGGGATTCAATGAGATAATGCCACAGAAATGCCTCTTACGGTGCCTGTCCTATATTAACCACCCGATAATGTTAGCTATTCCTATTTGTAAACTAGACATGGATATGGACTGTGAAATGGAAAAAAAAAAATCATGAAAAAATAAAAATAGCAGCTCTGCTTAGGTCGTAGGATTTGGGTGGTTTTCTTTCGTATTCCATCTTGTTTTCCTTTTCTTCTGCCGTTTCCTCTTTCTCCTGGGCACACCGCTAAACCACAGGCCTGCTGCTTCTGCAGATGTCCCGTCACAGTGAACGCAACCGTGTGGCTCCAGCCAAAACACCTGCGGTCAGGCGTGGTCCTGTCTCTCCCGCCTCACATCTAAATGAGTAAATCCTGTTGGCTCTTCCGTCAGAACACCACTATTCGTCGCCACCTTCACCTCTGCATTCTGATGCAGTTGACCATCACCCTTGCCTTAGTTACTGAAACTGCACCCTGACTGGCCTTCCTGCTTCCCCCACCATTCCACTACTGAGCACGCTCCATTCAGCAGACATGAAGAGCCTTTTAATGTATAGATCCTACTGCGCCCCTCGTCTGCTCAAAACCCTCCGATGACACGCCCCTCACCACAATCTTTATGACGGCTTACACGGTCCTACACAATCTGACCCTGGTTACCTCTCTGAATTTCTCTCTCTTCACACCGGCCACACTGGCTTCTTAGCTCTTCTTTGAAATACCATGGGTGCTCTACCTCAGGGCCTTTGCACATGCTGTTCCTTCTTCCTCCAGATTTCCACATGGCTCACTCCCTTACTTCCTTCAAATCTATGCCCAAATGCCACCTTCTCAGAGATGTCTCCCTGACCATAGTGTGCACACACACACACACACACACACACACACACAAATGGCAAGTTCTCCCACCCCCACTACACCCTATCTCCAGTCTACTTCTTTCCTTCATAGCCTCTATTGCCATTGGACATACACCATATTTAACTTTCTTTTTGTTTATTTCTTATCCCTGCCACTAGAAAAAAAGGTCCCACGTCATCAGGGGCTTTGTTTTGTTCACTGCTGTATCTCCAGCACATAAAACAAAGTGAACATAAAATAGACATTCAATTAATACTTTTAATGAGTTGTATGCAGGAAATCAAGGTGTTTATGGGCGTTATTGAATTGCCATGTGCTCCTGAGTAACAGAGACAATATTCTTTTTCTTTGTGATCACATAAAACAATAGAAAGAATGATTTGTCTCCCAGCCACATCAGGACCAGGGACTTTTCAGCTGCTGCTTCTGCACAAAACAGCAGTGGCCTTTAACGAATCCCCAGAGGTCATGGGCTCACATGTCTGGGTTCACACGCACACACACCCTGCCATACCATAGTCTGTAGGCAAAAAGCTCGCAAAAGGGGGTAGGCAGTCTATTCCCAGGCCACAGCCAGCAGCAGCTACAATTAATGCTATTTTAAGAACTCTGTATCAGCTTGCTCCATGACCCTGAAGAGCTGCGCTTAGTGTCTTCGTGCAGAGACTCTCAAAGAACAGGCCCAGATGAGCAGCAGGAGCCGCGTCTCCTGGGAACTTGCTGGAAATGTGAATTCTTGCACCCGCTTCGGTCCCGCTGCCTCGGAAGTTTTGGGGGATTGGGCCGGGCCCTCTAGATTTTACCAGGCCCTCCAGGTGCTTCTGACGCACTGAAGTTTGAGAACCGCTGCCTTAGTGGGTAAACAGGAGCATATGAGAAGACCAAAACGTGTAAAAAGCATGTAAAATTGTCAAGTGCCATGTTAAGTCTAATGTCGCGTTCTGACTTGAATGTATCAGGCTGTATGAAAGTGCAGTAGCATCGGGAGGTGAGGGGAACTGGCTCTCAGGAGAGCAGAAACCCTATTGCTTCCCCCTCACTGATCTCTTACCCCCACCCAGCTGTTCCTGTCGGGCTGGTGTGCAATGAATTCACAGTGTCACCAGCTTCCCAAGGAACCGGCATTTCTGCCATATCACAGCAACCACTTATCACTGCCTGTACTAATTGGCCTGCCCTTGTCGGGTCCTTTAAGAATCACAGGGACCAAAGGGGCCCTGGAAATTAAATCGCCTTTCACAAGCTCAGAGCTGTCTCAGACCCACCCCCACCCCATTCCAGCCTCAGCATATGGGAAATATGGGACACCACGGGAGCGGCATGAAAATATAGGCCACTGCCGAAGTTTGTGGGAGGAAAGACAGAACCCAGGCCTTCTGCTCTAGTCACACTACATTTTTAGCTCATAGTGAACAGGGACTTTTGTGGTTAATGATGTCATCAGCATCCACCCACACCGCTTCTGGACCCAGGAGCCAATGTTGCTGAAGAATGTCACACGATCGCCCTGAGTAAGGCGTAGGTTCTTCCTAAAATGTCACTCCTTGCTCGATACCCACAATGCCTTCCTACTGCACTTAGAATAAAATCCTCAAATCCTCAACAATAACAAAAAACCCAGTTCAAAAATCAGCAAGGGGGGAGGGGGCGCCTGGGTGGCTCAGTGGGTTAAGCATCTGACTCCGGCTCAGGTCATGATCTCACGGTTCGTGAGTTCGAGCCCTGCGTCGGGCTCTGTGCTGACGGCTCGGAGCCTGGAGCCTGCTTCAGATTCTGTGTCTCCCTCCCCCTTTGCCCCTGCCCTGCTCATGCTCAGTCTCTCTCTGTCTCTCAAAAACAAATAAACATTAAAAAAGAAAAAGAAATCAGCCAGGGAGATAAATAGACATTTCTCCAGAGAATATACACAAATGGTCAATAAGCATGTGAAAAGATACTCAATGTCACTAATCATTAGAGAAATGCAAATCAGAACCATGGTACGATACCACTCCACACCCATTACTATGGTTACTATTATTTAAAAAAAAAACACATTGTAAATGTTGGCGAGAAATTGGACCGTTTGTACATTGCTGGTGAGAATATCAAATGGTACCAGCCATTATGGAAAACAGTATGGTGGTTCCTCAAAAAATTACACATGGGATTACAATATGACCCACCAATTATTCATAATATACACCCACAATAATTGAAAGCAGGGATGCAAACACATATTGGTAACACCACTGTTCAAAGCAGCATCAAACAAAAAGGTGGAAACAACTCAAATATCCGTTGACAGATGAGAAATGGATAAACAAAATGTGGTATATGCATGTAATGGAATATTACTCATTTGTAAAAAGGAATGAAATCCTGATACACAGTACAACACAGATTAACCCTGAAGACATCATGCTGAGTGTAACAAGCCAGACACAAAAGGACAAATACCGCATGATTCCTCTTATGCAAGTTTCCTAAAGTAGTCACATTCATAAATAAAGAAGGTAAACCAGTGGTTACCAGAACTTGGGAGGAGGAATGGGGAGCTAGTGCTTAATGGATAGTCTCGGTGTGGGAAGATGAGAAAGTTCCAGAGATAGATGGTGGTGATGGTTGCACAACAATGTGAATGTACTTCATGCCACCAAACTGTATACTTAAAAATGGTAAAAATGATAAATTTGACATCATGAATATTTCACCACAATAAAAAGTTTTAAACCTGACATCCTCTCCTAATTGGACCTCTGCCCATTTCTTCACCACTCTCTCACACCACTCTCTCCCTTGCTTCAGCCACTCCATTCTTATTTCAGCTCCTCAAACATACCGAGCTCTTTCTCGCCTCAGAGTCTTTGCACGTGTCTTTTCTTCTGTCAAGAATGTTCTTCCCACAATTCTTTGCAGCTATAAGTTCTTCTATTCCTTTGAATCCATGGTGGAAACTTGCTAGAGGTTCAGCAAGCTGCTTCACCTTCCTCTGGGGGGCAGAGGGAGACTTTACCTCCCAGCCTCCCTTGCAGTTAGATGTGTCAGATGATGGAGGGCACAAAAAGCAGCCATCATTTACGGGCTTACCAGCCCCTCTGAGGAAACCACACTGCAGAGGAGCACGGTGACCTCTGACAGGTGTGTTGAAAACTGAGGAGCCACAAGATGGAAGGGGCCAGGGTCCCTGAATCACTGCAGGGAAGAGTCACCTGCCGATTAAATCATTTGGATTTTATGTGAATGAATTAAAAAAAAAGTCTCTGAGCCATTACATAATCTGGAGTATTCCTCTTATGGTTAAAACACTAATCTTTATTCTCAGGGGTATTCTCTGTCCCAACGACAGAAAGCTTTACCCCTCCACCATTCTCTGGATCACTGTGTTGTTTCTCATCCTCTTTTTGCATTTTGTAATTTATTTATTCATTTTAACACAGTGATGTTGGCATGTCTCTCCCACTAGATATGCAAACTGTGCGTCTGGATTGTTACCCTAGTTGCCGCTGCCTCATACAGCAGGACACAATAGCACAACCTGCACGAATGGACAAAGGTCTCAATTCCAGCCTAGATGTCAGTGGCACTTGTCCCTTCTGTCAGACTCTCCTCTGCACTCATGCCATTTTACAGAACGTGTCTTCACCAGTCCTCTCCTTGATGGTCATCCCTTAACGGCAAACCGTTTAACACGCTGTTTCATAATGCTGCAGCTCGTGGCCCAGCTGTCTGTCCCCCTCACACTGAATTTGTCCACGCGTGTATCTGCATTCCCAGTGCCTAGCATGTAGGAGGCAGTCAACAAAAGGATGTGAGACTGATTTAATCTCATGGCAGAGGCAGAGCACAGAATGCAGCATTTGCAAAGTTTGGCCTATTCCTCGTCTAGACGAGTTTCATGAGTCACCGCACCCCAGGGATGGAGCGTAGTCTGGAAAGAGCCCCGGCGGGGGGAGCAGGAGACATGGGCTCAGAGCCCACTTAGTCTCTAGCTCACTGTACACCCTCTGGCAACTCACCTTATCTCTCCCAGACTCAATCTCTTATCTGTAAAAAAAAGAAAAAAAAGGGGGAGGGGGGATTTGGGCTAAACAGCATTGAAAGACTTTTAATTTTAAAATGACATTATTTAAATCCAGGAAGCCAAAGAAGAAATCGAGAACAGTGCTCTGTGCAAAGTCAGAAGCCACTAACCACATGCGGTGATGGGGTGCTTGAAATGGGGTTGGTCCAGAATGAAATATGTGGTAAGTATGAAATGCACACTGGATTTCAAAGATTTAGTATAGGGGGAAAAAAAGTAAATATCTCAATAATTTTTATATTGATTACAGGTAGAAATGATAATATTTTAGATGTAAATTTAATATATCTTTAAGACTAATTGTACACACTTCTTTGTACTTCGTTTTTTTAAATTTTTTTTAATGTTTACTCATTTTTGAGAGAGAGGGAGAGAGAGCATGAGCGGAGGAGCAGAGAGAGAGAGAGAGAGAGAGAGAGGGAGACACAGAATCCGAAGCAGGCTCAAGGCTCCGAGCTGCCAGCACAGAGCCCAATGTGGGGCTTGAACCCACAAACCGTGGGATCATGACCTGAGCCGAAGTCAGATGCTTAACCAACTGAGCTACCCAGGTGCCCCTGTACTTCTGTAAATGTCATTACTAGAAATTTTTGAATCACACATGCGACTTGCGTTGCAGACCGCACCATTCTGTGCCACCGTTTATACTGTAATCCAGCTACACAATCCAAATTAAATGCATAGATCATTGTTTCTACATCCTTTCTTGAGTTTCCCAGATTCATTGTCAAACAAATCCAAAAGAGGTGTACCAAAGTATAGGTATCTGTAATGGGACTCCATTAGAAATGTGTGCCCATGTAGACAGTACCCAGTTCTGTTTCATAACCAGTCTAAGTCAAAACTATTAGTGAAAAGGAAAACACCTTAAGCAATGGAAAAACTGTAAGGCTGACACAATCCTGATGTGGACCGTGAATGATCCCAGAAAAAAGGATACCTTTTCTAGATAGGGGGTAGCCCTACTTGCTCTCCCAAGTCCCAGATGGCATATCTGTGTTAGGGGAAAGCGAGGACAATATTGACCTTGTGTTTCACTGATTTCAGCAAGGACCAAAGTCTGAGCGGAGCTGAAGCCTGGGACCAGGGAGAATTACAGAAAAGAGGAAACAGTGATAAGAAGTGTGGGTGAAAATAAGTGTTCATATGAGAAATGAGAAATTTGAGGGAAGCAGACAGGGACCAGGGAGAGAAACAAGGAGAGAGATGGGGGTGGCTCGCAGGATCACCAGCATCAGCATCGCCTGGGAACTTGAGGGAAATACAAGTGGTCAATATGGCAGCACTTTATCTCCTAATGGACACTTGTCCCTCTTTGCAGAGTCTTGGGGAAATGCTCATCTAAGCCCGGGGTTTCTGAGGAGTGGATCTCAAAGCTTTCCATGGTAGACCTGCCAGCCGGTTACTACCACACGTTCTCCTCTACATCAGTCCTCCTCCCCAACCTCCCCACGGGGCCGCTGGGATTTCCTGAAGAAATGGAGGAGGAAGATTCTCTGCTGGCTGCTTGGGGCCTTAACTGCCAGCAATGTCTTCCTCCCATCTTTCTACCTACCCTACTGCCTCCCCCAGGACCTTGTTACCTTCGCACAAACGCTGACACGTAAAACTGAATCTGACGCTTTCCGAATGAGTTGCTCGGACACTGAAAACATGATGTTAAAAAAAAAAATTTCCTCTGGATGTTTTGTAGTATCCTGATCTCAGCAATCAAGCACCAAAGGTGATGTGGATGGAAAGCAATACCCGCCCAAATTGGGTTTTAATAGAGACGAGGCCTGTTTTAATCCTCAATCCTGTCCTGAATGGAAGTGCAGTCCCAATGTAACACGAACGGAGAAATGAAGTCCTTCCATGAGAGAAAGTCACCTCTTCAGGGAAGTCCGCCCCTTTCAATCAGGCCCCCTACTCTTAATCCTTCTCTTCACTTTTTTTAACAATACTGTCCACAATAGTAAATTATGTGTGTTTGTCTATTTCCTTGTTTAATATAGGTTTCTCCTATCCAACCATAGCTCTTTGGGAGCAAAAACCTTGTCCATATTTTTGCTTCTGTATCCCCAAGGTGCCTGGTTCATATTGGGCACTCAGTAAACATCTGCTAAAGGAAAAACACATCCAAGAAGATTGTTATAATTATGAAATAGGTACAAGACTTAGTTATCCACTTGTTTCTGAAAAGAACACTGGGTCTATAGAAGTGTGACAGCCAAGAGGAGCAGACAACTGAGAGAAAGGGCCAAGATCATGGAAGTTTTGGCCTCATTTTGTCTGCAATAGCTTGAGAGGTGGGCCAAAAAGGCTGTGAGTGGAAATCAGGGCCAAAATCCCACCTGGCATGAAAGGGAAGGGAAGCACCCTAGGTGCAGTCATAACTAAAAAAGAGAGGAGAGAAAAACTCCAGGAGTTGAATTTAAAAGAAAAGCCAACACTGATGGTGAAATTTCCCAAAGGCAAATTAAAAAACAAAGTCCTTCCCGCACCAGGTCTAAGTTGGGTCAATTCATAAATGAGACTCTCAGGTATTTCTTTGATCTTCTTTTCCAAGGCCGCTTGGACAGCTCTTGCCCATAACTTCTCAATCCACGCAGTGTTGTGATCTAAAACCCATTTACCACACTTCCCAGTGACCATGTTGACACCACACAGCTAATCTCCAGGAATTGCCACGTTGAGGACAGACAAGGCACCAACAGTGATGTCTACCACTCATCTACTCCACTTCTACCAGAACCTTCTCGCCCAAAGACACCAGAGGAGTGGGCATAAGAAGATACATGTCAAAAAACCCTCAGCAAACAGCTTATTTTCTCCTCAGATCTACAATCCCAATTGTTCTGCTGGCGGCATTAGTAGGCCACTTCTCTTGTCCTAAATAAATAAATAAGCTTTGCAGAAATGAACAGATGGAGGAAAATTTCAAAGCAGCATGTGGGCGTTTCAGGCTCAAATCCCATTAACAGATAGCAGGATTTATAACAGCAGCTCCCACACAGAGCTTTGGAAATTTTAAACTTGGGTGTAATAGACTGGGCCCCTCCTCCCCCAAATTGTCTGCATTGAATTCAGAGACATGATGTTCCCTCACTTGGGTTGATCCCCTTTCTCCAAGCTAAAGAATTCACGTTGCCACTCATGAAGTACACGTTAGGAGCACAATGGTGGGAAAGGGACCCACCGTGGGCAGCACCAGGTGGCATCATTTACTCTCCTTCTTTGTTCTTTCTCTTCCAGGAGAGTCATCCGATTTCTGGAGGCGTGGCGGGTTGATTGGGGTACACTGGAACCTGACTCAAAGGAATGAATACTACAAGCATGGGTGCCGTCAGGAGCCCAAAGCACATGGTTGCTGTATTTCAACAAAACAGGAAAACAAAGACCCAAGTTGACATCAAAATATTGAGGCACCACCTAGCACTATACCTAGCAAAAGCATCAACACGGTTAAATGTAGGAGTGCTGGCAACACTGACTCCATCTCTGGTCCACCATCGTGTTCTCCCCTCTAGCATATAGATGGTGTTACTTTAGATAACTATCCTGTGGCCCCACCAACCATGCCCCTCACTCCATAAAAGCTGGGGATTAAGGTCCAGACTGGGCAGAGAATAGCTGTGTAGTACAGTCTGGATCGTCTGTCTGCCCATATCTGTCAATAAGTTAACCTGAATAAAACCATGTACATGGCATGGAGTAGCTTGTTTTGTTTTTCAGTATTAAAGTGCCCTCTCAGTCTGGGAGATACATTACTGACCTTCCTCCACCTTCTAACAGTTAAGAGACCACCCAGCAAGCAAAGCGAGGGGATCACTCCAAGATCATCAGAAAAGAGCCCTGGTAGGCACTCAGAAGTAGATGGAGGAGACCCCAGGGATCCCTGGCTGGCACAGGAAGGATGTGTGGACTGTGTTCACAGAGGGAGCTGTTGAGCAGAAGCTGTTGTTAATAAAACCCATTCTTGTTTCATGTCCCCCCTCAGACGGCTATAGGAGCAGAAACCTGAATTGCCTTAGGGTAGAAAGGAAGGTTCCTCGTTAATTCATTGACCTGTTCGGAAACTCAGGATACTTGGGGATAAAAAAAATCCATAATGGTCATGATTCAAAGTTGAAGAAAGCCTGTAAGATTTCCTTCTAGCCTCATAGTTTCACATATGTCCCTTGGAATGACTGTCTCCCGAAATGCCAAGCGAAACAGTGTTATGGCCGACTGTGAGGCCACGAGGGCATAGTAACAAGAGTCAGCGTTCCAGGCACGTCTGCTTTTACACCCAGTAAAACCAGCATCCAGGCTACATACTGATATACAGAGGGTTCCATCCTATTTCAGGTTAAACTTCCTCAAGGAAACTTTCCCTGACTCCAGTCTCCCTGCTAGATGATCCCAGAGCACCCCGGTTCTTCCTTAGGGCATTTTACCTACCAGTAATCATGCATTTAATTAGCTGCCATTATGTACTTAATGTCTGTCCTTCCTACTAGACTGTGAGTTCCGTGAGACTGTAAAACATGTCTATTTTTCTCATCCTGTATCCCTAGAGCTTAAAAAATATATGTCAACCAACTCTGTACTAACAGCCAAGAATAGTGTAGGCATTATTTCTTAAATAAAGAACTGAATGAATAAATGAATAAATCAATAGCATTTCATTAAAGGGGGGATGATTTACGAGGTTTCTTCAAATAGGGAAGCACTTTGTGTGAAAAGATAGAGCACAAACCCCTAGTCCTAGACCATGGGATCCAAAAAATGTTAACAGAATTTGGTGGGCTGGTTGGTTCAGGTCACTGACCTTGACATGTTTCAATAAGAAGCCTCGGGTGAAGGTGGTGAGTCAAAAACTCAACTTCAATGTTTGTCAAATGCATACTTCTCCAATTTAGTGTATCTTCCGCAGCTCAGGGTAAGCAAAGGCTATCTTGATATGTTTTGCTGAACTGGATTCATCAGGGAAATTAAGATATCAGCTTCTAGCAATGATCACTTTTGGGTTTAGTAAGCCTGATGGGTATTGGTCAAGAATTCAGGATGCACACCGCACTGTATAAATGACATTGAGTCCCGAGGACCACAGGAGTCCTCGAAGGAATTCATTCCACACCAGCACACATACACACTATTTACTAGGCTATATTTATGCTAAAAGGTCTAGAACATGGTAGTCCTAAAGATGTTAGCTGATTATAGCAAATGCCCTATATTCATCATGTAACCTTGACTTCCTGCTGTATTCTGGGTAAAATCAATCAGAGTTCCAGTTGGATGTAGACAGACAATTGACCTACCCGCAAATATTAAACTCACTGGGTTTCAGTGAGGCTGTTGTGTCTGATTTAACAGGAAGTATATGCATCTCCTTAGTCACCCACGTCTGCTCTATGGCAGTCATAAAACCAGGTATCAGTGTCCTGGGTTCTGATTGGTAGAATGCATCCTATAAATACAGTACTCTCATGTAAGCTTAAGAGCAAAGTTTGACAGTCCTCATCTTAAACCATGTAAACTCTCCTATATCCTCCTATCATCCAGGAGAGAGGAGTACCCCCAAGAAAGTCTAGACTTCCCACCTGTCTTGGGGTGACAGGCTACCTGTGAAATAATGAGCATTTATGATTGTGGACGTAAACAAGATATTATTTTACTTATACAGTTGCCTCTCAAGGAGGAAATTCTGGATTCAAGGAGGTCGATTCTGAAATGTTTTCCTTTTTTTTTTAATCTTTATTTATTTTTGAGAGAGAGGAAGACAGAGTGCAAGTGGAGTAGGAACAGAGAGATAGGGAGACACAACATCCAAGGCAGGCTCCAGGCTCTGAGCTGTCAGCACAGAGCCCGATGTGGGGCTCGAACTCACCAACCGTGAGATCATGACCTGAGCCAAAGTCAGACACCCAACCAACTGAGACACCCAGGAGCCCCTGAAATGTTTTTCTGACCAGCAAGAGAACTTACGTAGTTTATATTATTGTGACCGGTAAAACCAGAGAAGTTTAGTTACTAGTGATTAAGTGAAATTTCCTATGACAGAGTTTATAAGTTTAAAGGAACAAACCAAGTTTCCTTTAACAATTATCTTTCAACTTTGAAGTTTATGCAGGCTGATGATTTTAGGTTTCAACCTTGGATAATAATGATCCAAAAAAAAAATAATCTCTGAAGGAAAAGCCAGATCTCACCTAAAGGAGTCTATGCCCTTCATTCATCAAAATTTAGGAAGAATCATCTTTATATCTACAAAAGTCAGAGCATGTGAAAATTTAAACTAAAAGACAAGATTTCTTCCCTTGACTGAGGGTCATTGGTCCATTGTATTTTAAGAACCACCAAATATAAGCATTGCTTGATTCAATCTTTCTTATCTTGCTGAGAAATGGAATTGCTTAGCCCTGCACTCTGAATTCTTGAACCAGTTTTATCAATAAAGTTCATTCCATTTCAAGTTTTGACCCCATCAAAGCCATCACAACCTTATTTCTTATTCTTACAACTTTATTTCTATATCTTCTAGTTTTAACCAAGACTGAAATAATGCAATTTTAAGTTGATCTTTTTTTTCCACAGGCTAGTTTTAATTTAATTTGAGGAAACAATGGAGACATGATATTTACACCCTAAGGGCTCTAGAACAGTTTGTACCTGCTATTTTAAAAAGAGCTGCAACATTGTATTTTCCACTAATTAACCTGCATAGCATGACTTTCTGGAAAAGTCTTGCTTGACTTTCATGTGGCATCAGGAGAGCTGAGGAAGGAGGCTAAGTGTCCAGCAATGATCTAGGGAATGCTTTGTTGGGCAGTGCAGGGATAGTAGGGAAAAGGAAAATATATTGAAAAGTATCAAGCTGCGTTTTACACTCAGAAGAAAATTGTGTAAGAAAGGATCCCTGGAACCCAATCAATATACTGCTGTGTTGGCTGGATGGCTTCCTGTCTCTCTCCAGGAGAGCAGTATTCTGATGATCATTTTCCATCAAAATGTCCTGATTTTCCATCATTCTGTTCATTCACAGTGCCAAGCCTAGCAATGTATATGAACTTAGCCTCCTTCTCTTTACCCTCTCTTATCGATGTCCCTTCTCCTCATTCCTCACACGACTCAGATGTCTCATGCTATCGTTTTCCCTCTTTCATCCTTCCAACAAAATCTAATCTCAGGAAGTGATCGGATAAACTCATGCACGTTTAGGTAGACATGCCTGAAAGCAGATGAACTGGTCACCCCCCACCAGGTACCCTTGCTCTTTGATAAAAGAACAGGTTTAGGTTAAAAGAATGATCCTCTGCTGGTCAAATTTCAGGAGTCCTTGATATATGGTGGCCAGGAATGGACATCCTGGTGACTCTGGCACCACACTTCAGGAGGCCCCATACTCTATCATCCTCATGTTGACTTGTCTGGTATCCATTTCCCTCACCAGCCAAACTCACAGTGTTATTAGTTACATCAGCTTTGAAGTTCCCTCTAAGATCCCGAAGACTCCAAGTTCTGGCATCATAGAAGAAGGACAGCAAGAAAAATCAGCTTCCTAAGTTTCCTGGATTCTAATCATGGCATAATCAGTCGCAGAACTGATGACGTCAATGGTTCCCTCCCTTTCTGGAGAAGAGTGGAAAGAAAGCACGGGCCTGGGGAAAGTGACTGTAAAAAGAAAAGTGTTGAGGTCTTACAAAATGTGGTTGTCATCTTCAAGGCCAGGGGTCAGGAAGGAAGGAAGGAAGGAAGGAATCACTTGAGTACTTAAATCTGCATCAACAAGACAGTGATAAAAATGACGCTATGACCACAAGCAGCAGGCTTAACTGACCCATCTGCTGGGCTCTCCATCCCAATCAGCAGCTGTTCTAATTCAGTGGCTGGCGGTCTACCACCAAGCTCACGCGATGATGTGCCAGGCTCACAGCTGCACAGCTGATGATGTCATGCCAGGAGCTGGACAGCCACCTCCCCTGCTGTGGAACACTGCCTACAGCAGGCTGAGCGAGGCTGGCAAGGCCGGCCAGCCGGCTGTATCTGATGTCGCTGCTGTGGATGGAGCCCACCTTTCTTTTGCCTCCACCCATCGAGTCTGGGCTTCAAAAGAAATGAAGATACAAATTCAAACAGTACAAAAACGAGAGGATTTAGCACCACGTCTTGCCCCATGCAATGAGGGGACTTTCTCGTAGGAGAGTCCTGAAGGAGGTTCGATGAAAAACGTTTGGTTCATTTTCATGAAAACATGAAGCTTCCTTTCTTTATGTAAGATATGTAAGTGGGGGTTACTTTGTTTGTAGCAGCTGGTACCAGGCAAACACGTGAAAGAAAGTTAGTAATAAACACATCTGAGTCCATTTTCTTTTAAAACTTTAAAACAGACCATCCTTGTGGATGTATTCTGGGCTTAACTTCACTTGGCCAACTATTGTGTTATGAGCCACATCAGAAATAATGGCCTCCCACCCCCGGCTCTCACTTACTGGATAATTACCAAAAGGGGAATTTCTGAATGAAGTTCCAGTCACTTATTCAGTCCTAACAAGTGAAGGGACTTTACCAGGGCAGCACATTCCCACGCACTACCTCATCTGATCTCAGAAAGCTTGTGATGAAGGCAGGAGAGATGAGTTTAAGTCCTACAATACACAGAAACAACAACAAATGCTCTATGGTTACCTCAAAATCACAGTTACCAACTTACCAACTTAACAAAACTAGATTTATAACACAGGTTATCTCACTCTCTCTCCAGAACCATCCACCACACCAAGCTGCTTCCCCAAGAATTTTTCAATCTGGCAGAATGTAAAAGAAATGCAAAACAATAATAATAATAATAATAATAATAATAATAAGACAAATCTTTGAAATATGCCTCATGAACAGCACAGTTAATAGAAGTCAAAGGACATCAGCAGAAACAAAGCCAGTGGAAGGCTGAAATCACACAAGAAGAATTCACGAAGGACACAGAACATAAGTTGGGACTTGAAAATGTGTAGAATAAGTAGAGCTGGAGACAAGTAGAGAATTCTGGTGTGCAAGGAGGCAATGAGAGCGATTTCAAGCTGGTAAGGAACCACTTGGCCAGTCCAGTCATAAAGAACAATTTGTAGGAGAATAAAGTGAGGAGGGTCAGATAGCAAAGGCCTTGTAGAAAATGGGGAGTCACAAAGCATTTTCAACAGGGGAAAGGTATAGAGTCTATAGAGACATTCTGACCCATTGGAAGTCCCATATTATTGTCTGGAAACTCCTTGATTCTATGGCTTATGAAACAAAATCAGGGACAGAGGGGACTGAGCTGTGGACAGCACCTAGACATTTCCCACTCAAGTCTAGCACAAGATGATGAGGTTGTGAGGTAAGGTAGAGGTGGTAGAAAGGAAAAGACAAGATGGGTGACAAGGTGCACTGAGAAGTGAGAGTCATCAGGTTTTGGTAATGGATTACATATGGGAGTCAAAGTGACTGACATCAATGTTGCCCTGGTTCTAGCCCCTGCTCCACCGCTGATTATCAGTGTGACTTTGGATAAGGTCAAGAAAGGTTTTATGAGCCATCAATAATCCTGTGGACTCATGCATTTTCCTATCCCACTAAATTTCCGTTTAGCCACAATTCTTGACCCACAACACCTTCACTCAGCTTACATGTTTCGCTTTCATCAACATGGGGTTGATGGAGAACTTGTGAAATGCTGTTACCTTGGTTGAAATGAGAAAATTAAAGTTACTGTTAATAGCTATTTAGCACCCATATTTAGGCACTGTGTGCTACCTTGCATAATCTAATCAACTGCTGCCTTTCTCTCCCCAGTCTATCAGTGCCTCCGAGTCTCACTTCCTCTCTACTGGTCTCAACTCTATGGTTGGTTACCTGAGCTCTTCTCTCTTTCACTCAGTTCTTCTTCACCCAGCGCCTCTTGCCTACTTCCCCGCCAAACCCTCATCCTTGCATAGGTACCATGTTCTACCTTCTCTGCTTCTAAGCACAAAGGGTAACAGTTAGGAAGAATGAAGATTGGACAGTGTGTCTACCTTCTCATGATCTACACCTGAAGAAGGTCCTTAGCTCAGCCAATCAGTCCTTTACTTGTTGGCTCACTTCCTTTCCCCTCAGTTAACAGTTCCAAAGGACAGCCCTGTTCACTAAGAAGCTTGTCAATACCCACTCACATCCTCCTCCTCCAGAACTCTCCATTTTGACTCTTACTGTACATCTTCTCCCAGTTCAGTCCTCTGACTCTATTTCTGTCATTCGCAGGCTCCTCTGCCCGCACAACAGGAATATATGTTCCAAGACCCCCAGTGGATGCCTAAAACCACAGGTAGTACCGAACCCTATCTGTACTATTTTTTTTCCTATACATACAAACCTATGATAAAGTTTAACTGATATATTAGGCACAGTAAGAGATTAACAACAATAATAATAAAATAGGACAATTATAACAACATACGATTATAAAAGTTATGTGAATGTGATCTCTGTCTGAAAATACCTTATTTACTGTACTCACTCTTCTTTTTGTAATGATGTGAGAAGACAAAATGCCTATGTGATGAGATGAAGTGAGGTGAAAGACACAGGCATTGTGACATAGCATTAAGCTACTACTGACCTTTTGACATCAGAGGGAGGATCATCTGCTTCTGGAATGTGGTTGACTGCAGGAACTAAAACTGTGGACAGCAAAACCATGGATTAAGGGAGACAATGTAGAAAATCTGAATGGACCGATTACTAGTAAGGAGATTGAATCAGTCATCAAAAACTCCCAACAAATAAAAGTCAAGGACCAGATGGCTTCACTGGTGAATTCTACCAAACATTCAAAAAAGATTTAATACCTATTCTTCTCAAACTCTTGCAAAAAAAAAAAAAACAACAACAACAACAAAACGAAAACTGATGGGAGATCTTGCTTCTAACCTAATTTTACAAGGATAGAATTAACCCAACACCAGAACTAAACACAGATATTACAGAAAAAGAAAATTACAGGTTAATGTCCTTGATTAACATAGATGTAAAAATCCTCAACCAAATATTAGCAAATTTAATTCAACAGTACTTTAAAAAGATCATACACCAGGATTAAGTGGGATTCATTCCAGGGATGCAATGATGGTTCAATGGCCACAAATCAATCAACATGATATACCACATTAATAAATAAAAGACGAAAGTCATATAATTATCTCAATGCATGAAAAAAAAGCATTTGCCAAAAATCAACATCGATTTTTGATTTAAAAAAAAAAAACCCTTAACAAAGTGGATAGAGAAGGAATGTACCTCAACATAATAAAGGCCATATATAACACATAGCTAATATCATACTCAGTGGTGAAAAGCTAAAAGTATTTTCTCTAAGATCAGATAAGAAAACGATGCCCACTCTCCCCACTTTTATTCAGTATACTATTAGAAGTCCTAGCCACAGAAATTAAGCAAGACAAAAAAATAAAAGCTATCCAAATTAGAAAGGAAGAGATAAAACTTTTCACTATTTGCAGATGGTATGATACTATATATAGAAAACCCTAAAGACTCTACACACACACACAAAACTGTTAGAATAAGTGAATTCAGTAAAGTTTCAGGATACAAAATTAATATACACAAATCTGTTTCATTTCTATATGCTAACAATGAATTATCAGAAAGAGAAATTAAGAAAACAATGCCATCTACATTTGCATCAAAAAGAATAAAATACTTAGGAATAAATTTAGCCAAGAAGGTAAAAACCTGTACCCTGAAAACTATCAAGATATTGATGAAAGAAATTGAACACAATACAAATAAGTTGAAAGATATTCCATACTCAACAGTTGTCACTGTTGGTGGGAATGTAAATTGGTGCAGCCACTGGGAAAAACAGTATGGAGATTTCTCAGCAAGTTAAAAATAGAACTACCATATAATCCAGCTATTCCACTTCTGGGTATCTACCCCAAGGAAATGAAAACCCTTATTGGACAAGATGTATGCACCCTCATGTTCACTGCTACATTATTTGCAATAGCCAAAATATGGACACAACCTGTGTCTATCAGTAGATGAATGGATAAAAAGATGCAATACACACACACACACACACACACACACACACACTCACATGCAATGGAATTCTACTCAGCCATAAAAAAGAATGCAATCTTGCCATTTGTGACAATATGGATGGATCTTGTGGGTACCATGCTAGTTGAAATAAGTCAGACAGAAAGACACATACCACATGTTTTTCGTTATGCTCGTGACCTAAAAAACAAAACAAGCAAAACAAAATAAAACCCAGATGTACAGGAAACAGATTGTGGCTGTCAGAAGGGAGAAAGGTTGTGGGAGGTAAAGTGTGAAATGGGTGAAGGGGATCAAGAAGTAGAAATTTCCAGGTATAAAATGAAGACGTCATGGGAATGTAATGTATACAATAGAGAAAATAGTCAATAATATTGTATTGACTTTGTATGGTGACAGATGGTAACTAGACTTACTGGTCTGATCATTTTGCAGCATCTACAAAGGTCAAAACAATATGCTGTATACCTGAAACTAACATAATATTTTATACTTCAATGACAAAAGTAGGTGTTTTGTCTTCAACTTGCTCTTATCTTCAAATGATTTAATCTACTCCCATTGTGTGAGCTTATTTGGAAATAGCATCTTTGCAGCGGTGATTAGTTAAGATGAGATCATAGGGAGTTGGGGTGGGAGAGGCTTAAATCCTATATGACTGGTGTCCTTATAACGGAAGGATAAGAAACAGATACAGATGTAGAGGAGAAGGCCATGAGAGGGAGATTGAAGGGATGATTCTACAAGCCAGGGGACACCACAGATTGTAGGTAAACACCAGAAGCTAGCATAGAAGCATAGAACAAGTTCTCTCTAGAGCTTTTGGTAGGAACCAATCCTGATGATTTGGGGGTCCTAGCCTCCAGAACCATGAAAGAATAAATTTGAGTTGTTTTAAGTCACCCAGGTTATGGTTCTTTGTTACAGCTGTTCTCAGAAAGGAATATAGATGTTAGTAACTCACAAAGCTATTATCACCACCTTAGTTCTCTCCCCACGCCCCAAACTCATGTTTCCAACTCATGTTTGTTTTCACCTGGCTCCTTCAACCTGAATGTCTATATGTGGACATCCCCAGCAGAAATCAGGATCTTCCTGTCAAAATCTGCTCTTCTCTCTACCCCTCATCCATTCAGTGCCACCACCATTATTCCTGTCACCCAGGCTGGAGATATGGAAGGCAATTTTTAAATATACTTTTTCCTCACAGTATTTAGTAGATAAATTCAGGTCTTCATTATCTTTTGACTGAGTTTCTACAAAATCCCCCTTGTCTGATCTCCTGCCCCCATTCTTGCTCCCTCCATTCAGTCTCTTCTGCAATAGTCAAGAGCGTCCTGTACAAAGTAAGTCTGACTCTACATTGCTTATAATAGTCAAGAACCCTTAAGGATATCCTATAGGATAAGCATCATGCTCTATAATTAGCAGAGCAAGGCTCTTCATAATCTGCCCTCCTTACTTCTGGGGACTCCGTGAACTCTCCCTGTCTCCCTCTCTGTACTGCAAGGAGCCTGTATTGACTCTAGGTCCCTATATTTGTTGACTTGCCCCTGTGCCTTTGCTCATGCAGTTGGTTGCTCATGAACCTTTTGTGTTCAACTTGATTCCTTCATTGAGATTTGACTCACTGTCACTTCCCTCAGGAAGCCTGAAAGGACATAACCACTCAACCCTTCTCTTTTCTCTACCCCCACCCCACCCCTCTCTAAACTTATAATACTTTGAAAACAGCTCAAGCTTTGGACTCATTATGTTGTTTTATAATTTTTAAATTTTATGTCTATTCCTCTCCAGACTAATGTCTCCACAAGGACAGAAACATTGTCTTTTTTCAACTCTCTATCTCTGGCATATGGCACACAATAAAGCTGGGGACTAGGTATGTCATCAATTCATGTTTGCTGAATGAATAAATGAATGAATGAGGGCCCAACTTATTTACCAGTCACAATACATGTTTCATTTTGATCAGTCAAGTGAAGTTTTTCCAATCACATCATCTCTCTCTTTCTACCATTTTCCATCCCTTTAAGTACCAGAGACTATGGTGGGTTAGTACAAAGTTCAATCAAAGTCAAGTCTATGGGTTGAATCTCTTCCAGCTTTGTTCCATTTCCAGTGCCCAGATATCACCCCAACCTGTTGAATGGTGGCCCCCAAAAGGTTATGTCCATGTTCTAGAATTGTGAACGTGAATATGACCTTATTTGGGAAAAAGGGTTTGTGCAGACATAATTAAGCTGAGCATGTCACAATAAAATCACAGAGGAAATAAGTCCTGGGTTATCCAGGTAGGTCCTAAATCCAATGACAAATGTCTTTATAAGAGATATACACAGGACAGTCACATGGAGAACAGAAGGCCATGAGAAGATGGAAAGAGAGTTTGGAGTGATGTGGGAAGAAACCAAGGAATTTTGGAACCACCAGAAAATGGAAGAGGCAAGGAAGGAGCCTTCAGAGGGAGCACAGCCCAACTGTCCCCATTACTATGGACTCCTAGCTTCCAGAACTATCAGTGAATAAATGTCTGTTGTTTTAACCCACCAACTTTGCTGTAATTTCTTAGGACAGCCCTAAGAGACTAATTTAAGATGGCACAGGCCGGGGCGCCTGGGTGGCTCAGTCGATTAAGTGTCCAACTTCGGCTCAGATCATGATCTTGCAGTCTGTGGGTTTTAACCTGTGTCAGGCTCTGTGCTGCCAGCTCAGAGCCTGGAGCCTGCTTCCAATTCCGCGTCTCCCTCTCTTTCTCTGCCCCTCTCCCACTCACACTCTGTCTCTGTCTCTCTCTCTCTCTTTCAAAATTAAATAAACATTAAAAATTAAAAAAAAAAAAGATAGCACAGGCTATCTTAAATATTTCAAAGAGAACATGGGAGAACCCAGGCTACAGAACTTCGGGCTACCCTTGGTGGCTAGGGAGTCCCCAATCCTGGAAAAACAATTAGAGAAAATGTTGAGTCAATAATAAAAGTTATTTTTATTAGTACAACAGAACAGAATAGTTTATATTTATTGAGCTCTTATCAAGTACCAGTCACTGATTGAACCATTTCACACCTAGAATTCATTTAGTCTTCTCGACAATCCTATGAGGTAGCTGGTGATATTGTCTCCATTATACAGACAAGCAAACTGAGCTCAGAGTGGTTCACTCACTTGCCCAAGTTCTCACAGAAGTGAGCAACAGAGGACACTCGGCCACATCTTTGCATCAAGTATAAAGAAATGCCAGGGAGAGAACATTCTCTCTGAGTTGGAGGGCCTGGTTCTCATCTCAGATGTCCTTGGGCAGGCTTCCCAGCCTCTCTGAGCTAGGCTGAAACTCTGGCCCATCTCCCTGATTCTGACATTCAGGGGTCTCCCAAATCTGTTCTAGTTCTGAAATGTTATGATTTGCAAACCAGGTTTTTCCTATTAACAGTGATTTGCTTTTACATTTGCACAATGCCCTCCTGCCAGAATCTGGACACCTGGTCTGCTTTGCCACTCAGGGAAAATAACCAGAAATGCAAAAGAATCAGCAATTTTCCAAGCCATACGGAGGGGAGGGGAGAAATGTACCTCATATTTTAAAATGTCCTTCTTCCGCTGCAGCCAGGCCTCACTGACAAAGCCCTAGGATTGCCAGGAAACCAAGCTGCCTCTCATTCTTATATTTAAATTTAATTTAACCGTAGCATTACCCTGCATGTCAACAGTTCAGGACAAATTGATGGATTCTAGTTTAACCATTTAGCTGTGCCAGTGGTAATACATTCAATCATGCATTAAATTAAAAATGACACTTGGAAATATGTATATCCTGGGCCTCGGTTCTATGCACCAAATAGGAAAAGATTTAAAATGCTGTCTAGTAGAGGATTACCACTGAAGAAGCATGAATCTCATTACTTCAGGCTGCATGGAACACATTTGCAAAGCTCTGTTTCAAAGGCTCTCTGATGGTAGCAGCTTGGTTGTCTGGCTGGCTGAACATGCCATTTCCTTCCCATAGGAGAAAACTCAGCTGCTGCCAAAGCAAAGATGTTGTCAGTGTCCCCCACCTCCTCACACCCACCGTGATTCCTGGGCAGCCATCCATGGCTCCTGTGTCACCTGTCCGTGCTATCCTCTCCCCCCAGTACTGCAGTCCTACCCTTCACAGACATTAACGAACTCGGCCACAAGCACACATAACTAGAAAATAACAGCAGCTACCATTTATTAAGTGCCTACTATGTGCTAGTCACTTTGTCATTCAACAGCACGACAAAGTAGGTATTATTCACTTGTTTGGACATATATAAAAATTGATGCTCAGAGAGCGTAAGGTGCATTCTGCAAGGTCACACAGCGCTTAATGGCAACATCAGCATTCCAGTTCTGTCTATGCTAATTTCAGTGCCCAGGCTCTTCATCACGGGCAGCACTGCTATTTAAATCATCATTCCTAAAAATGTGCAGTTAAACAAGCTTCTGTTCACCTTTCGTACCCATCCATGAGCCCAGATGAGCTTAGGGTACAGGCTAGGTAAGAACCGCAGAGCAAAGAACATGGGCTTGAGATTCTCCCGCTCTGTTTGCTGTGCCATTTCCCTCTGGGGGTGGCAAGCCTACACTCCTAGACTTTGGAGTCTTTATGGGCAAGGACCAGACATTTGTCTCCCGTGCCCAAAGCTCTGCCACATGCCCGGCAAAGAGCAGGTGCACACAGCTAAGTGTTGGGCTACCCTGACTTGGGCACCAGGAAAAGAAGGAAGAGAAGGAGGGGCACCACCACGGTAAACAGGAGGACCTGCCTATCAGAGGACCACAATCATCAGAAATTTAATGGTGAGAGAGAAAAAGCACATTTCCAGTAGTAGAAAAGCTATTACCAGAACGATGGCAGCCTTCAATTCTTTCATTTTCCCAAAGTTTATTTTTTACTCTGAATCACACACACACACACACACACACACACACACAGCATGGCTAACAGCAAATTTTCTCAATCTTAAGTACACACTTGGGTCCACAAGTAGGCAAAAGAGAGTACAGAGAGCAAAGGTAAGGACAGATGATCTAAACTCCAACTTGAGTTGTTACTGGGTCGCTGAATCACTTGATTCTGTCTGCCTGTTTCTCCACATGGCCACACTGCTGTCACCATGGCAAAATACAAATAAACCTTATTGCTTCATAAAAAGTTCAGTCACAGAACCCAATTAAGTCCGCTGTTCCTGAAACAATCTGATCTTCTAGGAAATGAACACAGATCAAGTCCGAAGACTTCTGTCACCCGACTCCACTTCTGTGCGTTTGTCTCCCATTATGTGTGCTCTACCCTGCTTTCATCTCCTGCTGATGGGCTGGCAAGCTCGATTCCCAGCAGAAGCCACACAGACACCCAGTTTTTCATTTATTTAGCACACACCCTACTGAGAAATGCCCATTAGCGGGAGCTTTACCGTGACCTAACCTTGCACAGTTCTGGGTTGAGCTGGCATCGGCTGTGAGGGGACAGCCGCAGGATGAGGCTGAAATTAACCTGATTGCAGCAGTTGGCTTCTGAGTGTGTTTGCATCTGCTGTCTTAATGGACTGCGAGGGCTGCCAGGTTGTCTTCCAGAACCTGCCGTCAATGTCGAAGGACACAGGCAGACAGCCCAACGGGAGCCTGGATGCTACCCTTGCTTGGTCATCCCACTCTGTCAGGCATGTCTATCCGGAAGAGTTTGGCTTCTTTTTATTTGAAAAACAAAAGAACCCTTTTTTGTAATTTTTCAAAAAATGTTTAATGTTTATTTATTTTTGAGAGAGAGACAGAGTGCGAGTGGGGGAGGAGCAGAGAGAGAGGGAGACACAGAATCCAAAGCAGGCTCCAGGCTCTGAGCTGTCAGCACAGAGCCCGACGCAGGGCTCGAACCCACAAACCATGAGATCGTGACATGAGCTGAAGTTGGATGGTCAACAGACTGAGCCACCCAGGTGCCCCTAAAAATAAAGAAACTCATAAATATGGGCTGAGTTGGTTCAATTAGAACAAAACTAAACATTTCCATCAGCTTTGTTTCCTGGGGATCATGTTAGTATCTTATCCTCTGTAGGAAAGCAGCCTCTTCCACAGAAGGAACTCCCCACTACAGAGCTCATCAAAGCCTCCTCATGAGAGCACTTGACCACCTACAGGGGTTCTGTCTGATCAAATTGAAATTGCACATTCTTGGGGCACTTGGGTGGCTCAGTCGGTTGAGATTCCACCTCTTGATTTAGACTTGGGTCATGATTGCACGGTTCATGAGATCAAGCCCTGCGTCTGGCTCTCTCTGTCTCTCTGAAAAATAAAACAAACATTTAAAAAAAGAAACTACACAGCCTTGGTTTCTTAAAGTTGCAGCTGTTATATTCAAAAGAAAAAGAAAAGCAATAGCTATTGTTTATTGAATATTAACTATATTCCAAGCCTTATAATAAATACTTTAAGTAGCCCTATAATTGTCCCCATATTACAGGTGAGACTTTGCCAGGGTTGCATAGCTAGGCATAGAAGAGTAGAACCGGAATTCAAACACAGGTCATTTGACTCCAGGCATGGTCCTTCCTGGATGGTTCCTGTAAGGGAAACAGCTTCTAGTCTCAGAAACCAAAGTGGTAGAAAGTCTGGAGAGGTGGGTGCTCTTCTGAATCTCACTCTGCTACTCCACTAACTTCCAGCCTTTTCAACGTTAGAATCCCTTTGTGGTTCTCCAAAAAATACATGGTCACCACTATATTCTTAGTACACAGTGAATAAGGCAAAAAGCTACGATAAATTTAATAATGTTTATAAACAAGTTTGTATCTGATTTCTTACAACAAAATCCATGAATCTCACATATGTACGTAAGTCATTATTATCCAGGCAACTCACAACGCTTAGGGCACATAAGGATTCTTGGATCCCTTAAGCTAATTTAGAAAGCCACAGACAGCACTGATTTCTAACAGCGCTCCTTGTCTCATGGGTGCCCAAAATAGATGGTGGAAGGATGGAGACGCATTCTGGCTTAAAAATAACTACTCAACAACAATAACAAATGAAACACATTTAAATGTTTAAATAAAGGGGTAATGTAAGGAGACACTGAATTTCCTGTCAAACGTTCTCTTCTTAGGATCTGGCACAAAGTCGGCCTGCAGGAGAATTAGAGGTTCTGGGCTAGGAGAGGAAGTATCCCTTTAGAGAGTTTCTAGAGCCTTAAAGAAAGGACGCTATGTCTGAAATGAGCTCTTTCCCTCACCTGGACAGAATGCCCAGGACTACCCACTGATGGCCTGGGGTCAACCTGGATGCTGTTCTATTGTTATGCCTTGTTGTCTTTTGCTAGGATACCGGGATCTGGTCTAGCAGATGAGGTCACCCTCGTCGTGTCACCGCACTGCGGAAGAAAATCTCGAATCGATACATCCCTTCTTTTGGATCCAATCTGCCATGGCTCGGATCTAACAAAAAGCAAAGAAGCTTCTTTCAAATTGTTATTATTCTCTTGATGGAATGGCTTTACTTTCCCAGTTTCTCAGGCTCAGATGGCTGTGGGGAGGACAGGCCATCTACCCCCCACACAGCTGCCTGAGCACAAAGACACAAGATCCAGTGGCCTTCCCACTGTCCAGTATTTTGAATTCCCTTATTTTAAGATGTGTTTTGAGTAATTCCTGGCATCAAAAGAATCGCTACCTTCCAAGCAATACATGAATCACTGGGAGGCTCACCCTCTGCTGGAGGTGTAATTATTCTGAAATCAATATGGGCAAGTGAGTGCGTTCTGAATGTATTTGACGAAAGGTCTAGAATTTAATTCCATATTATTGCCAATGACACTTATCCCAGGGAAAGGAGGTTAGCAAAGGTGTCCGTGGCCAGCCTCCATCTAGTCATGCACCTGTGTTCAGAGAGGGTGCCTTCTACAGAGTCTGATACACCAGTCCACAAATCATCATGCGAACTCAAAGAACCTTACCTGCTAAGTAGACACCTGGGAAAGCATTTCTGGCCCTATCGCTTCTCACCTCCAATTCTCACACAGCAGAAGTGCAGCTCAGATTTTGAGTTCTATCTCAGCAGTGTAACCCAGGTCCCAGTAAACTCTAGACTTGCCATGGCACTCATTTACTGAGGTCCTGAGAAAGACCTCAGGATGATCACGGAAAGGACTCTGATTCTGGGTGACTCTACTAAGTCCTTTTCTCCTGAGCAGTTTTATAGCAGGCCTTGACTTCTGAATCTTCACAAACTCCCTGCAAGACTTAGAATAATAACATTCTTATGTCTGGTTTTTTTTGCTTAGGGAGATCCAAGAGATTTTTAAGCCCCTTGAGTTCAAACAAGCCAGTCGCAGCAAAGCTACACCTAAATTGGCATTTTGTCCCTCACCTTTTCTGCTGAACATCTCATGGGAGAGACTTGTGATCGGGCCCCAGATGGAAGGAATTGAGAAGCGATCCTGAACCCAAAGGCTGTTTAGGATGGGAGGAAAGGTGTCAGGTCTGGGGGTCAGCCCACTGGACATGGGGTATGGGATACGAGCTGTCAGCACTTGGTTAACTTAAGCAGCCTTGCTAAGTTTTGAGTACCTTGCCTGCAAATGAGATTAAATGGCATCATCACTAGACAGTTGTTATAAAGATTGAATACATTAAGGATGGAACCGATGGGCTTTTGTCCTCCAACATGGATCTAGCTTACAGCAGAGCTAGTCTCCTGTCACTTTGATTTAACAATTCTTACATAGTCCTGTCCCTCACTGTATAACTTTGGATCAGGGTCACAATGAAAGAAGAATAACCAGATAGGAATTTCTATCCTTGTTTTTCTCTCAAACATTTAAGGCAGGTCAAAAAATTAGTCCATCAACTCTTAATAGGCTACCAAATCTCCCAAGATTCACTCTTCTTTCACACTGACCGAATTCACCCCTCCTGCTCCCTTTTCTGCCCCCAGTTCCCTTGTTCCTCCATAAAAATTGCCTCTATTCCCACCACCTCCAAGAAATATTTTCACAGGAACCTCTGCATGTGGCTTGTGTCCTTTTCTTCCTCGGAAAAGCAGGGTTGGAAAAGGTCAGGGAGTTGTGAACTCCCACACATTAATAACATTTAAACCATCTTAGAAAATTAAAACAAGATGCTTTATTTTCTCAAGTATCATCCTGGTATTATATATAGTTTTTAAATTTCCCAGGAGTTTATATAAAACATGTTATATGGTCCATAAATTGTGATATTAGCCCTTCGATGGCATGGGAAACACTGTAATTTTTTCCTGGCCATCAAAATCATAACTAGTGTCACAGCCAACACAGTGCATTTTACAACACTCTCTGGATTTTTTTCATTCCAATTCTTATTTATATTTTAACAGTCATTTGACCAAGGACTCCTTTTCCATCTTAACTGGAAACATATTTTCCACTCTTCATATAGCCGTGCTGAACTTTATAAAACAAAAATATTTGTTACTCAACATGCCAACACCACAGGGAACAAGCTTGTAGACTAAAAATATCACAGAAAATTTAGATTTGTTCATTATGTTAATTGGCAAGGGAGATGATGACAATAGTCACAGGTGTGTGTAAACAGTACCCCCCCCCCCCAGTTTTTTTTTTCAATAAAAACCAATAACCTACTGCTATTTTTAAATTCTAAAACTAAATGGAAGAAATGTCTTGACCTAAATTTTCTGGAGCCCAGACCCTCTCATTTGGCTTCTTGCTGCGCGTTGTTCCCATATGTTGCTTATTTCCTTGATTTCTACCTTTACACCACTCTTGTGAATGCTTCTCACCTCCCTGTCCTTCACCCCATCCAAGGTCTTCAACCCATCTGACTTCCTGTGGGTGACTATCTCTCTCTTCTCTCTGTCTGCCCCTTTGGTCTCGTCCCCTCTGGTGACCCCTATGTCCCTAGCATATTCCCACGAGATTTAAGATAAACAGATACTAAAAACAAAAATATAAACCGTAGCTACATTTTCACCTAAAATTCTTTGCTAAAAACACTAAAACTTTAAGTGGAGACGCTCCTAGCCAGAAAACCCACTTCTCTGCGCTACAAAGCGAGAAAGTTACTGCTTTGAGTTGAGATGAAGACAAAAAGAGGTTAAGCCAAGGTGAAGAATTTGTCACTGCCAGAATTCCCGGTGTCAGCCAAGAGGGTGGAGAACCAGCCATGAAGGATGTGGAGTGTCAGGCTCTGGTTTGTCCTAGCTTTGTCCTTGAAGCAGTGTCACTTGTCCAGGCAGCAGCTTATCTCGCGGAATTAAATCATCTTTAGTACCAACACATTTGTTATTCTCGCTCCGTTTCCCTTCGGCCATCGGGCAAAAATGGTACAACCATCCCACCCTACCTTCGGCTGAGCCACCTTCAGCAGGGAGATCGCCGGGAGTGAGTAGCAAATCGGGACGGCTCCTTACCAGCAAGAGCCATCAGCCACACCATCACACAGGTGCCAGCCTGTGTCCGAAAAACACAGATGTCCTTGGAAATAAAACCATGGCGAAACAACAACCAGAGATTTGTTTTTTCAGTCAGGGGATGATGGACCATGAAAAAATATGTATTCTCCTTGTGGATTTGAATTTTCTAATTCAAAACAAACTGTAAATAATTTTATGACAGATTTCAGAATATCTGAAGTTTTCGGATAATGGAGGTTTGTGATTTTTTTTTGTCATCACAGTTCTATTCTAAACTATACATCATTTTAAGTAAATAAATAACCTGGTTATTACACCTATGACAGGTGAACTGCTACTGGCCTCTGAGTCTCCCTCAGACATCCTGTGGGTGTGTTCTGATTACGGCAGAACTCAGAAACACAGTTTTTTTTGTTTGTTTTTTTTAATTTTTTTCAACGTTTATTTATTTTTGAGACAGAGAGAGACAGAGCATGAACGGGGGAGGGGCAGAGACAGAGAGAGACACAAAATCGGAAGCAGGCTCCAGGCTCTGAGCCATCAGTCCAGAGCCCGACGCGGGGCTCGAACTCACGGACCGCGAGATTGTGACCTGAGCTGAAGTCGGACGCTTAACCGACTGAGCCACCCAGGTGCCCCAGAAACACAGTTTTTAATCAAGAGCATTTGGAGTGCCTATCTGTTCCCTTTGCTACAGTTAAAGGTCTGGGAACAATCCCCACTGACAGCAATTATTCCCCCTGTTCAGGTAATTTCAGGGCTGAGCAGACATTTGAGATGCCATGTCTTCCTTCGGATTTCTCCCAAATGACCTGACTTACTCAAAGAGTGAGGATTTTCTCAGATTCTGTGCCCTCCCGTTGAAAAGCTTATGATTAGAAATTTTTTTAATTACTTTATTTTTTTAAAAATTGTGCTTGAGGGCACCTGGGTGGCTCAGTTGGCTAAGCGTCCAACTTTGGCTCAAGTCACGATCTTGCGATTCGTGAGTTCGGGTCTCGTGTTGGGCTCTGTGCTGACAGCTCAGAGACTGGAGCCTGCTTCCGATTCTGTGTCTCCCTCTCTCTCTGCCCCTCTCCTACTTGCGCTCTGTTTCTCTCTTTTTTTCTCTCTCTCTCAAAAATAAATTAACATTAAAAAAAATTAAAAAATAATAAAATAAAATAAAAAACTGTGCTTATAATCAAAACAGAAAAATGTTAAACTCAAAATGTATATACCAGACAGTTGTCTCAGATTTTCTCAGACAATGCACACATTGACCCCAAAATATTACAACAAATGGAATTTATAGGGACTGTTAACAGAAAAAGCTGTTGTCTTTACTCCTGTCAGATCTCAGTGTGTGTCTACTGTGCCATTAAGACTCAGAGCACTGGGGCGCCGGGGTTGCTCAGTCAGTTAAGCATCTGACTTTGGCTCAGGTCGTGATCTCATGGTTCGCAAGTTCGAGCCCCACATCAGGCTGTCTGCTGTCAGCACAGAGGCTGCTTTGGGTTCTCTGTCTCTCTCTCTCTCTCTGCCCTCCCCTGCTCGTGCTTGCTCATGCGGTCTCTCTCTCTCTCTCAAAAATAAAATAAACATTAAAAAAAAAAAAGATTCAGAGCACTCAGGAGCCTGCTGGTTACCTATGGAAGTGCATCAGGGATCACAACAGTACCTATCTCATAGGATCGGGGGAGCAATCACTGTGTAATTATACACACAAGAGCTCAGAATAACGACCAGCACCTACTAAGCACTGCATGAGTAGTCGTTATTGTCTTGTTGGAACCACAAAGCTCCACAGCTCAGTATCCCCTACTCACACTCCCAGCTCAGGCATAAGCCCTAGAAATCTGTATTACAGAGAAGTTGGTTTACTCCACCCCCAGGGTCATCTGGCCTTGGCTTATTCTTCCAACTAAATGCTTATTGAAGGCAGTCTGATCTGGGTTTAAATTTCGGCCTTCTTGCTCCATATTCGGAGCCCAGTTCATCTGTTAAAGGAGGACAGGACCTGCCCCATAAGGCTGTTTCGAGCTTGTGAGTCAATGTGTGCGAAGATTACGGTGCAATGCTTGGCATCTCACAGGTGCTTTGTAAATGGCAAATGATAGCATTATTATCATTACGATTTCTAAAGCTAAAGATGGCACTTAGTTTAACGGGAGTTCTTTTGTTTCCCTGATTTCCTCCCCTTGATCTTGCACGGAGGGCATTTGAGAGAAGGCTCTAAGAACTTTTCTGCTCTTCCTTAGAGGAAGCAGCCAGTGAGAACTCCTCTTTGGAACAGATAAAGCTCTGTAGGAAGGTGAGGTGTGTGTGGTGACTTTAGTTTCCCGGTCTGAGTCCTGGCAGGTTCACAAGAGCCTTGTAGAGTACCCTTGGGGAATGAACAGCTCGCTAAATGCGACAGTGCCATTGCACAGTAGTGGGAGAATCAAAACAACTACCCAGGTTCAGGCTGCGCTCTGTGTATTACTACGCATTCCCCAAACCAAAACTACCACTCCCAGCTACACCCAGAATAACCTGAAGTCTAGCAAAATAAATTGTACCAGGTGAAGTGCCCTTGGGAAGTTACTTTCTATCTAAGTGTCAGCTTACCTTGTGTGGGCTTCATTTGACTTAATTATTTGATTTATGAATGGTCAATGTTATTGACCGTCTAACTGCCCATAAACCCTTCCACTTAATAAAACAGTGGGCTATTAGCCCGCTCTAGTTCAATAAACAAGCATTGAAGGGGAGCAGTATCTGTGGGCACAACTAACATGAGGCAGCCAGACTACCCTGGCCGCATGAGCTATCTCCCCAAAAGGGTGAAGATTTCACTGTGGATCTATAGGTGCCTCATCTGAATTTACATAAAGAAATGACTGTGTGATTGAACTCTTAGTTCCTCTAAATAGCAGCGAACATTTGAAAGCTTCAAGAACACTGCTGAAAATGTTACCAGGTTTATATACACATATGTAAAAAGAGTATATTCATCTCATGAGCTACTCAATGTCCCAGCACCAAGCCAAATACTACAATAGAAGTAATCTACTCACGCGGTGCTAGATTTCCTGCTCCTGTAAATAAAGCATGGTAAATACAGGACACAAGGAAAAGAAAGCCGCTGGGGATGCAAGAGTATTCAGTCCCCACGAAGGAGATTAGGGGTTCCTTAAGTGATCATCTCGGCATGAGCTCAAGGTCCGTGTATTTTCTCCCTTTGAAAGTTTACTGGGCTCACATCCTACAAAAAGATGTAACTCTGGGCCATCATCATAATGAAAGTCTCCCCTGCTCTGTTAGGTTTCTATACTCCCATTCCTTCCACTAAAATCAAACTGAAACCTAGGAGTCCTCACTTTAAGCACATACAACAAAAATCAGAGTTTAATAACTTGTCGCTTGCTGCCTCTGAACAGACTGCGAGTTCGGTCTTGCAATATAAGAGCACATTAAAAATTCTAAGTTTCTAAATTTCTAATTCTAAAATTCTAAAAATTCACATCTAAAATTCTAAAAAAATCTAAAACATTCTTCACTGGAAGTGATGCCTGAGACTTGTTTATGAAACCCACGACAGCGCGCAAACAGAAACTCGGTTCTGCCTCACTCAGCACAGGGTCCTGAAGAAAGCCGCTAGCAAATGGCGGGGTGAGAGTGTCCAGTCACACTGCACTCACTACTCGTGGTGGCAAATCCTTGTTCTGTTCTTTTTTTATTCACATGTCTCCCACAAGCCCCTGAGTCTGTATGGGTACCTAGGAGGGCTAGAAAGAGGCTGGGAAGGGGCCAGATCTTGGTGAACATCCTGGCTAGGCCAGGACCACTCCAGTAAGATGGGCTCCATGCCAAGGCAGAATTAACATATAAGTATCACAGCCACCTGAGAAAACCTGGTAACCTGAAAGCCATTGACATACACAGGAAACTGAGAATCTCTGAGTATTTTGTTTCCTTTTGCTGAATATTTACAAATTTTATTATTTGTGACATTGTTTGTGAATTGATCCAATACTCTTGGGGCAATGATATTCACTGTTTTGTATGGATTATCAGTTAAACACATAATTTGTACCCTAATTTGGGTTTTGAGGTATTACATGGTTGCTAATCATGAAAAAACTGAGGAAAAAATTGCAATGCATGTGACCTATAACACAAAACTTACATAACAGGAAGAGGAGGAGGACGGTATCAGACATGTGTGGGTGATGACATCTATAAACTTCCCATGTTGTCATAAGAAATACAGATTCCTGAAAGTGCTTGGAAGATGGTCTTTTTACATTTAGCTATGCAATACTTTAATTTACTGAAACATCAATGAAACCTTCAAGTAACGGAATGTTGTTCATTCCACTTCTGAATGGAAGGGTAAATGAAAACAAAGCTCATATCAGGGACTTACTTTATAACATTTATTCTGTACTACCCAGAAGTACATGTACGTCATACACATTCCACATATCCAGAACTGTCAACTCTGTAAGATGGTCGGTCTTCAAACATTAAATGAGTGCTAGAACAGATCCCTTTGACTTCCCAGGATGTGACACCTTGCCAGAGCATTTTAATTAATCATGACCTTTATGACCAAAGAAAGCCATGAGTACATGTATGCTCAGTGATGATCCACTGAACTCCACAGGCAGATCTAAAAAGTAATAACCCTGTAAATGTCTAGTTCAATAGATGTCCTATAGCTTAATCAACCTGGAGACAGAAACTCATCATCAGATACTAAAAGTGGTAGGCAAAAGCTTAATGAGAAACATGACATTTATAGAAGTCTCATGGTATCTCCCAGAAATTATTTATTCACCACAGAGGGAGCAAAAGTAACATTCAAGGGAGCAACCTCACCTTAACAAGCGAGCAAAATGACCATCACCAAAATTGGGACAAAAAGGCATGTGCCTTCTGATACAATGCACCAAGAGGGTCTCAACATCACTTCTGTGCTATTCCTGCCAAAATGCAGAACGCAAATCTAGTCATGAAGAGATAGAAACAAGCCAAATAGACATTCTATCAAATAAATGACCTCTATTTTTCAAAAATGTCATAATCAAGAAGATAAAGACAGGCTGAGAAACTATTAGATTATAGAAAAAGAAGCTAGCACAAATAAAGGCCATCTTTGTCCTTGGATCGTCAGATCCCATGCCAGGGGGAGAAAATGGTTATAAAGGACATTATTGCCACTAATGAAAAATTTGAGTATGTTTGGACTATGGACTAAATAACATTATATAAATGGTAAATTTCCTGATATTGATAATGTATGATTATGTAACAGAATATTCACATTTTAAGGAAATGCAGACTGAAGTATTTAGGGATAAAAGAGGATGGTGTTTCCAACTTTTTCTCGTGTAATTAAAAAAATGTGCACACTGCTAGGAATTTACCCAAGGGATACAGGAGTACTGAGGCATAGGGGCACTTGTACCCCAATGTCTATAGCAGCACTCTCAACAATAGCCAAATTATGGAAAGAGCCTAAATGTCCATCAACTGATGAATGGATAAAGAAATTGTGGTTTGTATACACAATGGAGTACTACGTGGCAATGAGAAAGAATGAAATATGGCCCTTTGTAGCAACATGGATGGAACTGGAGAGTGTGATGCTAAGTGAAATAAGCCATACAGAGAAAGACAGATACCATATGTTTTCACTCTTATGTGGATCCTGAGAAACTTAACAGAAACCCATGGGGGAGGGGAAGGAAAAAAAGAGGTTAGAGTGGGAGAGAGCCAAAGCATAAGAGACTCTTAAAAACTGAGAACAAACTGAGGGTTGATGGGGGGTGGGAGGGAGGAGAGGGTGGGTGATGGGTATTGAGGAGGGCACCTTTTGGGATGAGCACTGGGTGTTGTATGGAAACCAACTTGACAATAAATTTCATATAGTTAAAAAAATAAATAAATACTAAATAAAGAAAATAAATAATATAAATAAATAAATGTGCACATGTGCATGCATGGAGAGAGAAAGAGTCAAAGAGGGAATAGGTAAACTGGAAATAATTAGTGATTTCAGGCAAAGGGTATTCAGAAACTCCATGCACTATTCTTGAAACTTATCTCTAAGTTTGAAATGTTATGAAAATAGTGTCAAGGAAGAAGTCACAGCTAAAAGCCAATTACATCCACAAATATTTATAGGTGTCACAGTATGCCCACTGGATGAAATTTTAAATTTTCCCTAATGTGCTCTATCTCCTTTAGAGGACACTACACATCATCTGAAAGATGTGTAGAATCACTAAGTGGGCACTCTTAGCCATGTCCGTGTAGGGTAACACTTCTCCAGGCTTCTCCTAGAGGCCACGATGTGGACAGACCTAAGGGGACAGGATGGACTAAACACCTACTAGACGAAAGCACAAAGAACTGTTCCAGAGAGGTTATAGAATATCAAACGTCTTGTTATTCAAATTAAATGTCTCGTTTAAATACATTTGGAAAATACCCTCAAGACAATAATGTAGCCCGTATCTTTACAATGTGAATCCCTAAGCTGCCTTCACATAACTTGTAAAAATATAGCTTACAACAAAACGTCTCTGCAGTAGCATTGACATTTTGTTCAAATGCCGAGTTGTAACATGCTTTTCCCAAAGTCAGAAAAAGCACAGCTAAAATCTTCATCTTCAAATTCATTCACTCATTTAGTCAATGAGCTTGTATAATCACCTAGCGAGTGGTCAGTAGACAAAGGCTCTTGAAACTCTCTTTCCCATTACCTGGCTGAAGATGCATTTACCGGCTCTCTGATAGACTTGTCAGACTCACACACCCCAGTCATACTCCCTGATCACCCCACCGCCCTCCCAAACTGCTCCTCTTCTGTCTTTCCCATCTCAGTAAACAGCAATGTCATTTTTCTAGTTGTTCAGGCCAAAACCTAGGACACAGCCTTGACTCCTCTCTTCTTCTCACACCCAGCACTTAAGCCAAGAACAAATTCCCTCCTTTCTGCCTTGAAAATATATTTCAAATCTAACCATTTCACACCTCCTCCATTTCTACCTCTCAGAACTGAGCACCAGCAAATCCCACCTGGATTATTAAAATAACATCTACCTGTTCTTCCAGATTTTACCCTTGCCCCCCACATTCTGTACTCACACAGAGGACAGGACGATCTGTTTTATTTTTATTTTTTTTAATGTTTATTTATTTTTGAGAGAGAGAGAATGAGAGAGCAGGGGAGGGGTAGAGAGAGAGGGAGACATAGAATCTGAAGCAGGCTCCAGGCTCTGAGCTGCCAGCACAGAGCCCCATGCGAGGTTCAAATTCACAAACTGCAAGATCATGACCTGAGCAGAAGTCGGACACTTTACTGACTGAGCCACCCAGGCACCCCCAGAATAATCTGTTTTAAAAAGAAGGTCAGTGCTTTAGTCTTCCAGGGCTGCCATAACAAAGTACCACCATCTACAGAGCTTAAACAACAGGAATTTATTTCTCAAAGTTCGGGAGGCAGAACATCCAAGATCAAGGTGCAGGCTGGATTGGTTTCCCCTGAGGCCTCTCTCCTTGGCTTGCATATGGCCGTCTCCTCCCTGTGTCTTCACATCGCCTTTCCTCTGTGTGTATCTGTGTCCTAATCTCTTCTTCTTGTAAGGATACCACTCATCTTGAACCGGGGTCCATGCATATAACGTGATTTTACGTAAATTAACTCTTTAAAGGCCCTAGCTCCAAATACAGCCACATTCTGTGACTGGAGGGCTAGGAACTTTAACAAATGAATTTCAGGAGGACACAACTCAGCCCTTAAGAGCCAGACTACACACTCCTCTGGAGTCTTCAGTGGCTTCCCTGACCACTCGGCACAAAAGCCAAAGTCCCTAGCACGACCTACAAGTCCTATGGGATATGACCCAAGATCCCTTTGAACTCAGTCTCCCCCTTGCTCACTGCCCTCCTGCCACACCGGCCTTCTCGTTGCTCCTACGACATGCCAAGCACACCCCACCTCAAGGTCTTTGCGTGGCTGCCCCTCCTGCCAGGATCTATCTTTCCCCAGATATCCACATGGTCTTTATTTCCTCCAGGTCTCTGAACAAATGTCACTTTACCAAGGTGAGGCCCTCCCTGACCACTCTACATGATATAGCAAACAACCCTCAATATGTCCTACCCCTTCTTTATTTTCTCTGTAGCCTGACCACCACCTGACATCATTTACAGTTATTCATTTATTGGCTTCTAATCTCTTCCTCCACTCAAATGCAAGTTTCTTCAGGCAGCAATGAGTCCAGCTTGTTGACCGCTGTACCTCTAGCACTTAGGGTACTGCCCGACTCTGAGTAGGCACTTGGCAAATATTTGTTGTGCAACTGAATAAACTCACTTATTGTATTGGCTTGCATTACACTTTGGGAGAAATATAAAAACAACTCGCACGTTCCTGCTTTCAAGTAGAAGACTTTATAGTCTTGAGTGTTAAGAAATCACTGATTACTTACCGGGTTGTTTTTTTTTTTTTTAACGTCAAGAACTACGGAGGGAAAAGCAAAATTCTCTTTAGTTTTGCAAAGTAACTAAAGAGTATTTTCTAGCCTATGCGTTTTCTTGAGATGTCTAACAAGTTCTCTGACAGCATGTACTTCTTTATTAGTTTATGAGCCATAGAGGAGACATTTAAAAAATAATTACGCCTGGTGAATGGTGTAATTGTCGCTCACTATCAAACTACATCTGCCACAAAACATGTCACTGCTCTAAGGGTATTTTTAGGTCTCCTTTTTTTTTTAAACTATAAATATGTACAACTCAAATGGCATCCGCCCACTCTTATTAATTCTGCCTGAATAATTCCTGTTTACACCATTGGTTCCAAAGTTTAATCTCTCTAAAGGGATCTCCATGGGCCCAAAGGGAGCTGTGTGAAAGACCCTAATAGGTTGTATCACTTCATTCAATGCTATTTAGTGGCAGCAAAAGCTGAAAGTCTGAAGTGGAAAGGAAACCCTTAATTCTATCCCTAATTATTATGATTCAGTAAAAGCTCTGACATTTGATTTTCTCTGTATACTGGGGACTCTTGCTGTCTTCCACCATTCACAATCAGCATGCTGGGAAGGCACTCTGCAGTAATGAGCTGAACTCCTGGACTGACAAAAGCCGTTCTCTAGGCCACACACTCTACCTCCAGCCAAAGTAATCTCCCCACTTGTCAGGCCATTTCAGCCCCGAAGCCTTGCCCAGGACGGTTCTGCTACATTGAAGCCTCTTGCTTGCCTACCTGCTCAGCTAACTCCCAATCATTTTCTCCTTTCTCTGGGCTTCCACAGCACTTAACTCAGACCTGAATATTAGCATTAATCATTGTATCAGTGGGGTTAGGCTAGGTTATGCTACACTAACAATGAACTCTGAAAATCTTGGTTATTGTAGAAGCAGAAACTTATCTACCGTTCAAGCAAAGCCTACTCAGGTAATAGCAGGATACTGGTCCACCACACAAACTCAGAGATCCTGGCTAAGAAATGATGAGTCACTTTGGTCCTGCCTAACTGTAAGAGAGTGGGTATGCCCAGGAAAAGATATGGATAAGCATTACAAGTCTGACTGGAGTAGGGCGCCTGGGTGGCTCAGCCGGTTAAGTGTCCGACTTCGGCTCAGGTCATGATCTCATGGCTTGTGAGTTTGAGCCCTGCGTCAGGCTCTGTGCTGACAGCTAGGGGACTGGAGCCTGCTTCATGTTCTATGTCTCCCTCTCTCTCTGCCCCTCCCCTGCTCATGCTGTCTCTCTCTGTCTCTCAAAGATAAATAAACATTTAAAAGATAATTTTAAAAAACAAGTCTGACTAACGTTAATTTTTATGTACTCCAGTCATGGTAAATGTCTCCAGCAACAGAGTGTGAGCATCTTAACTGGAGAAATCATAATTCTTCATCTCACTGTTATATGCCCAGTTCTGAAAACAGTACCTATAACCTAGAAGGTACTCCATAAATACTGAATAAATTAATGAATAATTTATACTAATTAAGATCAATAGCGTGGGACTGAGGAAGAGCTCAGTCTCTCCAAAAGCACATGGCCACTCAGTATCAGAAAGAAATCAAGGTTTGTTAAGAGAGTGAAGGAGACAAAGTGCCTGTGAAGGAAGCACCCGTGTTGACTCCAGCCCTTCATAAATACTTATTGATTGAGTAAATGATTCAAAGGATGAGCGGGTAGACAGGTGGGGGAGTGTAAGGGTGAATGAATGGTTAGGCAGACCCAGCCCCATTGCCTTTGACCCTACTCTTGCTCATTATCATCAAATTACAATGATCGCTGTAATGAACATCACTGTCTACAATCTTTTTTTCTCCCTCTCAATATATTCTCTATATTGACGTCAGAGTCGTCCTTCTAAAATTCAGATTTAATCATGACATCACCCTAATTTTCTTTTAAAAATGAGTCCGGGGCACCTGGGTGGCTCAGTTAGTTGAGTGTCCAACTCTTGATGTTGGCTCAGGTCCTGATCCTGGGGTCATGGGATCGAGCCCTCCATCAGACTCCATGCTAAATATGGAGCCTGCTTGGAATTCTCTGCCTGCCTCTCTCTCTCTCTCTCTCTCTCCCTCTCTCTCCCCCTCTCCTCTCTTTCCCTTTCCCCCGATCACATGCACTCTCTCTCTGAAAAAACAAAGCAAAATTTTAAAAATGAGCCAGCGATTCCAGCATTTAATAAAAGACAAATACCCAAAGTCCTTCCTATAATATTCAAGATTCTTTACAATTGCACCTCTACCATCCATTGTCCTCCCACACAGACCAAGTTAGCTTTGTCCATACTAGATTGTTTGTTATTCCCTGTAAAGGATGTGCATCTTCACATCTCTGATTCTCTGCTCATCCCTTTTCCTATCACAGGAGCCTAAGTCAACTGGTATTTCCTTCATGAAAACTTCCCAGGCAAAATTCACCACTCCTTCTGTTTTCTCCCATTACACCTGGATTATACTTTTTAAAAAATACTGCAGTCAAGATAATAAGCCTTGTGTTTGGATTACACATAAGAGCTGAAAAAAGGACACGCTAGTTGTGTATGTGAAACTATTAGACAGTGGTTTCTTGACAGCAAGGACCATATCTGATTCTCTTGATTAAGACACTGTATTCTGCATTGTAAACACTCCATCACTCATTCTTCATTCAAAAAATACTACTGGGTGCCAATTATGTGCCAGGCACTGAAGAAGACAATTAACATTTCAGAAAATAAATTAAATCCAGAGTAGAGTTCCACTCACCCAGAGCCCTTTTGTCATTTCCACATAGTACACAATGCCATGTGATGGTTATACCATTAATCTAATGGCGTCATAATTGTGAATTCAGTGTCTTGTCCAGATGCCTAGAGGACTCTTGATACACAATCTTAAAAGAGTGAAACAGAGACCCTCTTTGTGAAATACCTCCCTGATAATATCTTACATTCATTTCTCAGAGGATTAGATTGCCAATCTCTGAATTTTATGGAAGTTTCTATTGGCCAACCTGAACTTGCATTGGTTAGAAGATGCAGAAGCTGGGCTTTTCTGTTGCTGTGCATTTATTTGCTGCACACAACCCCATTACTCCAGACGAAATGTTTGCAATGTTTTTAAGATGATCCTTAATCTTTTCAATGGCCACATAAAATCGCTCTTGTGCACGCTGGGCTTTCATTTCATTTCTTTGTAAGGCATTGATAGAGAAAAATGTGAATGCTTTCAAACAGCTTCTATTTTCTTCACGGTATAGAAGTTGGGTGTCGAAACATACACTGCATTTCTTCCCCATGGATTTAATAGCACAGAGCCGGCACTCACTATAAACCATCCATTCTCCCTTCAGACCAGGCCCCGAAACTCCCATTAAAGTTAATGGAGACAATTATGCCCACAAACCAAAGGGAAAATCAACCCCTTCATTTGTAAATTAGCCTGATTCCAGTAGATTTTCTATGTCAAGCCAAGAAAGAAAACATGAAAACATGTCAATCATGACCTTCTATTTAATTGTCTGAAATAAATGTTCATCTGGGAAGTCTCCCATTCCCTCCAGGAAGGAAAAAAGAGCAAACTCAACAGCTCTTTGGGACATTAGTCTGTGAACTTGTCTACTATTTCCTTCCCAAGCCTTTTTGGTAAATGGTAAATGGCTGTCTGTTGATTGCTTTGGAGACCCCATAAATCTATATAGATCAAGCCCCACTCTCTACAAGCCATTTCCTATGGAGATAGATTGGTTAGCTTTCACTGGTGCCAATTGTTTATTAGAAAGAGTGAAAGTGGACATCTCTTTCAAAATTGTTTTTAAAAAACTGAAAGGTGTGTTTCCCCTTTCCAAAAACAACTGTGTCTAACTTCAGTTCTCACGTATGAAAGTCATAAGTTGACTCCCTATGATAGGGCTGAAATATCCAAGAATACTGGCACAGAATAGTACACATAATTAAGTAAACTTTGGAGTGTGTTTCTTTCTGGGAAATACACTCAGCAAGCTTTTAGTCATCATTTAGATATAGGGATTGCAGGGAGACTTCTGATAGAACAGTCAAGACTCACTAATTAGCATTCCGAACAGTGTACAAGTAACTCCACTGTTGGGTATTTACCCAAAGAAAATGAACGCACTAATTTGAAAAGATATATGCACCCCTATGTCTTTCTGCATTATTTACATCAGCCAAGATATGGAAACAACTCAAGTGTCCATCCATAGATGTATAATAAAGAAGATGTGGCATATATACACAATGGAATATTACTCAACTATAAAAAATGAGATATTGCCATTTGCAATAACATGGATGGACCTAGAGTGTACAACGCTAAGTGAAGTAAGTCAGTCAGAGAAAGACAAATACCATATAATTTCACTCATATGTGGAATTTAAGAAACAGAACAAATAAAAAAAGGGAAAAAAAACAGACTCTTAAACACAGAGAACAAACTGGCGGTTGCCAGAGGAGAGGTAGACAGGGAACAGGTGAAATAGATAAAGGGTATTAAAGAGCACACTTAACTAGATGCATAATGTATAGAATTGTTGAATCACTCTATTGTACACCTAAAACTAATATTACACTGCATGTTAATTATACTCAATTTTAAAAAAGAGTTTCACCTGCCCATTTTGCCCTTTGAGTACAACTAATATATTTCAAAAGTGAAATCAGCTGTGGAGACCTAGTTCCACCTACAGACAGCGGGAGCCCATGCATTTCCCCTGGGACATTCTGTCTTCCTCTTCCTACAGCTGGCCTTGGCCCCTCTCCTGCATCACAGCAACTTAGGGCATAATGCACAGGTCCGTGCATTTTATTCTGTTTGGGCGCTTTACCTTCACTAAGAGGTGCTGCCCCAAGTTGGTAAAAGTGCTATAGCTGCTTGGTCCTGAGAGCCAGTGTTCCCAGTGGGTCAACTAAGAAAGTTATATCCTCTTGTTCTCATAATTCTCTTCTTTACACTTCAAAAAAAAAAAAGTTTTAAGGGTGCTTCGTGGTTCAGTTGGTTGAGAATCTGACTCTTGATTTCGGCTCAGATCATGATCACAAGATTGTGGGATCAAGCCCCACATCGGACTCCACACTGAGCTTGGAGCCTGCTTAAGATTCTCTCTCACTCTCTCTCTCTTATCCTCTTGCCCTCTCTTCCCCATTCATTCTAGTTATCTCTCTCAAAAAAATTTTTTAAAAAGTTCAAATCACATATTAAAACTATAAGAGATAATATAAAATGATATATGTAATATCTTTCCTAAAGATACACAATTGGAATGAAATTTAAGGGAAAAAAGACTTTCAAAATGCAGTAAAAATGATCACAGCATTATTTACACTAATGAGAAATGGTGTCTGTCATTTTCACCAGTGATGTCCAATGCCTGTGTAAAGTTTATTATAGTCGTTAAATATTTATTAAATTAATGAATGGCAAATAAATTATGATAATTTCCTAGTTTCAAACTTTAAGAAATATAATGCTCCAATGATGCTGGCAGTCAGATGGTAGTTTCCTTAGCAGGGATAAAGTATAGACTGGGAACAGGCATCTTGGTTGATGCTGGAGGTATTGATCTGGGTAGTAGTTACATGGAAATACACACACTATATGTACGAAAATTCATCCAGATGAATGCTTCAGATTAGTATTACATTTTATGTATATCTATAATAGCCTCAGTTTAAAAAAAAAAAAGTAAATGATTACAGCATTATGCTTCTGATCTCTGTGAAAATCTGCTTTGTTCTCCATTCAGAAGACTCTTTGCTACTGTTTCAGGGGGATCCTTTATTCTTGAACCTATTTATCGATTTGATTAGTTTTTACATATTGGTCCTATTTCCCACTAGTTCCTCCGTAACATGATTGATAATTCCCTGATAACTGAATTTGTTTTGTTTTTCTGGGGAGGGGGGGAAACAGTTTGAAGATTCAAAATAAAAACCTAAAAGAACATCAGTACATAAATTTTCAAGCACATTTAGATATGTTACAACAGATTTCTTAAAAACAGTATAAAGTTGGGGTCAACTGAATGGCTCAGTCGGTCAAATGTCCAACTCTTGACTTTGGCTCAGGTCATGATTTCACAGGTTCATGAGTTCAAGCCCCAAGTCAGGCTCCTTAGAGCCTGCTTGGGATTTCTCTCTCTTTTCTCTTTCCATCTCTCTCTGCCTCTTCGCCCCCTCCCCGTCAAGATATATATATATATATATATATATATATATATATATATATATATATATATAAAGTTGATCATCATTCAGTGTTTTTGGAATCATAAAACATCTCATTAAGGAAACACCAGTTTGTTTGTCTCCAGTTTGCAATACTGATGGGCCCTTTTTCCAAGCAACTTTCCCCTCTTCCTAGAGAGCATCCAACAAGCTCACAGCATAGTTATTAAGGGAATAAACTAATCAGGAAAGATATCCCATTAGCCATGTGACTTAAAACTCGTCACTTAGCCCCTTCATTAGGTTTCATTTTTCTCTTAAAACAACCAGGGACTACCATTAAGTCTATAAGGTGACAATTGACTCTATCTTTCTATATTTCAATGAAAGAAGAATTTTAATTGTATTAGAAGCACTTCTGAAGTCTTCAATTTGATTTAAGGGAATAATAACTAGAAAAACAGACATTTAAAACTTTTTGTCTATGTAAAAATGGTTTTACTTTTATTCCTAATTCAGTGATGGCAATGATAGTTGTCTCATGTGATTAACATTCAACAAATATTAGAGGCAAAGAACTTTACTGTTTTTTAAATTGCACCAAATTGAATAAACCTCGCTGGATCTCAATAAATATTAATTAATGTCCTTGGAGCTATTAAAATTAATTAACATCTCCAGTGCCCCAGAGTTTATGCATCACTACAAAGTAAGTGGCTTATCTCCATTTTAAAACTCTGCACTATCTCTAAAATTTTCTTAAAGTTTACGATTTGACTACCTTTGACATTATAAGTTAAATATTAATATTCTGACCAAGCTAGGTGAAAACCCAGAAAAACTCAAAATGAAGACTAAAACTCAGCTTTGAACCTGCTTTATGATCATAAAGGGCCAGAAATAAAGGAAGCACATCAGGTTAAGCTTCTCTACTTCTATGCTAATCTGCTGGCAGGATTAGTTTAGTTGCTTTAGAAGAATAATGAGCTCAAGATAATGTCTTAACCTGAAGCTGGAATTTACTAATATTGACTAAGTGTCCCCATGAACTACATGGACTTATGTTGCTGAGCCAAAGACACCCACCATTCATTCCCCATCAATAGCCCCTTCTTAAAGAATCTACCTCACTGCAGCTTGGAAGATGCCACTCCACTCACCACCACCATTTGGACTGGGAAAGGCAGAACCTGATCTATGGCCATCAGCTCCTCCCACACCACAAAGGCATGTGCAACTGACAAACAGAGCTTGAATCAGTCACATGGTGTTGGAACTAACATTCATGTCAAGTTAGACCCACCAAAGTTACTGTCTTAGTTGCCTTGGGCTTCTACCACAGAACATTATAGGCTGTGTAGCTTACAAACAACAGAAACTCATTTCGCACAGTTCTGGAGGCTGGCAGTCTAAGACAGGGATGCTGGCAGATTCGGTGTCTGGTGAGAGCCACTGGTTCATAGACAGCCTTCTCACATCACGTGCTGGAAGGGGTAGGGGAGCTCTCTACTATCTGTTTTCCAAGGGCACTAATTCCATGCAAGGGTATCATCCACATGACCTCATCATCTCCCAATACCTAATCATCACCTCTCAAGACCTCATCTCCTAATACCATCGCATTGGAGGTTAGGTCTCAACACATGAATATTGTGGGGACCCATTCAGTCTATTGCAGCTATGGAGGGCATAAACTAGGAGGCTGGCTGAGAAAGAAGGTTAACAAAGCAGGGACCATAGGAGATACAGAGATTAGATGATTAAAAGTGCCCCCAGGGTGCCTGGGTGGCTCAGTAGATTAAATGTCCAACTCTTGATTTCAGCTCAGGTCTTGACCTCAGGGTCGTGAGTTCAAGCTCCCTGTTGGGCTCCACACTGGGTGTGGAGCCTACTTTAAAAACAAACAAACAAAAAATGTCTTCTACATATTTCCAAATGACCCCAGGGTGGCAGGAGAAGGCTGCCCATGGATCTTGACCTTTGATAAATTGGCTCCCATTCATTGCAATGAAACAATTCCTGATAAAGATGGTGGCTAATAAATATAAGAAGAGCAGAATCATTTTAATTCCTCCCCAAAGCACTCAACTCAATAATATGAGTTATCTATCTCAGAAAGCAAACCTGATGCTCTTTGCTTCATCGGGCATGATGATTGGAAATGAAATCTAAGATATTATCCTCCTAGTCTTGTACAAAATCCTGCACTGAACGTGGGTGATGACAACTGAAATCAACAGGCAGGTGGTAAAGTTAGCCTTTGATAAAGGGCACAGTAAGAGACACTAAGAAGAAAACAGGCCTTGGCCTAAGGATGGGGGATAGGAACAGCAGTCCTGGAAGCTCATGACCTCAGAAACATAGGGTGAATGAAGCTTTGTAGCCCATCCTGGAATACCAAGGCTCAGAGCATCACTGAAAGCTGACACTGTGAGCACTGGCTGGTCCAGGCTCTAGTTAGAAGATGTTATACAAGGGATGCCTGGGTGACTCAGTCAGTTAAGGATCCGACTTCAGCTCAGGTCATGATCTCACGGTTCATGAGTTCGAGCCCCTCATCGGACTCTGTGCTAACAGCTCAGAGCCTGGAGCCTGCTTCAGATCATGTGTCTCCCTTTCTCTCTGCCCCTCCCTGTCTGTCTGTCTGTCTGTCTGTCTCTCTCTCTCTCAAAAATAAATTAAAAAAAAAAAAAGAAGATGATAGACAAGTAAAAGCAAGTACTGCTTCATAACACGATGTCCATAAAAACTGTGGTCCCAATAGAAATATAGTTTAGAAACAAAGAATTGTGCACTTGTCCTTCCCGCTTCCACCTAGGATGCTCTCCTCCCAGGTGAGCACCAGGGGTTCACTCACCTTCATCATGCTGTGTGGAAACTCCACTTCTCTGGAGGTCCCTCAGATCAGCCCATTTAAAATGGCACCTTCAGGTGGCACCTGGCTGGCTCAGTAGCACACTGTGGACTCTTGACCTCGGGGTCATGAGTTCAAGCCCCACATCGGGTGTAGAGACTACTTAAAAATAAAATAAAATGGCACCTTCACTCAGAACTTAACTGCCCTTCAACGTGGTGACTAGGAGGGTCCCAAACTCACTTCGTTTCACAGACACACCAAATCTACAACTGCCTGCAGAACAATTTTCTCGGAAAAATAACCCAGCGACTAGCTGGGTGACTCCCACATGGAAGCAAGTGGGAGAGGCAGGGACTTGGGGATACGAGCTAGCCCTAAACCTCTCAGTCACAGAGATGACGGCTTGGAGAGGAGGATTACAAGAGAAGAGTGCATGGAGAAACTAGGAAGGGGAGTTGAGAAAATGTGAGAATTTTCTGGCCCAGAGATGTTAAAGAATCAGAGACCTCTCCCCTGAACAGAAGTTAAATAATCTTCTCCTTTCTTCTTTTTTCCCTCTCTCAATTTTTTCTTAACTGTGGTAAATACACCTAACATGAAATGTGCTATTTTCACCTTTTTAGGTGTACATGTCAGTGGCATTAGGCATATCCGAATGGTTGTACAACCATGACCACCATTCATCTCCAGAGCGTTTTTTTAATCTTCCCAAGTGTAACCCTGTACTCGTTAAACAACTCCTTCCTTCAACCACTGGCCACCCCCATTCTACATTCTGTCTCTGTGAATCTGACCACTCTAGGTACTTCATACACGTGGACTCACTATTTTTCCTTTTGGGACTGGCTTATTTCACGTCTCACAAGGTCTACAAGGTTCATCTGTACCACAGCCTGTATCACAAGTCCACCACTTTTGCAGGCTGAATAATATTCGATTGTATGTATTCACCACATTTTGTTTATCTATTCATCTGTGGACACCTGGATGCTTCTACCTTTTGGCTATTGTCATAATGCTGCTGTGAACATGAGTAAACAAATATTTGTAACTTCTTTTGGTATTTACCCTCTGTTTTTTGTTTTTAAAGCCTATAGGTTCACATTCAAGACTTGTGATGAATTCTACCGGCAGGAAAAGATCAATCAGACTTTGAACCTACGGTTAATCCTTCCCCTTTCACATGGTAGTGATGTTTCACTCATGTAGGGAGTTAATGGCTGCATCAGAGTGCCTGGGTGGCTCAGTCAGTTGAGTGTCTGACCAGCGCAAGTTATGATCTCACGGTTCATGGGTTCAAGCCCCACATCAGGCTCTGTGCTGACAGCTCAGAGCCTGAAACCTGCTTCAGATTCAGTCTCCCTCTCGCATTGCCCCTCTCCCACTCACACTCTGTCTCTCTCTCTCAAAAAAATAAACATTAAAAAAAATCCTTTTTGAGGGGCCAAGATGGCGGAACAGTAGGGAAGTTGTTTTTACGTCTCTTGTCCTTTAAATGCAGCCAGATCCACACTAAACCATCCTGCGCATCTAGAAAACTAATTTGAGCATTAACACAACAATCTGAAAAACCTGAACCACAGAACTCGGCAGGTACGTGGCCCGGGGAGGTGAACTGGGGGAGAGAGAAGCCACAGAGGGCAGGGAGCTGTTTTTGCTTGTGGAGAGAGGATGGAGATGGGGGGAGAGTACGGGAAAAGCAGCTCGAGAGAAAGTGGAAAAGTGGAAACAGCCACAGGGACTGAATAAAAAAGGGAGAAAGGAGAAAGGAGAGGGTTTAAATTCCATTAAGACTCTATAAACAGGGGAGCACAGGGTCTGCAACTCCACAGTTCCATACCCGGTGGTGCTCTGGTGGGAAGGGTGAATCCCCAGGACCAGAGTGAAGTCCGGGTGGGCCCGGACATGGGGAAAGGCACACGGGGAGAGGAGGCTCCCCTGTTGGGAGGACATCTGGTAGAGGCTGTGCAGCCACCCCACAGGCAAAGTTCTCAGCGGACCTGGGAGAACAACCACATTCTCTGGCACTGGAACAAGGTCCTTAAGGGGGAAGCCTGGCACCAGATATGTGCTGTGATTTTCCATAAACCCTGAAACACTGCTGCTACAAGATGGCTACACTTTTTCTGGGCTGGGCCAGCACCCAGCTGCAGTCTCTGGCATTGGCAGCAGCGTGGTCCTGTGAATGTTCCTGGGGGCAGGCAAGCACCAGGCCATTGCTCGGTAAGACCCTCCCCCAGAAGGTCTGAGTGGGTCAAAGCCACAATCACTCAGAAGTGAGGGGTCGGGAAACACAGCCGCGTTTGAGATAAAACTCTGGAGGGAGGTGTCACCTGGTAGCCTGATGGCTTGGTCACAGACAGTGTAGAAGAAGAGAGTGAGAAGAAGCCAGAGACAAAGTAAGGGTACTCAACTGCCAGTCGTGGAGAGCACACAGTTCCAATACTAGAGACTGGGTAGCTGGGTGACACCATTTTCACCCCACCCGCACATAGGTGTACACGCCTACAAGCACCACAGCAATCCACCCCAGTAAGCTGAGCAGTGCCATCTAGTGGAGAACGGAGCCATTACACTAAGCCCCACCCAACTGTGCCAACAACACTCTTGACAAATACAAGTCTCTCTTCCTACTTAGTTTACAGATTATAAAGTGCTTCATAGTTTGACTTCTCCAGAAAACCAGATGTAATTTCAATCGTACTTCATTCTGTTTGCTGCTCCTTTTATTCAACTTTTTTTTCTTTTTCATTTCTTTTCTTACTCTTGAATACAGAAAGAGAAAGACTATTATTGTTTTCCATTTTTATTAAAAAGCTTTTTCTTTAATTTTTTTCTACTATATTTTTTCCTTTTTTGTAAATTTTTAAATTCTATTTTACTTTCATCATTTAATTTTATTCTATTTTATTGTATTAATTTTTTTAACTTTTCGAACAGTTTCCTTTTTTCCTTTTTTCTTTTTTTTAATTTTCTTATCTTTCCATTTATCTCTAATCTATCAGCTTTTTTCAACAACCAGACCAAAACACACCTAGGATCTAACATCCTTTATTTTATTTCTTTGTGTTGTTTTTAATTTTTTAATTTTTTTTTTAGTTTAGTAATTCCTTTTCTTCCTCCAAAATGATAAAATGAAGGAATTCACCCCAAAAGAAAGAACAAGAAGAAGTGACAGCTAGGGACTTAATCAACACAGATACAAGCAAGATGTCTGAACCAGAATTTAGAATCACAATAATAAGAATTGAAATAAGAATTGAAAATAGATTAGAATCCCTTTTTGTGGATGTAAGAAGTAAAAGGTAGTCAGGATGAAATAAAGAATGCTATAACTGAGCTGCAATCTCAAATGGATGCCACGGTGGCAAGGATGGATGAGGCAGAGCACGATTCAGCAATATTGAGGACAAAATTATGGAGAATAATCAAGCAGAAAAAAAGAGGGAGACTAAGGCAAAAGAGCACCAATTTAAGAATTAAAGAACTCAGTGACTCATTAAAAAGGAAAAAACATCTGAATCATAGGGGTCCCAGAAGATGAAGAGAGAGAAAAGGAGCACAAAAATTTATGTGAGCAAATCACAGCAGAAAACTTTCCTAACCTGGGGAAAGACACAGGCATCAAAATCCAGGAAGCACAGAGGACTCCCATTAGATTAAAAAAAACCTGGCCATCAACGAGGCATATCATAGTCAAATTCACAAAATACTCAGGCAAGGAAAGAATCGTGAAAGCAGCAAGGGAGAAAAAAGTCCTTAACCTACAAGGGAAGACAGATCAGGTTCACAGCAGACCTACCCACAGAAACTTGGCAGGACAGAAAGGAGTGGCAGGATATATTCAATGTGCTGAATCAGAAAAATATGCAGCCAAGAATGCCATATCCAGCAAGGCTGTCATTAAAATAGGAGAGATAAAAAGTTTCACAAACAAAAATTAAAGGCGTTCATGACCACTAAACCAGCCCTGCAAGAAATTTTATGGGGGTCTCTTCTGAGGGGAGAAAAGAAAAAAGAAAAAAAATACCAAAAACAACAAAGACTAGAAAGGACCAGAGAACAGAAAGAACCAGAAAACTCCAACTCCACCGGCAACATCATGGTAATAAATTCATATCTTTTGGTACTCACTCTAAACATCAATGGTCTAAACACTTCAATCAAAAGACACAGGGTAACAGAATGGATAAGAAAACAAGATCCATCTATATACTATTTACAAGAGACCCATTTTAGACCTAAAGATACCTTCAGACTGAAAATAAGGGGATGGAGAACCATCTATTATGCTAGTGGTCGCCAAAAGAAAGCCAGAGTAACCATACTTATATCAGACAATCTAGAGTTTACAATAAAGACTCTAACAAGAGACAAAGAGGGCATTATATCATAATTAAGGGGTCTATCAGCAAAGAAGACCGAACAGTTGTAAACATTTATGATCCAAATGTGGCAGTACCCAAGTATATAAATCAATTAATCACAAACATAAAGAAACTCATTGATAATGATACCATAATAGTAGGGAACTTCAACACCCCACTTACAACAATGGATGGATCATCTAAACAGAAAATCAACTAGGAAACAATGCCTTTGAATGACACACTGGACTGGATGGACATAAGAGATATATTCAAAACATTTCATCCTAAAGCAGCAGAATACACATTCTTCTTGAGTGCACATGAAATATTCTCCAGAATAGATAACATACTAAGACACAAATCAGCCCTCAACTAGTACAAACAGATCGAGATCATACCATGCATATTTTCAGACTACAACACTATGAAACTCAAAATAAACCACAAGAAAAAAATTTGGAAAGATAACAAATACTTGGAGACTAAAGAACATCCTATAATGAATGAATGGGCCAAGTAAGAAGTTAAAGAGGAAATTGAAAAATACATGGAAGCCAATGAAAATGATAACACCACGACCCAAAAACTCTCAGAGGCAGCAAAGGTGGTAATAAGAGTGAAGTATATAGCAATCAGGCCTTCCTAAAGAAGGAAGGAAGTTCTCCGATACACAACCTAACCTTACACCTTAAAGAACTGGAAAAAGAACAGCAAATAAAACCTAAAACCAGCAGAAGACAGGAAATAATAAACATTAGAACAGAAATTAATGCTATCGAAACCAAACCAAAACAAAACAAAACAAAACAAACAAAACAAAAACCAGTAGAACAGATCAATGAAACCAGAAGCTGGTTCTTTGAAAGAATTAACAAAATTGATAAACCATAGCCAGTTTGATCAAAAGGAAAAAGGAAAGGACCCAAACAAATAAAATCAAGAATGAAAGAGGAGAGATCATAACCAGCACTGCAGAAATACAAACAATAAGAGAATATTATGAGCAATTATATGCCAATAAAATGGGCAATCTGGAAGAAATGGACACATTCCTAGAAACATATAAACTACCAAAAGTGAAACAGGAACAAATAGAAAATTTGAACAGACCCAAAACCAGTAAAGAAATCGAATTAGTAATCAAAAATCTCCCAAAAAACAAGAGTCCAGGGCCAGATGGCTTTCCAGGGGAATTCTACCAAACATTTCAAGAAGAGTTAACACCTATTGTCTTGAAGCTGTTCCAAAAAATAGAAATGGAAGGAAAACTTCCAAACTCTTTCTATGAGGCCAGCATTACCTTGATGCCAAAACCAGACAAAGACCCTACTAAAAAGGAGAACTACAGACCACTTTCCCTGATGAACAAGGATGCAAAAATCCTCAACAAAATACTAGCAAACCAGATTCAACAATACATTAAAAAAGTTATTCACCACGACCAAGTGGGGTTGATACCTGGGATGCAGGGCTGGTTCAATATCTGCAAAATAATCAATGTGATTTGTCACATTAATAAAAGAAAGGACAAGAACCACATGATCCTCTCAATAGATGCAGAGAAAGCATTTGACAAAATATAGCATCCTTTCTTGATAAAAACCCTCAAGAGAGTAGGGATGGAAGGATCATACCTCAAGATCATAAAAGCCATATATGAATGACCCAACGCTAATATCATCCTCAATGGGGAAAAACTGAGAGCTTTCCCCCTAAGGCCAGGAAGAAGACAGGGATGTCCAGTCTCGCCACTGTTATTCAACATAGTATTGGAAGTCTTAGCCTCAGCAATCAAACAACACGAAGAAATAAAAGGCATCCAAATCGACCAGAAGGAGGTCAAACTTTCACTCTTTGCAGATGACATGACACTCAATATGGAAAACCCAAAAGATTCCACCAAAAAACTTCTAGAACTGACTCATTAATTCAGCAAAGTTGCAGGATATAAAATCAATGCAAATACATCTGTTGCATTCCTATACACCAACAATGAAGCAACAGAAATAGAAATCAAGGAATCAATCCCATTTATAATTGCACCAAAAACCATAAAACACCTAGGATAACCAAAGAGGTGAAAAATCTATACACTGAAAACTATAGAAGGCTAGTGAAAGAAATTGAAGAGACAAAAAAATGGGAAAATATTCCATGTTCCTGGACTGGAAGAACAAACATGGTTAAAATGTCGATATTACCCAAAGCAATCTACATATTCAATGTAATAGCTATCAAAATCACACCAGCATTCTTCACAGAGCCAGAACAAACAATCCTAAAATTTGTATGGAACCAGAAAAGACCCAGAATAGCCAAAGCAATCTTGAAAAAGAAAACTGAAGTTGGAGGCATCACACTCACAGACTTCAAGATGTATTACAAAGCTGTAACCATCAAGACAGTATGGTACTGGCACAAAAACAGACACTCAGATCAATGTAACAGAATAGAGAATCCAGAAATGGACCCACAAACGTGTGGCCAACTAATCTTTGACAAAGCAAGAAAGAATATCCAATGGAATAAAGACAGTCTCTTCAGCAAATGATGTTGGGAAAACTGGACAACGACTTGCAGAATGATGAATCTGGACCACTTTCTTACACCATACACAAAAATAAACTCAAAATGCATGAAAGACCTAAATGTAAGGTCATCAAAACCCTCGAGAAGAAAGCAGGCAAAAACCTCTTTGACCTCAGCTGCAGCAACTTCTTACTCAACACGTCTCTGGAGGCAAGGGAAACCAAAGCAAAAATGAACTATTGGGACCTCATCAAAATAAAAAGCTTCTGCACAGTGAAGGAAACAATCAGCAAAACTAAAAGGCAACCAACGGAATGGGAGAAGACATTTGCAAATGACATATCAGATAAAGGGTTAGTATCCAAAATCTATAAAAACTTATCAAACTCAACACCCAAAAAACAAATAATATAGTGAAGAAATGTGCAAAAGACATGAATAGACATTTCTCCAAAGACATCCAGATGGCCAACCGACACATGAAAAAATGCCTCACATCACTCATCATCAGGCAAATACAAATCAAAACCACAATGAGATACCACCTCATACCTGTCACAACAGCTAACATTAACAACTCAGGCAACAAGAGATGTTGGTGAGGATGCAGAGAAAGAGGATCTCTTTTGCATTGTTGGTGGGAATTCAAACTGGTGATGCCACTCTGGAAAACAGTATGGAGGTTCCTCAAAAAAACTAAAAATAGAACTACCCTACGACCCAGCAATTGCACTACTAGGCATATCCAAGGGATACATGTGTGCTGTTTCGAAGGGACACATGCACCCCCATGTTTATAGCAGCACGATCAACAATAGCCAAAGTATGTAAGGGGCCACTCATCAATGGATGAATGGATAAAGAAGATGTGGTATATATACAATGGAGTATTATTTGGCAATTAAAAAGAATGAAATCTTGCCATTTGCCACTATGTGGATGGAACTGGAGGCTATTATGCTAAGTGAAATTAGTCAGAGAAAGACAAATATCATACGACTTCACTCATAGGAGGACTTTAAGAGACAAAACAGATGAACATAAGGGAAGGGAAGCAAAAATAATATAACAGGGAGGGGGACAAAACACAAGAGACTCTTAAATATGGAGAACAAACGAGGGTTACTGGAGGGATTGGGGGACGGGGGATGGGCTAAATGGGTAAGGGGCATTACGGAATCTACTCCTGAAATCATTGTTGCACCATATGCTAACTAACTCAGATGGAAATTAAACAATAAATAAATAAATAAATAAATAAATAAGAAAAAAATGTTTGCATTTCCCTGCTGACATGTGATGTGGAGCATCTTTTCCTATGCCTATTTGCTGTCTGTGTATCTTCTTTGGTGAGGTGTCTGTTAAGGTCTTTGACCCATGTTTTAACTGTCTTTTTGTTTTGTTTTGTTTTCTTATTGTTGAGTTCTTTGCATATTTTGGGCAACATTCCTTCATCAGATAAGCCTTTTGCAAATATTTTCTCCCAATCTGTGTTTTGTCTTCTCATTCTTTTGACATTGTCTTTTCAAAAGCAGTTTTACACTTTAATAAAATCTAACTTATCATTAAAAAAAAAGCTTTTTTTAAATGTTGGCTGCATTAACAGATGAGGCCCAGAGCCTTGGCGATTTAACAGAATAAAGGACCACTGCAGGTTGCCAGGGACTCTTTTTCACCTGGTGACTCAGGGATTAAGGATTCTGCTATTTTATGGTGCTGCCATCTCAACAGTGGACAAGGTCACTGTACTAGGGAAAGAAAGGGATCATCCTGACTGTCCTAGCCCTGACACAGTCCATTGGCCAGAACTAGTCATACGGCCCAGCCTAACTGCAAACTGTTCTAAGAAACATACAGGAATAATGAAGTAATTAGTAAGCGGTGGCCACAAGTACTTGGGCTTGGCTCATTATCACTACATCATAGAGACCCATTAAAAGAGAAAATGAATGGGAAGAGCCTTTTCCTTAATTTTTTTAGAGAGAGAATGTGAGCATGAGCAGAGGGGAGGGGGAGATGGAGAGAGAATCCCAAGCAGGCTCTGCACTGTCAGTGCAGAGCTTGATGCAGAGCTTGAACACAAAAACATGAAATCATGACCTAAGCAGAGATCGAGAGGCTCATGCTTAACCAAATGAGTCACCCAGGCTTCCAGTTATGCTCCAGTTAAGCTCTTAACAGTCCTGTAATTTTTTCTGGATTTTAAAACCTCCTATTTGGGAAAATAAATGAAAAGGCTGAGAATGGAGCTGCAACCAAAAGATTGAAAGAAATCTCATTCCCAAAGCCACGTCAATTACATGATAGTGTTTGTATGTTGCTTCAGGAACCAGCGTCCATCTTGGTACAAAGTATGAAGTAGGCTAATTCAGACATGAGTGGACATGTATCAGAAAAACATAACTGGGCCCTGGTGAAAAACAAAATATATTTCCAAAGCCTCAATCCCTTCTTTACTGCACTTTCCTATAAATAATTATGATTCAAATAGTTATGTTTCATTAATAATTGTAACATTTTCCAAAGCTATTATGTGCTTGGTCCAGAGACCACTTTGACCTGCTTCTAGTCATCTGCAGCAGAGGGAGATTTTTTCCTTTGAGGATTTCTTTTTTTTAACTGGGATGAGGGCAAAAAGGGATTAAGGTAGGTAGTGAAGCGTAGCTTTCATCCTTGGGGAGAAGTCACGGCTTCTCTAAGTGTCCCCCATCCATTCCTAATGACAGTCATTCAACAAATTTTTCTCGAGTACCCATCAAGCTGATAGATCACATCAGCGATCAAAACAGACAAATAGCCCTGTTCTCCGGGGGCTTCCATTCTGGAGGAAATTATAAAGTTTTATTTTAGACTCCTTTTGATTATTCGACCTACTTCTGTTTAGCAGAAAATTTTGCCATAGTGTTGAGGATCGCAAAAGGGTTTTCAAATTTTTTCTGGCACGTACTTAGAAATCACCACTAGAAGTTCATCTGAGTTTCTACTCACGATATTAAAAGCATTGTATTCGTACCAGAAATGTAAAATGAGAGAGTTTTCTGTGGTAAGGAACTATGCTAAGAAGCGTGAGGGGATATAAACATGTATAAGACATCTGCAAACGTACCCTTTGGCGTTTACACCCACACCATGGTTTCAAAGGAAAATATTGTCATCTCTATGTTACAATAGCTGGGCCACGTCATACCATCAACAGCACCTCCACTGAATTGCAGAGAGTGGTGCTTGTGGTTCAGATGTGTGCACGATGGGAACCAAAATGGGAATCAAAGAGCAGATGGCAATCTTGGTGGCAGTTTGGATGGAGGAACATTTAAGTCTACTCTTGAGACTCAAGGTCCTACAAGAGTGAAGACCCACCCAAGGTCACCAAAAATCCAGAGACAGAAATGAAATGCATACTTCCTGTGGCATCTGATCATCTGAGACCAGATATAATTCTATTTAGATCCATCATTGAGAACTATGCTCTATGACAAAAGGCAGTCCTGGAGGAGGTGACTGGGTTATCTTGGTTTACATGCAGTGCAAATCAGCCAGAGCTAAAGAGAGTGGCCATGTTTTTGCAGGAAGTGACAGAGTTTGTGCTGGAGGTGAAAGCAGGAGAGCATGAAGTCAGATACCCTGGTTAACTGAAAACACTTGGCCACTTTTTGAGTCCCAAACCACATTCCACAACTTCTTATTTTCAGTTATATGGCATAATCTTCAATTTTTTATTTTTGTATTTCTTCTAAGTTTTAATTCCAGTCTATTAACATACAGTGTTATATTCGCTTCAGATGTACAATATAATAACTCAGCACTTCCACACATTACCTGGCGCTCATCACAAGTGCGCCAATCCCCATCACCTACTTCACCCATTCCCCCCCCCCACCTCCCCTCCCCTCTGGTAACCTTCAGTTTGTTCTCTCCAATTAGGAGTCTGTTTCTTGATTTCTCTCTCCCTCTCTCTCTGTCCTCTCTCCTCTCTTTCTCTCTCTCTGTCTTTTATTTTTTCCATTTGTTTTGTTTCTTAAATTCCACATATGAGTGAAATCATATGGTATTTGTCTTTGACTGACTGATTTTGCTTAGCGTTATACCCTCTAGTTCCATCCATGTTGTTGCAAATGGCAAGATTTCATTTTTTTATGGCTGAATAATATTCCATTGTATATGTATGTATACCACATCTTTGTTATCTGTTTATTGATCGATGGACACTTGGGCTGCTTCCATATCTTGGCTCTCGTAAATAATGCTGATATGAACATCGGGGTGCATGCATCCCTTTGAAATAGGGCTCCTGTATTCTTTGGATAAATGCCCAGTAGTGTGATACTTGCATCATAAGATAGTTCTATTTTCAACTTTTTGAAGAACCTCCATACTGTTTTCCACAGTGGCTGCACTGGTTTGCATTTCCACCAACAGCACCCAAGTGTGCCTTTTTCTCTAATCTCAATTTTCTATTTTTAATGTTAGCAAAAAGGAGTTGAGAATGCATCTGTGAACTTCTGAGGTTTTTCTAGACTTCAAAGGGCCTTAAGAATAATATTTCAATGAGTTAGGAATAAATGACTCAGAAACACGGATTGACTTGACTTTAATATCACAGTTTAACACAAAGTGCATTAAAATAGTTGGCCGTACTCTGTGCTCTAGAGTAGCCAAATGTCTGGCAAAAGTATGGCAGCATGAACAACACCGGTCTCCTCCTGTACCACCCTGTGTTCATATGCAACTCTGTTTTTGCCTTTCATGCTGCTGGCAACACATGCTAGACTTCAAGTACATTTTAAGGAATAATAGCCAACGGCTTGGAGGACCCCTACTTCCATTTCCCTGGAAGAATTGGGATTCCCGCCAAGATGCTGTGTTCAGCAAACATGAACAAACAGAGCAAAATCCACTGTGTTCTCAGCCTCATTGAGGGAGTGCATTTTAGAGTGTTTCACTTAATTCCAGCTTTCTGCTTCTCTGAGAAACAGATCAGGGCAGCTGGTGACAGGATCAGCTCCATCATTTGAGGAGCTCAGAGTAAAATAAACACCCGAGTCCCTTGTTCAATAAGCATGAAGAGTTTCAAGATGGTGAAAGAGAGCATTAAAAGAACTATGGGGAGCGTGGCCGTGAAGCCAGCCCTGCAGGGTGGTGATGCACTGAGATGTTTTCTCCCTTCACATTTCTTATTGCAAATGAAAATAAGACGGAAGAATATTCAGTGCAAACTCAGATTGATAATGAAGCATGACATGAGCTGATGATTTAAGGATTTGAATTTCCCAAGCACTGTTAACTATAATCAAGTGATGGGACCAGGTATCACCAAGGATTTCAAATGGCGGCATAGCAAGAGTGAAAAGAACTGAAGTTGCAGGTGAAACCAACCGGGTTCGAATTAGCAAAAAGGAAAGCAGTTCTGGGAAAGCTTACGGTTCTTCAGGACCTTGTGCTTTTCCTTCAGGGGCTCTGAGGAAAGCCATTGACGCAAGGAAAGGAATTCTCTTTAAAACTGATAGCACCGTTTTATGACAACAGCAAGGAATGCCAAATAGCTCTGGGATGCTTAACATGTGGGAAAATCTCTGCTTCTGCAATTTCTTAAAATGTTTTCTTTAATTTTAGAGAGAGAGAGAGTGTGAGTGGGGGTGAGGGACAGAGAGAGAGAGAAAGAGAATCTTAAGCAGGCTTCACGTTCAGTAGAGCCCAATAACATGGGGCTCAGTCCCATGACCGTGGGATCATGACCTGAGCTGAAATCAAGAGTTGGACACTCAACCGACTGAACCACCCAGGTGCCCTGCTTCTGCAATGTTTAATTTTATCATACTCCTTATTCTCTATTCTTCCCTCATCATTTCCAGAGAGCAACAAATACACAAAGTAACAACTTGGGCACAGAGAAGTCACCTTATAACAATCCCTTGTAAGAACGGTTTTGGAGAATCATAGAAGGTAAATGCAGGCATTACCCATAAGCATGTCTTTAAAAATAGTCTGCACACAGCATAAGTTTATGTATTTGTTTTTGAAAAACAAATTTTTTTTATCCTGTCGATGAAAAATTGAGCAGTAATGTACAGCACGAAAGGTAAGCCCCTTAGTTATTTCACTCTCCCCATTTATAGGAGCCGTTTATATCTTTCCTGTTTTTCTGTAAGATTGGTCATATCACAAAGAACATTTTATAAGTTCTGTAGTTTTCAGTTTCTCATTAGTCTTTTTTGTTTGCCTGTGGTGTCTATTAAGACTTGCTTTCAAACGAAAAAAGAAACAAAACAGAATCTGTTTTACATTCTTTACACACAGTTCTCGCTCATTTTTAAAAGAGAGTTGATGCTATTTTTTTTTTTAGCTAGGCAGCATGAGGTTGGTTGTTAAGAATTCCATTGTACCATGTGTTTCATTGTATTTATTTGTGAAGATGGATGAATCTGTTTTTGTGCGTATATCAAAGAATTATCAAGAAATAAGTAACCAGTGCTTCAGGTATCTCAGATAACAAATGTTCATTCAATAAGCAAACTAGAAAAATTCAATATGCCAAAGGCTGGGCTTTAAATAAAATGTCGATTTAATTCTATTCAACAAACATTCATTAAATACCTATGAGCTGCCTTTACCAACATAGGTACCGCAGATCCGAAGATGAATTTGATTTGACCTAGGCCTTGTGCTACTTTGCTATAATTATAGGCATAAAATAGGGGCTCCTGGGTGGCTGTCGGTTGAGCATCCGACTTCGGCTCAGGTCATGATCTCAGCTCGTGAGTTCGAGCCCCGTGTCAGGCTCTGTGCTGACAGCTCAGAGCCTGGAGCCTGCTTCGGATTCTGTGTCTCCCTCTCTCTCTGCCCCTAACCCACTTGCATTCTGTCTCTGTCTCTCTCAAAAATAAATAAACATTAAAAAAAATTTTTTTTAAATTATAGACATAAAATAGCCAAACACTGCAGGCTGAATGAAATACTAGAAAGAAAGAGGCCTGTGCTGCCATAGCGGACCCAATGACTTAATAAGTCTTTCATTTCAAATCTATGCCATTTCATAAATAGCAAAGCAGTGTGTAACAATTCAAGGACTTTATTCCCTCCATAGACTCCACTAGGGGACACTTCTTGGCAGACTGGAAAGTATTTCAAACAACATCATCTACACTTGTCAGATCGAGTGAGCAAGGGCCATGGGAGGACATGTTTATTTTCCTTGACTTTCTTCTCCAGAGATTTTTTCAATTCTTTGCAAATTTGCAAGATTTGGTAGCTGGTGGCTGACCTCAGAGCAACGGCAATGAATTAGGCAAATTTGGCCGGGAGCACCATGGGGACATCTTCCTTAGACTTAAACCGTCCCATTAAACCCTCTAAGTTCGAAGTGAGAGCCGAGTCAGGGAAGTTGAGGATGTCTATCAGTTGCTACAAAGAAAAACTTAAGTTGGAAGTAAACACTGTGTCTGAGCTAATCTTCATTGCTTTATATTTTAATAAAGTTAGGGGACATAAATAGAGACTTTCTTCATCACCACAGAATCTACTGCATTTGAAGGCATGTTGGCAAAGTTGGAGGCAGGAGGGATGTAGGAGGAGGGACGAGGGCAATGGGGGGGGCCTGTGGGGGTGTAGGGAGTGTGGGCACATGGGTGTGTGTAGGTGGTGTGGGGGGAGTGGAGGGGTACACCTGTGTCTTGGGGAAAGGAGGGAGAAAAGTAGGCAGAGAGAGAGAGAGAGAGGGCAGTGATGCCTAGACCTACAGAGGGAAGCTAAGAAGATGGCAAAGTCGAAAGGAAGTGAGTGTGCAGACTGTTTAGTTCTATTCCTTCGTGCTCAGTGTCTCTCCTACATCCTTCCTCTGGCCTTGCTTAACCCCCAGGGTGGAGTCTGCCCTGATCAGGCTTGAGTAGAGTGAATGGAGCAGAAAGCATATGACTTGCCGTCTTAGTCGGGTTAGGCTGTCATAACAAATCCCACAGATGGGGTGGCTTAAAAAATACACATTTATTTCTCACAGTTCTGGAGGCTGTTAAGTCCAAGGTCAGGTGCAAGTTGATTCAGTTCCTGGGGAGGGCTCTCATCTGGGCTTACAGACAGCAACTTTCTCCTGTCTGCACGTGGCCTTCTCTCAGTGCTGACCCACCATGGGTGCCCATCCTCATGACCTCATCTAACCTTAATTATTGCCAAAGGCCCCACCTCCCAATACCATTACATTGGGGGTTAAGGCTTCAACGCATGAAATTGGGAGGGACACGTTCAACCCATAACACTTGGCTTCTGCCTTCTACTATATTTTTCCATCATCCTCAGACTCCTGGACCTTTTCGATTATCTGGACTTACCTGGAAACATAATATCAACCTTACCCTTCCACAAAGTACTAATGTTCCCTTGACCATTTCTAGGACACTTTCAGTGAGTAAAGAGAGAAACCAACTAGAGCTGGCTTAACCTAAAAAATCTTACAATTTTGTAAACTATACCTCAATAAAGCTAAAAAAAAATATTGACAACAATTTAAATAACTAACTAAATAAATAAATGTAAGTATCCTCTTTTTTTCCTTGCATAAATTATTTTATTTATTATTATAATTAGATCTTCACAGAGTTGTCTTCTCACTGTCTGTGTTTGGTTAACGTGAAATTAAATTAAAGTTAGTTGCCGAGGGAACAATAATTATATATTTGCTTTAACAGAAATAAAAGAATATTTGTCTTAAAATGCAAGATCGTTATATAGCCTTTCACCATGCACTTTACAGTATAAAAAATTTTCATTTCAAAAGTGAAAATTACTTGCACTGTTTGAACTTTAAGGATTGGAAAGTTGAAGTGAAATATCAGCTCCTTAATGAAAAAGCAAAATGATCTAGGAAATGTCTCCCCTGCAAGAGGGAATTTAGATTACAATTAACACAAAAATCATGTACCAGTCTCCTGCAGGAGATTCTTCAGCATACCTTACTCAAAATCCCAGTAGGCTGAATCTAAAACTCAACTTCATACCATTAAAAAAACAACTCAAAATGAATCAAAGACCAAAATGTAAAATCTCAAGTATAAAACTTACTGAAGAAAACATAGGAAAAACCTATTTGTGAACTTTGGTCAAAAAAAATGAAAAGATTTCTCAGGTAGGGCACAGAAACATAAACCATCAAAGAACTACAGGATAATTTGATTTAATAAGTTAATTTTTTTTTTAATTTTAAGTAGGTTTCCCCAGTGTTCCCCAACCCACCCAGTGTTGGGTTCAAACTCACAACCCTGAGATCAAGAGTCACATATTCTACTGACTGAGCCAGCCAGGTCCCCCAATAAATCAAAATTTAATATTTTTACTCTTTAAAAGACACTATTAGAAAATAAAAAGGCAAGTCATATCCTGGAGAAAATAAATATATGCAAAAAATATATCCGATAAAGGACTTTTAATGGAATATATAATGAACTTTTACAATGCAATGAGAAAAATCAACTAGTAAAAAACAATATAGGCAAAAGATGAGAACAAATACTTCACAGCCTTAAGAATGGCCAACAGCCCAAAGAGGGGGAAAAATGTTCTACATCTCAAGTCATTGAGGAAATGCAAATTAAAACACAAGAAGGTACCACAACATGGCCATTAGAATGGCAAAAATCTTTAAAAACTGACAATATTTTTACTGGTGAGGATGCAGACAACCTGAAATTCTCATTCTTTGCTGTTGAGAAATCACTTTACATACCCACTTTGGAAAACACGGTTGACAGGGTTTAATTAAGGTAAATATACACCTGTCATACAACCTAGAAAACCTCCTTCTAGCTATTCACCTAAAACATGACAATGCATTCCACACAAAGTCTCGTATACAATGTTGATAGCTATTTCATTCACAATAGCCTCCCAGATTGGAGACAACTCAGACATCCGTCATGGTGTTAAGGAACAAATAGTGATGTATCCATGCAATGAAATCCTACTCAGCAGTGAAAAGGCATGAACTACTGAGCCATACAACAACATGGGGAAATCCTGAGAGCATCATGCAAAGTACAAAAAGCTCAGATACTCAAGACTATAATATTACTCCATTTATATTTAGTTCTAGAAAAAAATATAGAGACAGCAGATCAGCAGCTGCCAGAGGCTGGGGAGGAGGGGAGGAATTGAGTACAAAGACCCATGGAGGAACTTTTTGGAGTGCTAGAAACATTTTGTATCTTGAATGTGGTGGTAGTTCATGCTTATATACATTTGCGAAGACTCATCTAAGTATACACTTAAAATGGGTGAATTTTTATTATATATAAATCACAGCTCAATAAAGCCCATGGTGCACACACGCAATGTGATAAGTACATGTGCAAAACAAAAGCAAAAGAACACACATTATGTTGTTTAGAAAGGTTGCCTATGAGAAAATGAGGCAAATGGGAGTGGGGAAATAGAAGTAAAAATAACAGAAAAACAGAAAGGGTGGCGGGAAGAGAGGTAGATAATAGAAGAGTTTGCATGAACCAATAATATATATTATTAATTAAATATTAATTTATATTATATGTAATAATTATATATCATTTAATTATATATTAATTAAATATATAAAAATTATATATATGTGTATATATGTGTGTGTACACATACACACACACACACACACACACACATATATATATATATATATATATATATATGTATGTACATATATATAAAAGCCTAGACGTGCTATTGCAGATCATGGAAACAAAACGGATTATTCAAAAATGGTGGTAGAACATCTGTTATCCATTTAGGGAATAACATTTGACCTATTCTTCACAATATACACAAAAATTAATCCCAGGTAGAATAGAGAATTAACTGTAATGAACACAGTTCCATAGCTTTAGGCAGGGAAGGCATTCTGGCTCAATATGCAAAAAGGACAAACCATAAAATGAACACTGACAATGCTGACATTCTAATTAAGATGATCTCTTTATCAAACAACAGTCTAAAGATATTAAACATCAAACCACAAGCCAGAGGATATGCAGTATAACTGACAATTAGTGCTCAGCATCTATAAAAGAACTATATAGGGGCACCTGGGTGGCTCAGTCAGTTAAGGGTCCTACTTCAACTCAGGTCATGATCTCATGTCTGGCGGGTTTGAGCCCCACGTCGGGCTCTGTGCTGACAGCTCAGAGCCTGGAGCCTGCTTTGGATTCTGTGTTTCCCTCTCTTTCTCTGCCCTCCCCCACTCACACTTGCGCGCGCGCTCTCTCTCTCTCTCAAAAATAAACATTAAAAAAATTTTAAAAAAGAACTATGTAAACTATATAACAGCATCTATAAAGAAGTGACACAATATTAACAAAGAGAGGACAGAAACATGGACAAAATTACGAACATTTTCCCAGTAATGAAAACAGAAACGATCAATGCTTGAGCATGCAAAAGTACTCAACTTAAATAGTAACCTAGGAAATATAAATAGAAACAACATGAATACCAATGTATTACACACACACACACACACCCCAACCAAACATTTTTAAAGTTACAGAATATCAAGTGTTGGCAGGTTTGGAGAGCAATGGAAACTTTTATACCCTGCTAGGGTGTAAATTGTTATATTTTGGGAGGCAATTTGACATTATTCGCTAAAGCTGGAGAGGCACACGCTGTATGCTCCTGTGATTAATTCTACTCCTAGACAATCTACTCTAGAGAAACTCTGGCACGGGAGCACCAGGGAGCCTGGTCAAGAATGCTCCTAATAGCGCTATTTGTAATTCAAATGCACACAACAAAACAAAGAAACTAGAATCAATGTCCTTCCAAAGGAAAATGGGTAAATAAATAGTGGCCCCTTCATTCTATGGAATATAGACCAGTTAAAATTAACTAATTACAATTACATACATAAATAAGTTTTTTTAAAGAATGCATCTATGAAACATGAAATGCAAAAAAGGCAGTCACCAAAGAATGAAAGCAGTAGGATACTATTCATAAAACGGTCAAAAATACAAAAATGAAGCCATTTAGTCTAGGGATTCATACTTAGTAAAACTGTAATCAAAAGCAAGGGAATGGTGAACACAAACATTAAAATAGTATTTATTGCTAGGGGCTAACACAGAGGAATATGATCATAGAGTTCTCATAATGCTCCTTTAAAAAAATTTTTTTTTATGTTTATATATTTTTCAGAAAGAGAGAGAGATGCACAGAGTGTGATCAGGGGAGGGGCATAAAGAGGGAGACACAGAATCCAAAGCAGGCTCCACACTCTGAGCTGTCACCACAGAGCCTGATGTGGGGTTCAAACCCACAAAGCACGAGATCATGATCTGAGCTGAAATCAGATGCTTAACTGACTGAGCCACCCAGGCACCCCGAGTTCTCATAATATTCTCAAACCGGACGATGGGTATATAGTTATTAATCATCCTTCATATCTTAAACATGGATACAGAAAATCTTTTTTATGTTTAAACTATATCACACTTTTTATTTTATTTTTTTAACGTTTATTTATTTTTGGGAGAAAGAGAGACAGAGCACCAGCAGGGAGGGGGAGAGAGTGGAAGACAGAATCCAAAGCAGGCTCCAGACTCTGAGTTGTCAGCACAGAGCCTGATGAGGGACTCGAATTTGTGAACCATGAGATCATGACCTGAGCTGAAGTTGGACACTCAACTGACTGAGCCACCCAGGTGCCCCATCACAATAACTTTTAAATTAGCAAACAAAAGTATTTTTTGAAATGAAGGAGGAAATGAATAGCCATGGAATTTAGATGGATCAGAAAAGTTTCACTTCTGTACCAAGCCTACCTTGAGAACATTTTGTTACAAAGTGCTATGGGGCTTGGGGCTTTTTCTGTAGACAACTTTTAATTTCTCATAGTCTCAACCTTGGCTTTAGGGCTCTTGGCTGCAGGCAGGAGAAAAGCCCAATATTTCCCCTCGTTGACATTTTCTTTTAATCAAAATATATATTTTACGTCTCCTTATAAGAGCAGACCCTGTGTGGGCGCCCCTTTGGGTTGGAAAAGCAGTTTATTTCTCAACAGCAAACAGATTTTTCAGCCATTCCTATAGCACAAATGTCAGGGTGCCCATGTGGAAAGAAAGAGGGGAAAGGGGAGATGGCTGCAATATTTATTTGATGATCCTCTTTAATTATTGATATGCTGAAGACCCAAATGTATACAGACTTCTTTTTCAATAATGTGTGCTATGGAAAAAAAAAATATATCCTTGTAGCCTACTCTGTCATTACACAGAAACCATCCATTTAGACGTGCTCTGAACTCTTTCTTCCAGAAACAGCAATAACTATTTTGTCCGTTGTTTCTACAACCACGAGAAAAAGGAAATGTATATGTAATGGCATACTGTATATAAATTATTTTGAATATATAAAGGGATAGCTATGTAAGCTATTCCCAATTATTGTTCCCCCTATCCCCCGGGTAAAACAGTGAGGCCAAACCAAGGCAAGTGAGTTGCCATAGGTTAGACATTGCTTCAGGGTTAGAAACGTATGTACAAGTCTCCTTCCAGATCTGAAGCTGAAAAAGTAATCTTTAAAAACAAAATAAAGCAAGCCCCAGAACTCTTTGTGCATTAAAGTCTTGCAAAGTGTTAACAAGTCCAATAGAAGTTGAGCGACCCTGGCTGGAATGTAGAGGATTTGGGGACTGTTAGCTCCGTCCCTGCCCTGACAAAGGGGGACCGATGGCCACACCTGGAGACTCCTCCTGACCTTGAAGGTTGCTGAAAGTGAGGGGGAGGCCTAAGTCGGGGGATCTCCTGGCAATCGGGTCCCAAATGTTATGATGTTCTGTTGTTCCCAAACACGCAGTCACTATCTTCAAGGCTGGGTGGCTGAGTCAGGGCAGAGTCCAGGGTCTGACCACCTGGGGCGGTGCCTGGCAGAGTGGGCACTCCGTGATTATCCACCGTGAACAAACAAACCAGCGAATGAATGAGTATTGAGGGAGCAGAGCTACCTTCCCCCCTCCCCCACGTGGCACCTAAGCCCTGGACCCTCTCATAGCCAGTCTGCAGTGTTTACACCGGGTGAATGAACGTGAAAGCAGGACGCCCCATATGTCTTTTCACACTGGGGTGTGGAAGCAGGTGTCCCCGCATTGGAGGATGCTTTCCTTCACGGATGCTGAATGTGTTCGTTCGCTCGTGGTACCTTATGGCCGCCACCTCCTCCCGTGTCGGAGCTTTGAGTGACGGCTCCCAGAGCCTTGGGAGGGACGAGGGAGGCTGGTGCTGCTGGCCCACGACCCCCACCAGCTTGCGGGGGGTGAGTGAAGGTTCTGCTCTCAACTGGAATAGGTCAGTGAGGCTGGGCACGGGTGCAGGGACGTGTGACAGGAGCTGGCTTTAAAGCCATAGTAATTGACAGAGAGATCTAGTCACGGGCTGGGTGAGAGAGGGGACGACAGGGGAGGAAGCAGGCAGGACAGGGAGAGGCTCAGGAGGAGGAGAGAAGAGGAACGATAAAAGGGAGGGGGGTGTCTGTCTCCCTTTGATCATGCTGAAGACGCCACCTGGGCTGTGGTTCAAACGCTGAGCTAGGAAAGGATGTTGACATCTTTTAAGTTCATTCCAGCCCCGGAAGCTGCCTCGCTGCAGAAATTCATGTCACTTGTCTCTCTGCCACCTTTAAATTCACTACTTGCGCTGGTTGCCTTCCCCTGCCTTGAATCTTAACACTCTACCTCCAGTACACATACGCGCACACACGTACACACAGGCACACGCATACTCACACATGCACACATACACGAGACATACAAAAACACATAAACACACAAATACACATGCGTGCATAAGTGCGAGAAAACACATGCATACGTGGGTCACACATTAATGCATGCACACGCACATACACATAATATGTGTACATGCATGTACAAACACATAATCCCTCAAGCACATACACGTACCCACATACGTGAACACACACACACACACACACACACAAAGAGATACACAAATAGGTGCATACGCACATACTGTGATATTTAATGCTCAATCACACTTCGTTCCAGTAAAGGAAACAGAAGAGAAAGCCAAATGCAGAGGAGTTTCTGGATCTGATATCCCAACCACATGAATAGAAATGGGTCCTTTTGATTCAGCTGAGACCTCCCTGGAAGAGCTGTGTGGGAAATCTGTTTCAGGAAGGAACAAGTCTTTGTGAGCCTCCAAGTGGACCAGTCCTGCCTGGCTCGTCCAGCAGAGTCTCCCCCTCAGACATGGAGGGCCCAGCCCACCCAGCAGGACAAGGACAAAGGAGCTTTTTAAAGTCACATGTCGAGGACTTGTGGCCTTAGCTTCCTTGCCTGGAAGGCACACCCTTCCAGGTTGAGAGAGGTCAGCTAACCAATCTCCAGGCCAGCTCAGCATTTTGGTTTACAGTCAATACTGGTTATTCAGAGTGGGTATGCTCTAGAAAGTCACCTGACCTCTGAATTAGTGAATACTAATTCATTGCCTCTAGGGGAAGTATGTGTGTGTCTATACCTACATCTCACAGAGATTATAATCTTACATCCTAAAAACAATTCATCCTGGTAGATTCTATTTTCTCTGCTTTACAAAAAGAGAAAAATGAGGTTCAGAGTGTTAAATGACTTGCCTGAGGCCATCCCATTAGCTGGGATTTGAATTCTATCCACGGGAGTTCCAACATCTGAAACTCCTCCTTCGGGCATTCCTCATTCACAATAGAGACACTCTTTGGTTTTCTGTTGCTATTTTTAACGTTTATTGATTTATTTTGAGAGTGAGCAGGTGAGGGGCAGAGAGAGAGAGGGAGAAAGAGAATCCCAAGTAGGTTCCATGATGTCAGAGTGGAGCCTGACTCAGGGCTCGAAGTCATGAACCATGAGATCATGACCAGAGCTGAAACCAAGAGTTGAACACTTAACCAAATGAGCCACCCAGGTGCCTTGAGATGCTCTTTGGAAGCCTCTGGTGATGGAGCAAGCAGGACGGCTCCTGAGAGAAAGCAAGGATCCCACTCTTCTTCTAAAGGGTGCTGGTCACGTGGGCTATGGCATGGCCTCTTTCCGTTTTAGGAAGACTAAGGAAAGAGGCTGAGAGGCATGGGGAGCCTGGGTGACTCAGTCAGTTAAGTGTCTGACTCTTGATTTCAGCTCAGGTCGTGATCTCGCAGTTTGTGGGTTCAAGCCCCACATTGGCTTCTTCACTGACAGTGCGGAGCCCCCTTGGGATTCTCCCTCCCTCTCTCTCTGCCCCTCCCCTGCTTTCTCTCTCTCTCTCTCTCTCTCTCTCTCTCTCTCTGTCTCTCAAAATAAATAAATAAACTTAAAAAATAAATAAACTTAAAAAAGTAAAAGGCTTTATGAGCAAAGACATGGTAAGCTGGAATTGAAAGGAAGTATGGGGGAAATTAGTGAGTAGCTGACAGGGCACCTCAGATCACAGAGTGGCCCAATGCACCCCAACTAAATGAGGGCGGAGAAAACTCTAGCCACCAGCAAGCCTGGGCCTGGGGAGCATGCCCGCGACTAAATCTCCTCACTTTGTGGAGAGAATTGTCAACAGGCCTGCTCAGGGTGGAGAATCTGAGGGACAGAAGGAGGAAGGGGTTTGCCCACACAATTCCCCATTCGTTCCTCAGGTTCCTCTGAGATCAGGCAGGGATCAGACATACCTCCCTTCGAGCAGCACTTCCTGGGCTGGTTCCTTCTTCAAGGGAAATGTTGTGAACTGAATGCTTGTGTCCCATCAAATTCATAGGTAGAAGCCCTAACTCCCAGGGTGGCGGTATTTGGAACTGGGGTCTTTGGGAGAAAATACGTTTAGATGTGGTCACAAGGGTGAGGCCCCCATGATGGGGTAAATGTCCCTATGAGAAGAGGATTTCCCTCTCTCCTCACACACAAAGAAGAGGTCATGTGAGCATGCGGCATACAAGATGGCGACCATCTACAGGCCAAGAAGCAGGCCTTCGCCAACTACATCTGCCCACACACTGACCTTGGATGTCTAGCCTCCAGAGCCATGAGGAAAAACTGTCTGTTTCTGAAGCCTCCCAATCTGTGGTATTTTGTTATAATAGCCTGAGCTAAGACAGGGACCTCTCTGCCATCTGGAAACCAAGGATTCTCCCTACAAGGCACAGTCTGACTGACCACTCAAAACATACACCTTAAGGCTTTAAATCCACAGGTGTTTAACAAAACATTCCTTTCAGTGTTACACCTTCAGCTCTAGCACCACAGAGGGCACATGTGGGCACACGACACATATTGAATGAATGCAATAAAGAGAGGCGTTTAACGTCACCAGTTCTCCTAAGACACAACAGTTGGGGTGTTTATGGTCATTAGCTCCAAAACTAGATCCCAAGTGAGTGTAGAAAAATAAAAAAAATACGGTCACTGTCACTTTGATGACTGCCATTGTGCCCCCCAAATGGGATCCCCTCTTAGATTTGACACATGGCCCATATCGATACATGGTACCTCAGAGAGAAGGAAAACCCAGCAGTTTTGCCTCACCTGTGATGGAAAGGTAAAGTACCCAGAGGACCCCGGCTATGAAAATTACATTTTAATCTTCATTGCATAATTAATTCAGAGTCACTTATTTCTCTGTCCAGAAGAGTGAATGTATTCTTCGAAACCCTACAGTGGAAAAGCATTCATGACATGCCCTTTTACTTCTAACAAAAGATAATTTGCACATGCTCTTTCCTTGGGAGAATATCGTTTAAACTAGAATAAGCTTCCTTAAAAAAAATTAAAAAGGAAATGAAAGAAAGAAAATTAATGAGACATTCAGAAAAAAAAAAAACCATCACTGGAAGATTCCCCCATCCATGCCAGAATCATCATATCCATAGGAACTATGCCCAGAGTATCATTATTATACCCCCTACACCTGTCACTATTTAAAATTTAGAAGACTTAATAAAAATCACTCATCAGATGCTCATAGCAGTCACCATGGGCTGAGTTTCCATCCACATCTGTGAGTCTCAGATGGGAGACGGTCCCGTAAGGCCGCAGAGGCCACATTGGTTTATTCATCGCACGGGTCTCTTGAAGGGAAGGTACTATTTCCTTCATGTGATTATGGTCAGCTGCTTTTGGTGCCACATTTATTCAGTCTGCAGAGCCTGACTGTGAAACAGAACTGCCTATAGAATATATTTCCTTCTTACTCCAATGTCCAAAGTGTTAAAAGAAAATTGCTGATGTAAAACGTTGGCCTAGGAGTATGTGATGTTGAAATACGGCTTTGGAAAACTATACCGCTAGAGGAAAATTACATCCTGACTCCACATGGCCAAGGAAGGCAGAGTAAGAACCAGCAAATGATTATCCTTAGAGCAACAAGGAACCATAACCCTGCTGTCCACGTGGTTATACTCATTTACACTTTTCAGATTGTTCTCCAATTCCACCTCCACCACCAGGCCCAAGCCACCACCCCCCTCACCTGGGCTGTACAGGAGGCTCTCACTGACCACCCCACTCCCCATAAGGGTCCAAATTAGGTGAGGCAGGTGCTCACCTTGGATGCAAAACATACTGAAAAATGCAGGGATCAGGATAAATTCTATTTCAGTGCAACAGTTTTTAAAAATCTGGTGGCTTAGTCAGTTGAGAGTCTGACTCTTGATTTTGGCTTAGGTCATGATCACAGTTCGTGGGATCGAGCCCCGTGTCGGCCTGTGTGCTGACAATGTAAAGCCTACTTGGGATTCTCTCTCTCCCTCTATCTCTCTCTGCCCCTCCCCCGTGCTCTCTCTCTCTCTCTCTCAAAATAAATAAACATTTTTTAAAAATCACATGTATTCATGAGGAACAAAATACAAGAATTATAAATAAAGACATAACATAACAGTGCCACACGAAGTTATACTGGAAGTCAGGGCAGAAGGAAAAATGTTCACCTCTATCCACAGGTTTTTATGGAAAAGTGTCAATAGTAATGTTTATCAGAACATTAATGTAGTTGAAAATATTGAAACACTGGAAAGTTAGAGGAATTAAAACTTGCAATGCTATTTAAAGTTTAACTATTTTACTTCTGTCCCAAACAGAATTTATTATCGTTTTAGCTTTCTAGATATATTGGAAGTGAACACATCTGTAGTATTTTCCAAATCTACTTCTTTGTTCATTTTCTTTTCTGTCGGGAGTTGTAAGCGACACCAAATGGGAGAAAGTGACTTTTAAAGAGTGTTCCGTGAATGTTAAATTTTAGAAAAGATATCAATAAATTTTCCAAATATTTCTATCTAAAATAATCATGTGAGTTTTAGCACACCCACTTGCCCACTTCTCAACATTTTGCAACTGCTATAATGTCCTGAAAACCTAATCATTAAAAAATATATTAAAAAATTAAAAAAAAAAAATATATATATAAACATGTATATCAGAGCAACGTTTTCCCTTTTGCCTCAGGCCTCAGTATGGCTCAGGGTGGCACCGTTGGATCCTATCTTTACTTAAAATTTGTGGGGCGCCTGGGTGGCTCAGTCGGTTAAGCATCCGACTTAGGTCACGATCTCACGGTTTGTGAGTATGAGCCCCACATCAGGCTCTCTGCGGTCAGCACAGAACCTGCTTTGGATCCTCTGTCTCCCTGTCTGCTCCTTCCCTGCTTGCACTCTCTCTCTTCAAAAATAAACATTAAAAAAATTACAATTTGTATACATTGCACATCCTGGGTTTTGGGGGGCATTAATTTTGAGTTTTGAAATTATTGGATCAAAATATCATTTATCCTGATGACTGAGCTTTTTGTACCTCCTTACGTTTTGCACCTGAGGCAGGCCCCTCACTCACCTCACCCAAATCACAGCCCTCCCCACCCACGCCACTCTCCAAAGAGCAGAAAGATGGAATCTCTCAAAATTAAGTAAGAGCACAGTATTCCTATGCTTAAAACCTCACACTAGGTTCCCTATGTACTTGGAATGAAATCTAGACCCCTTACCCAGGACTACAAGAGCCTGCACAAGTGAGCCCCTGGCCCCCATCTCTCTCTCCAACTCTGCTTCCGTCCTCTCATCACTGTCCAGATTTGCTTCCACTGCTCTGCACACACCAGGTTCTCTGCCTCAAGACCCGTGCACATGACTTCCCCTCCCTGGGGACTTTCTCCCGTTCCTTCACATGGTTACATCCTCCTCATTCTTTTAATCCACATATAAATGTCCTCTCCTCACAGAAAGCTTCCACACTCACCTTGTCTAAATTAAGTCTCCTTTACTAAAGTCAGCCCCCACATAAGTCCATTTTATGTGTCAGCTTGGCTAGGGTATGGTGCCTAGCTATTTGGTCCATCGCCTGTCTAGATGTTGCTGTGACGGTATTTTTTTTAGATACGAGTAACATTAGCAATCAATTAACTTTAAGTAAAGCAAATTACTCTCCCTGGTGTGGTGAGCCTCATCTAATCAGTTGAAGCCCTTAAGAGCAAAGACTGAGGATCTCCAGAAAAGAAAGAATTCTGACACAAGACTGTAACATAGGAATCCTGCCTGAGTTTCCAGCATGCTGACCTGCTCTGTGGATTCTGGATTTGCTAGCCTCTATAATCCCATGACCCAATTCCTGACAATCTCTCTCTCAATAGTGTATATATTATACATCTATATCTAACATATATATGAAAGGCATAAATACGTTCTCTCTCTCCCTCTCTCCTCCTTCCCTTCATATATAACATATATATAGAATATTATACATAGGGGCACCTGGGTGGCTCAGGTCAAGATCTCACAGTCTATGGATTCGAGCCCTGCATCGGGCTCTGTGCTGACAGCTCAGAGCCTGGAGCCTGCTTTGGATTCTGTGTCTCCCTCTCTCCCTGCCCCTCCCCTGCTGGCACTCTGTCTCTCTATGTCTCTCAAAAGTAAATAAACATTAAAAAAAATTTTAAATAGAATATCATATATAATATAATATTTATATATTATACATAATATATTATATATTGTTTATATAATATAAGGCATTCATATAATATATTTATATGATATAATATTATGATAATAATACAGTATATTATACTACAGAAATACATTATATATATATGTTCTTGGGCGAACCTTGACTAATATACTCACCCTCTCATGTCTCTTTGGTTTTTCACAGGACTTAAATATTCATAAACATATAATTAAGGTGTTCATTGGTTTCAGCTGTGTATTTGTTAGTTTCCTTGATGTTTTGATGTTGTGTCTCCCCTGTGAGACTATAACCCTCTGTGGACGGGCTTCATGTCTGTCCTGTCCAGCTCGGAATCGCCAGGTTCTTGCACAGTTCTTGGCACAGAGAAGCAGGAAGAACCTGATGCCACAGGCCAGGGCTCCAAGGACAGGCCCCCTCCCTGGGGTGGGGAGGAGGGATCAGTAAGAAAAGGAAGCCCTGTGGCTCCAGGTAACGTATGAAATCAGTGTCCAGGCACAGAGACCTGGAGGGGCCAGTCCCCAGAGAATCAAAGAGAGGCAGGATTCGAACAAGAAAAAATTACAGTCATGGGGACTAGCAGGGCAGATCACTGGATGCTGATCCCCAGAATGCTGGAGCCACCGAACTGCTGGGATAATCTCCCAACCGGTGTCCCTGCTGCTCCTCTTGCCCACTGGTGCCTTCTCCAGCTATCAGACGTGGTGAGCGGGCTTAACACCCTGGATCCTGTCACTGCCCTACCGAAGGCCCTCCCAAGGCTCTCCATCTGGCAGGGTAAAATTCAGATTCCTTACCGAGGCCCTCAGGGCCCGGCGCCATCTGACCCCCATAAGCCTGGCTCCCACACGACCACACCCATCCTGCTCCAGCCCCACCTGCTTCCCCGTAGGGCCTCCGGTCCCCAGGCAAGGTCTGGCATCGGGTCCTCACTGAGAACACCCTCCCTGCAGATATGCCCACGGTCTCTGCTCCCCCATTCCCCTCAGGTCTCTGCTCACACGTGGCCTTGTCAGAGAGCCCCGCCTGAGCTCCCTGTAGAAAGTGCCAGTCTTCCATGACTCCGTCTCCCGTGAGAACACTATGTGTCCTAAGAGTACTTCCTGTAGCCTTCATATATCCCTCACTCGTCCATCTCTCCCACTAGAACGTACAAGTAGGGAGCGTCTTGCTCACTCACGTACCCCCAGCATATAGCACGTGTCTGCCACATCGTAGAGGCCGCATGGCTGCACCTTCCTGCGGGCAAATCCCAGAGGCTGGGGGCTGGACGGAGATGACGCTTATAGTATATCTGGGATTACACTTAAGTCAGCTAACTATTAGTTAGGGACTAATGGAGAACAAGATAGAAACCAGAACATGGGAAAGGCTCCTGGGTCTAGAAGCAGAGGAATGAAGAGCACCATTGGAAAAGCTCCGCTGTGACCCTCTGTCTCCATCCCCAAAGGATGAGGACAAAATCCACCCTGCACAGGGCACCCCACGCTGCCAACTCCCCTCCTGTCAGGCACTCGCCACAGGCCAGGAACCAATGTGCCAGGTGGCATGGGAAGCAAAGTTCTGAGCAGAGCAATGGGGCTCCTCAGACGTCATCACACAGGCCTCCCCCAGTGTGGCCAGGCCTCTCCGCCCAGCTCCGCAAGCTCCCCGCTCCCCCTTGGTCATTTCTAGCTGGATAAATGTCGTTAAAGAAAAGGAAGCAGAGTACAAAATGCGGTCGCTCTAACTTTTACTTTCTTCTTTTCATTCCCATTGACAGCCTGAGATTTTGTCAAGCACGAGTGAGAGAAGTCAGGTCGTGCCTACCCTGAAGTCGTGAGCAATCCTGCACTCTCGGGCCCTAACATTTGTAAAGCTTGTGAGACTGTGGCTAAGATAGCACCAGGGTGGTTTCCTGGGAAATGTGCTGTGCATCCCGCCCCCCAGGGATGAAAAGCAACAAAGACCGAGCTGACATCATTCCCTTCCTGAGAGTATGCTTATTTTCTCTGTCAATCTGAAGGTCAGACTTGGCTGATAGGCATGGGGGAAAATAAAGCCATGGTATTTTGAGGATCTGGAATGCATCAGAACTGGGATCAGCCAGGGAGATGGCTGGCTTTGGCCTCACGCTTTCCGTTTTTGCTATCCTGGGTTGTTATCTGATACACCTTCTTCAAGAAATACGAGGATGAAAAAGGACCCAAGCCCTACCAGAAATTTCCCTTCCCACTTAAAGCAGATCTGCCAAAGACATAAGCATCAAGATACTGTCATCAAGAATGGCATTTCACTGGGTTTAATTTTAAGGCAGAAAACAAAACCCCAACAATAACACTTGAAATTCAAAATGAAAGAAGGGAAGTTATTTCAGGTAGGTAATGAAATGGATTTTCTGTCTTGGCGCTGGGGTGATGGTGGTGTCACCGATTTGTCTGCAATGTCCTCCCCAGCTGCTGTTCTGGGTTTCAAAGGAGGCAGAGGGACCCATCGGGGCCCTCCCAACTCTGCTCTTGGCCTTGTGGGAGAAAAGGGAGGTGACAAGAGAGTGAGGAATTACTGGGACAGGACCTGGGAGAGGGTAGAGGTCCAGGGACATCAGCTGGTATTTAGGGCTGATTTCCCCTAGAAGTATTTGCCAACTTCTATGGCCATCGCTGAAAGACTGAGCATTGCTTTTGACGGAGAAAAAGGGCTGGGATCCAGAGTCTGACAACAGGGATGTCCTGGTGAATGCCCTCTCTTGGGTCAGGGCTGTAAAAGGCTCCAGCTTCAGAGCAAAATAATGTGGAGACACAGGAGGCCCTTTGAGTCATCTGAATGATCCCAATCCCTGAAATCATATGGAGAAACTCTCAGATGGTTCATGTCACCCATCCTAGTGGCAAAGAAAGATACAATCCCTCTTGGCCTCACAGTATTTCTGCGAACAAGTCTAAATTCACAATCAGAAATAACCCAGCACAGATAATGATGAGGCAACATGAATAAAAATGAGCAGAAACAACAAACAAGAGAAGCAGACCTACAGGAGTCTAGACACTGGAGTTACCAGACACAGACTTTAGGATAAAACCTTTCAAGGGGAGAAACAAGACTGAGAATTTCAACAGAGAAGGCAAAACTGTTTGAAATGTAAAAGGAAAAAATTAAAATTAAAGAATTAAAACCTGCAATAACTTAAATTGAAAACTCAAAGAATGTAACAGCAGATGGGGTAGGTGAAGCAAGAATTAACAAATTACACGTAGCTGACAACAAAAGTTCCAGAATGAAACACAGAGAAGGACAAAAAATACAGGAAGAAAAAAAAACAAAGGTAGGAAACATACAGGTTGCTGGGTAATGGTCTATAGCCATGTAAGTGGAGTCTCAGAATGAGATTGGAAAGAAAATGGAGAGAAGAAATACTTGGGTAAAACTGTCTCAAACGAATAAAAGATATGGGGCCACAAATTTCAAGCCCTGCAAATTCCAAACAAGAGGATGGAAGGAAGGAAGGAACACTTGCCTGGGTACATATTAGTAAAACTACTTTAAAACACTATATAAAAATTAAAATCTTAAAATCAGTCTGAAAAGAAGAGCAAATTATCTTTAAAGGAGCAATAATTAGACGGGAAAGAAAAAGAAAAGTAAGGTAGAAAATAAAGAACTGAAAGAGCTCCTGACTCTTTCCAGTGGAAGCATCCATTGATAAGGGGAAGAAAGACATTTCCCTGCAAAAAAAAGCAGAGAACTCACCCCGAGCAGGCATGCACTATGAGAGACACCGAGAGTGTTCTCCAGGCAGAAGAAAAGTTATCCCAGATAAAGTTCACTGTTGTAGGAAGAAATGAGGCAGGTTGAAAAGGGTAAATCTGGGACGCCTGGGTGGCTTGGTCGGTTAAGCGTCTGATTTCAGCTTAGGTCATGATCTCATGGTTTGTGAGTTCAAACCCTGCATCGGGTTCTGTGCTGACAGCTTGGAGCCCAGAGCCTGCTTCAGATTCTATGTCTCCTTCTCTCTCTGCCAACCACCACCCCCCAACCCCCCGCCACACTCTGTATCTCTCTCCTTCAAAAATAGACATTAAAAAAAGTTTTTTTTAAGAGAAGGGTAAATCTGTGAGTAAATATGAGTAACTTTTGACAAGTTATAAACCCAAAAAAAGTTTTGTGGGATAGAAAATAGAGAATTCAATTAGGATACCATGATCACCTATAAGCTGGAAAGTGTTATAAGGACCTTGTCTTACCCAAAGAAAGGTAAAATCACCAAATATTAATTAGGCTTTGAGAAGTCAAAGATTATGTTGTAAAACCTAAAATAACCACCAAAACGATAATAAAAAGTATGAAACAAAGAATGTCACTGTTCATGCTAATGGCAGGATGTTTTCTAAGCATCTTCCCTAAGGAATTTTCCTGAAATCCAAGCAAAGGTCAATGTACAAACTTGTTCACTGAAGTGATTATGAAAAACGTTGGATCAAATGTTCAGTGATAGAAGTCTCTGGGATGGATGCTGATACAGCCATTTAACATGATGCCCTCAAGTAATATTTAATGGCACTGAAGACGCTGTACATATAACAGTAAGTAAAAATAGCAGAAATAAACATTGTCAGGAGAGCATGACCAACCAAATTCAGTTTCTAAAGTACACATACATGCACAGAGAAGACACTATTAAAAAAATAATAAACAAAATACAGCTATTGTCCCTAGTGGTGAAATCACTAGTGATTTTTACTTTCTTATTATTTTTACTGATTTTCTGCCATAGTGTATATTACTTTTATCATTAGTAAAAAGTTCTTAACAAGCAATAAACTGATTGGTTTCTTTTAAAAATAAAAGGCATTCAGATACCTCTTCCTCTTAGACAAAAGGGAACTCAGGCAGGATATGTGAAAATAATACAGCTTTCTCCCATTTTGGCTTTTTAAAGCCTTTTTAATAAATTAGGGGTATCCAATAGCAACTATAGCTTTTACCCAAGTAGCTCTCTTTACATGTATATTTAGTCAATTTTGTACATTCACTCAAAGCCTCCCCCTTCTTTTTAATACTTTTTTTTTTTTTTTTGCTTCTTATACTTTAGGTAAACACAGAAAAAATAAAATAGCTATTTATTGGTATATTGGGATTCTGGGTGCTTATTTTTTCAAATCCCTGTTACTGCTATTGTAACATGGTTCATGAGATTTTTTTTTTTTAATCTCAGCTCAGTTGAGTGGCTCCATGGTCACCTCTGGAAAGGTTAAGTGCCGTCTTCCCTAAGCTCCCATCAATCATGCTCTCAGAGAGAGATCTTTGGAACTGCAAGTGTGACTCACTAGGACCAGCCATCTGTGACCTGGACTGGTGTCCTTCATGGCTCGTGAAAATCAACAGTATGTCATGAAGTCATCCTGGAAGAAGACAGACCATGTGTGCTGAAACCCTGGAATGGGGCCCAAACTTTAGAAGGGAGCATCGGTCTGCTTTGGTACTAACGTCTTCTCCATTTTCAAGCCCTGCTGCAAGTTCATTTCCAGGGCAGGTCACTGAAGATTAGGAGAAAGACGCCCTGGAAGGGCTCAGAGGTTTTTCTTAACTTCCTGGATTTTTTTTTCTCAATTTCCCTATCCATAATTTAAAAAAAAAAAAAAAAAAAAAAAAGACCATTATCTGAAGTTAGATACGTAAACAAAATTGATTTAAAAGCATTAACAATCAGGGGCGCCTGGGTGGCTCAGTCAGTTAAGCCTCCAACTTTGGCTCAGGTCATGATCTTGCAGTTCCTGAGTTCAAGCCCCATGTCAGGCTCTGTGCTGACAGCTTGGAGCCTGCTTCGGATTCTGTGTCTCCCTTGCTCCCTGCCCCTCCTCTACTCGCGCCACATGCTTGTTCTCTCTCTCTCTCTCTCTCTCTCTCTCTCTCTCTCTCTCAAAAATAAGTAATAAACACTAATATTCTTTAAAAAATAGAAGCAATAAAAATCAGAATATGCCAAACAGGCATGCTTCTGTCCTCATTGTTCCTCCGAACAGCCAGCAGGAATGTCATACCTGTGATTGCTCACAGTGGCTTTCCTAGGACACAGCATTCCTAACAGAGCCAGTTAGAGATCAAAGAGAACGAGTGGTGTCCACTACCTATTGGACAGACAGAGCAACGTAGCCAGGGTCAAGGTCTAACAAAATGGTCAAGCACGCCCTGGGAGCCAGCCTGGAGAAGTGCTATAGTGCCCCACTTTTCACATGGCTCCTTCCTCCACCTCCCAAGAAGGGATTCATGGGTAACCATGAAAACCTTCACAAAAGAACTACAAATATTTCATTAAAAAGAAAATGTATGCAGGTCCCAGCTTGATCTGGGGTTTATATTTGTTGAACCTATATGGTGACCTGGCAAGACAGACTCACTATTTGCACTGGGTACTGAAGCGTTTCCCGGGAGAGAATTCATTCTGGAGTGGGGGGTGGGGGGGAGAAGGAGCCAGGCATGGAAAGCAAGGGTTCTAGGAGGGGCACACTGGCTCTTACTTGGGTCTGAGGGAGAAAGAAGGCTACAAGTCAAACCAGATAGCCTTTTTCATCAATATCTTTGTAAACCTTTATGTTGCAAGCATTATAGATTAAAGACACACACACACACAAACATACACCCCACACAATAACAAAGAGAGAGGTGTTGGTTCTAGCCTGTCTTGCCACAGACCACCACACAGCTTTGGCACCAGGAGGGTCCCAGGAATTAGGGGCAGTACCCAGGAAAAGATGTGATGGTAACAAAGGAAGACCATAATGCCCAGCAAAAATAGTAGGACCTCAGATGCACGCAGGAGGACACTGCATGCCCAGAACAGAGACGGTATCCAAGGAGCAGACTTAATCCAAGGGCAAGTATGGCACACCCCAGGGAGAAGGGGAGAACCTTGCACTGAAATGGAGGTCAGTGTGGGCAGGGGGAGCAGAGGGGCAAGGGGGCATCGGTAGGAGATAATAAAATCTGAGTTATGCCTTATAATGTGACCCCATTAGACACACAGGCTGGCGAAGCTCAGGGAAATGCAGGCTATGAGACTATCTGAGGCTGTAATTATCAGCCCATTTATTTTCACTGGTGACAGGGACAGAAGTGCAGTAATTGGACGAGAGTCGCACAAAGACTCAGACAAATTGTGTTCCACTCTCTTCCATATTTTACAGGGAACACTTACAAACAGATGAACTCTGGAACAGACTACGGCTCGTTACTTTTGACAGGTTGTGCCAGAAAACATGTATCGCCAAGTGATTCATCACCATTTATACCCAGATCATAAATCTTTATTTTCCAAAAGCTGTGCTTTGGATTCAGGGCAGACCATAGTGTTTATTCTTTTTTGTGGGCAAGTCGGAAGAATAGCCTCTTGACGTCTTTCCCTATGGATTTTATCGTTTCTCTGGGAACCATTTTATGCACTTTCTTGGGACTTGTTTCCCAGCCAACTAAAAAAAAAAAAAAAAATACAGTTGCTATAATCATGGAAAGATTTTTCACAAGTTGGTTTTCAAATACCTTTGGGGTGACTGTTGGCTTGACACCCTGCTAAACTATAGTGCCTTGGTTCATCTATTACACAGAGTTAGAAACTGCCTAAGCCAGAAATAAACTTTCTGAAATTACTAGGGAAGTGGAATTACTATTTTTAAAACCTTATTTTTTTAAGAAAAATTTTTAAGACCATAAATTATCATAAGACCATAAAGGGAAAGAAATGAACTTCAGTTTATCACTTACCAGCTATCAGGCCCTTCATAGGAATGAAATAAGCCTCATTTAATCCTCCTGAAAACCCTACCAAGGGGTCATTGTCACAGCACTAAGGTTCTTTTCTCCATAGCTAGAGATCTCTGGGGTCCTAGGGTAATTTAAAGATTGAGACCAATCTGGCCCCAAGTGTTCCATGGAGATTTTGTTGATATGATGTCCCCCAACACACACACACACACACACACACACACACACACACACACTCATACTCAAGCCAGTGGCAAAGCCCTGTACATTTTTTTTTGAAAAATGCTTTTTTTTTTTAAGTTTAGTCATTTGTTTTGAGAGAGAGAGAGAGCAAGGGAGGGGAGGGGAAGGGAGGGGCAGAGAGAGAAGGAGAGAAAGAATCCCAAGCACACAGGGCTCAATCTCATGACCCTGAGATCATGACCTGACCCCAAATCAAGAGTTGGACACTTAACCAACTGAGCCACCCAGGCGCCCCTCAATTTTAATTCTAAAACATTCCTCAAATCTCTCCCTTCTCCCTTTGCCATGACCGGACTCATGATCATCTTGTCTGTCCCAAGAGTCTACCCTCCTTTCAGCTCTGTGTGTTAGACCCATATTCTTTCCCGTGGGAGCCAGCCTCCAAGACGGCATCCCAATGATTCAGACCTCCCAGTATTCACATGCTTACCAAACCCTTCTCATGCTGAATTGGAGCTGGCCCTGTGTGACCCCCTTGACTAAAGGAGTACTAACAATGACCTCTAAGACCGGGTTGTAAAAGGTCTCGCAGCATCTTCTCCCTCAATTTCTTGAATCCCAGACCCAGCAAGTAAGTAAGGAGTCAGCCATCCTGAAGCAGCCAGTAATGGAAAGGCACATAGGGAGAGAGCCAATGAAGAGAGAGATCCTGGACGGCCTCAGCTGTTCTAGTCATCCCTGCTGATGCCCCAGATGTTGTGGAGCACAAATGAGTCGTCTCTACTGACTTATGTCCAAATGGTAGACGCATGACTGTTACAGGCTAAATTGTGTTCTCCCCAAATTCACAGGTGGAATCCCCAAATCCCAGTACCTGAAAATATGCCTGTATTTTGGGGCATCTGGTGCCTCAGCCAGTTGTGTCCAACTTTGGCTCAGGTCATGGTCTTGCGGTTCATGAGTTTGAGCCCCATGTCAGGCTCTGTGCTGACAGCTCAGAGCCTGAAGCCTGCTTCAGATTCTATGTCTCCCTCTCTCTCTGCCTCTCCCCGGCTCATGCTGTCTCTCTCTCTCTCTCTCTCTTTCCCTCTCAAAAATAAACATTAAAAAAAAAAAAAAGAATATGCCTGTATTTGGAGACAGGGCCTTTAAAGAGGTAATTAAGTTAACATGAGGCCATTGTGGTGGACCCTAATCCAGTATGACTAGTGTCCTTATAAGGAGAGGAGATTAAGACATTGACAAGTGGAGAGGAGACTGGCCATGTGAGGATACAGGGAGAAGATGGCCACTGAAGAGCCAGGGAGAGGAGCCTCAGAAGAAACCAACCCTGCCTACGCCTTGATCTCTGACTTCCAGCCTCAAGAACCACACACATAAAAAAAATGTCTTCGTTTCACCCACCAGTCTGCAGTACTTTGTTATGGCCGCCCAGCACACCAGTACAGTGGTGATACATGAATATTTTTGTTTTAAGCTACTAAAGTTTTTGGCGTAATTTGCAACATAGCAATTTATAACCAGAATACCCTAATCTCTCAGAAATGATTTTTTTTTTAATTTTAGAAAGAGAAAGAGAGAGAGAGAGAGAGAGAGAGAGAGACAGTGTGTGCACGAGTGGGGGAGGGGCAAAGGGAAACAGAGAACCCGAAGCAGCCTTCATGTTCAACCTTGAGCCAGACGTGGGGCTCGATCCTACCACTCTGAGATCATGACGTGAGCCAAAATCAAAAGTCGGACACTCAACCAACTGAGCCACCCAGGAGCCCTAGAAATACTAATTTTCAAATTACCGGCACAGTAGAGGCTCTATGATTCCAAAATATAAGCATTCCATATAAAAAGAGTTTGTAATGTTTTGAAGCCAACATTCTTCTTACTGAGGCTTAATTGTTGCTCTGCTATAATCCCAGTGAGGGGAGAGTATGGTGGGCTTTTCCAGCACCTGCCAAACACACAGCTCAGAAGCAAGGGAAGCTGTGAGGGAGAACCCTGCCTTGGGATTCCAGCCTTCCAGCCTGCAGGAAAATGGAGAAGTTAATTGCCAGACTATAAAAACGCAATGACTGTTAGGTCCCTCAATGTGCTATCATCGATTAGCATCATGACAACAGCAGAATTAGGGGAAACAAATGTGCTTTACAGCCTCCTAGCTGAAACTCTGCAAAAGGTTAATTGGATTCCATTTCAGAATCTGCGCACCTCATAGGAGGTTGTACGTGTTCATAACCAAACAAGGTACAAGATGCTGGGAAAATCCAGCTCATTCTGGATCCAAGGTTGCACCTTTCCCCTCCCTAAATTAATCAGAATGCCACTGTCACATTTGGAGCTTTCTTTCCCCAAAGTTTCAAGCCATTAGCAATTCACAGGTGTTCTTGCTCATTGATTTGGAAATCACAGAGGCCCCTGAGTTGTGTCTCTGTAGGGAAAAAAAAACAGTAAGGAGTCAGCAAAAGAATTTCCTGAGTTATTTCACTACTGTAGGAGGGCCCAGGGTTGCCAATAACATGTGAAACACATTAACTTCCTCCCAGTTTGTGGCCAGGTCACAGCCAGCTAAGAGACTCTGCCAAGACCCCAAGCAGAATTCCAGGGTGGCAAACTAACACGTCTATAATCTGACACACAGCCTTTGAAACTAAGGCGTCAGAAATGTAACGTCATTCCCAATGAGAGGCTGTGTCTGTGGCGTCACCCCCACCCTGACCATTTGTAATTTGGTTGGCCACACTCCAGGCAAAGGGGTTTGGCTTCAAGGGGGTTCTAAATTCCACTTGCAGACCCTCAGCATTCTCTTGATGTAGCCTGGTTTGAAAGTGTCAAGAATCCCTCTGGAACAAGCCAGGGCACTGGTGATATACTGGCACACCTCAGAGACGCCGCGGGTTCGGTTCCAGACCACCCCAGTAAAGCAAGTGTCGCAATAAAGAAAGTCAAATGAAGTTTTTGCTTTTCCAGTGCATAAAAAAATTTATGTTTACACTATACTGTAGTTTATTAATTGTGCGATAGCACTGTGTCTAAAAAAAGAATGCACGTACCTTAATGTCCAAAATATTGTTAAAAAAATGTTAGCCATCATCCAAGCTTTCAGTGAAGGATTAGTAATCACTAATCACAGATCACCATAACAAGTGTAATCATGAAAAAGTTTGAAATGTTGTGAGAATTACTAAAATGTGACACAGAGACACAAATAGAGCAAATACTGTTGGGAAAATGGCACCAATAAAATTGCACAATGCAGGGTTGCACAATGCCACAAAACTTCCGTTTGTGAAAGAACACAGAATCTGTGTCAGGGAGCAAAAATTCCTGTCCCCCTTCAAGGTCCTTCTAGCTGGACTAAGAATCAAATTGGCACAGATTAACAGAAGAAAATCAAATTTAATAGCATACATAAGGCACAAAGGAGTGCGGGGCTGGGGGGTGGGGTGGGTAGCTCCTGGGTGGCTCAGTCGGTGAAACATCCAACTCTTGATTTTGGCTCAGATCTCACCATTGGTGGGTTCAAGCCCCGTGTCAGGATCCACGCTGACAGCACGGAACCTGCTTGGGATTCTGCATTGGGCTTGCTGTTGTCAATGTAGAACCCCTTCTGGATCCTCTGTCCCCTTGTCTTTCTCCGTCTGTCTCTCTCTCTCTCTCTCTCTCTTTCTCTGCCCTTCACTCCCTCCTCAAAATAAATAAATAAACTTAAAAAAAATAGTATACATTCAGGGAATCCACAATCCACACAGACCTGGAAATTTCAAAGACAGGTAAAACGAGATATATAAGCTATTCTGATCTAAGGGGAAGGAAATAGGGGCCTGGGACTTTAAAGGGAAGAAATGCAATTCATAGGTAGTTGAAAAAGAGCAAGTGTTTGGCAAACGAATGTTTGCTGGGCCACTCACAACCCATGGGACAAAGAGAGAACTTAGATCAGCGGCCATGCTAGGCTTCTCCCTGTCCAGCATACCTGGTTTCTATCAAAATGTCGCTATCTATGGTGATCGCTCTCTTCCCGGAGCAGGTCCTCTAAATTGTTTTTAGGCAGTTGTGGGGGAAGAGGGGAAGAGTTTTTCCTGACTCTGTTGGGTTTTGATTGCTTTTTAACTCAAAATAACCTTCATGCCAAAGTGGCTCATCTTGGGGTGACCCTCCCTTGCCGCTACATCTGCAAAGTGCAGTAAAATGAGTTTTGCCTGGATACAGAATTGCATTGAAAAGTTGTATAATTTTCTAACACTTCCCACCCCTTCTCAACTCTCCATCAGAAGAAAGCTCGCCTTGACCAAATATTTGCTGGTTTGTATTTCGTTAGTGACACATATCATGCCAAGCCCAAAGCCACCGGATTTGGCAAAAATCTTTAAGAACTCAGCCACCGGATGTGGTTAGATCAGTCATGGGATATTCCCTGGCCCTGAGTTGGGAAGGCTTGAGGTCAGGGAGCACTGAACGTAGAACCAGAAAAGAATGGAGACCTTGAGATCACCTTTAGACCTGGACAGTCAGGGTCCAGGCCCTGAGACAGGGGACCACAAGGCTGAGAGGATATCACCCCATCAGCGACCATAGCTCCTCGCAACTTCTAGGCCCCAGAATTCCATGATCAGATTGCCCAGAGCCCACATGAAGGGCTGCCACTAACTTCTTCCCCAGTTCTGGGCTCTGCAGGGTAGCCCGCGCTGCCCGTGTGCATCACCGGGGACACAGTGCCAAGGGGCAGGTGCACACAGGGAAAGGGGGGTGAAGGCCCCTTGTGGTACAGATAGAGAAGGGGGCGGCCTCTTTCCCAGGCCTGCAGTGGTGCAACTGGGAGATCATACAAAGTCAGTCCCGAAAAAGCTGTGTTTGCTTTAGCAACAAGGAGGCTCCAGGGAACCCTTCCTTCTTCACCTTTGCCTTCTCTTCCTTACTGACTCCATCAGCACTGAGGCAAAAACCTGAAACTTAATTTTCTTCTTTCCTTGAAAGTCGTCTTTCTAGTCTTTATAACGTAAGTTCCAACGTGTCCGTCGTTTCAAAGCAGTGTTTATCCTTTTCGTGTGCTCCTCTACGGGTTTCTTGTTATGAGTCATTGATCCTTGGTGGAAAGAATAAGGATTCTTTCCTTGATTCTCCTCTGCAGCACATACAGTTGTATGTCAGTAAGGAAGGTGCAGGGGCAGTTGGGTGGCTCAGTCAGTTAAGCGTCTGACTTCGGCTCAGGCCCCGATCTCACGGTTCGTAGGTTCGAGCCCCTTGTCAGGTTCTGTGCTGACAACTCGGAGCCTGGAGCCTCCTTCAGAATCTGTGTCTCCCTCTCTCTCTGCCCCTACCCATCCCCCCCCTTCTCAAAAATGAATAAACATTTCAAACAACATTTTTTTTTTTAATAATGAAGTGTTCCATGGCTGTGAGGAGCCCTGACTCTTAAGGTGTGAAACCAGCCCTGGATAAGGCACAGCCTGAGCTATGAGACCCTGGCAACCCTTGAGTTTATTCCTATATCCTTCCTGTCTAAGAAAGTTAACTTGTATGTCGGGACCCACAAAATGGAGCTTTCCTTCCCTCACCCGCCACCCAAGTGGGCTGGCTCACATCACAAACCTAAACCTAAGTCAGCTTTCACTTATGGGAAACACCTGTCAAGGAAAGCTAACATACACCAGTCTCACTCCTGTGACTCAGCTTTTGGCTAGCTCACCTTGCTGTAGAAGATAGGACCTGCTAGCCTGTCACGCCCTTTCCTAACACTTCATACGACTTGTTCTTGCCCCGAATCCCTCAGCAAGCATGTTCTGTTGTTCGTGAGGCACTGTACTCCCCCATCCATGGACTGTTTTGCCTTGAATAAAGGACATCAAACTCATTACTAATTGTCTTAGTCTTGTCACTGGACAGTTTTGGTGACAAGATGGGACTCAGAAACGGCTGCTGAAGTTCCCAGGGACCGCTCTTAGATACAGGTGAAGGTACCTACAAAGCCCTTTTGATTCTCTGCCTTTTAGGCTGCTTTCCAGGATCTCCCAAAAGCTTCTCTCAGATCGAGCTCTGTTTAATTTGTATTCTGAGCTCCTTGAGTTTGTCTTAATCCTTCCAACTCCAGATTTTCCAGGTGAGATGTAGTGAACTCACAACATTGGGTTTGTGTTGAATCTCATCTACCAGGTAAATGCCTTCAAGAGGTCCTCACAGATCTCAGAAACTGTGCGCAGGCAGCCACAAACAGTAAATCTAGTTGAATTAGAGAGGATTCTTTCAACACGGAAAATCATGGATACCCCTCGGTCTAAGAAAACAAGATGGCAGCCATCAGAGGACTCACAGAGACTTGAGGCTAAGATCACAGCATAAACTGTTGGGGGACTTGGAGAAATAAATTTAGAGGAGAAATCTGGACATTTTTGACCATGTCAAAATCTAAGTAGGCCTAAGTCAGGACTATTAATAGCCACGAGGGCATCCACCACTATAAAGAAATCTTCTTGTGAAAGAAATAATAGATCTATTGCTCATGGGAGTCTGACAGCCACAGCTGCAGAATTGGTGGGCATGGGTCAACAACTTAAAAGCTGTTAGAGTGTTTGCCACCTAACTTTAAGGTCTCTGTGCTAGAATAAATTGCTCATGAAATGGGTTACATTGACAGTAGGTTACCCGCCAATCTCAAGAAAGTCTTTGTGCAACAGGGTACACTCTAAAACACCACAAAATCCCTAACTCAAGGGCACATCCCCTTATGTATTAATTTGGCTCCAACAGACCCAAGGCTTGGCTAAAGAAATGAGGTCCCCAAGTTTCAAAGAATTAAATGTGTCACCTTTGAGCACAACTGCTTATTTTATGTCTAAGAACTGTGGTCCTGGAAGTTGTACAGATCTACAAAATGCAAAATCTTAGCAGAATTATAATGGCTATTATGGGGAATGTTCTAATTAGACACGTTCATTTCAGAAGTACATTTAAAACCTACTGAATGGGAGGAAATATTTGCAAATCATACATCTGATAAGGGTTAATATCTAAAATATATAAAGAAACCATACAACTCAATATTAAAAAAATAAATAATCCCAATAAAAATGGGCAGAAGAGGGGCACCTGGGAAGCTCAGTTGGTTAAGCATCTGACTTCAGCTCAGGTCATGATCTCATGGTCCGTGGGTTCAAGCCCCACATTGGGCTCTGTGCTGACAGCTCAGAGCCTGGAGCCTGCTTCGGATTCTGTGTCTCCCTCTCTCTCTGCACCTCCCCCAGTCGCACTCTGTCTTTCTCTCTCTCTCAAACGAATACTAAAAAAAATTTTTTTAAATGAGAAGATCTGAATAGATGTTATTCAAAAGAACAAAATGAAACAAAAACAAAACATCCAGATGGCCATCAGGCATTTGAAAAGATGACCATCAAGGAAATGCAAATCAAAACCACAATGAGGTATCACCTCACACCTGTTAGAATGGCTGTTCTCAAAAAGACAAGAAATAAGTGTTGGCAAGGATGTAGAGAAGGGTAAACCCTTATGCACTGCTGGTGGGGATGTAAATTGGTGCAGCCACTATGGAAACAGTATGGAGGTGCCTCAACAAATTAAAAATAGAATTACCATACGACCCAGCAATTTCACTTCTGGGTATTTATGCAAAGAAAACAAAAACACCAAGTCAAAAAGATATATGCACCCCCATGTTCACTGCAGCATTATTTATGATAGCCAAACATGGAAATAACTTAAGTGTCCATCAGTGGATAAGTGGATAAAGAAAATGCGGTATATTTACACAGTATTTTGAATATTACATAATATATAAATATTATTCAATATATATTGAATATTATTTAGCCATAAAAAGAGAATGAGATTTTGCCATTTGCAACAACATGAATGGACCTTGAAGGTATTATGCTAAATGAAATAAGTCAGACAAATACCATATGATCTCCCTTATAAGTAGAATCTTAAAAAAAAGAAAAAGAAAAAACAAGTTCATAAACACAGAGAACAGATCACTGGCTGCCAGAGGCAGGAATCAGGGATGGAATGGGTGAAGGGTACAAACTTCCCAGTTATAAAATAAGTAAGTGATGGGCATGTAATGTACAGCATGGCAACTATAGTTAATAATACTGTATCGCATGTTCGAAAGTTCCTAAAAGAGATCTTAAAAGTTCCCACTAGAAAAAAAATTTTTTGTAACTATGTATGATGACAGATGCTAAGTAGATGTATTGTGGTGATAATTTTGCTGTGTATCCAAATACTGAATAACTATGTTGTACACCCGAAATTAATACAATATTATATGTCAATTATACCCCAATTTTTTAAAAAGGGCAGTGGTGGTTATACTCAGACACCAGCTGCTTTTTGGCAATAAAGACATTCTGGCCCCGCTGGTCTGAGTGGGTTGAAGTCAAAATACTGCTCGGTTTTTGGTTGTTTCCTGCTTTATAGATTGATTCATTTCACTCTACTTTCTTAAAATTTTCCTCCAAACATTTTTCAAAAATGAGAAATAAAATATTCTGTGAGATTTCTATTCTGCTTTCTTTTTTCTCTCTTTTCTTCTCTTTCCATCTGTATATTTGTCTTTTATTTTGACACTGACATTGTCCAGTGCCTCATCGGTTTACATCGTCACTTTATTCACTAAAAAGGTTTTCTACCTTTTTTCAAGAATACCAATGAAATTAATGTAACTTATTCTCTTAAATAATTCTACTTAGCTTAGGGATGTTTTCAAATTAAAATAAAAATTTTCTTAATAGTGATGCTGAGACAGAGAGAATGAATCAGAGAGTGGCCAGTGATTTAAAAAACTTATCCATTGAGGATCCGACTTCGGCCCGGGTCATAAGCCTGCGCTTTGTGGGTTCGAGCCCCATGTGGGGCTCCGTGCTGATGGGCTCAGAGCCTGGAGCCTGTTTCAGGTTCTGTGTCTCCCTTCCCTCTGCCCCTCCCCCATTCTGTTGCTCTATCTCCCAAAAATAAACATTATAAATAAATAAATAAATAAACAAACATTAAAAAATAAAATAAAAAACTTTATCTTTTGCTGAAAATAGTAGAAAGAAACTTGGTTCAGAAAGAATCTGAATCTATAAAAGAATCCACACAAATAGCTGTCAAGTCATTCTTTCTCAGTGTAGAGCAATTTCCTAGAGATCAGGAGACCTAGTTCTTAATTTTGATCTTAGTTCTATCCTTTGAAGCCTTCTAACCCAGTTGACTATATGGACTTAGAGAATCCGTTGAACCACCCTGGGGCTCAATTTCCCTATCTATAAAAGGAGACATTGGATACAGAGTAAAATCCTCTCAGGTTGTCAAATCCTAAATTAGGTCTTTACATTATTTTTCATGGCCTGAAACATGACCTTGATTACCTTTTTAATTTGATGGAAGAATGTAAAATTTTGCTGTGATTAGTTTTGTATGGGGGGAAGTGGCCCCTTAAGTACTGGGGAAAAATTACAAATTGTTCCCAAATCAACAACAGAATGGGGTACCTATTTTAATTGGCATGAAGAAGTTTCCAAAAGGCTTCAAAATTCCAAAATAGCTTCATGGAAAAACTCATTGCAAAAAGCTAATGAAAAATCAAAGACACAAGAGGTATCTAAAACCAAAGACCATAGGGCCGATGTGACTCCCAACCCCCCTTTATCCTCCTTTGCCTGAGTACTTACAGACTACTAATCCTCTATCTCAACTGTCTTTCTACTCTGCAGAGATACATGACTGTAGTTAGAAGTCCGCCCAGTTAGTGGTCTTACAGGCACCCCATATCTACACTCAATGGAGGGGCCCCATAAGAGCCCTTCTCAGACTGAGAGGACTCCAAGGGATTCTCTTTTAACTGCTACCAGTTATTCCCTTACACAGCCAAGGGGAAACTCAAATTAAAATTAATGGAAAACCTTGCCAAATTCTGGTAGATACCAGGGCCACACTCTCCGCTCTATCCCCCACTTGCTCCAGACCCTATAGGCGAGATCCTGGGAAAACTGGCAGAAGTGGGCAAAGGGTGAGAATGCTTACGAGAGCCAGCTCTCTCAAACCTCTGCTGTACCCAGTGAAGAGGAAGGTAAAATTTCACATCCCTTCCCTTCCAAATTCAGACCCACTGGCTATTGATCCTTTCTCTCCCAGGAACACTGTTGCCTTCTGGTTTGTCTCGTGTTGTGTCCTGAGAACTTGGCTTGGCAAACATCACGTTGGGGGCTCCAAATATAAGACCAGACAAAAATGTGGGTCACAGCCCGCCTGCGGCTAGATTTGGCCAAACAGAAATGTGGATTTTTCTCCATTTGTGGCTGGCGTCCTCTCAACTCTTTCTGGTTCTTGGGGGAATTGTCTAAATCTTTCTTTCTTCAGGTGATCTTGGGCAGCGTCTCTGGATCTCGAGAAGGTACGAACTTGTGCACCCTCTCTGAGGATGCCTCTTGCATCCAAGGGGTTGTTCAATACTGCCAGAAATATTGACATTTGTTTTGGGTGAAACCTGACAAGATATTTGAAAGGATTTTTAAATAGCTCTATGGTCAGAAATTGGCCAGATTGAAAGCTGATAATCAGAGCCTAATAGGAACTTTTTTTACATCTTCTTCCCCTAAGCTAAATTAAGCTATGTACTCACCCAGAAGGAAAAAAAAAGAAAAAACAAAAAACAAAACAAAACGAAAACAACATTCCAAAGACAAACAGCTCTAAATCGAGAACATAGTAATGTTTTGATCTCCATCTTACTTGAAGATCTTCTCTCTGATATAAAGAAGCAAACTAAAGATTAAATGTGGAGTCGGTGGGTCCACCTGTGATGTCACTCAGATGACAACTCAATCCTGAGAAATTAAAAATAACTGTCCTTATCTTACTGCATCACCTTAAGATTAAAATTCAGCTCATTCAAAGCCCACCTATGCTTTTTACCAATCCCAAAACCTCCCCAATTCATCTCTAAAGGCTTGGAGATGTTATAAAATTCTGAGTTTAGGAAACAAAATCCTTCTTGGAGGGGCTAGTGTTATTTCCCTGTGTCTTTGAGATGTAAATCTTCTACCCAGTTTTCTTCAGGAACTGAGGACCATCTTTTTGAAATGCAAACTTCAGGGAGGTAATTCTTATGGGAAGGAAAAAAGAGAAGAAAAGGAAAAGGCAATTTGGAAACTTGGCAAATGAAAAATCCTTATAAAGTTGAAGCCATCTGAGCAAATAAGCTTAATTTATTCTATTTGCTAGGAACACAATTTGGATCCAACCGTTGTTTTATAAATTAGTGAGTTTTACATTATCGTACCTGTCTCAGGGTTAAAAATTTAAAACAAGGCTATCAGATCTATTTTCATTTGCCTACTTATGTATGTCTATGTATGTATGTTATAAACATGTGATTTTTCTTCTACCCGCTATCGTCAAAGTTAATTTGCAAAGAATTCTATTTGATTAGCTTAAAGAAATTAAACATTTATATAAATTAAGTATACACTCAGGGCACCAGGGTGGCTTAGTCAGTTAAGCTCAGGTCTTGGTCTCAGAGTCATGAGTTCAAGCCCCACGTTGGGCTCCACGGTGGGCATGAAGCCTACTTAAAAAAAAAAAATCAAGTATACTCTTAGAAATGTAGAAACTAATGCCAATGTTCAAGTTCACATGGTCTAGTATAATCTTCAGTAAATAAGAGCTAGTTTGTTAGTTTAATTAAAACAGGCATGTCTTTAGAGCTATCAATATTAAATATAATCCTGCATGATACTTTTATTGTAGGTTAACTAACAATCAAATAAGTTCATGTTATCTCTGTTACAAAATTTGTCAGCAAGAAAGATGAGTTAAAGTGTTTAGCTGTTTAATGTCTCATGAGTCTTTCATGAGTAATCTAAACATAACTGTTAAGAACAAGTAAATCAAATAGATATAAGTAAGATACAAAGTTTATAAACTTTTCAGCAATAATTACGCTCTTGGGATGTCTACTTTAAAAATATGGTAACTTGAAACCTTAAAGTTATACTGAAATGAATTCATTAAAAAATTTTTTTTAATGTTTGTTTATTTTTGAGAGAGACAGAGAGAGACAGAGCCTGAGCAGGGATGGGGCAGAAAGAGAGGGAGACACAGAATCTGAAGCAGGCTCCAGGCTCTGAGCTGTCAGCACAGAGCCCAATGTGGGGTTCAAACTCACGAACACCAAGATCGTGACCTGAGCTGAAGTTGGACGCTTAACCGACTGAGCCACCCGGGCACCTCTATACTGAAATAAGTTAAATAATGAATATTCATTGAATATCTAGATGATTTCCACATAAGATAAAATACTGAAACATTAATTACAAAACATAGGTTTATCCACTTTTTGGTTTCCTTTTACAGAGGAACTAAAGATATTTGAGTCTATTCATAAACATGTTTTATGCCACATTGAAAAATTTACTACAAGAATGTACTTCTAGAAATTATATATATATCAATTTGCCAATAAACAGAATTGTAGTTTGACAGTCTATAAGTGCTTACTTTCTGGTTTTCACTAGAAATTAATGATTCTAAGGGTTAAGAATTCTCATCAATATATGTAATTAAAACTACTAGAAAAAATAAAGTTAGCAACTTTATGCAAGGAAAGTAAGATGTGTTTTTGGTAAGAAAATGTCTGAGGTATGGGTGTGTGTTTTTTGTTAAGGGGAAAAGAGAGTAATTTTGTGCTAAAGTAAAATTACTGATCCAGAATGAGAAAAAGAGGGGAAAATGAAGACAAACTTGAATGGATATTAAAAATAAACTGTAAAGTATTTACGAGAAAGGAATCTTGGGAAAGGAATGCTAGGTGTGGCTAAGCTGGCTAAGGTTGGAATGGATTTATTTAAGTTTTTAAAAACGAGTTTAATATAAAAAGTACACTGGAACAAAATTAGAATTTGGTTTTCTCTCTGTTAAAAGGACAAAGTTCTTGAATTATTGAACTATTGAACTATTAGTCTGTTCTGCATAAGAGATTGTGAAAGTTTTTTTTTTTTTTTTAACCTTTTGAGTAATCTACTTGGACAACAAAGATTTTGTGTCTTAGCAAAATAATTGACTGGGCTTCATATTGTCTTTCTTAGGTGGGATTACTTAACAAAATCCAATCTTCTCAATATTAAAGGAGCTGAGTTTTGTTCATCACTACGTAACCTTCTGCATTTGCCTCTAACATCTTCTACTGTCACTTTGATTAAATAGGCAATTAAGTATTACTTTCTAATGATCTGTGATCCTATTTAGTCAAATGTTCAAACCTTCTGCCATTTGATAGCTTCGCCAAACCAAATTCTGAATGGAGTCTTTCGACCTCAAAGTAACTTTGAGATATCCCAGAGAGTCCCTGGAAAATGTCAAAGGATTTGCCTCTCACCTTGTAAAGGAGAGATGTCAAACTAATTAAATTTATTTGGTATGTTAAATTTCATTGGTAGCATTGCCAAATAAGAAGTGATGATAAACTTTAGGTTACATGCGTTTGGATATATGTTCCTAATATGGGTATTCCAAAAATTGGTTAAAGTCTAGAAATTTGTCAATATTCTTACTGTCCAACTATTACCCTAAATTATTTTATGCCACAGAAATAACTACACTTCCTTATCAAATGAATTCCCTCAGATTTTTTTTTAATAAAGTTTACCTTTTTTTAAGCGTATTTATTTCTTTTGAGAGAGAGTGTGTGTGTAGGAAGGGCAGAGAGACAGGAAGAGAGAGAATCCCAAGCAGGCTCCATGCTGTCAGCCTAGAGCCTGATGCAGGACTCAATCTCATGAATCATGAGATCATGACCTGAGCCTAAATCAAGAGTTGGCCACTTAACCGACCGAGACACCCATGTGCCCCATCTCCCTCAGATTTTTAACCATGGGCATTTTTAAGTCATTTGTCATTTACAGACAGTTACTGTTTCACTGTAATGCTTTTGCAAAAGTGACATTCATGGAAAGAACGCTACCAAGAGCTCCTGAGCCCTGACTCCCTGCCAAATTACAAGACGTTGAAACTTAGGTACATATTTCGCAGCTGAAGAAGCCCCACGTGACACCGGGTCTGGTGCAAACACTGGAGGGGACCTCAAAATCAGGCTCACTAGGATGAGAATCCACTGGAATCACAAAGTAGCCTCCTTCCACCCAAGACATTAGAACAAGAATCCTGGTCCCTTCCCCTCTCATCACAAAACCCCTTCTCCTTTTGGTATCTGCTCTGCTGTTCTTTCTCCTTCTACCACCTGGAAAATTAATGCTGTCATCCACATTTCTGGAGCTCACAGAGAGGGGGAAACCTATCTGTTTGATGGGTTTGCCACCAAACACCCCGGTCAGTCCATAATGCTGGTGATCCTGTTGTTCTGCCTGTTACACACTTTTGCCTGATTTCCAATGGCTGTTTTCCCGGTCCACACCAAGCCCACTCTCTATAGTGTCAGACCCCCCAACCCTGTCCCCTGTAAGTGAATGCCCCTGCTTCCAGTTAAAAACTCCGAACTTGAGAAACTTCCCATCCCGTCTCTGTAACAGAAAGAGAAACTGGTACAATGCCGTCTTGTGGCCTATAGACCCTTCGATCGGACTTGCCTCCAGGGCCTGTAATCTTTCCAGTTCAGAGCGTCGGCTGGTTGCCATGCACTCCGCTGTTTCAACAGCCTCCACCATGGGACACTTTTAGGCACTGTGCTCCTCCTGGGCTTACCTTTATCTGTGGAGGACTATCTCCCCCCTACCTCCCATTGATGGGCAGCTCGATGTTTAAATAGATGGAAATGGTTGGAAGGTTGGTCCACAACCAAACCTTCGTGATGGGCTTACACTTCTCAACCCATTTCACAGACTCAAATGGGAACTGCCCGGAGGCATTCATGGTTCCAAAATCACTTCCTTTGGCAGATCCCTACTACCCTGGCTCAGAGTAAGTATCTATGAAGCTATGAGTAGGAACCTCTCCTTAACTCTTGAAGGTCTTGTGGAATCTCTTGCTGCAGTAATAGGTGTCCAACAAAAATCCCTCAACTCTCTGGCCAGAGTTGTCTTTGACAATAGGATAGCCTTTGACTGTCTTGTAGCTGAGCAAAGGGGTGTCTGTGCTGTGGCCAACACGTCTGACTGCACTTGGAGTGACACATCTGGGGAGGTTGAGAGTCCACTAAATGAGATCACTGGACAGGCCGTTTGGCTTACAAAAGCGACTCCTTCGGGGGCGCCTGGGTGGCTCAGTCGGTTGAGCGGCCGACTTCGGCTCGGGTCATGATCTCGTGGTCCGTGAGTGCGAGCCCCGCGTCGGGCTCTGTGCTGACAGCTCAGAGCCTGGAGCCTGTTTCGGATTCTGTGTCTCCCTCTCTCTGACCCTCCACATTCATGCTCTGTCTCTCTCTGTCTCTCTGTCTCAAAAATAAATAAATGTTAAAAAAAAAAAAAAATTTAAAAAAAAAACAAAAAACCCAAAAGCGACTCCTTCAACAGGAGCCTTTCTTTGATCTAAGTTAGTTTGGGTCACAGGCACTGTGGCTTCAGAATACCCTCCAAACATTGGCTATTATCCTGTTTATGGTCATTCGAATAGTCTCCCTGATACGCTGTGTTCTCTCAAAAGTTTTATATGCGTATGTGCAGCCACTGGTGACCAGACAAATGATCTCCCTTCACCTAGAATGCCAAAAACAAGATGAAGAAAATGGTCACTTAAAGGACAGAGACCTTGATATCCGAACCCATGATTTCCAGTTGGGGATCCAACCCGACTCCAACATCAACAAAAAGTGATAGCTCAGAGCGGCACTAATATCTTAAATTTTGACCAAGACTCTCAAAGGGGGGAATTGATACAGTTCATTTCATATACTGGACCCCACAAAATGGAGGCCACCCCAGTGGCCTGGCCCACATGGCAAATCTAAACCCAAGTGAGCCTGGCTTACAGAAAACAGCTGTCAAGGACAGCTGATGCACACCAATCACAATCCTCTATCATAGCTTTAGCTAGCTCACCTTCTGCTGGCCACCTTCTGCGAGCCTTAAGAGGAAATCCCTGACCTCCTAGTCTATCATGCCCTGTTTCCACATTGCCTCTTCTAAGACTCTAAAACTTGCTCTTGTCCACAATCCCTCGGGAAGATCAATACTCTCAAAGGGGAGAATGGATACGGTTACCGGGAAGAGTGTGCTACCGCTTGTGAGGTTCCATTCTCCTCCATCCATGTTTTCCCTTGAGTAAGGATGCCCAAGTCGTTATCACACTGTCCTAGTTTTGTCATTTGCCACTATGAGGGACGGGGGAACACCGTTCCTTCCTTATATGCCACCGTGATAATTCAGTGTAAAACTAGCAACCAAACCCAGATTGCCTCCCAGATGGGGATGAGATAAAAAGAGCTGAATAAAGTCACATGGCTAATTCAAGAGCCAGATATAAATAGAATAAAATTAAACTGGGCCTAGGATTTGGGGGCAGAAAATAGTACTTTTCTTGTGGGTCCGCCAGAGCCTCGGCAACGCAGGCCTGATGTGTAAGATCTAATTTGCGATGCCACAAAGAATTTACTGGTTCAAATTTCCTCTGCTCCTCACTTTTTGTTCCAAGCCAGAAGCCACCGAAGTTGGCAAGGATCCTGGGAAGGGCCACTGGATCATATGCAGAGAGGGACCTCTAGTGTTGAGCTACTTTTCTGCTACCCAGCAGGACTACTTGCGGATTTATCCATTTATCTAGGATTATCACAATACTGTTTCTCGGAGCAAGCCTGGCTTTAAAGGTTTAATAGAAGCGTTTGTCTTTCACTTCCGGGATAATTTTAAGAAATGTAATAGTGACAGAATATAAGTGGTAACATACAATATTAAGGAAAGCCTTAAGCAACCAAACGCTATTTATTAAGGGCCTATTAAATCTTCATGCCTGGGATTGAAACTAAAAGTGATTTCGAGAAGTCTAAGACCTAAGAAGTCAACAAAAATACCAATAGCAAGTAAGTCCCAAATGAATATTAAGTGCATATCTTTCACTTATATGCTCAAAAAACATTTATGGAATAAATCCCATGTTCCAGGCACTCGATCGGGCTCCAAACTACAGAGAGGGAAGATATAGTCTCTGTTCTCAGGGACCAACAGATAATCAGGGCAAGGGGGCACATGGCACCTAGGACTGAACCGTATTAAAAAATGGCAGCGTTTCTAGCTAGCGCGTCAAGATGGACGGGAAGCCCATCCCGCTTGCCACTGGTTGTCATTCGTTGTTTCACTCCACTACCTTGCTGAGCATCTTCTGTTATTGGGCACTAGGTCCTGCACAGAGGCCTCCAAGGCAAGCAAGACATGGCCTGAACGCCTCAGAAACTCATAGTCTTGTGGGGGAAGGAGACAGGAAGGCCACCACCCACTAACCCGTGAAATACATGCCACCAGAGAGCTACGCCCAGGGCTCCAGCACAATGGAGGGAACGAATGGCCGGGTCTGAGCCAAGGATTCAGAGGGGGTCACCTATGGGTTGTACCTGAATGATGAATGGTGGTGCCGGAAGTGGACAAAGGCAGGGAGGGAGGAAGAGGGGGCCACTCTGGGGGAAGCCCGGCATCTACAAGCACCACTACAAATGGCTCCGTGTGATCAGAATCCGCTCAGGAGTCTGCGGTCTCTCTTAAAGGCAAGTGAGAACTACAGAATTACAGGGGGACCAATACAGAGGGCCCCATGGAGAGATCTGGAGACCTTTTTCCAGAGGTCTCCGTGGTAAGATTTTCACTGTTTAAATAAAAACTGGAGACTGTATGAAAGACGGATTGGGGGGACACAAGATCGCCCAGTTTGCATTGATCACAATTACAACCTGTTCAGGGATTCTTCAATTCGATTTTGGGGAATCTGGCCAGAGAAGATTTCCAGTCAACTTTGTTTAGGCTAAAATTTCTTCCCATTATTCTCTGGAATTAATGGCAATGGCAGTGATTGTAAATGCAATTATTTATTGTGCATTTAGAATATGCAAGGCCTGGCACTGAGAACCTTTATCTGAGAACCCACATGACAGAGGCTCCCATTTCACAGATAAAGAAACTGAAGTTTGCTGAAACCAGGTAATTAGCTAAAATTCACAATGCCACCAAGTAGGTAGGAGCTCTTGGATTTTTGGGATTCCCAAGTCCATGTTTTTAACCATATACAGTCTTCCCCTTTTTTAGTCATTAATCAAGGCCCCTTGTTGATGATGTACCCCTTTTGCTAAAATCTATGTAATTGTGTTATTTTCCTCAGATATTGCCACTAGACACGGTGGGGGAGGATTCAAGCAGTATCTTTGTTGCCAACATGTTAAACAGAGTCTGGAAAGCGTTAAGGGCTGGGGGTGGAGTGTTACCCGTCTGAATAGGCTGAGCACAAACCAGAAGAATGTAAGAAGGCAACGTTAAGGCTGAACTGCAGGCAAAACTTGTATTGTGGGAATCTTTCCATCCTCCCTGATGATAGCCCATCTGTTAACGTCACATCTGGTTTTGGTGCCAACAGGGGGCGATCAACCAAGAGGGAATTATGGACTGTTCCAATGAGAGGTGGGATTTTCCTGTAACAGAGCTTTCATTAAAACTACCCTTTAAGCTAGTCTTTTTTTTTTTTTTAATGTTTATTTATTTTTGAGAAAGAGAGAGAGAAACAAAGTGCAAGTGGAGGAGGGGCAGAGAGAGAGGGAGACACAGAATCTGAAGCAGGCTCCAGGCTCTGAGCTGTCAGCACACAAACTGTGAGACCATGACCTGAGCCAAAGTCAGATGCTTAACCAACTGAGCCACCCAGTTGCCCCTAAGCTAGTCTTAACCTATAGCCCTATTTGGCTCCAATATGGCATCATTAGAGATCAATAACATATCCTGGAAGTCATTCTGAGAGCCAGGGCAGACTCTGGCTTCTTGACATTAACCCAAGACTCTGAATTACTAATGGAAAAAGGAGGAATTCTGGGAGAAGCCATCAGCATGTTTATCACTTCTCTCCCTCAGTACCAGCTTCCCGTCACAACTGGAAGCCTCTCGATGTCTGCTATCTGTGTCCTGAAATGCTGCTTCCAGGCTGAAGATGTCCAGAGCAATTCTGACAACATCTGAGCACTTCCACTGATTTCTGTATTACCTCCAGAAGTCAATAGAAAAGTGAGGACCGATTCTTGCCCTACTCGATAAGCGTTCTGGATAGAAGTGCTTATACTGAGGTCAGAGAGCAAAATTCTGTGATGATATTCTATTACTTCCCAACCAAAACAATTTCTTCTTTATTCCTCCTCTCTGCCTCTTCTGCTCCCTCCTTCCTCCTTCACAACGATTATTGTTCCTGGCTTATGTCTCTCTCCTGGAGGACTGTGGTGCCTGCAGGTTGCTGGCAGGATGGCTGACTGCTGTCCTGGAAGGCCAGCCTGCCGTGTGCCGCAATGCACAGCCCTCTTTAGGACCTTCCTTCCTACTTGAACACTTCTTGGTACTTAAATTCTACATCTAGCAATTACCTTCCACCTTGAACAGTCGGTTTCCACTTGAACAGGCAGCTGGAGGTAGTCAAAGCATAACTTAAATAATCATTTACTATTGTAAAGCTCCTTTCATCCATAGTCTCACCATTAATCACACTGGAAAATAATAGAATGGTAAAGAGTGATGGCTGGTATTAATAAAATCATGTCGGCCGAGGACAGAACCAGCCAAACATAGCCATTGGGAACTGCTATATCGCCTTATTATCTCTGACTGATTGTCCAGCTGGCAGATCCGAGCTACGTGCTCACAGACAAAAGGTTATACTCAGAGGGACACCACAGACACCAGGAAGACTGGCGGCAGGGTTTAGACCTCTGACATGGTGACATCTCTGGGCTCTGTAACTCAGTGTCACAGAGGGCTGATTTGTTAACCACAATGTCGATGTATTATTATGCAGTGAAATGCAAGATACTTTTTTTATCCAGAAATGAAAAACTACTAAAACTATAAGGCAAGCTGTTGTGTGAATGTGATATTACAGAAAGGGAAGTGGGGACTGCGGTCCAGCCAACCCAGATGGACTAGTCGCCCTCCTCCACGATCACAGATCCTTATATTCACAAATGTGGATGGAGTACGTCCGTGTGCCAGGTACTGTTCTGGATGCTAGGGATAGAGAAGTTGGTAAACAAAGCCCCTGCCCTTTTGGAGTTTATACCTATTGACAGGAAAGGCAAAAGCAAACAGATAAATATATACTATGTCAAGGAGCGATAAGTGCTAAGAAATAAAAATAAAGCAAGGAATGAGACAGAGGGTAAAAATAAAGCAAGGAAGGAGAGAGAGGATAAAAGTACTCAGAAACTGTCTCTCCAAGGAGGGCATATCTGAGCAGAGAAGTGAATGAAGAGGAAATAAGCTATGCAAGCACGTGGTGGAAAGGTCAGCCCAGCAGAGGGAAGAGTTATGCAAAGGCCCTGGGGAAGCACGGTTGGTGTGCTCACAAGACTGGGCTTTGTTTCTTAACAAACATATTGTACCAGACTTGGTACTCCCCACTGAGTGCTGCCACCCTCAAAGTAAGCAGAATACACTCCATATAACAAGGTTGCCGTTTTGCAACTGTAACTTACATCTTCAGACGGCCATTCACATCCCCTTCCTCTCAAACTCCCACTGAAATGACCAGAGGGCATAAAAATTAGCAAAGAACAGAGTGCTGGGAAATAGCCAAGCGGACCATCAGCAGGCCAGAAACTTTGGGAGCACTGTAGAGAGGTGTGGGGCAGACGGGGCAGGACCGACGGAAAAACAAATCCGGGCTGAGGGACCGTGAGTCAGCACCTGCAGAGCGAAGCCTGGTTGAGAAGCAGAAGCCCTTCCCCAACACAGCCCCGCAAAGTCCTCCAGCTCAGAGCTGCCTGGGACAAGACGGTGCCAAAGGGACATTTGGCGGGGGATAGACAGAAACACTGCTGTGATTGCACGGGTGCTGGGTCCACACCGTCAGCTTCACGCAGGGCCCACAGCTCGCCGGGCGAGGGAGGATTTGCTGGACAGAATACCAACATCGATGGGGGACCAGCGAGCCAGAGTATGCGGTCCCCAAGGGGGAGCCGTGTGCGTTACAACGTGCACAGGAGGGAAAGGTGATGATGTCTTTGCTTCTGTGAGTTAAGGCCTTCCGGATTTCCCACCACTAGAAACATCCGGACACCTCCCAAGGTGGGTGTTGGGAAGTGGGGGAGGGGGGCGGGTGCTGGGAAGGGATGAACCAGGTTTTGCAAACTCCCTTCCTTTGCTACCTGCAAGCTTTCTCAGATGAAGGGGTCTCGCCCCCAGAGCATCCCCCTGCCAGCACCCACTCCCGAGGAAGAGACCTAAGGGATGTCCCCTGCAGTCCCCTCCTCTTCCCTCACCACACCCAGGACTGGCCTGTCCCTCTCCCTTAAGGGGGGAATTCGCCTTTGCCCTGCTAGGAGGGGTCATGCTATTCTTGCCTGCCGGTTGTGTTTTCAATTTATATTTTCCCAGTATTTTCCTTTTACTTTCCTAACATACACTGGATTCATTAAGTTTTCCTTTATTCTTTTCTGTACTTTTCTTTGAAGTTCTACATTCTGTTTCTATTCCACTAGCTTTACTTTAATTTTTAACTAACTCAACACGCATTTTTCTAGCAACATCAATAATTGAATAGTATTTATAACCTCTCTCTTCTACTCAAACAAGATGAGATGTTCACAACTGCTTATACTCCCTCATCTTCTTTTTAAAGTTTATTTATTTATTTTGAGAGAAAAGAAAATGGGGGAGGGGGAGAGAGAGAGAGGGAGAGAGAAGCAAGCTCCACACTGTCAGCACAGAGCCCAAGGCCTGGTTCAAACTCATGAACCATGAGATCGTGAGGGGAACCCAAATCAAGAGTCAGAAGCTCAACCGACTGAGCCACTGGGGCACCCCTACATCCTCCTGGTCTTACTGGCCCCTGGCCCTTAAGCTTTGTTGAAATCATGTGGACTTTTAGTTTTAATATTATAAATATTATTGGTAGGCCTTTTCTGTACTGTTTTTTCCTTTATTTCTAATAGACTTTTTTTTCAAGTTTATTTTATTTTGAGAGAGAGAGCGCACGTGAGCAGGAGAGGGGCAGAGAGAGAGAGAGAGAGAGAGAATCCCAAGCAGGCTCCATGCTGTTAGTGTGGAGCCCGACGTGGGGCTCAATCTCATGAACTGTGAGATCGTGACCTGAACTGAGATCAAGAGTCACACACTCAAACTGACTGAGGCACCCAGGTGCCCCAAATAGACTTTATTTTTTTAGAGCAGTTTCAGTGTCACAGGAAAATTGAGGGTTACGTTCAGAGAGTTCCCATATGCCCCCTGCCCCCACACATACGCAGCCTCCCCCATCATCAGCGTAACCCACCAGAGTGGGGGCATTTGTGACAACGGATGGACCCACATTGACGCATTATTAGTTTACCTCAAGGTCACCCGTGGTATATTGTGCTCTGTGGGTCTGGACAAATGTAAAATGACATGAATCCACCATTGCAGTGTCCTTCGAGTAGTTTCGCTGCCTAAATATCCTCTGTGCTCTGCCTGTTCATCCCTTCCGACACCGTGCCAACCTCCGGCAACTACCGATCCTTCACTCTCTCCATAGTCTGCCTTTCCCAGAATGTGATATAGTGGGAATGATAAGGTAGGTAGACTTTTCAGATGGCTTCCTTCACTTGGGAACATGCATGTTCAGTTTCTTCTGTGTCTTCTCATGGCTCGATAGGTCATTTCTCTTTAGCACTGCATAATATTACACTGTGTGGATGCACCACAGTTTATTTACCCGTTCACCTACTGAAAGTCCGAGGAGAGTGTGTGCACAGCCACGTGAGGGCCCTCCTCTGGGTTGCACACTTTTGTCTGCCTCACGTGGCAGAAAAACATAGAAAGCTGAGTGGGGTTTCCTTACAAGGGCACTAATCCCATCCATGAGTGCTCCCCGTGGCCCCACCTGCTGATCCCATCCCCCTTGGGCATTGGGGTTCCCATATATGAATCTGGGGAGACACAAATATTCAGACTACAACAGTGTTAAACCTCACAACTACATTAACAGCTATTATTTAAATGTAACGTCAAGTATTAATAGTTTCACTGGTCACGGTAGCATTTCTTTCCCTTTGGTGAGTTTATTCACTTAATCCACAAACACTGAATGCCTCAGACACACGCTACACGGAGATCTAGTGATAACAAGGGGACAATGTCTCTGTCTTTCGTAGAGCTTACATGCCACCGAGAGCCTTAAATTATTTCGAGTTTGGCTGGAGTATAGCCTTAAGTACGTGTGCTTTTTCAGTTGTTCTTCCCGGCACAGTCCTCCGCTGGAAGGAAGCAAGGCTCTTTTGAGCTCCAGGTCTTGGTTCAAAGGCCACCTTCTCAGCGAGCACATCCACACCACTGAAACCTGCACACCACTCCCTGCATCACCCCCTGTTGTCCTCTCCTGCACGACGCATCTGACACACAAAATATCTTATTTCAGCTGAGGCAGCATGAATTTCAGGGCACACTATATGTTGTGTGCCATTAAGACTTGCCAGTGAGTCATGGCCTTAACGTGAGGTCGAAACTCTCAAGTTTCCTTTAGCAATTTAGAGGTTTTACGAGACTTTTCCTGCCTTTGGTTGAATTCCTTGGCATGTGACAGTCCATCCTTCTGCAAATATAGCTCACTAATAAGATGGGACACAGCTTCTTCCACTTGGGGGTACCCCCCACTTTCTTATTGTGTCAAAACACTGCTGGTTGTTTATTAGAAAATATGGAATTGTGGGGCGCCTGGGTGGCGCAGTCGGTTAAGCGTCCGACTTCAGCCAGGTCACGATCTCGCGGTCCGTGAGTTCGAGCCCCGCGTCAGGCTCTGGGCTGATGGCTCGGAGCCTGGAGCCTGTTTCCGATTCTGTGTCTCCCTCTCTCTGCCCCTCCCCCGTTCATGCTCTGTCTCTCTCTGTCCCAAAAATAAATAAAAAACGTTGAAAAAAAAAAATTTAAAAAAAAAAAAAAGAAAATATGGAATTGTGATCATTCTCCAAGAGTGAGTATTTGCTTCTTGGTGTTCACACCTCTCTGGGTGCATGATAACATTTTGTTTTAATGCACAATTATCATAGAATCTTTTTTGAAGACATTTTATGTTACTTTATTTATTTTATACTTTTATTTTATCTTTATAATGTTTTATTTTTTGAGAGAGAGCGCAAGCAAGGGAGGGGCAGAAAAAGAGGGGAGATCCAAAGTAGGCTCCATGCTGACAGGCTGACAGCAGCGAGCCCGACATGGGGCTCGAACCCACAAACCGTGAGATCATGACCTGAGCTGAAGTCAGACGCTTAACTCTGACCGGGCCACCCAGGTGCCCCTGAAGACATTTTAATGTCTTTGTTTGTTTGTTTGTTTGTTTGTTTATTGAGAGAGAGAGACAGAGTACAAGTGTGGGAGGAGGAGAGAGAGACAAAGACACAGAATCCGAAGCAGGCTCCAGGCTCTGAGCTGTCAGCACAGAGCCCGACGTGGGGCTCGAACCCATGAATGGTGAAATCATGACCTGAGCTGAAGTCTGATGCTTAACCAACTGAGCCACCCAGGTGACCCCCTGAAGACATTTTAAATGGTGCATTAAGTCCTACACATACAAACAACATGCACACCTGAACTGAAGTAGCAACCATATGAACAGCTATCCACGGGCTTGCACATTCACAGGCAATGACAAATACGTAAAGGGAGAGCTGCCTGGCCAACAGAAATTCCAGCGTACCAGTGATTGTAGAAGGCATCTCAACTTCAGAACTGCTTAAGGGAAACTCTGTATTTCCCAGAATCAACAATAACAAAGTACAGGAATTTACTCGCTTTGTCTATTACACGCTCCCTCTGCTAGTTTGCAAGCTCCATAAAGACAAAGAATTTGTCTGTCTACCGATATGTCAATACCTGTGCTGCTCCACAGAGCCCATGGGACCAAGATCCAACTGCATCAGTGAGTAAAGTTCCTAGAGTATGCAGCCAGTGAGCCTTCTTCCCTCCCTCTCTGATCAGAACCTGGCCCAGAGCAGACACTCAAATGTTTGTGAAGTGAATGCAGAAATGAAGCAGGATTTGAGTCTAGATCTTCGTACTTGGAAAACTATGACCTCCCACAGCCTCCGGGCTGCCCAGCACTTCACTCAGGCGTGAAATGCCCTCGCATGGTCACATTCACTGCGGCGTGCTCCCTGAACCGCTAGCTGGCTTGAAGCCATTTTCCAATAAAAGGGGAAGCTGTGACTGGCACATGTCATGCAAAAGATGACAGGTGATTTTCTAGGCTGAGGTGGCGTTTTTATCAAATGCTTGTAGAATCAAGATTCAGAAGATTTGGCCACAACACTCTTGTCTTTATGAATCAAAACAGGAGCATGAAATGGGACGCCTGGGTGGCTCAGTCGGTTGGGCGTCTGAATTGGGATCAGGTCATGATCTCGCAGTGCACGAGTTCAAGCCCCTCATAGGGCTTCATGCTGGCAGCTCAGAACCTGGAGCCTGTTTTGGATTCTGTGTCTCCCTCTCTCTCTGCCCCTTCCCTGCTTGTACTATCTCTCTCTTAGAAATAAACATTAAAAAAAATTAAAAAATAAAAAGCAAGAGCATGAGAGAAGGAAGGAAATGAAGGAAAGGAAGGAAAGGAGGGAGGGAGGGGGCAGGGGATAAGGCTCACCTGCCATATATTCTAGGAAGTTTACTTACTGATGCAATTGGACCTTGGTCCCGTGGGCTCTGTGGAGCAGCACAGGTATTGATTCCTGGGCACTTGGATGTTTGAGAGGCCAAAGAGGTGCTCAGGCAGCCCAAGAGGAGCCACAGCCCTCAGCGGGAGGCAGGAGCCAGGCAGGAAATACATATATATTTCACACTGACTATTCATTGGCTTAAATTCTGATTTTCCTGAGTTTATTAAGGAAATCTATAGTTGAAATGTGATGAGTGACCTCTATAGGCAGGCGCTTGTTTGTTTGCTTGCTTGCTTGCTTGTTTTTTCCTCACGACACGGGAATCTGCTTTTACAACCATCAAGGGGAAGTTTCGAGGTTTAATACTCTTCGGACCTAACGCAAGGTTTTGGAGCCTAACAGTACAGGATATGTCTTTACATTACCTTCATAGGCCATCCCCACTCACCCATTATATTTGCATTTCATTTAATAAACCCATTTTAGGGGAAAAGATATGTGCTGTGCTGCTCCGCATTAACTAGCATAACTCCACTTTTCATTTCTGATACAGAAATGACTCAGAATCCTGAGCCCTGAAGATCTTAATACCATAAACTCAAGCGAAGGGTTTTTACAACCTTCGTGCTTGGTGCAATAGAAAATTGTTACTTTTTTTTTTCTTTTTCATTCAAAATTCACAGAATGGCAAGCTGGAAAACAAGTCTCTCTTTTAAAAAAACAAAAGGTTTATTTACTTATTTTGAGAGAGAAAGAGTGTAAGCAGGGGAGAGACAGAGAAAGAGAGAGAGAGAGAAAGAATCCCAAGCAGGCTCTGCACTGTCAGCATGGAACCCAACGTGGGGCTCGATCCCATGAACCTGGAGATCATGACCTGAGTTCCTTTATGCATGGAACTGACTGAATTAAGACGTTGCCACATGGATTTTATCTCCCCAAATGATGTACACTGAGGGCCCTTTGCCACATTTCTACTGGGAACATCCAAAGTTCACCCTCAAAGAACAAAGGAGGCTCCAACTTTGAATGGCCACATGGTCCAGTGCCTCATTGCTCTTGTAGGCAGAAAAGTCTCTTGAACACTTAACTGAGACATGGAAATAGATGTTAGGGCGAAAAGAAATTACAATGGATAAAGAGAGGGTAATAAGCAATTGTTAGGCATGGCCTTCCTCCCCTTCACTTCTGTTTGTTTCATTTTTATAGGGATCTGGTGTTTCCAGAAAATTCCAAGTGAACTTTCCTAGAAGGAAGTGCTTGCACTGCTCTCTCAGCCTCACAACAGGGGGCCAGTGAAAGGGGGATGAGGGGTCTTAGGTTTGCAATGACAAACATCAAAGGCCAGTATATTTGCTACAGATTTATTACAAGCGTTGCCAGTGCTATCGATTTTTAAAAACTAAAAGGTGAAGCAAATCTAATCTGAATCCCTTTGCTGCAATACTGGTGTGCCCACACTGTCTCCCCTCTCTCCTTGGAACAGTAAAATTGCATTTCTGCCACTGTGTGCGGGCAGTGGCTAGAACCCACTGGGAGTCCTGGGTGACAGGCGAGACATGATTACAGAGCAGCGGACAACGCCCTGCTCAGAGATGAAACGAGATCCTTGCCTTTGAGGCCATCGTTTGGGGAAAGCCTCCTGGTTGGCTCCTTTGCGCTACCCTGGTCTCCTTCTCCTTCCCAGACATGTTAGTGTCCACTTCCTAGATCGCTGAGGCTCTTCTTATAACACCAATCATAAGGCTTCACTGAAAATTCACCCTTTAAAAGAAATTCAATGTGAAATACTTCCTCCTATGGAAGAGTGTATAAAACCCATGCCTACGCAATAAATAATGATAAAGCAAACACTCATACAACCATGACCCAGGTTATGAAGTCGAATCAGAACATCAGAAACACTTACAAACTCCCAGCATCCTCTCCCTGAGGCATCCTTTTTCCCCACCAGAGAGGTATGTGAAGTGACTGCTTCCTGATTTTTGTTAAGAGTCCTTTATTCCCTTTTAGCACGTCACCATTCACTAGCTTTTGCCACACAATAGTCTCGTTTTGCCTCCCCCTGTACTTTGTATGAAAAGAGCCACACTGTATGCATTCTTTTGTGAAAAATTCTTTTGCCTAGTATTGTTGGTGAGGCTCATCCCTGTTGATGAATGTACTTGTAGTTCACTTATTTTTACTGCTGTATAGAATTTCACCCCATGATTGTATCACAATTTATTCATCCAATGGCAATACACATTGGGCACGTATTCATTTGGGGGCTATTATGAACATTTTTGTATTTGGCTCCTGGTACCCATGTACAGGAAAGTTTCTCATAGATACATATGGGGCCGGCAAAAGTCTAAAATACCTCTTGGCACACCTGCATCGCTCAGTTGGTTGAGCGTCCAGACTCTGGATCTCAGCTCAGGTCATGATCTCGCGGTTGGTGAGATCGAGCCCCAGCTCGGGCTCTGTGCTGGCAGCCCACAGCCTGCTTGGGATTGTCTCTCTCTCTCCCTCTCACTCTGCCTATCTGTCTCAAAATAAATAAATAAAACATTAAAAAAAAAAAATCCCTCCCAAGATTTCCCACCCTATTCCCTGAGACTGGGACTGTCAGGAGATAGTACGCCCGTGATTATGTTAAGTTACATGACAAAAGAGATTCTGCATATGTAGTTAAGGTTCCTAAGGACTTGTCTCTGCATTAATCAAAAGGCAGTCACCCCAGGGTGACTAACCTAACCAAATGGACCTTTCAAGTGTTTAAAGCAGAGTTTTCTCCAGCTGCTTGCTGAAGGAAAAGTCCGAGAAATTCAAAGCAGGACATGGTGTGCTCTAAGAGGGCTCTAAAACCTGCGAGTGGACCCTCCCACCGCTGACGGCAAACAGGAAATGAGATCTCAGGGCTACAACCACAGAGAACTGAATCCTGCCAACAACCTCGATGAGCGTGGAAGTGGATTCTTCCCCGAGACTCCAGACAACAGCCCAGCCCAGCTGACACCTTCGCTTTGGCCTCTCGAGAGCTTTAAGCAGAGAAACCAGCCCGGCCCATCAGACTCCTGACCTACAGAGCGGTGAGCTACTAAGTGTGTGATATTTTAAGCTGCTATCTATTTGTGGTGGTTTTTGTTATGCAGCACTGCAAAACTAATACACGTCCACACCAGTGAAGTTCTTAGGTCCTAGAGTGGGCACCTGCACGGTGTTACAAAGCAATAGCCTCTGTTTTCCAAACTGCAGCAGCAAAACTCACTCCCACTCTGGTATACAGTAGTTTTCTGGTTGCTCCACAGTCTCGCCAAACATGATGTTGTCAGTCATTTAAAATTCCAAACCTAGCATGCGTGCAATGGCATTACACTATGGTTTTAACTGCATTTATAATTACTAAGGAGGCTGGCTGTCCTTCATGTTTTCTGGCAGCTGAATTTTCCTTGATTTGTGCAATATTTGTTCACAGCCTTAATGCAATTTTCTTCTGAGTTCTTTGTCTTTTCTTTTTTTAAAAAAAATTATTTTTAACGTTTATATTTTTGAGAGACAAAGAGCAAGTGGAGGAAGGGCAGAGAGAGAGGGAGACAAAGAATCCGAAGCAGTCTTTGAGCCGTCAGCACAGAGCCCAGCGTGGGGCCCGAACCCACGAACCATGAGATCACGACCTGAGCCAGTCAGATGCTTAACCGACTGAGCCACCTAGGCGCCACATGTCTTCTTATTGATTCATAAGATTGCCTTATATATTCTGAATGCGAGCCCTTGGTCAATTATTATTTCCCAAATATGTTTTTTACAATTTTTGTCTTAAGGAACATGTCACCATTCTAGAGTCCTGAAAATATTCTTTTAAAAATGCTTTAAACTTTTGCTTTCATATTGTGGTTCTTTAATCCACCAGGAATTGATTTTTGTGTATGGTATGATGTAGAATCCAATTTTATTTTTCCCACCTGGATAAATAATTGTTTCGGCAACATTTATTAAAATGTCAATCCTTCCCCCTCCAGGTTTGTAAATCAGCTATCTTGTATGACCAATGACAATATCTGTTGCAGATATGTTTTTTGGAACCCATTCTGTTCCGTTGTTCTATTTTTTTTTTTAATTTCTACATCCATACCACATAATCACACAATCTTAGTTATTACATTTGACTTTTGAACAATGTAGGGATTAGGGGCATCATTGAAAATCCATGCATAACTTTTTTTCCCCAAAAAACTTAATGATTAATAACCTACTGTTGGCTAGAAGCCTCACCGGTCACATCAACAGTCGATTAATATTTTACATGATATATCTATCATATACTGTATTCTTATAATAAAGCAAGCCAGAGTAAAGAAAATGTCATTAAGAACATCTTAAGGAAGAGAAAATACATTTACAGTTCTGTACTGTATCCAAAAAAATCCATGTATAAGTGGACCTCTGCAGTTCAAACCTGCGTTGTTCAGGGGTCAGCTGTCTAGTTTACACTTTGTCTCGGTATCTGCCTTGGTAAGAGCCATCCTAGGATGACCTCTTCGCCTTGGTTACAGTTGGCTCTTTATTCTTACATATAAATATTGAGTCTACTTATTGAATTATACAAACACACACGTGCACGTGCGTGTACACACACACACACACACACACCTATTGAGATTACTTTGAGAATCAAAGATCACTCAACAGTGATCAAAGTGATCAAAGATCAACAGTGATCTTTGTTGAGAATCAGTTAGGCATCTGACTCTTGATTTCGGCTCACATCATCTCAGAGTTCATGGGATCAAGCCCCACATTGGGCTCCATGCTGACAGTGTGGAGCCTGCAAGGCATTCAAAATAAATAAATAAACTTAACAACAAATTTTATTTATTTTTTTTTTAATTTTTTTTTCAACGTTTTTTATTTATTTTTGGGACAGAGAGAGACAGAGCATGAACGGGGGAGGGGCAGAGAGAGAGGGAGACACAGAATCGGAAACAGGCTCCAGGCTCCGAGCCATCAGCCCAGAGCCTGACGCGGGGCTCGAACTCACGGACCGCGAGATCGTGACCTGGCTGAAGTCGGACGCTTAACCGACTGCGCCACCCAGGCGCCCCTTAACAACAAATTTTAAAGCACATATTATTGAAGAGTATTTTGGTTTTTTAAGGTGATATTTCCCCTATAATTACAAATTATTTCATATAAAGCAATTTTTATTAGCAACCAAATGAACAGGCAAAAGAAAACCTTGGGCTTGCTAGACTTTGAGTCTGGAATTGTTGCACAGGAAGGTCAGAAGAGCCATGAGACAGATGTGCCCAGAAATGAGGGGGGTGGCTACCAAAGGAAGAGGAAGACAGTCTTTTTTAGAGAATGAGAGACATAGTTTCTGATGTCACAGAGGATATAAATCTGTTTGTCACCCTAAAGAAAGAAGATTTCAGGTTTCATCTACCTAATTCGTCTTCCCAAAAAGAGCAAACTGGCCACGGTTAGGGAGCCATCCCTTTTAACTTAACTCTGGCAACACTGTGCTCCTCCATTCTTCTCTACATTTATCAGATTTTAAACTGCATGAGCAATTAACATTCATATTTCTCTGCAATGCCTCCAATTTTACTATAAGTTAGACCAGCTCTAATTTATAGGCAAGGAAATTGATTTTCAAAATCAATTAAGTAACTCTCAGTAATGAGGCTGCACAGCCAAGACCTGAACATAAGAACCAGAGGACTGCAAGAGAGTTCAGAAATAATGTTGAGACTCCTTCGTTCTGCTGAGAAGGTTAATGAAATTCTGCCTCAGTGAGAGGCAGGGCTCCAGCCAGAACCAAGTACCTGACTCCAAGCCAGGTCCCTTCCATTTCCTGGCAAGGTTTTCCCCCCAAGGAGTCACTTCACTGAAGTTTCTTGAAGCTCTGCAGGGAAGATCAGGCTTGCTTTTCTGCCAGGTCTTCATAGGGACAGTTTCAAATCTCTTTCTCAGTAAGTAATGGGAATAATTCCCCATGTAGTGACCCCTGGTTAGAAGGGTAGAAGTAATCCTTAGTTGGTGTAGAATATGGACTAAAATCAAAAAGAACGTGCTCAGAAACAAATGAACATTTTATATTCTAAATCTGTTTATATGTTATAAAGAAATTTTCAAAGTGTGTGCTGACTTGTGGCATTTTACATTTTCAGAGCACTTTCTCCTGTGCTGTTTGTTCCTTTACTCCAATTTAGCAAAACCTCCACGGTGCCTGGGTGGCTTAGTGGGTGAAGCATCCAACTTCAGTTGAGGTCACGATCTCACAGTTCACGGGTTCGATCCCCACGTCCAGCTCTGTGCGGACAGCTCAGATCCTGGAGCCTGCTTTGGATTCTGTGTGTGTGTGTGTGTGTGTCTCTCTCTGCCCCTCCTCCACTCACGCTCTCTGCCTCTCTCTCAAAATAAGTAAATAAATAATTAAAAAAAAAAAGATACTTGCACTGCATCAAGGGAAGCAGATATAGGCACGACCTCTGCCTGGCAGGAGAGGGCAGGACGCATGCAGTGACCCCTCCAGGGCTGGGGGTGGCAGAGCAGGAGCAGAGTACAGATGTTAGAAGCAGCCTGGTGGCCAGGATATGTGAGCCGGGTCATGAGCAATGAGTGAGACTCAACCAGGTGGCAATGGAAAAGCAAGCACCTTTCCATTCCTGCAGAGGCAGGAAGTAATGTGGCGGCGTGTGTGACATAGGAGTGACTTAAGGGCATGGGCTCTCCAGGCAGGTGGACCTGGGTTTCAGTTGGCGGGGCTGCTGTTTCGTGACCGCATGACCTCAGGCATGTTCTTTCGCCTCTCTCTGCCTCAGTTTCCCCATAGACGAACGGGAGGGTAATAACAGGGCTGCGGCGAAAGTTAGCAGATGCCACACCAGGCAGAAGAGCGGACACACGGTGAAGATCAGCTGCCGTTACTTCAGAAGGCCGCCGCTAGCTGGAGGAAGCCCGCCGGTGCGACTGCAGCGCTAGCTTCCGCGACAGGGAAATTGCACTTTGATCGCACGGCAGCCCCGCCTTACCTCTGGTTTCGCTTTCTGCAGCTTCAGTTACCCCAGGTCAACCAGGTCCGAAAGCAGATCGCCTCCCTTCGGAATCGTCGGAAGGCCGAGCGGAGCCTCGGGCTGTCACAGTGCCTACGTCCCTCCCCCAGCTCTCCAGCCTTCATCTCATCACGTGGGCATTTAGCCATCTCCCATCGTCACAAGAAGGGGGAGTACGGCACCATGCGATATTCGGAGAGAGACCCATTCACAGAAGTGTTATTACCGCGTGTTGTTATGATTGTTCTATTTTATCACTGATTATTGCTGTTCATCTCTTCCTGTGCTTAATTTATAAATTAAACATTATCGTAGGTAGGTGTGTGTAGGAAAAAACATTGAACATAAATAGAAATAGAAAACAGAACCAGCCTCAGACAGTGCCGAGCCCTATATATAGGCCGGGTACTGTCTGAGGCTATTTATACTGGGCTCTGCACGGTCTGCGGTCTCAGACTCCCACCGGGGATCCTGGAACGTGTCCCCGCAGATAAGGGGTGACCGCTCTTAGTGCCAGAGAGATTTCTGAGCAAGGCAGTAATATGCTCAGGTTCGGGTTTCCGGAGAGAACTCTTACTATGAAAGGGTGAAGACGTGAGCAGAGAATGGAGTAAGAGAGCCTTGGATGAGTCCACGTGGGGAAAGGTGTGGCTGCTCACTTCCCGTGCGCGTCGACTTCCTCCCCGCATCGCCAGCTCCCAGCGGGCAGCGCCTCCCTTCCTTGCCCACCGGGGGATCCAGTGCTGAAGGCAGCCTTTTGCACGGCTGATCCCCGGCTGGGAGGAGCGAGGGGGTGAAGCTGCGAGCCTCATAATACGGGCCACATCTGGTCAGCCCATTTCCCGGATGAGGAAAACTGAACATCAGGAGGCTCCGTGACCCGCCCCCTGCCTCTCCAGCACTGGAGCTGGAAAACCCGGCATATCGAACTGGGGGGGAGTGGTTTACATTTGGTTCATCTGAGACCAAGAACAGATTAAGGTTCCGAAAAAAAAAAAAAAAAATCTGAGCCCAACAGGGCAAATGATAATAAAAATAACAAAGGAATTCATGAAGTACAATGCTAATTTAAAATTTTTTAAAGTTCTGCTGACGCACACTAGGTGGCAGCATCTTGCATTGTTTTCAGGACAGTAAGAGCAACTTGACTGCTATTTGGAGGGGCTGTATAGACAGAGGCAAGGGCTTGAATTTATTTTATTTAAGCCTCTCAACCACTCAATACTGTACATTAAAATATACTAGCAAAAAGGAGTTAATCCGAGTTGCAGAAGCCTGACGTCACCGACCTTCCTACTGGAAAGAGGTTTCATTTGGCTGTCTTGCCTCATCACTAAAGCAGCCCCTCAGAGGAAGCCTTAACTCCTACAAGCCTTTAAATTAGAGGTTCATCTGAGTTAAGAAGGTGTGGCTGCGAGCAATTCTACTAGCCGCCTTCCTTCCTGGCCCCTGACATCTGCTGAGCCGGGCTGACCTAGGGCACACGAGAGACAGCCGATGCCAGCCAGTACCCAAGCTGCCTCTCTCCAGGTCCTGTTGTTTGATGGCGAGTATTTATTGAGCACCTACTCTACACCAAGCATTATGCCCCAAACACCAGCCTCCAACCCTCAAGTGCCTTTACATCCACACCACCCACTTCCGTTCACACTCCTGTTCCTGGCGCCTCAGGGCTCCTGCTCAGCCTCCCCAGGCCTGACTGCTCATGGCCTGGCCAAGAGGGGTTGTCCTGACTGTTCCCCGTGCTTGAGAATGCACCAAGAGGCCTCTGCTCTGCAGTAGTTAAATGTGTTGTGTCTCCCCAGGTACTGACATGTTGGAACTTTGCAGATCTAAACTGTTTGGCATTTTAAAGGTTAATGCTAGAGGCTTTTAGAGGAGGAACTCGGGACAGGTAGGTATGGCTAGAAATCCTACTATGCCTAGGAGGGTCTTGTAAGGAACGTCGCCTTGGCCGCAGATCTTGATTCTGTAGGCAACACAGCCCCACAGCAATTCTACCCCACATAGGTCTCTGATGACTGAGCCTCCACTTACTCAAACCTCAGCAACACAACACACAGATAACAAACATAAACAAAGAAGGGCAACAGTAACAATCGCTAATGTTAACTTTGCATGGATGATCTCCTTTAACTGCTACAGAAACTCACGGACTCAAGTACATTCATTACCCCATTTTTCAGATGAGGTGCTACGCCAGAGAATTAATTTTCCCAGGATCACAGAGCTAGAAGGTGGTGGGGCTAAAACTTAAACCAGAGCCTGCACACCTAACCTTACTCTATAGTCCATTCAATTTTTCCGAAACTTCAAAGCAACACCCAATATAAACTCCATCAAACACTGGTTATGGAGAGCAGCCCCTCCCCTGGGACGGACGCGCACGCGCACACACACACACACACACACACACACACACACAGCCCTTCTAGTGAAGGCGGCCAGCCCCAAATACCTCCTGGTTCATGCTGTCAGCCAGTGAGAATTAGTCCAACAATTAGTGGCAAGCTGGGGAAAGGAAGTCACAGAGAACCGGGAGTTGGCTGTTGCTTTTGGCTCATGGCATTTTGCTCTTACATAAGCAGATAATTGTGTTCCTATGGGGACCCAGACAAGGCCATGGTACTACCTTGTGACACCTGAATTTGAACTTGCTTCACACTTAGAAAAATGTATGTGCATTTTCATGGCTCCTACACTTTCCATAGCCACTCTCATCAAGGTCAACACAGGGGAGTCTCCTTGCATGTGGGGGACTCTCTTGTTTACTGGTAGAGTCTTCTTCCCAAGAATATAAGCTCAAGAATGGGGACTGTGTTCTGGTCCCGTATGATCTTCATCCTGACTGGCACACACAGTGGGTGCTCAATAAATGTGAGTCGACACAAAATGAAGTGTGAGAACACACTAGGGAGAGGAGACAGTGGCCTCGGGAAGGAATGAGTCTTCTCTGGAACACACATGTTGGCAAAAGCTACCACGTGCAGAGTAAGATAGGAGGAAAACTAAACACTGCAGAAAAGGCCAGCACAGCTTGGCTAAATACAACATTGGCAAGAGGCCTCCAGATCCTGCATAAGAAACGTGGGCCATTAGGGGCGCCTGGGTGGCTCAGCCGGTTGAGCATCTGACTTCGGCCCAGGTCGTGATCTCGAGGTCCATGGGTTCGAGCCCCGCATCGGGCTCTGTGCTGACAGCTCGGAGCCTGGAGCCTGTTTCAGATTCTGTGTCTCCCTCTCTCTCTGACCCTCCTCTGTTCATGCTCTTTCTCTCTGTCTCAAAAAATAAATAAACATTAGAAACGTGGGCCATTATAGAAAATAAGGTAAAGAAAGTAGTCACCACAGAAAGTTGATTCATTAGAGCCTCAAGGTTCCAGGTTCGCAAAAAAAGACTTCACCTGGCTAAATAATTTATGAGCAGCAGTCAAGATATCTCTTGTGCCTTGCTTTGCAGTAAGCAGGGACAGATTGCAGGGAGAGTGAGGAGGAGGGGGCGGAGACACAATGAGTTGTATTGGGGATGAGGACAGAGACTTATTTTTGAAGACTAATAATAGCTTATCGACAAGTGTAAATAAATAGCTTACATTTGGGTTTATCTAAGCCCTGATTATAGATTCAGCCCCCTTGTTCCGAAACATATGTGGAAGCCCGAGGGCAATCACTGCACTCCCACTCGCACCAGTCAGACTCCTCCGGGCCTTCCTGACTGTCCGGTAGCTTCCGGTTGGCTAGATCTGTTGGCTGGACACACCCTGTGGACCCACTCACGCTTTCTGGGCTCCTGCAGCCCTGCTGGACCTTCGGAGCACTCACCCCGGCTGTCAGAAAGGCAGGGACCGGACATGATTTTGCTCAGCATTGTATCCCCCACACAGAACCTCGTGATAAAAGGGACCAACAGCTCCGACAGGAAATGCACCTGTCACCCGAGCTCCACTCGATGCTGTGGACCCACTTCAGGTACGGGGGGTGTGGGTGGGGGGCCCAGCCTGCCAGGTGGTGGGTATTAAGCATGCCTCAGCGACCCACACGGTGCTTCAGATTTCATGAAGAAAGAAGACCTAAACGCACCCACAGCCTAACCCCGAGCACTCCGGGAAGGTCTTCGGAAATAAATAAGGAGGACGAGGCAAGATGGCAGAACAGCATGGAACTTTCTGTGTGTGTCTCGCGTCCGTGAAATACAGCCACATCAATAACGAACCATCCTGCACACCTAGAAAACCGATCTGAGGATTAACACAACAGCCTGCACAACCTGAACCACAGAACCCAGCAGGTACGCAGCACGGAGACGTGAACTGGGGGAGAGAGAAGCCACGGAAGGCAGGGAGCAGCTTTTGCAAGCGGAGAGAGGACGGAGACTGGGGAGGAGGGGAGAATACGGGAAAAGCACCCCCGCCCAAAGCAACTGGAGAGAAAGTAGAAGAGTGGAAACAGCCGCAGGGGCTGAACTAAAAAGGGAGAAAGGAGAGGGTTTAAATCCCATTAAGGCTCTATTAACAGGGGGAGCGCAGAGTCGGAAACTCCGCAGCTGATACCTGGCGGTGCTCTGGTGGGAAGGGCGAATCCCCAGGAGCAGCGTGACGTCCAGGCTTCGGGCCACCCGGGGAGAGGTGGCTCCCCTGCTGGGAGGACATCTGGAAGAGGCTGTGTAGCTCCCTCAAAGGCAAAGGCTCCAGTGGACCCGGGAGAACAACCACATTCGCTGGTTCTGGGGCAAGGTCCTTAAGGGTGAAGCCTGGTGCCAGATGTGTGTTGTGATTTGCCCCAATCCCTGAAACACCGCTGCTCACAATAGCGTGAACCTTTTCTGGGGCGGGCTGGCACCAGTCTCTGGGCGTGGGCAGAAGCACGGTCCCGCGGACATCCCTGGGTGCAGCCGGACCAGCCATGGCTCGGTGAGACCCTCCCACAGAGGGTCAAAGCCACAGTCCCTCAGAGATAAGGGGTCGGGAAAAACAGCCGCATCTGAGAGAAAAGTCAAGAGGGAGGTGCCGCCTGGGGCTTGGTCACGGACGGTGTAAAAGTGGGGAGTGGATGGAAGCCGGAGACAAAGGACAGGTGCGCGATTGCTGATCTGGGAGAACAGGATTCCAACACTACAGACCGGTTGGCTGGGTGAAGCCATTTTCACCAATTCCGCGCATGCGCATACGCACCAACAAGCGCCACAGCAATCCACCCCAGTAGGCTCGCAGCGCCATCTAGTGGAGAAAGGAGCCATTACACTAAGCCCCGCCAGACTAGGCCAACCTCGCGCTTCAGGAACACAAGTCTTTCCTCCTACTTAGTTTGTGGACTATAAAGTGCTTCGTAGTTTGACTTCTAGGGGAAAACGAAGTAATTTCAATCGTATTTCAGTCTGTTCGCTGGTCCATCTATTCAACTTTCTTTTTTTTTCTTTTCTGTTTTCTTTTTCTTGAATACAGAAAAAAAATTTATTTTTATTTTCAATTTTTGTTAAAAATATTTTTCGTTAATATTTTTCTACTATATTTTTTATTTTTGTAAAATTTTCAAGTTCTATTTTACTTCCATCATTTCATCTTATTGTATTTCAGTGTATTCATTTTTTCAAATTTTCAAACGATTTCCTCCCCCCCCCTTTTTTCTCTAATCTAACAAGCCCCTTTCAGCACCACCAAAACACACCTAGGATCTAGCATCATTTATTTGATTTGTGTATGTATGTGTGTGTGTGTTGTTTTTAATTTTTTAATTTTAATTTTTTCATTTTGACTTTTTTAATTTTAATTTTTTTTACCTCATTGATTCTTCTTCTCCCCTCAAAATGATGAAACAAAGGAATTTACCCCAAAAGAAAAAGCAGGAAGAAACGACAGCCAGGGACTTAACCGACACAGATACAAGCAAGATGTCTGAACCAGAATTTAGAATCACAATAAGAATACTAGCTGGAGTCGAAAATAGATTAGAATACCTTTCTGAGGAGATAAAAGAAGTAAAAGGTAGTCAGGATGAAATAAAAAATGCTGTAACTGAGCTATAATCACGGATGGATCCTGTGGTGGCAAGGATGGATGAGGCATAACAGAGAATCAGCGATATAGAGGACAGACTTATAGAGAATAATGAAGCAGAAAAAAAGAGGGAGTCTAAGGCAAAAGAGCATTATTTAAGAATTAGAGAAATCAGTGACTCATTAAAAGGAACAACATCAGAATCATAGGGGTCCCAGAAGAGAAAGAGAGAGAAATAGGGGTAGAAGGGTTGTGTAAGCAAATCATAGCAGAAAACTTTCCTAACCTGGGGAAAGACACAGGCATCAAAATCCAGGAAGCACAGAGGACCCCCATTAGATTCAACAAAAACCGACCATCAACAAGGCATATCATAGTCAAATTCACAAAATACTCAGGCAAGGAAAGAATCATGAAAGCAGCAAGGGAGAAAAAAGTCCTTAACCTACAAGAGAAGACAGATCAGGTTCATAGCAGACCTATCCACAGAAACTTGACAGGCCAGAAAGGAGTGGCGGGATATATTCAGTGTGCTGAATCAGAAAAATATGCAGCCAAGAATGCTTTATCCAGCAAAGCTGTCATTCAAAATAGAAGGAGAGATTAGAAGTTTCCCAGGCAAACAAAAATTAAAGGAGTTCTTAACCACTAAACCAGCCCTGCAAGAAATTTTAAGGGGTACTCTTTGAGGGAAGAAAAGATGAATAAATAAATGAATAGATACATAGATAGATAGATAGATAGATAGATGCCAAAAGCAACAAAGACTAGAAAGGACCAGAGAACACCACCAGAAACGCTCACTCTACAAGCAACATAATGGCAATACATATCTTTCAGTACTCACTCTAAATGTCAATGGACTAAATGCTCCAATCAAAAGACACAGGGTAAGAGAATGGATAAGAAAACAAGATCCATCTATATGTTGTTTGCAGGAGACCCACTTTAGACCTAAAGACACCTTCAGATTCAAAGTAAGGGGATGGAGAACCATCTATCATGCTAATTGTTGACAAAAGAAAACCAGAGTAGCCATACTTATATCAGACAATCTAGACTTTAAGATAAAGACTGTAACAAGAGATGAAGAAGGGCATTATATCATAATTAAGGGGTCTATCCACCAAGAAGACCTAACAATTGTAAACATTTATGTGCCAAATGTGGCAGCACCCAAGTATATAAATCAATCACAAACATAAAGAGACCCACTGATAATAATACCATAATAGTAGGGTACTTCAACACCCCACTTACAACAATGGACAGATCATCTAATCAGAAAATCAACTAGGAAACAATGCCTTTGAATGACACACTGGACCGGATGAACATTTCATCCTAAAGCAGCAGAATATACATTCTTCTCCAGTGCACATGGAACGTTCTCCAGAATAGACGACATACTAGGACACAAATCAGCCCTCAATAAGTACAAAAAGATCAATATCATACTGAGCATATTTTCAGACCACAACGCTATGAAACTCGAAATCAACCACAAGAAAAAATTGGGAAAAGTAACAAATACTTGGAGACTAAAGAACATCCTAGTAAAGAATGAATGGGCGGGGCGCCTGGGTGGCGCAGTCGGTTAAGCGTCCGACTTCAGCCAGGTCACGATCTCGCGGTCCGTGAGTTCGAGCCCCGCGACGATCTCGCGGTCCATGAGTTCAAGCCCCGCGTCAGGCTCTGGGCTGATGGCTCGGAGCCTGGAGCCTGTTTCCGATTCTGTGTCTCCCTCTCTCTCTGACCCTCCCCCGTTCATGCTCTGTCTCTCTCTGTCCCAAAAATAAATAAAAAACGTTGAAAAAAAAAATTTAAAAAAAAAAAAAAAAAAAAAAAAAAAAGAATGAATGGGCTAACCAAGAAGTTAAAGAGGAAATTTGAAAGTACATGGAAGTCAATGAAAATGATAACACCACAACCCAAAACCTCTGGGACACAGCAAAGGTGGTCATAAGAGGAAAGTATATAGCAATCCAGGCCTTCCTAAAGAAGGAAAAAAGGTCTCTGATACACAACCTAACCTTATACCTTAAAGAGCTGGAAAAAGAACAGCAAATATAACCTAAAACCAGCAGAAGACAGGAAATAATATAGATTAGAGCAGAAATTAATGCTGTAGAAACCAAAAACAAACAAACAAACAAACCCCCACAAAAAACAGTAGAACAGATCAATGAAACCAGAAGCTGGTTCTTTGAAAGAATTAACAAAATTGATAAACCATAGCCAGTTTGATCAAAAAGAAAAAGAAAAGGACCCAAATAAATAAAATCAAGAATGAAAGAGGAGAGATCACAACCAGCACTGCAGAAATGCAAACAATAATAAGAGAATATTATGAGCAATTATACGCCAATAAAATGGGCAATCTGGAAGAAATGGACACATTCCTAGAAACATATAAACTACCAAAAGTGAAACAGGAACAAATAGAAAATTTGAACAGACCCAAAACCAGTAAAGAAATCGAATTAGTAATCAAAAATCTCCCAAAAAACAAGAGTCCAGGGCCAGATGGCTTTCCAGGGGAATTCTACCAAACATTTCAAGAAGAGTTAACACCTATTGTCTTGAAGCTGTTCCAAAAAATAGAAATGGAAGGAAAACTTCCAAACTCTTTCTATGAGGCCAGCATTACCTTGATGCCAAAACCAGACAAAGACCCTACTAAAAAGGAGAACTACACACCACTTTCCCTGATGAACAAAGATGCAAAAATCCTCAACAAAATACTAGCAAACCAGATTCAACAATACATTAAAAAAATTATTCACCACGACCAAGTGGGGTTTATACCTGGGATGCAGGGCTGGTTCAATATCTACAAAACAATCAAGGTGATTCGTCACATTAATAAAAGAAAGGACAAGAACCACATGATCCTCTCAATAGATGCAGAGAAAGCATTTGACAAAATACAGCATCCTTTCTTGACAAAAACCCTCAAGAGAGTAGGGATGGAAGGATCATACCTCAAGATCATAAAAGCCATATATGAACGACCCAACGCTAATATCATCCTCAATGGGGAAAAACTGAGAACATTCCCCCTAAGGCCAGGAAGAAGACAAGGATGTCCACTCTTGCCACTGTTATTCAACACAGTATTGGAAGTCTTAGCCTCAGCAATCAAACAACACGAAGAAATAAAAGGCATCCAAATCGGCCAGGAGGAGGTCAAAGTTTCACTCTTTGCAGATGACATGATATTCAATATGGAAAACCCAAAGGATTCCACCAAAAAACTTCTAAAACTGATTCATTAATTCAGCAAAGTTGCAGGATATGAAATCAATGCAAAGACATCCGTTGCATTCCTATACACCAACAATGAAGCAACAGAAATAGAAATCAAGGAATCAATCCCATTTATAATTGCACCAAAACCCATAAAATACCTAGGAATAAATCTAACCAAAGAGGTGAAAAATCTATACACTGAAAACTATAGAAAGTTTATGAAAGAAATGGAAGACACGAAAAAATGGAAAAATATTCCATGCTCCTGAGTAAGAAGAACAAATATTGTTAAAATGTCAATACTACCCAAAGCAATCTACATATTCAATGCCATCCCTATCAAAATCACACCAGCATTCTTCACATAGCTAGAACAAACAATCCTAAAATGTGTATGGAACCATAAAAGACCCCGAATAGCCAAAGCAAAGCAATCTTCAAAAAGAAAAACAAGGCAGGAGGCATCACAATCCCGGACTTCAAGCTGTATTACAAAGCTGTAATCATCAAGACAGTATGGCACTGGCACAGAAACAGACACTCAGATCAATGGAACAGAATAGAGAACCCAGAAACGGACCCACAGAACGTATGACCAACTAATCTTTGACAAAGCAGGAATGAATATCCAATGCTGTTTCAAAGGGGCACATGCACCCCAGTGTTTACAGCAGCACTATCAACAATAGCCAAAGTATGGAAAGAGCCCAAATGTCCATCAACAGATGAATGGATAAAGAATATGTGGTGTGTGTGTGTGTGTGTGTGTGTGTGTGTGTGTGTGTGTACATACATACAATGGAGTATTACTCATCAATCAAAAAGAATGAAATCTTGCCATTTGCAACTACATGGATGGAACTGGAGGCTACCATGCTAAGTGAAATTAGAGAAAGACAAATAACATATGGCTTCACACTCATATGAGAACTTTAAGACACAGAACAGATGAACACAAGGGAAGGGAAACAAAAATAATATAAAAACAGGGAGAGAGACAAAACATAAGAGACCCTTAAATTGGAGAACAGAGGGTTACTGGAGGGGTTGTGGGAGGGAGGAGGGGCTAAATGGGTAAGGAATCTACTCCTGAAATCATTGTCGCACTATATGCTAACTTGGATGTAAATTTTAAAAAAGTAAATTAATTAAATAAATTAAATTTTAAAAAAGAATGAAAGAAACAAGGAAAGATGTTACCTGGCAATACTACTGTCACTGGGGAGACTGTGGGCTGATCGCCATCACCCCCCTCCACAATCTCCCTCCCGCTGCTGGTACTCACAAGAAACAGAGGTTTCAAACTGGTCTTATTTTTGGAAGAAATGTCTGTGAAGCAGAAGGGAAGATCAAGGATAAAGAAGATTCACATTTAATTTAAAACATTATCTGAACTGGGGCACCTGGGTGGCACAGTCGGTTAAGCCTCCAGCTTCAGTTCAGGTCATGATCTTGTGGTTTGTGGGTTGGAGCAAGTCGGGCTCTGTGCTGACAGCTCAGAGCCTGGGATCTGCTTCAGATTCTGTGTCTCCTTCACTCTCTGCCTCTCCCCGACTCACACTCTCTATCTCAAAAATAAATTTTAAAAAACTAAAAATTAAAAAAAAAAATTATCTGAACTGATCATTTCCACTGCCTCCCTCCAGAGAACATTTATGTGATCATCTACACAGCAATAAAACCATCTGACTTAATGTATATATTTTCTTAATTTGCTCCTATGGTTCTTACCTTGTAGGTGTTGATGTGGCATTTTATTTAATGCTTGTTATTATTTATTACGTCTTATGCAATGCCTTATCTCTGAACAAGATTATAAACCCCTCAAGAGCTGGGATCACCTCCCAGCAAGATATTTCCTAAACATATCCGGTAAGTAATTTTAGTTGGTTGATCTGGCTGCTTATCTTTAGGAAACACTGAAATCATTAAGGAAGGAAAGGGGAATGTAAAGAACGAGCACACACCGAAAACAACCATCTCTGGATAACAAAGGCACCAACTCATCACCCTGAAGCCAATTTATAGTAGTCAGAAAATAGTCTTTGCTCATTTGAGGTTACACAGTGAATATTCTCTGTGTTAACGTCCTGGTGTGGCTGTTAGCTCCAGAGAGGCTCCCTATGAAGCCTGATTCTGGTTCCCGGTTCCTTGTGTAACGTTCTGGCCGCCTGGTTATGTGATGGTTTAATCATGCTTCTTCCCTCCTTGTTGGCACCTGCCTGACACAGGTGCAGTCATTCCCCTGGAATCTCTAGAATGAATACATAACCATCTGCAAATGCCCAAGGAGGTACCCAGGGGAGTGCACCTCCAGTTTCGATGGCGAAGTCGCAACAGCTGCCACCTGTGTTCTCTGTGGTGCCTTCCATCCTCAGCCCACCTCTAGCCCAGCTTCTACCAGGCCTCCATCAAAGGCCAAGAGTCACCATTCCTCAGTCCTTGGCTAGCTCCTCTTCCAAGCTTAAATCTTGAGCATTACTCAGGAGCAGAAAGAGACATGGAAGTATTCTTAGCAATATGACGGAGGCCCCATTTGGAGTCAAGGGAGGAGGTGAACAGAAGTTTCGCCATCATCCAAGAGAGAATAGGGGCCAGGAAGGTCCTGTGCGCACAGGGCGCCTTAAAAGTTCATTAGTGAACTGCGTTTCCTCACGTTCCCAAGCACCTTGGCCTTGGCCAATAAAAATAACAGGAGGAAAAATGTAGTTAATCCTATGACCACAGTACCTTAAAACTCCAGTGGCAGGGCAAATATTTTAAAGGGCAAAGTTGTTTTCATGGTGAAGCCTGCAGGTGGATCCCTTACAAGGAGCCATGGCTCAGGTCTCTGTTCCATCACTGGGGGTCGACATAGAGCTGAAAGCTTCGTCACTGCCATTCTGGAGCCTACGCTTCTCTTTCTTCCTTCACTGGACTCCTTTTCTCTTTGCCTCTACATCAATTATAGGCCTGTGTGCTTAAAATAATTGGATTCTTGACAGTTTCTTAAAACGGATTCACTTTTACTCTGCTATTTTGGAACACTGAAATCATTCTGTTGTAATCTCTCACCATACATACGCTCTCCATGCAAATAATCATGAAATGAATCGCATTTAAATTTTAAGAGATAATTTTGTATGAAGTAGACATATTTTCCAACTCTTTGCTTCTTATGCCCTTTTAAATACTAGCGATTCAAGAACACATTCTTATTGTATAAAACTTTTTGAATATAAAAATATACAGGTGAAACATGGATGCCCCCTTTTACTTCTGATTCCAGTTGCCTTCCCTGTCCCATTGTTGACATGATCGATAGACTTCCAGTCCTAGTTGTAAGCATTCATATATATATATATATATATATATATATATATATATGGGCATATTGCTATATATACATATATATTAAATATATATTATTTTCATGTAAATGAAATTATACTATGTGTTGTTCTACAGCTTGCTTTTTTTTATATAACAAGATAGCTTCAAAGTCTTATTTCCATATATGTACAATAATATAATAATAGTCCATAGACACAAATAGGGAAGTATTATACTTAATCTAGTAAGCTACAACTATATAGTTGGGTTGTTTTCCTGAGAATTGCTGCAGATGGCCAACCACCCTTGTGCACATGAATATTCCTGAAGGCCAAATTCCTAGAAATGTAATTGTGTGTCACAGGATATGTGTGTTTTTAAAAGCTTTATTGATGGATTACTCACATACCCTAAAAGTTCGGGGTGGGTATTAGAATATTTATGTTAATATGATTATTAGTATATTTAAAGAGTTACACGACCATCACAATTTTATTTTAAATCATTTCCTTCACCCCCAAAAAGAAACCTTATGCCCATTTGCAGCCCCATTCCCATCGTGCTCATCCCCCGCCCTAGGCAACCACTACAGCACTTCCTGTATCTACTCTGGACATGGCACATACATGTAACCACACACTGTGTGGTCCTTGGTGTTTGCCTTTTTTCACTTAGCTTGCTTTTTTTGAGGTTTATCCATGTGGTACTTTATCCATGTATCAATACTTCATTCCTTTTCATTGCTCAATAATATCCCACCATTGGGATATACCAATTTGCCTATCCACTCACCGGCTGATAGACATTTTGGACGTTTCCACTTTTTAGCCACTATGAATCACATTGCCGTGAACATCTGTGTGCAAGACTTTGCACCCACAGATGTATGTTTTTGTTTCCCTGGGGATATACTTAGGAGCAGAACTGTGGAGTCATGATAGATCTATGTTTGACATTGTATGAAACTCCTGGACTTTTCTAAAGTGGCTGCACCATGTTATATTCTCACCAGTATCCTAGTCAACACCTGTCTTTTTGACTATCTTCTAGAGGATGTGAAGACATGTGTGTTTTAGAGCTGGCTTTACCAATTTGCACTCCCACCAAAGGTGTCTATATAACAGTAACTATTTCTCCACATCCCCAATGAGAGTATTTTGTTTTAAGAATATATATTTTCATAAAGCATGGGCATGTGCTTATTTCTAGCTATGCATACAGTAAAGAATAAATATAGGAAATCTGAAAGATTAAGAAACTAGAAAAAGCAGTACAAGAAGTTAAGACTGATCATCATCAGTGGTCATATGTCACATATAATAACCAAGAAGAAAAGGAGTCACTGATCAGATAGTCACAAACTTACATGGATATAACAGTACGCCCAAGATAATAGTCAGATGTCTCAAAGAATTCATCACAGACTTGATGATTCTTTATAGACAAAATCTCAACATGATCCTACTAATTAACCTCAATATATCCCACGGATCCTACATGATATTGATAAGACATATCTGAATTTCAATAATGTTAATGGACAAGATCAATGTCTCATACAAGCAGGATGAATTAGGCAATGCTGGCCATGCAAAATTAAAGAATACTTTGTTTCTGGTGGGACACCTGGGTGGCTCAGTCGGTTATGCATCCGACTCTTGATTTCGGCTCAGGTCATGATCTCACGGTTGTGGGATGGAGCTCCACGTTGGGCTCTATGATGGGTGTGAAGCCGGCTTGCGATTCTCTCTCTCCCCCTCTGTCCCTCTCCCCTACTCGTGCAATCAATCAATCCATCAATAAACAAACTTCAATTCTGGGAAAGACATCAAGTTCCAAAAAATTAAAGTAACATACATGGTAAGATATTTAAAAATCCCATGACAAAGGAAGTAAGAATTATAAAAAGACTTAACGCAAGGCCTGGGGCTCGTGGTTTAATTGGCTTGGACTATGCAGCCAGGCTCCATGTCCTTAGATGGCGCTCTCAGTCAGTCTGAGGAATTCCTGTTCTCCTAGGCTGTGTGTAAGATTATTAAAACCCCAGGAAACATAGTGAGATAGGACTGAATTCCCTAGGAGGATATGAAACTAAATACAGCCCTAATAGTAGGAAAGTATTTCCAAAGTAAATGGTTTTTGACATAAAGCTCACAAATTAATTTGTGAAATATGGGAGTTATTTTTAATAATGTGTTAATCACTATACTCAAGTGTGATGGTCAATTTTGCGTGTCAACTCGACTGGGCCACAGGGCACCCAGATTGAACATTATTTCTGGGTTTGTCCATGAGAGTGTTTCCAGAAGAGAGTGGCATTTGGGTCAGTGGGCTCAGCAGGCTAGCCTCCCCAGGGTGGGGGACCTCGTCCAATCCGCGGAGGGCACTGAGGTCCTGGCAGAACAGAAGAAAAGAGGAAGGGAGGTTTCACTCCCTTTCTCTCTCTGCCTGACTTCTGAGCTGGGACATCAGTCTTCTCCTGCTCTCAGACTAGGAGTCACATCATCCATCAGCTCCCCCTGGTCATCAGGCCTTCAAAACCCAACTTTCTCACACCATTGGCTCTCCTGGGTCTCCAGGTTGCAGACAGCAGACAGGGGAACTTCTCAGCTTCCACAACTGCGTGAGCTAATTCCTCATAAGTCTGTCTGCCTGCCTGTCTGCCAATCAGTCAACCAATCAGATCTTGCACTAAATCTTTGGTATTTCCTCTTGGCTCTGTTTCTCCAAAAACCCTTGATACATCAAGCATGGTTCACATCCTGTTTCAAGAGCTTGAAGGTTTCAAAATAATTAGGCATACTAAACCTGTAATCACACTTTAAGAGGTTTTAGACAATTTAATTAGTTTATATTTACAATACATACTTAAATGTCCAATGGGGTGCCTGGGTGGCCCAAGCCCCAATCACTCGGGTGATCAAGCCCCGAGTCAGGCTCTGCACTGACAGCATGGAACCTGCTTGGGGTTCTCTCTCTCCCCCCTTTCTCTGCCCCTCCCAAAATAATGCTCTCTCTTAAAATAAATAAACAAATGAAAAGTTAAAAAAAAAAAATCGAGTCACAAAGCCACTAAGCAGGGCCAGCGTGGGGATGGTGGCCGAGCGAAGGCAGGAGGTGGGTGACATATGGGGGGGCTATGAAAATAAGTAGGTACATGGAGAAGGCTTTCACTGCTAGAGAAAGAAGCAACAAGTACGGAAATGGAAAAGCCAGCATGTACTACTGGGTTACATTTGAGACTATCAATGTGAACTCATAATTTTTGATCACCATAGATACAAAAATAAAATCAATACAAATGTGTAAATACACATTCACACTGACACACACAAATATGTTCCCTAACCCTTAGGGGCCTGGGAACAACACCACTCAGCAGCAATCAACATCGTCTCGATAAATAACCAAGCGTCCTTTTTCCCAGACTCTGGTTGACGATTACCATCATGCTAGGAGACCTAGGAACAAGTAGGAAGACATTCAAAACATCTCAGCTGATAATCAGACTGCATCTTCTCAAGAGAAACAAAAAAAAGAAACTGTAAATGTGAGGCTACCTCAGAAAGATGTTATTTACCCAAGACCTTAGAGAGAAAACACTTCATTTCTCTTTATACCAGTAAATGTAAGCCTGGTAGTTGTATTCCAATACTTGTTAGCTGCAATTAGCATTTTAAACGTTCTCAAACACTTTAATTGCCCTCTGCTTTTTTCACATCTATTACTATTTACTCGAAGAAACAAGCAAGCGTAGAGTGGTTCGATGAAATGGAGTTAATGGCCTCAAAACTGCCCCCTTGGGAAACTGCCTGGTTATTACAAGAATGCAGTTGTAGCTCGAGTCGTGTTTTTAACCCATCTTCTGCATTGCCCTTTAGAACTCATGGTTTACCCTTGGATGTAGAAAATCTTCACTGCCCTGAGTACATTTCATTTTCAAAATAGAGTCTAATACAGCTGGGTAATCAAACTGAGTAGTAACTCGGGGCTGGAAAAAAAAAAGGCACAGAGAGACTGGAATCTCCAAACTATTTTAACTAATAGTGCAGTATAATCAAGCATACAGTTTCCCAAAGTCACTTTTGGAGGGTAACATTAACCTAGCTAAATAAGCAGAATAATTTCATGGTCACACCTCAGATATGTTATATATACTAGCTCACGGCATTAAAAAATGGCCCTTGCCAAAATACACCTCCCACTGTTCTACCAGGCAACTTAGAATTCAGAATCCTTTGATCTGACGGACAGCTAGCTGCTGCTAAAATACCACATATTTTATACAAAAAGTAGCATGATCCCTTACCATGAATTTGTTTGACACAATGAATTGTCAGCCTGACTGAAGCAAGACAGAGGACATAACTGATGGGGGCGGCGGGGGGTGTCAAAGAGGACAGTCACCAAAGGAAGACCCTAAAATCACCTTCTACTGAAGGTGAACACAGCAACCCCCCTTCGGTTCCAGATATCCACCTCCAACAGATCAGACAAACACAGCTGCGTGGTCCAAGCGCGTGGTGATTTTTATTAAGAATAACTTTGGTTCTAAGAATTCCACCCTCAGTTCTGTAATACTTTCCATTAAAAACAATTATACAAGAGCAAATACAAAAAATATTAAATTATGAAAACAAATCCATTAAGGCTCCCTTTATATATATTATATACACTCAAACAAGTCAAGATTTTTCAGAGTAGAAGAATAAAGTCAACTGTTGCAGCTTAGAAAGCAACACTACTTTACTACCAGGAGACTATAAAACACTGAACTATTTTAAGAAAACCACAGAGTGGAAAAATGGAGCCATTTCTGTCAAAAAGTGGCTCAAAGCACAAAACTGCCCGGATGTTCAGGAGTCCTAGGGGTTTGGACCGTACAGTATTAACGTGTGGAGGGGAGACTGGCACCCTTTTAAACTCAGGCTTGTGAGCTGAGCTGAGCTGACGGCTTCAGGGAGCTTCTCGACCTGTACATCCCACTGTTTGGTCATAAGACATCACCTCACGCTATTTACAAGTCTTCTGGCCAGACCTTGTAGTACTCGCTACATGTAACTGTGCAGACTGGGGAGTGAGACTGGGAGGGAGATGCTTTTGTCATTTTTCTTCCCAGTGAAGAACGAATTCTAGGTAAGTTCTAGGAACAGAATCGGTCCTTCTAAAGGAGTCTGTTGGGGACCCTTGAGAATTCTATCGAGTGGCAGAATTACTTCAGAGACGCAGGACTTAAGATCCAACATCCAGTTAGGTGAAAGGCTATGAGCTAGTCCTGAATCTTCATCCTGCAAATCTCATCATTGGTCCATATACACAAAGACAGCACTCCAGTCAGCGTGCAATCAGAAATGTACCTTCAAGAGGATCACGTGACATACCTTCTTCTCTCAAAAAGAAGGAGGATGGAAAAAAAATAGTTACCATTCCATCCTTCAAAAGTAGACTATTACAGAGCAACATTTTATCTTCAGCATCTCATGTTTCGTTCAAATAATACCCACTGGTGAGAAATCACCCACTGCGGGTGTGGTCGACATGTCCTCTAACTGGCAGTATGTGCTGTCTCTGTGTTTACCTTCATCTTGTTCACATGAGGACTGAGTATGAGCCTGTCAACTATGGAAACTAAAGCATTCCCATAGAAAGCTAATTTCTACTATGCTTATTAGGATTAAAAGCTCGGGATCCAGTTTTCTATGAGCCTTTAAAGGAGAGGACTCTGCAATGTAGAAATTACTGGCTGAATCGTCTGGATGGAGAACATACTGAATCCACATGAATTCTTCCAGATCACCCCCAGTAAAATGTACCAGCGGTAATAAAACGTACTTTGCGTAAGGATTTCGCTGTTGTCCGCCTGGGACTCACTTAGGATAGCAAGCTAGCTGGTGTGCGGAAGCTGGGTGGCCTCTCCCTTCACCTCAGCATTTCCTGAGGTGCATACGGTGGTCACCACCGCTGACAGAGCAGCGAAAGAGTCTTTCTTCACCGGAAAAAAAAAAAAAAAAAAAAAAAAAAGGCAAAGCAGTATGTGATCCTTGATCCGAAATTTCCAAAACTGGGAATTCTAATGATATCCAAAATGTACAGATGCTATCAACCTTCCACCTAGGCCTCCTGGAGACCGATCTACGTTTGTTTCACATTAGAATACCCAGACAAGTCCTCCTTGCCTGGCTCCCGAAGGGAGTTTCCCCCACACTGTTCTCAAAGATTTGGACCCTCTACTTTTGACACTGAAGTTGGGTTATATGGAACTAGTTTTTATACTCCAAAGGAGCAGAAGGATTGTTTCATATAAAGGGACTAGCTCGGCAAGAAATTCAAACACAAAACAAAACAAGATCCTAATAGTTATCAAAGCAAGAATTGGATTTATACAATGTGCCTTCTCTGAACTGGACCGTCACTATGGAGCATTCTAGTATCAGAGAACCAAAAGCAATTAAAATAAGATCAAGATGGACCTTTATGTGTTTTTTGTTTCCGTATGTTTTACGTGTAACTTGTTTGCGTATTTTTAGGTATTTTTGTTTCCATGTTTTTAAACCTTCTCACCCTATTTCTGAATCTTAATGCCAACAAAGGTAACAGCTGTGCTCAACATTAACATCAACATTCTCAGGTGTCAACCTAACACGGGTGACAGTAGGACTACACAAGACAATTCTGGATTCTCAACAGAGAATTTACAAATATAAGATGTAACAGATCAATGCCTTTCTATGTGATCTAAATTATCTAGCAGATACTTAAAGGAAAAAACAAAACACGTTTTGTTTTTTTGTTTTTTGTTTTTTGTTTTAGATTTTAGAAGGAGAAAGGCTCTCTGCCCCACTAAACTTGGACTGAAAGAAAAACCAAGTAGTGCAATTCTGAAGAATTTATTCCAGTGTCCTCTTTCTTTTTTGCTGTTGTGGTTTTGTTTTTGTTTTTTTTAAGTCTTTGAACACAGGTTCACTTATCCCAACTTAAGTGCTGGTCAACGTCCTTCATTTGGCGAATAGAAATCAACTGTCACAGGTCATTTATCCACCCAGATTGTAGGAAAACCAAAACCAAATCCTTTTTAAAGTAACAATTCTCTGCTGGCTGGGGTTCTCTCCAGGGGCTTCTGCCCTGAGCTTAAGTGCTGCGGAGACACCTGCACACGGCCTCCCCGTGTGGTGTGCTGGGCGCGCGGTCTCTGTGGCCCAGGCCTACGACTCCTGCGCTTGGGCCACTTCTTGGCCTGTTCTCCTGAGATTGCCTTTAACCTTCACAAACTCTGGGGTGTTTTCTTGTTCTTCTTGCAATTTCTGCTTCTCAAGTTCATGCTAAATGAAATTCAGAAACAGGAAAATTATTTACAAAATGAGAGGCTTTTCGAAACACTCCTCCTCTTTCCAAAGTCCCTAACACCTTCATTTCCCAGTGGAGGAAATTCTCTCCCAGTCTCCACCTTAGGTGTATATATGTACGGACATGTGCAGGGCCTGGGGTCGTCCTGCGAGGGAGCAGCAGCCCCCCCGGGTGGTACTACCAGCAAAACCAAAACCAAAAACCCAAAAATCAAGGCTACGGAAACAGGATCCCGAGACCAATGTGCAGTTGGTTGGTGAGGCTGAATCTCACTCAATTGCTTGAGCTCCCCAGTGCTCTGCTGTGAGTTCAGTGATATTCCCCAGTTTGGGCTTTGCCTCCTGAATCCTTGTCTTTACCTCATTTGAATGTGTTTTATTTAGCCCATTAGCTGACATTCTGTCTCATAGTTTCCTTTTGTGAAATCAGCATTTACATCTGACAGGTCTGGTAAATTTTGCTTGTTCCAACATTCTTATTTCTCAGGACAGAAGAGATAACTTTTGAGAGGAGTCAACCAGAGAAAGTCAAATACTGCATGATCTCCCTTATTCGTGCAATCTAGAGAAACCAAAACTGTAAACGCAGAGAGTAAAATGGCGGCTAGCAGGGGCTGGGGAAACGGGAGAGATGTTGGTTAAGGGTAGGAACTTGCAACCAGTAGGGAAGTAATACACAGCACAGCACAGTAATTACAGCCACCAAAACTACACTATGAACATAAACAAACAAAACTACGCTATGAACAGAAACACGCTAAGTGGCTAGACCTTTAGTTCCCAACGCTGAAGAAATGATAATTACGTGATGTGACGGGCGCTAGCTAACGCTTCAGTGGCAAACACACCGCAATATAAATGCACCAAGTCAGCACGCAGTACACCTTAACTCACATAATACTGAATGTCAGATGGATCTGAATAAAGGAAAAAGACAACTTTCATCTCACTCTCACCTGCTCCAGCTTCTGCTGCCGTTTTAATAGTTCTATTTCCAAGTCAGATTTCTTCTTTTGTGCTTCTTCTTCTTTCTGCTTTATTACTTGATCTCGTTTTCTCTTTTCCATCACCTTTTGCAGTTCTGGCTTATTCTGAGGGGCAAGACCCCTGCATAAATAAGTAAATAAATAACAAAATTAGAAAGTCTTAATCTTAAAAACAAAAACAAAAGAAAGTTTTAATCTAATGGGCACACCCATCATGAACAGAAATTTACGGCGTCAGCCACAGAAAAGGGGTCTACTGAATTAGGAGCATCACTATGATGCCTACTAGCTGCCAGTCAGCACGGGTGGTGTCAGGAATTCACGAGCATGGAAGAGAGACAAGAACAACTTCCAAGAGTACGCAAAATGCATTCATTCAATAAAAATGGACTGAGCACCTACTGTGTGCCAGATACTAGGCTATGTAAAGGGTAGTGAGGATGGTTTGGAGGGGGGAAGGTCGGAATAGCAGGCTCATTCAATGGGTATTATGATCGCTTATGATGCTGATGGAGACGGAGAAGATGGAGATGACAGAGAAGAGGAGGACAGGGATGACACAAGATGAGGAAGGTGGAGGTGGAGAAAACAGAGATGGAGATGATGGGGATGGAGATGACAGAGGAGAACAGAGATGATGGAGATACACAGAGATGGTGAGGATGGAGATACCCAGAATATGAGGTGCCTCCACCTGAAGTTTTAGGGAAACCTTCCCAAGATGCAACGCATCCGACCCTTGGTTTCACCTCAGGTCACGATCTCATGGTTCGTGAGATTGAGCCCTCGTCGGGCTCTGTGCTGACAGCACGGAGTCTGCTTGGGATTCTCTCTCCCTCTCTCTCTCAAAATAAATATTAAACACACACACACACACACACACACACACACACACACACACACATACATATTGCCTAGAGTTAGGCTAGCACAGAAATGTAAACAGCAAAATGGCCCTGGACCCCTCTTCCAAAATTCTCAAATTTGTCGTAGGGCTCTTGTACACCAGAAGGCACGTCTAAGATTTCATCACTGCTGGGGGCAGAGAATTCTGATCCCTTGACTCCTAGTGCTCCATACAGTGGAACTGCTTCAGATGTGTAGTTTACTACTGATGATGCACGGAAATCAGGCTTCAGGGAAATTTTACTTTTCTAAGAGATAAATCAGGCTGCCTTCTTTGCAGATGGGGAGAAACAAAAGCAAAACTTAGACCATTCCCTAGCAACCCTGCACCCAAAATGTTTGGGGTAAGTCAAGGACATTTCCTTAGGTGGAACTTCTATGTTTAACTGTTAGCTAGGACATTGCTGGTTTCTATTTTTCTACCATTTCCTTAAGATTTCTTCAGTCCAGGCTTTCCACGGTGCTGGCTCAGTCAGCCTACCTCCTCCTGTCTTCCTTCTCTCTTTAGCAACTCTCCACTAGCTCTCAAGTAATCTCAACTTGATACTAACATTTACTAAGAGCATTTAAAATAAAAATGAAACAAACCACAGAACAGGAAGAACATCATCAATTTCAGGCAGCATAGGGTGGAAGTGATGGTGGGCGTATTCACTCTCACACACCCACACACATGCACACTTGACCTGTCAGTGACCCAGGCTTTTCTGGGCAGCAGGAAGGGCCCTACTGAATCAACTCAGGACTGAGATGGGCCCATGCACCTTCCCACGCACCTTCTGGTCCTGCTGATGGTGACTGCTAGTCTGTAATTCAGGAATGTCTACCTTGGTGGTGGTTCTCTAAACTATTTCAATCAACCAATGTGTCTCAGCATCTGGGAGTCATCTGAGTAACTGTTAAATCAAATAACAATTTCCCAAGTGTGGGCTCTGGCTGCAAGAAACTCGTCAACACACTCCTCTCAATGTCTTTCAAGTTCACACTATTTCATCTGTAAACAAATCCTCAATTTCACACTTCTTCATTTATCTAACTATAATTTTTTAAGATTCTGGCATCTCCCCTATCTCCATTTTTTTAATCACAAATGTTTCAAAGTTGTTTACTGAGTAAAGATCAGTATATGCCATCACTACAGATAAAGGATGCATAGTCAAAATAACATGTATCTTCACTTTCCCAATTTTCATTAGCAGAAATTTTAGTAAAAAAGAAGAATGAAAAGCATTAAATTCAGCCAAAAAAAAAAAAGAAGAAACAAAGGAAAGGAGATGAGTTACTTCTGTGATTTAATTAGTGTGTTTTGCAGTTACTAAGATCTTATGATGGGGGCACCTGGGTGGCTCAGTCGGTTGAGCGTCCGACTGTTGGTTTCAGCGCAGGTCATGGTCTCACGGTTTCGTGGATTTGAGCCCCTCATCACTCTCCATGCTGACAGTGCGGAGCCTGCTTGGGGTTCTCTCTCTCCCTCTCTCTCTGCCCCTACCCGACTCACGCTATTTCTGTCTCTCTCAAAATAAATAAATTTAAAAATAAAGATTTAAAAAAAAAAAGATCTTATGGTATCGACAGAAGTATCGAGGAACTATTCTAGAAGTTAAACATGAAGTGTAATAAAAACTACTTATGGTACTTTGCTCACAATAAATGTAAGTGGCACCTGAGCATAAGAAAATATGTTTGTAAATAATCTGAGTAAAGACCCACTCAGTTCCATGACTATTAAAAAGCTTCAGTAGGATACCACAGACAGAATTAAGGGACTTAAATTTTAGGATTAAGAATTTAGCTATCTACATAATTGAAATTTCAAAAATTTTCCTTTCCCTTTATTTCACTGGCAAAATTAACCTCAACGGTTATTAAATTCTTCTGGATTATGCAAAGGATGCTCAACAACTTTGATGTATGAACACTAAGCTGGCATTCTGCTGCAGCCTATGAATGGGTTTAACTAACATCCAGTATTCATTTTCTAGTCAAAGACTTTACACAATGGAGACAGTAAGATAAAATATTTAGCCACAGAAAGCTCAGGGAAATGGTGCTTATCTGATAAATGTTCTGCACTTACAGCAGTCAAAAAGTCATGCAAATTTAGTTAATATTTTATCACAGAAGATCACTTCACTTTCTGTGCTGAATGGAAAGTCAAGCACTGCCCATATGATTCTGAGTTGAAAACTGGATCAGCCTGTAGAGAGTGCCCAGAGACAAAAACAAGCCACTCCAAATCTCATGGACTATAGTGTCATTCTTTGCATGCTAACAGCTGATTTCTCTTTAATCACTTCTGACAGATACAATTAACAAGCACTTTCAATTCCTCTATGATTGACAGGTGCTTAAGTCCTGATGGCTTTGCACCACTCGACACCAACAGTTATTTCTGGGTCTAGTTCCTGTGACTATAATGTGACAGAGGACACCCAAGATAGTTTTTTAAATTCGTAAGTGCTCTTTGCAAAAACAAAACAAACAAAAAAAAGGTAGGTAACATATGCACCCATATATGTAAAAGTAAAAGCACACCTAAACTCCCTGTTAAGCAAATCTTGGGAGCACCACATACACTGTATTCTATGTGGTTAGAATTGTACAGAGTAGAGTCCTTGCCCCACGGACCATTTCCCATTCTTACACCCACAGATAACTAAGACTTTGGTCTGTCCTCTTCCATACTTTCTATGGCCTCCTCCTCATTCTTCTGAACATCTGCCTAAGATGTCATGGCACAGAAGTGCCATCATTTTCCCACTCCCCTGACAAACATTTAGGTTGTTTCCAGTTGCTCCCTATTAAAAGCAATGCAGCAATGAACTTCCTTATACATGTATACCTGCCCTTTTATAGAACTATTTCTGTTGGCTAGATGCAAAAAAGTACAACTGCTGGCTGACCAGCACATTTTACATTTCAGTGGATATTTCCAAACTGCCCTCCAAGAGAGGCTCCAACAATTTATCTTTCTACCACTAGCGATGACATGTACAGACAACTTTTGAAGGTACATTTCACATTTGACATAAACCACTGAATACATCAAGGGACAGACTGGAAGGGTCTATATTCATTCACTCCACCCCCACCCCAGACACATAAAACCCATAAAGGTGAAATTCCCTCTCTCCTCACCTGGGAGAGCACGGAGCCAGAGGCAAGGGCTGGCTCAAACCCTACCGGAACAGCTCCCCTCCCCACCCAGCCAAATATCTCCTGGCCTAATTTTTTTCTTAGGGTGGAAGGGGAGGGTTGCATTTGGATTTCAAGTCCTTGATCTTTAAATCTTGGAATCTTCTGGTTTGACCTGTCTTTATCTACATTTTTGGCTTGAGTCATTTCTACCTGCATGGATTCTAAATGCAAATACTTCTAACTCAACTTCCCATATTTTTTGCCACGTGGTACAGCAACAAGTATCTACTGAGGAACTATCTGTCCAGCAAAGCATATAAAATGAACAACGAAAATCACAGGAAACGAAATTGCTGACTGGGAGGTACAAGCCAAAGAACCAATTTTAGAGATGTGTTTAGGTGATTGGATATTCTATATCTGTGACCAAAAGTACTTTGTAGAGAAAATAGAATCTCTCTAAGTTATATAAGAAATATCCCTACATTTTTAAGACCTCTCAAGCACTTTTTTTTTACATTTTTATGTTTGAGAGAGAGAGCTTGAGTAAGGGCGGGGGGGGGGGGGGGCAAAGAGAGGCGAGCAGGGATGGGGGGACAGAGGATCTGAAGCAGGCTCTGCGCTTCAATCCCTACATTTTACAGCATCAAGACTGCTGTGGGGCTCAAACTCATGAACCGTGAGATCATGACCTGACTGAAGTCAGATGCTCAATCGACTGAGCCACCCAGGTGTCCCGAACACTCATCTTTCAACTACAAAAACTAATTTCTTTTGAAATCTGCCAACTACAAAAAATAATGCCTCTTGAAATCTGCCCTTTAAGCCACTGGGAATACCTACAGAACCTGAGAAGCTGACCAAAGGTCTTCATAATCAGACCTAATGGCAGACTGTAACCAGATCAAAATTTAAAAACTCTTAATCTAAAACTGATCTAGGTCCAAAAGACGGGAAGTAGAGGAGAATTATATCCTTGACAGGGTGTAGGTTTCAGAGTATTTATGAGTATCTACGAGTATTTGTTTTCCTAAACAGTGAATCTGCTTTTATCTTATGATCTCTAAAATGTAACCTGAAAAACTCTGTGAACCAAATGCTCCCGGGTTTTGAGCCAAATTTATGCCTAAGTAGAGCAAAGGTACAGGGCTCCATGGAATGCTTGCTTTGCGTTGATCTCATTTCTGTCTCCCTCTCTTTTCTCCACTTTTTTTTCTGAGTGATACTATTACTCTATTTGGTTTATCTGTATGAATTGCTTTTTATTCTATGTTTATTCTCTGAGTTTTCTTGTATTTATATGTCAAATTAGGGTAACCCCAAGATAACACACACTGGGTTACTGGAAAGATCACTGGTTAAGATAAAATATGGGAAGGTCCTTTACAAATTGTAGAAAAGGAAGCAGACTTTCATTATGATTCAAGCCAAAAACCAAGTACAATTATCCTTTAACCAAATATATATATTATCCCTCTGAAACTTCCTATCATTTGGCACAAAAATTTCTAGATTTTCTAAATTTAGAAATTTTATTTCTAAATAAAAACCCCAGAGTCTCTAGTAAGTATATATGATAGAAGATAAATCAGAGAAGAAACTGCTTGAGACATTTTCACTCCACAAACCAACTGTATTTCTAATGTGAGGACCCCACCAAACTAAGATCTTATCTTCAAAAACCTGAAAACATAGGATGAGATACATGCATTGGATTTTGAAACCCACCTTCCTGCCTTTTCGGTTTCTTTTCCCCCTCTTGATATACTTCAAAACCCAGGCCACAGCCCTTCAGAGAAAAGGGGGAAGAAGCAATGGGAATTTTCAGAAGATGCTACATGGGAGGTGGAACATGGATGGGACTAACTGAACATTTATTTTTTAAATTTATTTATTTTTAATGTTTATTTATTTTTGAGAGAGAGAGAGAGAGAGAGAGAGAGAGAGTGAGTGGGGGAGGAGGAGAGAGGGAGGGAGACACAGAATCCAAAGCAGGTTCCAGGCTCTGAGCTGTCAGCACAGGGCTCAACTCAGGGCTGAAACTCATGAACCATGAGCTAGATCATGACCTGAACCGAAATCGGACGTTCACCCAACTGAGCCACCCAGGCGCCCCGAATTGAGCATTTGTTATACCCCAGTCATTTTAACAGGTATTCACACGTTATTATTTAAAATTTTTTTTAAGTAGGCTCCATGCCAAGGATGGAGCCCAACGTGGGGCTTCAACTCACGATCCTAAGATCAAGACCTGAGCTAAGATCAAGAGTCGGACATTCAACCAACTGAGTCACCCACGTGCCCTTATTTACTTTGTTTTTATTAAATGTTTTTATTTATTTTTGAGAGAGAGAGAGAGAGAGAGAGCGCGCGCGAGCATGATCAGTGGAAGGGCAGAGAGAAAGAGAGACACAGGATCCAAAGCAGGCTCCAGGCTCTGAGCTGTGAGCACAGAGCTGGACACAGGGCTCAAACTCACAAACCATGAGATCAAGACCTGAGCTGAAGTGGGACACTCAACCAACTGAGCCACCCAGGTGCCCCATCCCCTATTTATTTTTTGTAAGAAGGATATTTTTATCCCCCATTTCATAGATGAAGAAACTTGTGTCAGGAAGGGGGACCTTGTCCAAGGTCATAAAGGTAGGTCAAGTTAAATGGCAAACCAGGATTTAGATGATTTCCCTCTAACCTCAGAGCAACATCCTCTCTACACCATGGTACTTGAGGGAACACCAGCATTCTCCCAAATTACTTGAGCTGGGCCTGGCTAAAGAGTCAGCTGTGTAAACAAGGAAAAGAAATCATGGGCCAGAGAAAGTCAGACAGAAGGAAGGTCTATTTTCACAGAAAATGACTACTCTAGAAAATTTGGAACCAGATTCGATTGTACAAACCTATACGTTTTAGATATAACCCAGGGTACTAAGTACATGTTTGTGGAATAATTTGTAGGCTATAATTCAGAGAACAAGTGTGCCAATTTTGGTTTTACCTTTGCCTCTCTTCCGACTTGGAGCCTTTTCATAGATATAACAGAAGAACAAAACCAAACCAAATAAAACAAAAACAGCTTGGGCCAGAATGTCTCTTACTGGAGATCAACCAAGTCCCCTCCTCCCACTTTACAGATAAGGCAACTGAGGACCAAGAGGTAAAAGACGATCAGAAAACCACTCAGTGGCAACTGCTACTCTTTTGGAGTACATTAAACTTTTGATCTTTGTACCAAAATGCAGGCCATCATTTCCCAGGTAAGACTGTCTTCAAACTCTGTGGTCTATTTAGGAACGTACAGTTCTGCTTTGCTTTGGGCATGATATCAATTCTATATATTTTTTCTTTTATGTGACAAAGATGGTTAGAAGCTAAGCACTTATTCAAAAAGGATCAAACGTGCATTCAGTTTAATCAGCATGAATCTAACAGCATACTGGGGCACGCGAATAATGCGTGGCAGGGGTGCACTAGGGAAGGAGAACTGCCGCCAACATCTCTTCACATTTTTTTATTTTTATTTTTAAATTAGGCCTTCCTGCTAAAATGTGACCCGGCTGCTTAACTTGGTCTGTATATCCTTCAGTTCAATGGGTAGCTACTAAGGCTGAGTAAAGAGTAGGGCAATGAATGACCCATAAGGTCCCACAGTTAAGATCAACAGTTTCATTCTGAAGATCCAAGAAGAGCTCCAAAGGAAGCTTAAAGGCTCTTAAATAAAGTAAGTAATTCTGTGTCCTAATAAATAAAAATAATTTTGTATCCTTGGCTCTCCCAGTCAACCTGCCCTGCCCAGAATCACTTAAAAAGCAGACTATACCAACCCAACATCCAAATTTTTTATAGCACACATGGAGCAAACTGTCTACAAAGAAGATAAAAGGTAAATGTTTTCTCTCTTCCAAAAAAATAATAAATGCCCCAAATGTAAGGGGCAAATTCAGAATTTTTACAAATGTAACAAATAAGGTATTCCTCTTCAACTTAGGATACTCTTTTATCCTTAATCGATCCCCTCACATCCAAATTCTAAAGCAGGTGTCTATTCTCAAAGAGGACACAGTTCTGTAGAATGCAGAGTCACTCCAGCAGATGACGGGACTTTATGGGGGGGAAGGGGGTGCCCTGGCTCAAGGACACCAGAAGGAACAAGGCAGCCTTAAAAACCATCAGGAAAGGTAAACATCTCTGAAGCTGAAGTCCCCAAAGGAAAATTCTGCTCAGGAAACCACCGTACCTTTTTTGATTCATGAGAAGTTCCCTGTGAAGATCCTGATGGTTGCGGGATGTTTTGACAGGATTGACTAGTTTCTGAGGCCTAATTAGCTCCGGATTGTCATCTTCCATGTAGTCTGGCTCAGCCATGATGTTTCTCGGAATGAGATAGGCGTCCTTGAGGTCACTGTCCTCAGACGGGCCGTCTGAAAGAGAAAGGTGACACGGTCTCTGGTCTTTCCTGCGGAGGCGTGCCATCCCCCAGGGCCCACCTCACTGCTTCACTGAAAACTCCTCTGAAGCTTCGAGAAAGCAGGAGGCAGAGAAAAAGAGACACAACAATGGCCGTGGTTTTCCGGGTGACTAAAGCAAAGGGGACCCACGATCTGACTCTGGTCACTACTGCTCACACTTTAAGTTCCAGGTCACACAGGATGCTTCCTGCCAACATGTCAAAAGACCAACTTAACCCCATTACAAGCACCTGGACACCTGACCGGGATCCTTCATTGCTTCTTTCAGCCCCCTCCCCCCACCCCCGCAACGAATGTGCACCAGTAATGGGCAGACCCATGACACCCATCAATGTTGTGAGGCTTCTCGAGCGCAGAGCACTGCTCCTGATGTTGCCACTGGCCGGGGTCTCCTCTCCCCTTACATGAGCACCCAGCTCACATTGTCCTCCGCTCCCTCCTCAAACGTCACCTTCTCAGCGAGGTCTGACCTCTCCCTACCCTACTTAAACCCAACCCAGCCCCCAGTTCTTCCCCGCTGTCAGTCCTGTGAGTTGGCTTCTTGGTTACTGGCTCTCGAAAGCAAATGCTCCCGAGGGCGAGAATTTTGTCTTACCCACCCCCTCTCCAGCTGCCCCACAACAGTGCCAGAAAAAAAGGAAGTGACAGGAAGGGAAGAAAGAAGGGAAGACAAAGGGAGAATACTTCGCGGCAAGAACGCGTCTGTATAGGTTTTTGGCGGGGAGGGCAGGCAGTCACTGGAGCACAGCGCAACAACTCCATGGAATGCCTGGGCAGAGTCCCACGGCCTTTCTGGGCTCAGACTCCTGATCAGTAAAGCAAAAGGAACAGAGGACGATCCCCAGGGTCCCTTCCGCCACCACCACCGCCCCCACCCCGTGTTCAATTCTAGTCATTCATTCTATGATTTAACTGTGTGTCCCCCCATAAGAGATGCTCAGGGCACAGGTCTCCCCCCCACACGCCCCTGTGGCTATGCAGGGGCAGTGTGTGGCACACAGTGGGCACTCCACGAACATTCGTGATATTTAATGAGACAGAAGAACAAACTCAGCGAGGGCAAGAGCTGGGAGGAAGAAGGCTGGCTGGGCATCAGGCTGGAAGCTGATGGGTCCAGCCGGCAGGCACTCCATTGCTGTGGACCCCTAGGCACTTTTGGTGTTGACCTCAATCCTGCTCCCCTGCCCCCAAAACAAATCTGTCCAATATTTCAACATAATTAACATGCCATTTCATGCTTCCCTGTCCCTGTATGATGACTTTATTTCCCAAACCAAAAATGAGATGCAGAGTCTGACTATGGCACAGTATTTGACACTGGGCCTTCCCTCAAAGTCCAGAGAACATGCTTACTAATTCTCTGGCCAGTTTGACGCCTCTAGACGGAACAGTGACCACAGAACAGGCCAAGGTTGGGGGAAGACCCGCACGTGCATGGGCTCACACCCAAAACGGCCACCTTCCCCCACCTCTCCAGGGACACGGAGAGAACGATCCCCTCCACGCCTCCCGGCCCAGCAATGGTGTAGATGTACTTCCACCAGGACACAGAGGAGCCAGGGGTTTCTGCCTATTCTCCCCAAGAGTCAGAACCACTTCTTTTACAGCTCTAAATCCCCAGGCCCAGCAAAGTGCCTGGCACATGGCAGAAGCTGAATAAATGTTAACTGAATCAAACCTGGTCTAAACTAAAAAAGTGGAGAGGTCTTCCAGGGATAAGCTCCTCGACGGAAGACAAGTTCCATCTTTATTTCTGCCCATGACATCAACCCACCGAGCAAACGTGAAGTAAAAGCACGTATATTCACACAAGATGAAGGGAGGAGAGAACACACGGTGTGGTTTCCATGGACTTGGGCACAGGAGTGAAGGGGTAGGCAGTGGAAAAAATAAAGATGTGTTTTCAACTAAAAATTTTAAAACAAAAACAAAAACTGGATCCAGGTGCAGTCAGTCACAAGCAGGAGTTTTGCTCTCAAGGTCATGAAGATGCTTTCCCAAATCCTGAACTATTCCAAACCACTGGTGTGTTCTTCCACACCCAAGGGGAAAAGATGTTCCAAGCAGCAGTCAGCAATCACCCAGGGCCCGTACGTGACCATGTGTGAGCCTAGCAACAACCCAACGAACAGAAGAACTAGAATCTTCACTTTGCAAACAATAAAACGGGGAAACAAAAAGTAACTTGTTCATGCTAATATTACTAGTAATGGGAAGCTCAAACTAAAATGAATGTCTCTGATCTCAAACCTGTTCTCTCTACCAAATTTGCTATTTTTATAGCAAAATCTCTTGAAGATTAATGTGAAAATAAAGAGATTAAAAATCCAAAGAATAAAGAAATCAGCTAAAATAGAAAAACTGTGGATGCACTATTTGTTTATATATTTTAGGTTTAACGGCATAACTGAGGCTCAGAATTACTGAACACTGAGATGTGCGTAACAACTTACACCAAATATTCCTTGGACGCTATTGACATGGATCCTTTAAATCAGAATGCCTGCAACCACAGTGACTGGAGAATTACAAACCTTGACGGTGGCAAGTCAGCAAGCCCATCACGGCCAGCCTGGTACGCTGCCCCACACCAAAGTGTGCTCTTTGACTGATATGTGAAAGGCACCATTCACACCTCTGTGTGGCCCCAGAGGTCTTTCCATTCTCATTAATGAGCAGACAAGAAGGCCTACAGGATCCCATAAAAGGATCTGTTTCTCTGCTCCAAACCATGGATAATCTCCATGACACTGAATCAAAACAGGTCACAGCCTCCTAAGGTCAGTATCACCTGGGGGAAGGGGAGCCCTGTGGACGTGGGGCAAAGCAAAGAACACATGCAAAGGCCACAAGGCAGCAGTGTGCCTGGGGGGTGTGAGGAGCTGCAAAGAAGCCAGCGGGGCTGGAGGAATGAGTGTCAGTGAGGACAGAGAGGTGATGCAGGCGGGGAGGGGTCACGTGTCATGGGGAACGTGAGGGCCAGTGTAAGGACTCTTGGCCTTTACTCTGGAGACAGCAGAAAAGACATTCAGGATTTCGAGCAGAGAAGTGACCAGACCAGACTCCTATTTTTTTATTTTTTACATCTTGATTTTGTTTTTTTTCCGTCTATAATTATTTTTTTAAATGTAATTTATTGTCAAATCGGCTAACATACAATGTGTACAGTGTGCTCTTGGTTTAGGGGGTAGATTCCCGTGATTCATCGCTTACATACAACAACACCCAGTGCTCATCCCAACAAGTGCCCTCCTCAATGCCCATCACCCTTTTCCCCCTCTTCCCGCCCCAAATCAACCCTCAGTTTGTTCTCTGTATTTAAGAGTCTCTTATGGTTGTTTTCTTTTTTTTACAATTATTTATTTTTGAGAGGCAGAGACAGTGTGAGCAGGGGAGGGGCAGAGAGAAAGGGAGACACAGAATCAGAAGCAGGCTCCAGGCTCTGAGCTGTCAGCACAGAGCCTGATGCGGGGCTCAAACCCATGAACCGTGAGATCATGACTTGAGCCGAAGTCAGATGCTTAACTGACTGAGCCACCCAGGCACCCTAGGAGTCTCATGGTTTTAAAAGACCACTGTAGTTACTGAGTTTAAAACAGCAGCAGCAGGCGGGGAAAAAACTGGGCAGGAACAGTGATATGGGTGACACATGGGTGACACATGGGTTAGACCAGGATGGTTGCAGCACAGGTCAGACGGGTCAGGATAGGTGCTGACTGGAAAGCCTCTGAGGTTTCCTGAAGGACTGGACAAGAGTCACGAAAGGCATGGAAGAAGCACGGGGGACTCCAAGGTCCCTGGCCTAAGCTACAAGAGGGTCAGCGCCATCATGCAGGGGTGCTGGGAGTGGAAGTGGACACGAAGAGTCTGATGTACCTGCTGGACAGACGTCTAGGTGGTGACAGCAAGAAGGCGAAGGCAATCAGTGCTCAAACCCTGGCTGACTCTTTCCTTTGCCTCATTGGTTTGACATCCATGGTCTCTCACTTGGCACCCACCCCCCCCCCCCACCCCGCCTCCCCAGGCTCCCTCCCTCTGCCCTCCTTTCTCACAATTCCTGCAAGCAAAGGCAAACAAATAGGGTGCTCACTCCCAGTCTCTTCCGGATGTCGGTGCCAGGGTACAAGCACATCTCGGGCCTTGATACCAAGATAGAGGTAGAGCTTTCAGTGTGCAGAATGGGAAAGGCTTCGGTTCTGAATCTAGGAAACAAGCTCTAGCTTGGAATTTTCTTCAGATTCCTCTCTAGGTTTAGTATCTGGGGACCAGGGCAGGAAGGCGGGCCTCAGCCTGTCCCCGCCTGGATTGAAGCAGACACCCTGCTGCACACGAAGGTGCAGACGCTCCCCTTCAAACCCTTTCTCACTGGTTTGCCCTTCTGCACAACTGGGGCCAGGACAGGAGACACGAGGCCCCTCAGCCTCAGTCAAGTGTGACCTGAGGCCTGCCTGTGAACCAGGCTAAAGCAGTCCTTGTGGCCCCTTACGGAGTAGACCCTGCCGGGGTCTGGGAAAAGGTCACTTAGTGGGGTGAGCCCTGGGGATGAACCAGCAGGGAGCAACCTCTGTTAACCTCTAGTACTCATGGCAGTGGTGGTGGCCACTGAAGGATCTGGGGTCTGCATTCTCGCCACTTCTCAGTGACTTTCCACCCTCGAGCCATGACCAACACATGAAACGTAAATGACCTTCTTCTTCAACTTTCTTCCCTTTGTCAACCATCTTCCTAATCGCTACTAAGTCAATGGCACTGGAAAATGCCCTTCGAATCCTAAAGGAACTCTTTCATTTCACGGATCCTATGCACCAATTAAACTGAAATGGAGGGTGCCTGGGTGGCTCAGTTGGTTAAGCGCCGATGCTCAGTTCCAGCTCAGGTCATGATTTCATGGTTTGTGAGGCCAAGCCCCGCATAGGACTTTGTGCTGACAGCGCAGAGCCTGCTTGGGATTCTCTCTCTCCCTCTGTCTCTGCCCCTCCTCTGCTCACTCACTATCAAAATAAATAACTTCAAAAAAAATTTAAACTGAAATGAACACTTACTGCCCCCCAAATGTTCACATTTCCCTGCCCTCCTCACCAGCATGCCTTTGCCAGCACCATTCTCTCCAGCAGAGATGCTGATCCTCTTCAAGTACCTACCCCTGAACTGCTGTAAAGCCAAATTTCACTCAACCTTTCAGATCCAGATAAATGTCAAATCTTCCAAGCTACCTTTCCTAATTCCCCAGTTGCGATTAAACTCCCTGACTTCTCAACCCCAAAGGAATTTTCTCTGTTCCCTTTCCCTAACAGTCACCAATCCCCACCTTCTATCACAGCAATGTGTACATAATCGTCATCCCTTCACTGCAAAGACCACATCTGGTCTATGTTCACATTCTTCACACTCCCTGGACAAGGTCAATAAATAGTAGTCAAATGAAGTAACTACCAGTAGAGGGAGCCCCTGAGCTGTCCGAAGTCCTAGCAACAAGTTGTGTGTGCAGCGCAGACAGTGGAGTTGGGAGGTCAGGGTTTCCTCCCTGAGCATCAGGTAATCCTGAAGCCTGACAGACAAAGAGGATGAGACAGAACTGTCTGGAAGGAAAAGTACTTTGTGCATCGACATTATTACCACATGACACATTCTTCACGAAGAATAACACGAAGACATTTTTGTCATACTCCCCTGATCAAATAAACCGATTTGTATTTTTTTTAATTTCAATTCAATAAAGGAAAACTAGTGTTGGCTCAGTGTAGGAGAAATAAAACTGGCTTGAGATCCTGGATAAAACTTAACTTTCGTGACCCTCCGTTCTCCCATCTGTTAAAGTGAGTGCTGTAAGAATTGGTTGAAATGTAGATTTATTTAAGTACTCCATACAATCTCTGGCATGTCTATGGAAATTCAATAAATAGAAGCTATTATTAGATAAACTGTGTGACCAACACCACTAACACAGTTTATTTAGAGGTCTGAGAAACCTTACATACAAAACTCCACCTCTTTAGGCCTTGGTTTCTTTAAAAACATAGGAGTTCAACTAAATGACCCACAGCCCTTCTCACTGGTAACATCCAGTAATTCTAAGACCCATTCATGCTACAAATATTAAGAACCTTCCAAAAAGGGGCACCTGGGTGGCTCAGTGGGTTGGGCATCTGACTTTGGCTCGGGGTCATGATCTCATGATTCGTGAGTTTAAGCCCGGCTTTGGGCTCTGAGCTGACAGCACGGAGCCTGGAGCCTGCTGCAGATTCTCTGGCTCCCTCTCTCTCTCTCTGGCCCTTCTCCACTTGCATGCGCTCTCTCAAAAATAAATAAATGACCATTTAAAAAAAAAAAACCTTCTGAAAAGTGTAAAAAGGTCTATCCCACCTTCAAGGTGCTACATGGAGTTGTGAATGGCTTAGCCAGAGGGCAGGGTAGAGCAAGACATAGGCCCCAATAGCAAGGTCCTTTTATGCCGCTCAGAGACCAAGGCAGCACTGAAATACCTTAACAAGTTGAGTAATAGAGAACTGCATTTTAGACTGACCCTAATACTAAATACATCCTAGAGATTTGAAAGCAAACCTAAAAACTCTGCCTTGGACCAGGAGGAGACGGTGGCATCATCTGGTACCCAAAGGCATTCGACAAGAACCCAGAAGACCCCCAAGACCACAAGCCCAAACACGGTGCACTGAAAAACACCACCTGATGAGAATTCTGCTTTAACTTCTGGAAATCAACAAACAGAAGTCATTATTAAACTCTACTATCCCAGGAGACAAGAAAATACCAACATTAGAGATGGATTTTGAGTCCTGGCTTTGTTGTCCCGATCAAAAAGGTTTACTCTGGGCCTACTTCATGCCTATTCGCAGGCATTCTGTGTTGACTGCTTTCCAGAGGTAAATAACCATTCCCACAGAAACACGTCACAAGTGGATTAATAAAAAATATTTATTGCATCTGAATTTCCTCCTCACACCGTTTTTGGAGTCAGCAGTTTTATCTGCTATTTCTACATCAGAAAGATAAAATTTAAAACCTAATCCCATGAGATTTAAAAACCACATTTAGAAATTATGCTAAATTTCATGTTTACCTTAATATTTAAAATCAAATTCTACCTAGAAGCACTAATAATTGAAGCCTTTTTGAAAACAATATCTGAAACATGGCAATGTATGCAGGTGTACTGTAGGCTACGGGTGTCCTGTGACCAATCAAAGTGAAACAAGTAAACTTCTGAATTGCTACAACTACTTCCGGCAAGTTAGAAGTAATTCCAAAGCAATCTTGAGGAGCAATTGTTTCCCAGGCTGACTCTAAGAGATTCTAGCAACCCTCTGACAATACTCTGAAAGAGCCCGATCACTTAAGATAGCAGGCAGGCCAGCCCCAGGCCTAGGTCACCTGGCAATGGGAAGCCTGCCCTCAGTACCCACTGATCCCAGGAGGGAGGCAGGCTGTAAAGAGGAAGCTGAGAGAGCGGTGAGGGAGTTAAGACAAGAACTGTTCCCCAACAGCCAAGGGTTGCAACGACAAACTCCTGACCTGCCTGGGTGAACCTACAAATTCATCAGGGACAGTGACACCATCTGGCACCTGAAGAGCCCAGGGGACCTCTGTGGCCACAAACCTAAACTAAGGCTTAGAAATGGCACCCAACCAGAGCGGTCTGCACACAGAAATGTCACTTTTTCGCCTCTGCCCGGCCCCACGACTGCCGCCACTTCAAACTCTCGATAAAGTGGCTGCAAATACGCTGCTGTACAAACGCCAAATGGTGACGCCCTTGGGAAAATACCAAACTCATTTTCTCATCAGTTTTTTCATCCCCTAAAAATGTATTTTTATAAAAAAGGCACATATTTTATATTTAGAACATGGGAAAGGAGGCAAGAAACATGGGGAAGACGGAACACAGGCCATTATCAAAGCTAAGCCGGCTTGGCTGAGGCGAGACCAACCAGAAGGTGGCGACGGCTCCACAAATAACTAGATGTCCGTCTTCCTAACAACCACCAGGAGAGCAGGGAGGCCTCACCCCTGACCCTCAACACTGTTAAAAGTGCAGAGATATGCCACGAAAGCAATCCACTCTGGGGTCCCTATGGATCTCCCCTAGAAGGTGTACATTTAGCTTCTCCCCATCACTTAATTCTGGATAAGGCCCTCTGAGGTAGGAGTTATTATTCCCTATGGCCTACAAAGGAGGCTCAGACAACTTCAAGAACATGGGTTCCAGATCGTACTGACTGGGTCTAAATTCTAGATTTCTCATTTACTGTGTCTTTGGGCAGGTTACCTCACCAGTTAAAGAATAAAAAAAAAAAAAAAAAAAAAAAACAAGAATGGCAGATTATCTCGTAGGGTTGTTAGGAAGGGTAAATGAGAAACTTATACCAAATACAGTGACTAGAAATCATAAACCTTCAGCAGATGTCATCTGATATTAGCGCCATCACTGGCAATATATAACAATTAGTAATAATAACATTGTTATTCCTGCACTGGGTCACACAGTTACTACAGGACAGGACTAGGATTTGAACTTGGGTCTGCCTGATTCCAAAGGGATGCTCTTTGAGCAGTCCATTCTTCTGGATTGGGATAATGGGAAGGAAGACTTAAGTTTCGCTTTTAACAGGATGATTTTCTCTACCTCTTGAAAAGATTTTAGAAGCCTTTTAACATCACAGCTTTACAACCCCAAACAGAAGACATCTTGCAGAAAATTGCATTAAAGTGAGGAAAGAAGTCAGGAAAGACGCATGTTCTTTCAAACACAAAGGTTTTTCGAAGAAGGTTCGCAGCAGTGCTATACTTAATAGCTCCACACAGGAAGTGATCCAAATGTCCATTATCAGGAGGATGGATAAACAAACTGGGCGCACTGATACACTGGAATACTACGCAGCAATGGGAACGAAGGGACGACAAGGTTGAATCTCACAAATGTAACTCTGAGCAAAAGAAGCCAGACACAAGAGTCCGTACTTCATTATTCCACATACATAATGTCCGAAAACAGGAAAAACCAATCTTTGGTGTTAGGTATCAGGATAAAGGATATCTTGGGAGTGGGCTGGGAGGGAAGGGAATACGACTTTCGGAGTGCTGCTAATGTTCTGTTTCCTGATATAGGTTCTGGTTATACAGGTTTGTTCACTCGGAAAATGCACCACTCACTACACCTTTACGGCCTATGTCCTTCTCTGTATATACGTCACACCACGTTAAATACTGTACATATCAAATAGCTATTAAAATTACTATCTAAGAGATTATTTCGTTGCTGCTATGTTATTAGAATTTTGTCATTTCATCCATTTTAAACCTTGTTCAATCCATGAGAAATAATACAGTATAATGGAAAAGAAAACCAGGCTTGAAGACCACCCATCCTGGATTAGAATCCTGGTTACATCATCTACCAGTTATGTGATTTTTGTTACTTAACCTGGGTCTTGACCTCCTCAACTGTAAATCAGAGCTCACATACCTACATTTGCAGAGCAGTTGCAAGCATTAAAAGAAAACTTCTGGAAAACATCCACCACACACAGTACCTGCCCCTGCAGCATATGCTCAACAAATTAGACAGTTAAATAGTTCCAACAAATTAATTCATTAATCTACCTCTTCATTAACTAATGTTCTATTTAAGTGAAAATGGATGGCCATATGCCACAGGTATACTAGCTGAGACAAAATTTAATGGATAAACCCAATCTTGGTCTCTGCTCATCTTCTTGATTTGGACTCATGTGACACAGAGGGATGTGGGAGGGGGGCAGATTGGAGGGGGTGATGAAAATCCCTGATAGACAAGGCCAAAGCACAGACTGGAGCCTGCAGCTTGAGCCTGCCAATGCCCTGAAAATCTTGATAATTTCCCAATTACTACGCTTCAGTCTTATCTGCAGAACTGGATGGCCATTTCTCTCCAACTTCTCAGTAATCTGTCGCAAATAACTATTCTGAGCATAAAGCAATTATATGAATATAAGGGATCTCCAAAAACATAACATTTCCTAATTTGGCCCAATATAGAGTTTAAGTCTTCAAACATCAAGACAACTTTACTTATGTTCACAATTTGCTTAACCTCCCGTAGCCCTTCAGGTAAGACTTGAATCCTGCACATTCCCTCCCTCTACCTTGAGGGCAGATTCTAGAATTCCCTGCTGCCCTCTGGTACTACCCTAATTCTGTGAGGAGTGAATGGTGGGAGGGAGAAATCTCCTCAGCCCTGGCCAACAGAAGCATTCATCTGAAAGAAAAGAGAGTGGCAACCAGGTGACCGGCATCACCATCGTGGGCAATGACACACAGCACAGCTGCATGACGGCAGCCCACGCCACAGGGCATGTCACCACCTGCCAGGCTTCTGGGCTTCGCATGTCCCAGCCTGCTTAGTCCTCTCTGAAGCCCCCAATAGCACAGAATGGTTTCTCAACCAAACAAGCACAAGAAAATGGTGAGGCTCAAGCTCTCATCCAGAGATATTTCAAACTGAGATGGGGGGTCTCCTTATGGGCTGCTATCAAGAGGGTGGACTGTGCCAGGGGGTTGGTCAGACGTTCTTTCAGATAGGAGGTCCTATGCTCTGACCCTCAGGTCTGTCCACAAGGACAGTGATCCATGAGGCAGCCAAGCACAAAAAGCTACCAGTGGATCACTAACACTAACAGATCACAGAAAACAAATTCCGTGCACTGTGTTCCTATTTGCATAGCAGCCAATGTACAGGGTTCTCCTCAGGCCTCCTGGCTCCTCAGCCGCTCCGTGGAATTCAAAGCTGTCGTCCATGTCCTCCTCGATGTGAAAGCCAGCCCCTTGGACGACCCTCCCCTGACCCTCCCTACCTATCTGCCCAAGCGTCCTCTTCCCTCCCGCTCTCTCAGTGCCCATTGTTCTGCAGAACAGGTCCCTAGCTCTATACTCTTGACTCTGGTGACCCAACATGCCCTTGGCCTTTCTGCTATATGAGCCATTTCTGAAGGGTATACGAAGATTCTTCCTTTCTTCCCAAGCTCCAGGTCAAAAGTTTCAACTGCCAACTGGATACTTCACATCTGAAGCAAACGTGTCAAGTTGAGCTCAACCTCGCTGGCTGGTTTAATAAGTGCCCCCTTTGGGCCAGATAAGAATAGAACACCAAGCAGGACAGAGCCAACCCCTTATATTCTGGTGGAAATCATCCCTGGCAAATTGGAGTCGAAATTTTTGTTTTCAATAGCAACAGAGAGGACGCCACACACACCTGTCTCCCACTGTCAGAAATAATCCTGTGGCTGTCCCTTAACTTCCTAACTTCACCATAGGCCAGCCAGTTTTCAAACCGACGTTATCTCTGAAATGTCTTATACCTCAGCCTTGATACGGAATCAACCAGTCAGTGTTTCTTCCTCATAATAAATGTCTTTGAGACCGTCACCCACTGCCCCTGCTATAGTCCTAGTTCACGCTTTCCTCCCCTCGTCTCCGAATCAAGCAGCTGGCCCTTCACCGGCCTCCACTCCTCCCGATCACTCTTCTCACTGCACCCCAGCCAAATCCGATGCACTATTTCATCAGATCAAGAACCGCCAGGCCAAATATCACTGCCACATCAGGATAAAGTCTTAACTTTCCACCTAGTTCCCAAGGTTCCCTACAATCTGGTCCTCAATCACCCTTGCAAACTTGTGGCTGCTCTCCAACACAAAGCCTCTACTCTGGCAAACCAGTCTACACAAAACCCGCACACATTCCCATCTCCACCTCTGTTCCTCATTTCCTCTCAGGTAAAATTCCCTCCTCAAGACCAATGAAAAGTCCTTGCAAAGACCCAGCTCAAAGCTTCTCTCGCCAAAAATCTTCCCACTGCCACTTCTCAGGAGCCCTCTTCCTCTCGTCTGCACCGATGTGGGCAATTCTGCTCGCTGACCCCTTACCCCACGAATCTGACACTTACCATGAATTAATTTTTCCTATATATCCATGTTGTCTCCTTCAAGAACAGATGAGTGTCCTTTGGCAGGGAAGAGACCTTTGACTGACTTAAATCATCCCCACAGCTCTAGCACGGTGCCTCAAACATAAGCCACAGGAAGGAGAGTCAGACACACAGGGACTACATGATGCAAAAGAACCAGAAGAAAGCTGGGGCCGCTAACTCCTTGTGACTTTGGCTGTGGACCATGCGGGCAACAGATCTGTGTTTACTCCCTATTGTGTGCCCAGCACCATGCCTGTGTCACCCATGGCCATTCCATAAAAGTGGACTGAATGACGGGGGAAAACACCGAAGGGTGAGAGCATCCAAATTAAGTAGCTCCTTTCCCGAAGCTTTTCCTGACTCCTCATGAGAATTCCCTCTCTTCTGGCCCAACAGGACACTGTTCCTACTTCTCTGAGGCTACTTAAGTCTACTTCTATTAAAACTGTATTTGAAGTTTTCTTCCCCTCACATTAAGCTCACAAAGGGGAAACCTGACTTTTACTTATTTCTCATCTTCAGAAACAACTCTGTGTGCTTTCCATATATCGTTCAACTAAAATCGGCCAGGTGATATGCAGCAAGTACAGAGCTCAGATTTACAAAAAAGGGGCAAAAACAGAGGGTGGAGGGGAGGTCAACCCTTACTTTAAACAAATTCTCTGTCCTCATCTTATGTTGAAGGAGCACAGAATGAGTTAGAGTGAAGTCTCTTCTCTCAATAAAGATCAGTACAGGGAACCAAATGTCCAGCAGACATTTTCCTAACCCAGAAGATTATCCTCCCTCTTGAACAAGATGACCCAATAAAATGCTCACTAAAAGCCCACGACATCAAATGCTGTGTGTAAAACATGAGTCTTTTGCCACAGAAAGCTAACTCAAATTGTTGTCTGGTGAGAAATAAATATTAATATATCGGCTTGCATAAATATTCCCAAAAAGCAATTAGTACTTCATTAATATGCAGCCCATTAATCTGCACAAACCTCTAAGCAACTGAAATGCTGTCCAATTAACAGATTTCTTTAATTATTAATTACCTTAAAGTCATTGGCCTTAAAATTGCCTTAGACAGATAAATTACACTTATCAAGTAACATTTGATACATGACCATTAAGTGACTCAGAGCTTCTCTCTCTCCTACATAAAGCAGCTTGATGAGATCTGAAGTTCAAGGACCCGGCTTTTACCAGAGAAGACTCCTCTGTGGTCTAACAGTGTCACCCAGTGGTAGAAGGCACAGCTTGTGTTCACAGCAGCTGTTGTTTTTAAAAAGAAGCATTTGACACATGTGTTTACTAAAGGGGAAAAAAGAAACCCACTGTTTTGAATTGCACAAAGAAAACTAGTTATGTGTAAATCCTGGAAAACATGGAACTGGTACAGAGAGCTACCCTACAGCCAAGGTTACTTTGAAGCCCTCAGGGACCATACAACACTGTTCAGATCTGAAGAGAGGCACAAGTGAAGTTCCCTGACTCAGGGGCAGTACACGTTTGACTCTAAATCAGTTCAGTGTCCTGGGGCTGAGCAACAGGACCGCAGTCACCAACCCCCACCCCGCCATCTGCTTTATTGTCTACCCTTCAGCCACTTCAGTTCTCAAAAACAGATCTTCCAGAACAAGGAAAGAATAACCAGCCAATTCTGTTCCAAGGCTGACTATCTGATTTTAAATACTTATGAGGTGAAGTTTAATTGAAAATAATAAATTATTTAACTTCCTTATCTGTAAAACGAGAAGGCTGGACCAGATGACCCTTGAGATCCCTTACTAGTTCTAACATTCTGATAATACGGAAGAGTTCGGCTTATCGGTTGCTCTAAACCACAGGAGCTTAGAGCCAAGAGCTGCAGAGGTTGGCCCCATCATTACAGCCAGATGGACATGAGAAGCTGCTCCTGTGATATTCCTCACGTACCCCACTTTGGCCTCCACTCTGGCTCACCCTTGTTCCTCAGAACCATGCACTTCTCCACATGCAATCCGCAGTGAGTAGGTTGTCTGCTAGTGATACTGAATTTCCCCGGATGCAGCCACCTTCACCCCAAGTGCGCCTATAAGAGTCTCAACTGCCTGGCCCAGGGCTAGAGAGGTCCACATAGGAATGGAGCATGGGCCAGACTTTATTAGACCAAAACTCCAAATCGGGGGGGGGGGGGAGGGGGCGGGGAGGGGGGTTCTGAAATATCACAGTGAACAAAGAGACCTATACCATACAGGATAAATAAAATCGAAAAACTATTCCTCTTTGCATAAAGTCTCCTATATCAAGTACGTATTGTACCATAAATGAATAAATTCAAGTCTGACCCCTAAAAACAACAGTGGAATTATGCCACAGTTGACCTTACTTCCCCTACCAGCTAGTTTCTCTTAACACGTCTTTGTCTTCTCTATAAATCCATAGATATTCTTCTTGCTTATTCCCACCAAATCCCAAATACCTGTGACTTTTATAAAGTTATTAACAGTTTTTTCTCCTCACTCCCCTACATTTAGAAAACCAGCATCTACTCTCATGGACCACTTGTAAGAAGATAAACTTGTGCTGCTGAAGAAGCAGCCTTTCTGAAGAATTTGTTGGCAGTCTGTGGCAAAAGGCTTTAACACAAAGACACCCTGGAACCTGATAATTTCACTTCTAGAAATTTACTCCAAGATAATAATCAGAGATGTAGACAAGAATGTATAAGAATATTTATCTATGATCTATGATAGCAAAACAAACAAACAAACCTTGAAACCACCTGGGACACCTGAATGGTTCAGTTGGTTAAGCATCTGACTCTTGATTTCAGCTCAGGTCATGATCTCTCAGTTTGTGAGATTAAAGCCCCTCATCGGGCTCAGAGCCCACTTGAGATTCTCTCCCTCCCTCTCTCTCTGTCCCTCCCCCCACTCACTCGTGCTCTCTCTCGCTCTCTCTCAAAATAAAGAAATCAACTTAAAAATGAAACTACTTAAATATCTAATAATGGGATAATGGACTTAATGGACTTAAACATCATATTTTTAGAATGCACAATAAAATTGGAAATATTCACAATATATCAAATAGGAAAAAAATATCAGGCTCCAAAACAGTATGCCCCCTCTTTTCTAGTATGCCCGTCTGCGTGTACAAGAGCTACTCAAAGTGTAGTGCAAGGATCAGATGTATCAGCACCACCAGGGAACTTGCTAAATGCAAATGCCCAGCCTTTGAGAGACTAAATCAGGACAGCTGCAGGCAGGCCCAGCAGTCTATGCTTTCCTGCTCACTATGTGCCACACAACCTTTGGGGTAAGATACTGAAATTCCCCCTGTTGGAGGGACGGAGACACTGAGGCGCACCGAAGCTAGCTAATTCACCTAAGGCTAAAAGGCTAGTAAGTGGAAGCATCACACAGCTACCTCCAGAGTCCATGCTTTTGAACCACTTTGCTCTAGTGCCTCCCCAGGTGAACTCCTACTTGGAAGTGTGCACAGTGCTCTTTCCCTTAAATTAACAGCCTGATGCATCCCACCTATTGGTTTTTCTTCTTCGCTGTGTTTTAGCACTTCTGTTACAAAAAGCTCCTGACCGGAGTGGGGGTATTTTGACACCATCACTGGCACCTCCATTAACATACCTCGTGGTGAGCACCTACCTGACATCTTTGAAGGCTATAAAAAGATCTCTACATTAAATACCAGCCCACAATGGCAGAAACCTCAATGCCCACCAGCCACAGCTAACGCTGACCATGATACAGACTAAATATAGAAGGCCCTTCTGTTACCAGCTAAAAGGAAGCTGCCACGTGGCAATCCCATACACACGCTTTACAAACCACGTGGTTTACCATTTACAAAATTATGCAACTTTTGATCAATTTCTTTTTCTCTTCTGGCTTGTGCGTTATTTCAAAATTCACACATAACACATTTTTGTATTATGCTATCTTATATTCACAAATTCAAATTTGAAAAAAAAATGCTACCAGATTTTATTCCCAAACTGCGAGTTTCTAAATAAAAGAGACCTCCCTCAGCACTTTTATTGTGTATTATTTTCTAAGGAAGAAACACCTCGGTCATTCATTTCAGGAAACTACAAAGGGAACGGACTGGGAAGATGGTTGATTTAGGCCTCATCACTCCTGAGAGGAAGGAAACTACACAGAACAGAAAAAATGTCCAGCTGGACTAGTTTTCAAAGCCCTCAAATATTCCTGTCTTCAAGAGCTGAATAATAGTTTCATAAAATTTATGACTTGGACCAACTAACCAAGTATTTTCAAAAGAGAAGACTATCTTTAAAAGGACTTAGTGACAAAAACTTTAAAGGAGCACGAGAGACCATTTTTCCAACTTCCTCATTACTAACAGATAAGGAAACTGAGGCCCAGGAAAGTAAAATGGCTTGGCGAAGCTCACAGAGAAAGGGGCAATGCCTGGGCCAGAACCAGTATCCGACTGGTCCACACTGTGTTCCACATTGGCTCTCTCACTTCTGATGACTCTACTCAACTTTGTCAGTTCATTTTCTACATTTTCTACTGATTTGGCACAATCACTAACACCACCATGAACACTGCCTCTTGATCAATAACTGGATAGCACGTTTAAATGACAAGTATGCTTTAATAACGGCACCAAGACTCTACCTCCTTTGGTATCCTGCCAGATTTCAAAAAAGTACAAATTCATTGTGGTGATTAAAAAAAAAAAATCCTCTCAAGGTAGGAGAAAACTATGTTTGCCCCCCCCCCCCTTTTTTTGACCTGATACATTAGCGGTGAACTACAATGTAAACAACAACAACCACCAGTGACTGCTCAGACGCAGTAACTTCGGACATCCCCTTTAGACCCCCATTTACCTTCCCATCCTCTGTCAAACCCCACCCTTCGTCAACTATCAGGATTTAGGATAAAATTTTTTAAAAAACTACTGGAGAAGTGAAAATCTGCCCTACTGACAACTGGAGAAACAAAAGACCAACCTTATAAGCCGTCCCCAATACTGCCACCAGAACGTAAAGTATGCTCAGAATGGAACACAGGCCCACAATGCCACCGGAAACACGACAAGACGTCCCTCTTATCTCGCTAAGAGGTGGGACTGCTAACTTTTTCCCAAGTGACAGCTCTCAGTCCACCTTCACGTGCTGCCTCCTAGATAAGGGTTGTCGGTACACCCCATCACTGGACTGTGCCTGCTTCCTGACCACATCCAACCCAGGTCTGGCCCCATTCCCCAATCCCGCCTTCAAAACAAGCAGCTCAAGCATAAACCCAACTCTGCTTTCCAAGAGAATCCCAACATTCTTCTGGACATTTGTCTACATCAGCGAGTTAAATGAACCCACTTTGATGGGACTATACCTAATCCTGGTGGTTGCTGGCTCAGGGCATTCAACACGCTTTTGACTTAATAAGTTACAGTAACAAGTGGTAGAGGAAAAAGAACCTGAAATAAAAGGCCCACAAACCTATAAATCCCGACATCACTCTTCCCGGTCTGCTTCCTTACTGATAAAATGACAGCCCGTAATCCTATCATTTTCATCTCCAACTTTTCATCTCCAGTCTGCCACATTTCGGCCACATGTGCGTCCAACAGATGTGTTTCTATGGGAGAACGTGCCCTGGCTTCCGATCACTCACCTTACCCTTTCGCTGATAGAGTTTGTCTGGAGAACTTCACTTTTCACCTTTAAAAATAAGGGGGCGGGGAGAGAGAACTTCGGGCCAAAAACAATCGTTACAATGACGTGTTTTTCTGAATGGTTAGAATGTTCCACAATTATAAGAATGTAAGTTGACTTTTATTCGACTCCTGCTTCCACAAGGAAAATGGGGCACGTCTCCCGTCTGGCTCGAACTCAGCCCCCGAGAGCAGCTATGCACGTGGCCCAGGTACCTTGAGTTAAAGCCTGTTTTCCCACTTGCTCCTCTTCAGGTTACCTCCTGGGCTTTCCGCGAACAACATCAGCCGGTCTTGTTGCGGAAGCCACCACAACCAAGACCTTCGGGAATAGTAAAGCACCTGTTGTCAGCAGGCCCGGGGCCCCGGGTTTCCTCCCGTGCACTTCCACCCCGTCCCTCCCACGCGTGGGCCTCGCCTCAGGCCCCGAGGAGAGGGAGGGGGCTGCGCTCGCCGCCGTCTGGAGCTCGCAGCCGGCGGGGGACACAGGCACACGCCGCAAAGGCAGTGTGGTACGCACACCTGGAGGGCGAGGGGCGCACGCACGTCTCAGAGGCAGGGTCTTCCTAAGACCACTTCCTTCCGACTCCAGGTTCCCTCTGAGGGCTACGCGCACATCAGTGAGGACGCTCTGGGGCACACGGGACGCCGCCCGACTAAAAGCAGCTGAAACCACGGGCTCCCTGTAACTCACACAGGGACCTGGCGTCAGATGCCTCGGGGCTGCTCCGACGCTCAGTGGCGTCATCGGGGACCCGGGCTCTCACTGTGGCGCTCCGCCTCGGCAGCCCCAGACGGCAGCTCCAAGAGGAGACGCGGCTGGGTAAGCCTCCCGCTCGGAAGTCTCCCCCGCCGTCGGGGGGGGGGGGGGGGGGGTCACTCCCAGAAGCCCCTGGGGGTCTCCCTGCTCCCGATTGGCCAGAACGAGGTCATGTGATCACCAGAGACACAACGGAAACTGGGAAAACGGGAAGACGGCATTGCGGAGGGGGGAGGGGAGCACGAGGTCTGTCGCGTGAACAGTCAATTCTGTCACACACAAGACTGTTATGGGCTGAATGTGTCCCCTCCCCCCCCATATTCATATGGTGAAGCCCTATCCCCCAGGATAATGGCACCTGAAGGCAGGGCCTCCGTGAGGTCATGAGGTCGGGACCCCATGACGACATTAGCGTCCTTGTGAGAGGAAGAGACACCAGATCTCGCTCTTCCTCCACCGTGTGAGGGCAGTGAGAAGGCAGCCGTCCGCAAGCCAGGAAGAGAGTCCCCACCAGGAACCAAGTCGGCCAGCACCCGATCTTGGACCGGCGGCCTCCAGAACCGTGAGAGACACGTCTGTCGTTTATGAAACCCGGACTGTGGTATTTTGTTATGGCAGCCGGAGGAACACATCCTGACAAGAGGCTCGCTGGGCCCCTCTGGGTGAGGTCACTCGTGGGCTCCAAAGCTGAAAGGGAAACCACAACAACGCTAATTTCTTAGAAGTGTGTAGTCCTCACAGCATCAGGAGTAAAAGCTGCCATAAGCAACAAAGGCAGGAGACTTTTTGACGGAAACCCTTTTATCCTTAGCTTTTCCCCCTACACAAAAGCTCCCTTTTTAAACTGGGGGGCAGCAGGGGTTGGGGGGGGGGGGAGTTTGGCAAGGGTTCAAATGTAAACACATTAGTAGTGGGTGTGGGCCCTGGAGCAAGGGAGTAGACTACTCTGCCTCCTAGCTTGCTCTGCTTGAACTCTGCGGATTAATTCAGTTCCCTCCGGAAGCTTGTCATTCTAAGACCCCAACCCTTATGTTTCCCACGGCCGTGGCGGAGTCACAGGAAAACGGAACACGGTGCCCCCAGCTCCAGAAAGCATCTTACTTCCCACAGGCCACTACTTCGGTCACCCCATGTCACAGGCACACGGCGTCCCCCACGGGGCTACTCCGAAGCCTTGACTATCTCTGCCTACAGTTAACGGGCAGAGGAAAGCTTTCAAAGTGAGAATGGGGAAAAAATCAGAGCAACCTCCTTGGCAAACCAGGAACACAGGAAAATGAAAGCCTAAAAACAAGCGGCCAGCATTTACAAGAGCAGACCTTAGGTGCCGCAATGTCTAAAAAGTGTAACGGCCTTTAGTCTTACTGGAATTGGAAGGAGGCTCACTATTCTGTTTTGTTTTAATGATTATATTTATTTTTGAGAGAGAGACAGAGAGACAGAGACAGAGCGTAAGGGGGGTGGGGGGCAGAGAAAGAGGGAGATACTGAATCCAAAGCGGGCTCCAGGCTCTGAGCTATCAGCACAGAGCCCGAAGCGGGGCTTGAACCCATGAACCGGGAGATCATGACCTGAACTGAAGTCGGATGCCCAACAGACGGAGCCACCCAAGCTCCCCAGAGGCTGTTTTAGAAAATATTCAGGATTTCAATAATGCATGTATTTCTGGAGTAGAGGCCTTAGAGAAATAATCACTTAATTTTAGTAGTGAGAAAAAGATACTTAAGTCATAATCCAGATCCTAAAGAACTTGAGAGAGTCCATTCATCATTCAAACAGAATGCTTTTAAGACCAATTTATGACTACTGCAATAGTCTCCTATTTACTTCGTAGTGTCTACCCTCAAGTAAATTCTCAAGGTAAATCACACCTTCTTCCCCCGCATGCAACTATGCAAAACTCAAACCACTTACCACTGTCTACACCGCCCCCCCCCCCAGCCCCCAAGTACTAACATATCCTCCATCACTCACTCTGGCATTTCAGTCAAATCTATTACTACCTAATAATACCACAGTCAAATGGTGTTTTCCCCAACCCTGCCATACCGTCAAGCTACTTAAATCCTACAGCTGCAATACTGATTAAGAAAAAGAACAGGACAGGCTGGTAACAGTAAATGCTCTGCCCAACACTAGTTCCACATAAGATGGAGAACTCTGCTTCTCTCTCCCTGAAGTTGCCCAGGTTTTAAATGTTTTCCTTTCTCTCGTTGCAAGAGGATTCATTACTCAAGAACTCAGCATCCAGAAACCTCCCACCAGTTCTCAGCCCCTGTCAAGAACTTCAGAACTTGATTTGAACAGTATCTGTTTTTAAATCCACACGAACAGTAGCTACTGTAATGTAATTCAATGAGAAGGGCAAGGACAAATGACATATCATCACATTCACAATGAAAACCTGTCCTTTACTTACAGCTGGTTATAAAAGAAATCATTAATTGCTTCCAGAAGAACAATTATAAAATCATTATCAAGAAACTACAGATGTATCACGATAACTAACTTCCCTTATGCCTTGGGGGGGGGGGGTAAAAACTTATCTGAAAAGCTTAATAAGGATAGGACAGCTTTACCTACTTAGATTAAGTATTCAAAGTTGAGTATACTAAAGGACCATGAAAAATGAGGTAATTTTTTCAAAATTTTTGCAAGGCAATTCAGGGTTCAAAATCTGGAAATAAATATTCTTTATAAAGTTTGTATTCTTACAGATGTCAAAATGAACACGATTCCAAGTTTTTGGGACCAAAATAGCTAAGATTTCAAATTCAGTTTATAATACAAAATCTGCAAACACAATGATACGTGTGACATATTAGGAAGGACACTAATGACCTTATTTTCCTAATTTTATCCATGAATCTTCAGAAATGAAGTCATAAACCTCATTTGCTCTTTATAAAATGTATTAGTACTAGGGACGCCTGGCTGGCTCAATCAGTTAAGCATCCAACTGTTGATTTCAGCTCAAGTCATGATCTCATGGTTTGTGAGATCAAGCTCCGTGTTGGGCTCTGAGGTGACAGTAAGGAGCCTGCTTGGTATTCTCTCCCTCCCCCCTCTCTCTAACCCCTCCCCCTCTTCTCTCTCTCAAAATAAATAAACATTTAAAAAAAAAAACGTTTTGGGGCACTTGGGTGGCTCAGTCAGTTAACATCTAACTCTTGATATCGGCTTAGGTCATGATCTCGGGGTCCATGAGATGGAGCCCCACATCAGGCTCTGTACTGACAGGCTCCCTCTCTCTCTGCCCCTCCCCTGCTCACTCTCTCTCTCTCTCAAAATAAACTTTAAAAAATAAAGAAGTTTTAAAGAAAGTTTAAATAAAATATATTAGTTCTAGAAAAGATCTGTTACCATTCTTAAATTTCTTTACATCTGATAGCAATATACAAAAACCAATGTTAAAGAGAGTTATAAGCATTTTCCATTTATGTACCATCAGACTTGCTCTAAAGTTAATAAACTTTCTAAACTACCTCAAATCAATGGCTTTCAAACTTCTGTCTGTAATCCTCTTTATAGAGTAACCCAATAAACACCCGCACTAAAATCAGCTGAAGTAGAAGTTTCCAGAAGCAATACACTGCCTTTGCTATATGCTGTACACTCTGATGTTTTCACTGTTTTATTTTTTTCTAATGCTGGTTGTGACCGACTAAATTGACTTCATGACCCACTAATGGACGCAGCTTGAGAAATCCTGCCCTGACTCATTTACGTGAACTTGCTACAATTTAGCAGCACTCTCAAGACCAGAGAAGGCATCTGAAAATGTAAATTGGATGAGCTGCTGTATGCCAACTGTCATCATCCCTTCCAAATAGAAAACACTTAAAATCCATTACCTTTTCAAAATTTTATTTGGAAGAGTATTACTGATACTAGAGTCATCACCTCTCTTCTGCCTAATCTTTATCCTGACTCCAGTCACTAAAGAACAACTTCACATCCTTCTAGCTGTGTGTGAATGAGTAAAGGAAGACAAAGTAAAGATTACTTAGAGAATTCTATCTGTTCCTGGTTAGGTAAGTCTTTTTCCCTGCTTATGACAGAACATGTGCAAGAGAGGAAGTATTGTATTTTCCCAACTTTTTAAAATATTTTTAACAAGCAGTTTCAGGGACACCTGGGGGGCTCAGTCAGCTGAGCTTCTGACTTCGGCTCGGGTCATGATCTTGCAGTTCATGAGTTCGAGTCCCACATGGGCTCACTGCTGTCAGCACAGAGCCCGCCTTGGATCTGGATCCTCTGTCCCCTTCGCTGCCCCTCCGCTGCTTGTGCACGCTCTCTCTCTCTCAAAAATAAATAATAAAACACTAAAATTAATTAATAAAAAGTTTCAATAATTTCTCTACCCACAAATAAAATTATATAGTACATCAATACTTTAATGCCATTTGCCTATTTTTTAAAAATGACAGTGTAACTCAGATAATATGTTTCTTAATACCAAAACAGTAATTCTATTTGCATAATCTCTTAAGAGGCAGAACAAAATGCTACACAGGGAGCTAAAGTCAACAATGAGTAAGAGGAAGGGCTGCAGTCCCGGGGACCCAGAACCAAACAAAGGCCATTTAGCTCCACCACAGAGGAAACGGGTCAGAAAATGTAAGGGAGAAACTAGAATTGATCTATTTCTCTTCCCGGTCAAAGATGGAAAGGCAACAGTAAGGGCAGTAGGGAACAGCAGAAGGAGGTTAAGCTCTAGAGTCTGAGAAACTCAAACCAGCTCTACCACACATTAGCTGTGTGACCTTAGTCCAACAATAAAAACACTTAAAATAATTGCTCAATAAATATGAACAGTGGGCGGGGCACAGTCCTAGATGTGCACACCCACCAACTCACTGAATTTTCACAACAAAACTCTGAGGCAGGTTCGGAGGACCAGAGAGAAACTAGGAAACTTGCCGACGCTCATACAGTGAGTCATGGGAAGGCCAGAATTCAAACACAGCCCAACTCATCCCAAAACCTTCGTGGGGGCTGCCTTCTGAGCCCCAGGTTTCCTTATCTTTCCCTCTCAGGGCCGCTGTATGGATTAACACCTCCTGCCTGTCAGATAAGGACCCATCACCACCAAGATCCAGTGACACAGCTGCCCCAGCACAAGGCACAGGGTGTCTCACGCAAGCCGACTTCACCTGTTCAGAGTTACAAACTTTATCTCTTTTTCTTCTCCCCTCTCACTGCCCCACCCCCTCAGACACACCTCCCCCACAAATACCTTTCACTGACCTTAGGAAATATGTACTGGAGGGCAGAGCAACGTAACCTGGATCATGAGTATATTTACTGAAGGAAAGAAGGCGGGGGTATCTAACGTTTATAAGACGAGCAAAGTTGTCAGGCTTAATTCAGAGCCAAGACAGTGACAGGCTGAAAGCCACAGAGGCTGGGACTCAGACAGCATAGCAGGAGTGTGCTGGAACAACCCTCCGGGTTATGCTCATTTTACCACTGACAGCATGAAGGCAGGAGGGAGCCCAGGCGGGTAGTGCCGGTGTGGAATGGACTAGGCCAGTTGTGGCTGGGGGATCTGGCAGAAATAAAAGGGCAGGGCCTCAAATATGCCAGGAATTCTGCTGAGGGCAATAAACCACCACACAATGCAAAGCAGGATTGCATTAACATTGGTTTTGGAAACAGGAAGTACCGGTACCAAGTAGCTAGTGAGTGTCGACAGAATTTTTCAAAATCGGGTTACCTTCTCCTTTCTTTCCACATTAGCTGGCAAATGCCCTCCCCTCCGGTTCTTCACACAAAAAAGGTGGGTAAACAGAGGCACTGACAGGCTGTTCAAAGGACATAACCAGAGTACTACAATCAAGTTAATTTAACCAAGTTGTTGAAAGACAGGCCAATGATACACCATGACCCGATTACTGAAATCAGACCATTTTTAAAAGTAAATATAGAGTAACTGGGTAGGTACGTATGCTCCTATGGTATAACAAGTCAGCTACAAACGTGACGCTCAATTTGTTGTTGTAGCAACAGCAGACAATGCCTGCTCAGACTAGGAGTTAGCATTTTACCTCTGTTTCACCTTATACTTCTGTAACTATTATAAAAACCAACTTCTGAGAATTAAGATATCACTAGTTTGTCAAACCAAAGGGAAATACAACCAACAGTGTCACCTGGAAAAAAAGCACCCAGAACCCTAAATGACATAAATTGAATTTATGAATGTTCAGAAAACAAGACATTGTTACTACAAAACTATTTAATAATCTCAGGAGATAAAAAGTTTGTTTTCAGGCTTCGGCAAAAAATTAACCATGAAACTAACTGCCAGATTAAATAATATTATCTAACAAAAGTAGTTTACTAATACACCTATTATTTTAAGGAAATGAAGGACTGATTACACTGTGAGCTTAGAATCATTAATGTCACTCCTACTGAAGTTATAATTTAATGCCTGATTATAAGATAAACATACAAAGTATCCTAGATTTTGTCTTTAATCTTTTATTTTGCCTCTTGTGCTTATTTTAAGATAAGTTCTATTTCCACCTCATTAGCAAGAAACAAACTTTGTTTTCTCTTAAAATGGTTCACTGCAAAGACAGAAATATTCGACTCCGTGACTTGGGATAATTGTGTATTATTTCCTTACTAAATCTGTCATTGCCCCTTTTCCCTACAATTAACTAAACATCACAGGTCCAAGAGCACAGGTCCAAACCTCAGAAATGCCAGGCCCTGTTCCTGGGTCTGCCATCCCTTAGGCTCCATGCATTCAGAAAATGTTCGTGCCCCTCAGGATCAGTTTCATCACCTATGAGCCCCGAACCAAGAGATCAGAGGTTCTGGGGCAGTCTGATCTAAACCTGAGACTTTTTACACACACACACACACACACACACACACACACACACGATGCAATGCAATGCACTGGGCAACACAGCCTCCATGAGACAGACTTTTCAAAGCCACACACATTCCCCTATCCCCCCCCCAAGCCAGGAAACGTGAGAAATCTGCTCTTTATCTATCTGCAGCTATAATACAAATAGGGTGACTCCTAAACGACCTATGACCCATAAGGAATGCATACCACAGCCTGGCTATGAAATGCAGCCCCTCATTGCCACCTTGGGGTTTTCAATAGTCTGAGGTGATCAGGCAGCAAGATAAAGTAAACTGCAGTAAAAGAACATTACATTCCTTTCTCACTACTCAAGGGGCGGGGGGGGGGGGGCACTATTTGATTAATAACCATTACCTCAAATGGCCTTCCAAAGAGCCCTTCCCTGTCATCAGAATTGATGTGAAAGTCAGTTATTTGATCTCAGAGATCTACAATAAAGTAGTCCGTGGTGACTCCTCCCAAAAGCACAGATCTACAGGTGCTGATCACAGAGTTTCTGAATTGCTCCTGGCTCCGCCAGGATGCTCTGACTGAAAAAGGAAATACACCAGTCAGCACTCAGCCTGCCAGGTATCAGCCGGGTCACAATATTCTCATCTGTCACAGCCCTGACTCACGAGAGTTCTGCTCTTGACACAACAAAGCTGTGCAGAACCTCCAGCTTGATTAGCGACTCACTGTGTGTTCCTCCAGACTGCAGTCTGTAGGGTACGTGTGGGCCACGGCCACCGGCCTCGCTGTACTGGCGGCAGTGCAATTTCAGGGTAAAATCGGAGAAGGCCATCCCAGCACTGCACTTGTCAGACACACCCAGATACCAACATTTCCGTGGCTAAAAAAGTAGCACCAAGAGGTTCATTATTAAAAAGAAAAACGCCAGAGCAGGAAGCCTGCACCAAGAATTGACTTTCTTCCCAAGTGTTATCCTAAAATGTAAATTAGGTCGGGTCACTGCACAATAGCTTCTCGGAACCCCTGGCAGCGGCCCCCACTCCCCCCCTGACTGGACCAGGGACTCCTTCTCACCACACCCCAGGCTCCAAACTCACCTCGCTCCCTGCGCTCCAGCCACACTGGCCATCCTTTAACTCTTACCTGGCTGAGTCTTCGCACAGGCCATCACCCCCACCCAACAGCATTTCCTCCCAACCCATCCCACCTTCTCCCCACACTGGCTCATTCTCACCCTTTTAACCTCTACCCAAACCTTTCCAGATCACCCCATCTAACCGGGGTTCCTCCACCATCAGTCTCTGTCCTGAGCTCGGGTCCCACCTCTCACAGTCTGGACCTGTTTATCTAGTGCTCGACACAGGTTACTCGATCATCTCCCCTCCAGATACAGAGCCACCTGAGGGCCAGGGCCATTTCTCTTGTACACCACTGTATCTCCAGGGCTTAGAATATACTAAATGCTCAACCATCATCTCTTAAACTAATTCAGTATCTCAATAAATTTTGCATGGAGAAAAGATGCAGCCCAGAAACCTTTTTATTTGTCCTAAATCGGTCATGATGAAGAAAAAAAACTGTAGTCACTGGTACTGGGCTAAATTAACTTCTCTATTTCTCTCTACTAAATACCCACCCTTGGTTGGGTCTGTGCTCTCCTGCAATGTCTTGATTCAAATGGGATTTAAAAAAAAATCATTTGAAATGGGTAGTAGAAACTGTATTATCAGTGATGGTTTGGTTTCAGGTAATCCACAGAAATACTCCTACTACTAACATTTATTCAGTCCTTACTACGTTCCAGGCACCGTTCAAACACCGTGTATTTCATCTCATGTAACCTCCAAGACAGTTCCATGAGGGAGGTATTTTCACGCCCACTGACAGAGTAGGAACTGAGGCACAGACACTTAGCAACTAGCTCAAGGTCATGCAACAGGAGGAGGTGGGTCAGCCCAGTGGGGGTTCGGCCAGAGCCTTGGCTTCTTCAGTACCACAGCCGGCTTCTTTCCCTCCTAGAGAAGTCCACTCCCAGGGGAAAGAGACCAGGCAGTGCTGTCTCTTCTCATTTTGGAACCAGGCCATTATTTGCTAAGTTTTTAGGAAAAAAAGACAATTCCATCTTTTGACCCACTCGGCCTCAGTCCAGCTAATTCTATCCTAATTCTTCCAGCTGGCCTTCCTATTCCTCAGCATCTCCCACTTCCCTGAACCCCCCATTCATGCATCTCTACCACTTTGCCATTCATCACACAGTCCGGAACTATTTTCCAACCCAGCCTACGACAAGTGTGTGAGCGTCTAAGTGTGCCCACGCACACGATCAAACGTGCAAACCTCTTACATGCAGATGCAAACCTCTTTCCAAACTCCAGTTTGCTCTCTCTAGCTTTCAGAAGTCAGAAGGTAATGAGTCACCTGAACTATTTCAGCCTGAGATATAAAAGATAAAGTAACTCCTTGACCTTCCTAGAGATCCTAAAATGTGTAACTTATAAAAAGTTACTTGTTCACAAAGTACAGTTTGAATTAATACACAGCCCGAACATGACCAAAATCAGGTGGAAATTTCAAGAAGTGTCCAGGATGATAATTAAATGATTAAATGAAGCAGGTCACTGGCAACAGTACACCTGACTGCGATTTTCCTATCTACAGTCGTCCCTTTCTGAACTCAAGAGTCCAAGTTGCTCACAGGTACCCTTGTGGGGAGAACAGCGGGGGGACTGGAAAACTGGGTATGGGAGGGGCACTGGGCAGGGAGATTGTACATTCAGTGTCTGGAGCTGGAGACCACCTACATTTTGCTGCTGAATTTTTAAAAACCCTTCAACACCTTAATAGTATGTTGCGCCAGGTATAATAAAAGTATGCCCAAAGAGCTTCAATTCTTAAGCTGCCAAGAGCTAAATGTGAAAGGCAGCCCAAAGTAGCAGATGAAGATGTAAGGGAAAAAAACACTTCAACCTACTGAGTTGTACAGCTCCAACTAAAGAGCAGCAAAATAACACATTCCCCAACAGGACATGCTGATTTTGCTTATTTACATGTGAACCCACTGGAATGGCTTAACCTCCATTTCCCTTCAAACACTCCACAGCTGTGATTTACAAACCTGGCTTGCACATCGGAATCACCTGTGGCACTTCAGAAACAATGCCAGGGTCTAGCTCCGGTCGAGAACCATGAAAGGAGAGTCAACCATGATCAGCCACACCCAGAACAGGGTCTGGGCTAGAACACGACCATGTATAGGGGAAAGGCAGGTAAGGGCGGCAAGAACCATTCTGTCCACTCGTCTCCTCTCCCTCCGTCCCCAAGACCAGCCACCTGAACCAACCATCCATCCATCTACCCTTCAGTGAGCACCTCCTGTGCCAGCACTGAGTACCAGAGACACATGGCAGACGACACTGGCAGACCTGCCCTCAAGGAGCTTCCATTCTAGTGAAACCACAGCATGGAGATTTAAGTCACCCCTTTAAAAGGAGGGTGGGGGGCAGCTGAAAAGGTCCCTCCAAGCAATTTCAATCGGTCTTACAGAACTTAAGTCCCTTAAGGCCACAGCTTCTCATTCAGTTCTCGACTAAGTTTTCTGTTGCATTATGCTCTGCTTCAACTGGCATGACCCAACACACTGCTCTACTCAAAGGCTGGATCCAGGTAATCAAACCCTATTTCCTCAGTGCCTCTATGGGCCCCACATCCTCAGAGAGGGTGACTGGAATGTCCCAAAGTCAAGTTTGTCCAGTCAACATTCTGGGTCTTATATTTTCTCTTTTCTTCACTGCCTATCAGGCTTGGGGGATACAAAGGATATACATGAGGGGCGTCTGGGTGGTTCAGTTCCTTAAACATCTGACTTTTGATTTCGGCTCAGGTCATCATCTCACAATTTGTGAGTTTGAGCCCCACATCAGGCTCTATGCTGACAGCGTGGAGACTGTTTGGGTCTCTCTCTCCCTCTGCCCCTCCCCCCCCCCACTCTCTAAATAAATAAAAAGAAACTTTTAAAAAAAGAAATATTTTTTTTTAATTTTTTTAATGTTTATTTTTGAGAGAGAGAGAGAAAGAGAGAGAGAGAAAGAGTTCAAGCAGGGGAGGGGCAGAGAGAGGGGGAGACACAGAATCCAAAGCAGGCTCCAGGCTCTGAGCTGTCTGCACAGAGCCTGACGTGGGGCTCAAACCCACAAACCACAAGATCATGACCTGAGCTGAAGTCTGGCACTTAACCGACCGAGTCACCCAGGCACCCCTAAAAGAAATGTTATCTAAAAAAGAAAAACAAAGGATACACAAGAGTCCCTTTTAAAAGTCTTTTGGTAAAAACTAAAGAAGATCTGTAACACATTAATATCACATACTGATTCAGAACTAAACTGTGTAAACAGCAGGGAACACAGATTTAGTCAGAGGGTGAGCACCCCACTGAAGCAAGCCCTGAAAGAAGGGTTTGGCCAGGCAGGGTCAGCAACGACCAAGCAGGATATTTTAAGGGACACCAAGGGGCCCAGAGGCAAGAGAAATAATGGCAACACCAGCCTGACCAAATTGAGGAGGACTCACCAGGTAAATAAATGGCAGGAAAGAAGGCTACATCGGTACGAGGACAAGTTTAACAAAGGGCTCTGAATCCAGATGTGGTTTACCTCTGACACTGTATGACCACTATAGCAGGTCCCTGAGAAGGAGGAAGGCACTGATGGAAACTGTTTTTGTCACTAACTCTCCGATTTAGCCCAACATATATACCTGACACACCAGTAATTTTCAACAAGAACCTCATCAAAGTTGTTCATAACACTAGCATTAAAAAGCAAGTCAAAGTATTTACTCCAGAGTCCAAATATGTAAAAATTAAAAAATCAAACTGCTTCCCTCCAATCTCTCGGGCTTTTTCGTGCTCCCATTTGCACCATCTACAGAGCACACTGGTGTTCTGGAAGCCACTGACAGACACGAGTATAAACAACTATCTGGCCACTCACATCTAATTTTGTTCCAGAACATGTGACCATCAACTGCCTGTCCGGGATGGTGTTTGGCACAGTTTGAATCAAGGTATAACACAGCAAGCCTTTCATCCCGTGTTTCAAAAGACGTATGATATCAGGAAATTAAATGCAATCTGTTTATAGTAGTCCATGACAGAGAATCTGGTGAATTCCTTCTTCCCTTAACTTAACTCATCAAGTATTTATTTCGTGCCTGTTAAGTGCCAGACACTATTCTAAACAATGTGGAAGTAGTGACAGAGGAAACAAAGCCCCCGCCCTCATGAAACCCACATGAGGTGGGGCGGGCAAGCAAATAGAAATAGAGTAAAACCCTGGTTTGCAAGCCTAATTCGTCTGGAAACATGCTTGTAATCCAAAGCACTTGAATATCAAGGTGAATTTCAAGAACCACTCGCTCAGTTGTGATCCTGTGACATTTGCCATCAGGTACTACTCGTATTACAAGACGTCACTTTTTTATCAAATTAAAATTTATTAGAAGTGTTTGCTTGTCTTGCAGAACGCTTGCAGAACAAGTTACCTGCATTGCAAGGTTTTACCATATATGTATTTATCAAGGAGTAAGTAAGGACTAGGGAAAGCAAACACAGGGAAGGAAACAGAATGAAAGGCTGGGCTATTTGGGATATTCAGGGAAGATTTCATTAAGGAAAGAACAGACACCTGAGTGGTATTTGAGCAACTATCTGAATGAAGTTGCTATGTAGGGAGAGATCCACTCCAGGGAGAGCCACCAGCATGAGCAAAAGCTGAGACTAGACAAGAAGGGGGCCTGGGTGGCTGCAGCACAGGGAGCCAGCAGGAGGGAAGATGGAAAAGTGGTCAGGAACAGGATTTTGGCATCGATACCAAAGGCAGGCAAGGGTAAAACACCCCTGCAGTTCATGAAGTTTATGATTACGGTAATACAGTAAAAACAACCCTCCTCCTTCCTTACTTAGCCTGCAAATTCTTCTAAGCCCGCTCTATTACACAAAAGATGACGACAGATCTGAGAAATAAATGCAGTGCAAACGGCGGTTTCAATAACAACATGAAGAAATCACTACCTATATCTGGAGTGCATTCCCTAGCCTCCCAAATGTTCAACTCATAAAATCTGATGGATATTAGAAGATTTCCAAATTTAATGATGACTTTAGCCATTAAGGATGCCCCCGAGTAGAATATTCTCGACTGTTTTAGGCAGAGGATAGAATGGCCTTTTAATGTAAAACAATATTAGAATAGGCACTAGTTTCCCATCACAGTTTACACTTTAAAGTGGGCTATGCCTTAGTAAACAGCCCTGGAGAGATTGCAAACACTGCAAGACGTCACCAGCACATTAACTAAAGCCACAGACCTGTATGCTCAGCTGGAAATATCAAAGGGATGTTCTCATCTTTAAGATGATAAGTGGAGGATGCAAAACTGCTAATTTCCTTCTTCGTGGATGCACCGTAGCTTCTGTAGACACCTAATAATCACTTAATTATATCATAAGGAACATAAACAAAGAAATGCCAACAGGATGCCAACATAAAACAAAGAAATGTCCTCCATTTTCAGAAAAGAGACCCATCAGCAGATTTGGATTCCTGTCCACACACTGAGGACAAAAGCCTTAAAGCAGCAATATTTTTGGACAATACAACATCAGGGACATAATAGCGAGCAAACATCCTTTCTAAATCCGTGGGTAAGCAGGGAACTAATCCCCAGATGTGGGCTGCCCTTTGCATTTCTCTGAAGTCACTTCAACTTCCAGCCATAAAACCGTAAAGAGAAAAACGCCACACTCACCTCTCTGACAAACTACTCAGAGGCAGTAAATGAGAGGTTAATTACACGCTGATTTCCAGGATATTTCTCAACTATGACAGTAGCTTTATCACCTAGTACAAGATCCTTTTGCCAATTTACCTAGATAAGAAACAGGATTTGCCTGAGGTGTGACAGAAATGAGAAAAAGCAAATTATGTCCCTGCTATAAAATTCAGCAATACTTTCCCTGAATAATTCTTGAATACAGTTTCTTTAATACATCAATTAATTGCCACTAAACTAAAAAGTTAAATTCCTGAGGCTTAAAATAGCCACAGAAAGGTTACATCAGTTCTGTTAAATAAACAAAAACTTGAGAGGAAGAAATGATCTTGCTACCACTCCAACTATACATATTGGGGTTCTTGTAAAAGGTGGTCCAGGGATGAGGAAAATCATTTAATAGATACATTTATTCTTTATTAAAAAACAAACAAACAAACAAACCAACGCTGGGGCACCTGTGTGGCTCAATCAGTTAAGTGTCTGACTTCTGCTCAGGTTACGATCTCGCCGTTTGTGGGTTCGAGCCCCACACTGGGCTCTGTGCTGACAGCTCAGAGCCTGGGGCCTGCTTCAGATTCTGTGTCTCCCTCTCTCTCTGCCCTTCTCCCATTTGTGCTCTCTCAAAAATAAACATTAAAAAAAAATTTTTTAAGAAAGAAAAGGCCTTAATTTTTTCCCTGATTTTAGAAGCAATGTGCTGATTGTAGAAAATTTGGAAAATACATAAAAGTATAAAGAAAATCATCCATGAATGCATCAGGACACATTCCCATATTTTGCTATTTTCCTTTCAATTAGTACAACACACATCTCTTCAAAATTAGGATCATACTGAGTAGACAATTTATTACATTTAAAAGCATTTCATCTGTGATAAAATACTTTTTAAATATAGTTGCATAATATTTCATTATACAGATGTGTTGTAACTGACTTAATTATACCTTTTCTGTCTATTCAGAATGCAAGATGAACTACTGAATTCTAAAGTAACAGACCAGGAAAAGATCTATGTTATGGTTTCAGAACCTACATTGTACCTAACCTTTAAAAAACCACCACTAGTCATATATTAATGAAGTATCAAAGAATATCCATAGTTATCCGAAAAGGTTATTTCAATGCTCCTACCTTTCCCAATTTGTTAGATATAATGAGGGTATTGCTATTTTTGTCATTTTAAGTACATTTTTTATTGTTTTGAGTTTTAATTTCTAACAAAGTAAATATCAATAGACATTACAACAGAAAAAGTTCTTTGGGGTCCTCAAATACTTTTTAACAGCGTAAAGGAGTCCTGAGATCAAAAAGCTTAAAAATCCTGGGCTGTAGAATGAAGGCTCTTCTTTAACAAATACACCCATGTACTATTTTGTTTGTGTGTGACTGATTTCTGCTTAAATGAGATTGCTCCAAGGCTTTTGAGAGATTCATCCTATCTGCATTGGGTGGAATTCTTCCTCTCCTGGCCCACGATTAGTCTCTAAAAAACTAGGCTCCCAGATACTTAATATATTTCAGCATTCTATTGCCAAACACTTTCTTCAAGCAGATACATCAAGGAAAACAGGACCCCAGAAAGTCAGAGATGTAAGATCTCTAACGACAATTACCTCTCCCTTGCTGGTTAAACACAATAAGACAAAAAACTATCAAAATACATCTGGGTAAGAGCAGAGTGATTCAGATGATGGTATCTGACACACACTGTTTTTACTTCCTCTTATCAAAATTACACAGGCAATTCTGTGAATTCCACAGACCAAATTATACACACATACACCCTTTCACCTATCAGTGCCCAGAACTCAAGGGAAATAAGAAAACATGCACTTAGTTCCTGTTACAATGTTACTTTCTAATCAACAATCCAAAGCCCCAAAACGATTACAGCACTATAGATATTCCTTATATTCAAGCACTGCAAGGCTACTATGCCACTGTCTTGTTTTTCTTTTTTGTTTTTTGGTTTTTTTTGAGAGTGAGTGAGAAAGAGAGAGACAATGCACACATGCATGCAAGGGAGAGGCAAAAGGAAAGAATCTCAAGCAGGCTCCACACCCGGCATGGGGCCCAGCACAGGGCTTGATCTCACAACAGACTGTGAGATCTTTTTTTTTTTAATGTTTTCTTAAATTTATTTTTAAAGGAGAGAGAGAGAGACAGAGCATGAGTGGGGAAGGAGCAGAGAGGGAGACACAGAATTCGAAGCAGGCTCCAGGCTCTATGCTGTCAGCACAGAGCCCGATGCGGGGCTCAAACCCATGAACCACGAGATCATGACCTGAGCTGAAGTCAGACGCTCAATCGACTAAGCCACCCAGACGCCCCTGTGAGATCTTGACCTGAGCCAGAATCAAGAGGTGGGGGCTTAACCGACCGAAGCCACCCAGGCGCCCTGTCCTGTTTTTCCTAACATTCAGTTTCTACAAAGAAACAAAATGATCACACTTTATTTTTTTTAACTTTCTTTTTTTTAGAAAAAGAGAGCAGAGCAGAGGGAGGGAGAGGGGGAAGGGAGGGAGAGAGGGAGATGAGGAGAGAGAGAGGAAGAGAGAGAATCCTAAGCAGGTTCCATGCCCAGTGTGGAGCCCCACATGGTGCTCAATCTCACAACGGTGAGATGATGATCTGAGCAGAAAGCAAGAGTCAGGTGATTAACCTACTGAGCCACCCAGACAATCCAAAATGATCACACTTTAAAAAATCAGATTGAAAATTTTAAATACTCTTTCATTATTAGAATATGTATTTGTAGCAGGTGCCCAGCACACTTCAACACCAAGGTTAAAGCAGTGAACAAATGAAGTTCCTACTCTCATGAGGTTGACATGCTAATGGGGGAAGCAGACACTTAACTAAGGAAGCAGCAGCAATGAACTACATTGGGTAGTAACAGAGGAAGCCCAGGAAACCCTGAGACAACAGGCTGCAGATGTCGAGAAGACCTTAGGGATGAAATCAGTCCCGGTGGCCAACCCTTCATGGACATGTGGCAGCACAGATCTTAAGAAGTTTAAGATTAATCAGAAAAACAAAGAAGGAGCTCAAAGGCAGGGATTTATATATAATGAAATCAAAACTCACCTGGGGAGACAATGAAGCCAGCCACCAAAATGGAGAAACAAGCTTGGTGGATCAGAGAAAATAGGAGTTTTAGACATGCTGCACTTCTGATGCCCATAAAACATGCAAGTGAATGTGTAAAGGAGGCACTGGCGTAAGTGCTTGAGCTCGAGAGTCACAAACAGGCTAGATACACGGACTTCGGAGCCCACAATCTATAGGATGGGTGCAGAGGAGCCTGCAAAAGAGACCGAAGGGGAGTACCCAGGAAGAGCAGGGAATCCAGGGCTCAGGGCTCAGAGATAGGCAACTACTGCACAGAGGAACACGTTCTCAGCCGTGGTAAACTGTGTTCAGCAAGAACTGCTGAGCGGTCCATCAAGAGCACAAGCAAGCACCCTCTGAACTCAGCAATAGGGAGGATGACTTTCCTTCAAGGCTGGCTTCGCGAGCATGTACCTGGGACGTGGTTTCATGCTTTGCTGCCACCATCTTGAAATTCTTAATAATTTTTGAACAAGGAACCCTGCATTCTCATTTTGCACTAAACTCAGCACACTATGTAGCAAATTCTGCCTGAGAGCAGTTTCAGTAAAGTGGTGGAGATAAGGGGGAAAAAAAAAAAAAGGAATACAGTAGTGTGAGGAGTGAATGGGAATGAGCAAATTGAGACATGAGGCATGTGGTGGAGAGACCAAGGAGGCCCCCATGAACCTCATCCCCCACCTCTCATCCCCTAGTACAACCCCTTCCCTCTGAGTGGAAGTAGGACCCGTGACTCACTTCCACCTAACAGGATGTGGCAAAAGTGACAGGATTATCACTCCCATGATTATTACATCTTGCTGGAGTCTCTCTCTTACCAGCTGTCAGGAGCTGCCATGAAGTAAGTGGAACCCCATGGACCATGAAGTACAGGGACCCGTAGGAACAGAGGGCAACTTAAGCCCCATGACTGCAAAGAAATGAATTCTGCCAATAACCTCCGTGAGCTTAGAAGCAATTCTTCCCCAGGTGAGCCTCGGATGAGACCACAGCCCTGTACACCCATGGACCACAGCCTGAAGCACAGAACTCAGATATGCTAGGCCTGGATTCCTGACCCACAGAAATGGTGAGATAATAAATGCATGTCATTTTAAGCCACTACATTTATGATAATTTGTCATCCAGCAGTAGGTAACGAAGTACAAACCAGAAAGGAGAATATCCTCTCCAGACGTTTCATCAAAGGGAAGGAGAGAGAAAGTAGTAGCCAAAGTGCAGGGCATCAGGGAAGGTAAGGGTTTCACGGTGTCCATTGTATTCTGTTTTTAAGACGGGAAAGACGTGACCATTGGCAAATCCTTATGATAAAGAAACACCAGGGCAGAGGTGGAAACAGGAGGTGGGAGAGAAACTGATTTTCAGGAAGTGAGGGGGATACTTCTTGCACCATCAACAGAAAAATAAGAAAGGATCCAAGAATGGGCAGATTTGCAGAGGGGCAGTGGGAAGAAGAGGGCACAGCCTGGAAATGACCATTTTATTAGTGGTGAAAGGATGGTCTGCTGACAGCGAGGGACAAGCAGGGACGTAGCTGACTATAAAGTTGGAGATTTGCATGTTGAGAAGGTTGGACAGAGCCACCGTGGAGAGCAGGAGTGCTGAGGAGGAAAACATTTAATTTCCTAGCAGGCCTAAGTCCCTGGTGAAGGTGGGGACCAGGATCTTACAGTGGCATCTGTGACGTGGTCTGGCAGAAACTGGCAGTCCAGGCACAGACATGGGGACAGTGAGCTGCCCCATCCTCCAGGGTTGGGATGTGCCCCCACAGCAGGCAGAAGGGAAAAGGGGATTTGGTGTGCTGAGAAGGGCACCGTGACTGACACTGAGGGTGGGAGCAGGACAAGGGGCTCCAAGTGCACCCAGAAGGGCAAATATCTGACGTCACCTGGGACAGCCCATCAGAGGAACTGGATTGGAGGTTCTGGAGCCTACAAATTTCAGACCCAAAGCAGCTCACCGTGTTAGCAAGATCTCGGACAGTGACTCTTTGAGGGTGATCCACCCGTTGCAGTTTGAGCATTGAAAGTCCCGTGTCTGGGGAAACTGGGACGGTTCTATAACTGAAAGTGATCCCCGAAGAAAGCCCCAGCCCCCAGTCCCAGGCGAATGAGGCCTGCTGGTCACCCACCTTGGAGGCCACTGGGATCAACTGATGAGCTCTAACAATCCTGAAGGCTGGAGCAGGAGACTGCCGCCCAGAGGCCAAAACTTTGGAGCTAGGACTAGTAAATGACTGCACAGACGGCAGGAGATGATCACTAACCATAGCAAGCCCAGAAGGCCAAGGAGTGAGAGAGGAAGGATGTGAAAGCAGCCACGAGGAGCCGGGGCGCCATCTGGGTGTGGCAGAAGGTGCCATCTGTGCCCACCAGGGCACAGACAGCAGCAAACTCCAAGAGCCGGGTTCCATTAGGACCAGGAGGTGAAGACTTCTGGAGGATAAGCAGGCTGATCACGGAGCAGGAGTCACAGCATGAGGCAAGTGCAAAAATCTAGGGTAAGAAGGGGAAGCACAGGACAGTCCTCAGAGGAAAGTCCCTGGAGTTCCAGGGCTACAGGAGCCCACGGAGGTAACTGCAGGGAGAGAGGGAATAGGGTGGGAGGTAACCCCGTGTGGGGTGTGGGGTGGCTGCTGGTGACATACTAAATGGCACTCCAAAGCAGCTGGTGTCCCAGGAAGTCTGTGGGACACAAGCACAGGTGTACTTTAACACAATGAGACTGCTATGTGGTGTATACACATTTATCCTGAAGAAAAGAAATTGGGAATTTTCTAAGCTCCACCAGGTGTTCCTCTGGTCCTTATCTAAAAGTCCTTTCTGCTTGGGACTCAATACTCAGATGTCTGTTTCACAAATAATCATTTTTTTCTGATATTCAAACCTTCACCCAACCCTGAGATTCTCCTTAAACCTCTCACATTTCACTAATAACTTGTAAGTTACCTGAATCCAGAAAATCCTCATGGATTTAACTGATATGGAGGCCAATAACTAATACAGAAACCGAGTACAGAATATATTTCTTGACAATCAAGTGCCAAAGTTATCACATCACCGTGGAACAGAGAAGGAGAGAATATGTGCTATGTTGTTCTGTGTCACAGGGAGTTGTGTTTTCTGGCATGTGTGTGTGTGTGTGTGTTTATGCACATGTGCAAGCATGCATAGGTATTAAGAGTATATACCATCTGGAGATTTAAGTCCTGTAGAAGCTCAGAAAGACTCAATAATAGAACACTGTTTCAACAAAAACTTTTTAGCCTTATTTACAAAAATATATATGCAGAAAAACTTCCTCAACTGAAGAACAATTCGAGTACTTCTATTCAGTCTAACCTTGCTCTCAAGTTCTGGAGAAGACAGAGTTCAGCCAGGCCTTGGGTGGGGCGGAAGAACTAACCAAACAAAAAAGCACAGTAAGCTCACAAGTGCCAGGAGATCCGATGGTTACTCAACAGGTTGGGCCTGGGAAGGAAACCGAGGGCCCTTTGCCACCCCTCACACAGCCCACAAACAAGCCCTCTCTCCCCGTCCTCTCGTTAATTCAAGACCAGGCTTCATGAAGGAAAATGGGCCCCTATTCTCATAGGGTAGCTTACGAGCCCCAGCACAGCCCCAGCACAGCCCCCACCACACAGGCTGGTTAAGCCAGAACTCCTCAAAAACCAGCACACAAACCCTGGAACAGAAACTCCCACCAACCAGGTTCATTTCCTACAAAGGCAGTTACCAACAAGTAAATATTTCTAAATTAGTTTCATTACTACAGAAAGAGAATTCTTTTATAAAGTAAAGCTTTCAAAAGTTAAGCCAGAATATATAAAATTTGATTTATATATAAATAAATGTGAATGTGAACAAGGAAGATAGGAACCCTATGTTAATAAGGGTAACTCATATTTTTTTTCTCCAATGAAAAGACATTGCAAATGCACCTACCAAAAAAACAAAAAACAAAAAACAAAACCCAAACCCAAAAAAACCCAAAAGCCAGTATAGGAAGGGGACAGAGAGATCTACTGGTCTCTATCAACATTACACTGTCACCAAATATTTGTGCCAGGCAGCAGTGTGGTGCGGGAATAGGTAGCAAGACAAGTCAAAGCCACTGTGAAAATATTACACCACGATGAAGGAGAGTATTTACAACCCTTGTCGTCTCAGACAGGTATTGACAGAGACTGAACGGTTTCATGATGGACACCCAAGAACCCAGTCTTTCGTGATCCCACCAAGGAACAAGAAGCAAATTCAACTCGGAGCCTGTCAGAGCGGTTTGCTGTTCCTGCACACGTGTGTTTTTTCTATCCACAAGTACTAGGGAGAAGGGGAAAGCAATGAGCAAAACAAATGCAAATCAAGTGCTATTTAGCTAAAATGAAATACTTCAAAATACTTACTTATCCATCCCATAATGTCCATGGAATAGTGACATTTTTACCAGAAGCGCGTATCTTCCAAAAAATTCCACAATTTAATCATCGGGGTCACAAACATTGAATAGAGGATGAATAAATACATGGGGATAAAACATACTGGACACACAAAAGATATTTTTAAAAGGTAAAGTACAACTCATCCAGAGTATGACAGAGATGGTTGGGCATTTGAAGAAATCTTCAGGGGGGAAAAACAGCCTCTTACAAAACGCTCTCCCTGGCAAAGACATGATGTCCAAAACTGTAACAAGATGTCACTTTTTATTTAGCCTCGTATCATACAGGTCTGCTGTTCTGTTAAACCCACAAGTTCAAGTTCACACATCTGAAAGACTAGATTATTCAGTGACCCATGGGAAGATCTCAACATTTATTCCTACCTCAGATACACATTTTCTTGTTTAGGCTTTATTCATGATCATCCAAAGTTTTAATGCTTTTTTAAAAAATTTTTAATGTTTATTTCTTTTTGAGAGACAGAAAGAAACAGAGTGCAAGTTGGGGAGGGGCAGAGAGGAGGAGACAGAATCCGAAGCAGGCTCCAGGCTCCGGGCTGCCAGCACAGAGCCCCACGCGGCACTCGAACTCATGAGCTGTGAGATTATGACCTGAGCTGAAGTCGGATGCTCAACCGACTGAGCCACCCAGGAGCCCCCCACCCCCCCAATCATTCAAAGTTTAAAAAAAAAAAACCCAACCTTTAGTATGACAAAGTTTGCCCAAGAAATTGCACTACACTTGTCACCTACTCAAGGCACAAGCAACAATAGGTTCCTGAAAACAAACGGGTTACTGAGAATGAACGCTAAACTCTGGATATTTGCAGGCTCCTCACTCAAGGCAACAGATAAAAAGATCCGGGCAAGAATGCACCTCCCAATAGCGGTGGTGCCTTGGAGAGGGAAGGAAAAGTCCCCCAAACAAGAATTTACCACCACCACTTGCCCCTCCCCAAGAAGCTCTCTTTCCGAAAATCAAAACAGACAAAGTTCATCTTCAAAGGGAGATGTTGTAGCAAGTCCAGAAGGCGGGAAAGTTGGCATATCCATCTCTGTGTGCAAATGAATGACCTCATGAGGCATAGAAACGAGCAAACAATGCAAAACAAACTGTTCCAACTCTGGTACCAGTTACTGACCTTCCAGACCAATGGAACATGCTGTCTCTGGCAGCACAAGCAGAATGTGCATAAGAGAGCAGCTACTCTGCTTGAAAGCAAATACCTTCTACACACATTCACTGAAATCTAATAACAAAAGCAAACACTTCCACCTATGAATCAGCGCCCTCTTTAAGTGCTGTGACAATACATGTATATAAACAAGTCAAATGCATGGGGGTCTCCCCAAGCCTGCATGTGCACCGTCCCCTGCCCAACACTCACACACCCTAACCATGCTCAGTCATCTTTCCAACTCAGTCACCCTCCCCAACTACAAGAGGTTAGGCTTTAATATTCATTGTAACACCACCACCAATACCTACAGCATGAAGGCTTTAAGGCAACTAAAACTTGAGCTCCTAAGGATCATAATTCATGACATATGGTCTACTTACGAAATGTGCTGGGAATTTTCTATTGTGGGGGAAATGTTTAACACAATGAAAAACTACAACCAGAGGAAGAAGGGCCTTGAGCTCTGGTCCCAATTCTGTCCAACGACCTGCGTGAAACTCTGGGCAAGGAATGGTCCACCTCTCTAAACCAGAGACATTTCCTTCTAGGTCTAGATTGTTATTAAATTATTAGGAAATATCAAATCTAGACCAAGGCACAGGGTGCGAAATTACCATTGGGGAGGCACACGCGAGACATATTTAGTGAGCTAACTTCAGTGCTGGCCCACAGTACACTCGCTCCCCAATCAAGCTTGACACAGCAGTGACACAGAAAGAACCTGAGGGGCAGTACAGGAGGAGGCTCCATGGAAAACCCTGAAAACTGTTTACAAACCATGCTGCTTGGCTCACATGTGATTCACGAGCATTCCTTCCAAATGTATCACTGTGGACGAGTCAGTCAGCTCTTCCTGCTCCTTCTTTCTATCTGCCCCTCCCACAGCACAGAAAACATGGCGTACCTCCCCACCTGCGAAGTGTCATAAGACCTGATACTTAAGATTTCAGGTCTATTCCACCTGTGAAAAAACATGGACAACCAACAGGGTTTAGTAAACCACACACACGTTTCACCCAACCATACTGATCCCTAATACTGTACATATTTCCTATGGTGTTTTATGTTATAATAGTACTGATTGTGACCCGCGGTATAAAATAAGAGATCCATCAAAGATAGATATGTAAACAAGATGTGTATAGACATACATAGTGGAATATTACTCAGCCTTTAAAAAGAATGAAATTCTGGGGCACCTGGATGGTTCAGTTGGTTAAGCGTCCAACTCTTGATTTTGGCTCAGATCATGGTCTCACAGTTCCTGACATGGAGCCCCGCATCAGGCTCTGCACTGATAGCACGGGGCCTGCTTGGGATTCTTTCTCTCTTTCTCAAAATAAATAAGGAAGGGAGGAAGGAAATTCTGACACCTGTTACAACAGGAATGAACGATGATGATAGTGTGCTGACTGAAATAAGGCAGACACACAAAGATGAATACCGTATCATTCCATTTATATGAGGTATCTACAAAAATCAAATTTAGAGAGACAGAAAGTAGAATGGGGGTTGCCAGGGCTGGGGATGGGAGAGAACAGGGAGTTAGTGTTTTGTCTAATGAGTACAGAATTTCCATTTGGGAAGATGAGAAAGTTCTGGAGAGGTCTGGTCATGATGTCTGCACAACAATGTGAATGCACTGGGGCACCTGGGTGGCTCAGTCGGTCAAGTGTCCGGCTCCTAGTTTCGGCTCAAGTCATGATCTCATGGTTTGTGAGTTCAAGCTCTGCATCTGGCTCTGCACGGACAGTGTGGAGCCTGCTTGGGATTCTTTCTCCCTCTCTCTCTCTGCTCCTCCCCCACTTATTCTGTCTCTCTCTCAAAATAAATAAATAAACATAAAAAGTTTTTTAATGTGAATATACTAAGTGGCATTGAACCATATGCTTAAAAATGGTTAAGATCGTTGTGTGTCACCTATACTCAAAATTAAAAAAACATTTAAAAAATGACAAATTTTATGTTACGTTAACACAATAAAAAACAAAGCTGAGAGTCAACAGCTGAGAAACTCCCCTAAAAAATGAAAGCCTTCTATACGACATGGTATTAATGAAACTGGAACAACTAGGAAAAATATTTCCGGTAGTATTCTGTAGCATTCGTGTGAGATAGTAAAAAATACATGTATTAGTCTCTGCCCCGACTTCCTGACACAGAGTTCCAAAAATCTAGCACTAGGAGAATCTCTCATTCTAGGGGTTGGTCTTTGACCCCACTGAACGGGGCTCTGAAACCAGGGTAAATTCCTAAGTGGTAAGAGCAACGGAGGCATCTTTTGTCCTACTGAGGCAACTCTGGGTGTACTCCTGATGGGGGCTGGTCACCAGAAAGACCAACCCACGATCAGAAACTTGGAATTTTCAGCCCCAGCCCTCAGTTCTCAGAAAGTTAATAATTGATCATGCCTCTATGAGGAAGCCTCCATAAAAATTCCCAGTATTCGGGGCTCAAAGAGCTTCTGGGCTGGTGAATACACCCATACACCGGGGGGTGATGCACCTCGAATCTATGAGACAGAAGCTCCTGCACTCAGGCCCCTCCTAGACCTTGCCCTATGTATTTCTTCACCTGGGTTTTCATCTGTATCCTCCACCATATCCTTCAATAAACTGGTAACCAAGTGTTTCCCTGAGTTCTGTGAGCCATTCTAACACACAATCAAATCTGAGGGGGAGGAGGTCACGGGAACCTCTAATGTGTGGCCAAGCAGGGCAGAAGTTGGAGGTAACCTGGGAACCAAATACTTGCAGCTGGTGTCTGAAGCGGGGAGGTGGCCGTCACGTGGGACCACATCCAGGCAGAGAACATCAGAACTGAGTTAAATTGCAGGACACACAGCTGAGGTCACTGAGAAACGCTTAGTGGGGAAAACCCCCCACACACCTGGTGTCACAAGTGGTGAGCGTGGCAGTGGTGTGTCAGAGTAAAGGAGAACCACAGGAGGAGAGACTGGGCAGTTTTGTTTTTCTTTACAGCTAGAATCCTAACGCTGCACTCAACATATACTACTGAGTCTTAGTTTGCTCCAACTATAAAACAGGAACAGGGATGTTTATTAATAAATTAAAGTCACAATGCCCCCAAAAATGTGTGTTGACGAAAAAGTTGAGAACACTGTGAAAATTTAGTTAAGAATAGACATTATCAGATCACTAGGAAAAGGGGATGTTATTGGAAAATTTAGAAAAATCTTCCCAAAGTATTCTGGGGTTAATATGTGTCACTACTATTAAAAAGTAGGAAAAAGAATAAACACCGATTTCAAGCAGGAGCTCAAAAAGTGTATAATCATCCAAGGCTCTCTTTGATCAAAAAATTATTTCTTTTTAAAAACTCTTTTTATCTCAAAGACATGCTGACTGATACCACAGTGTCTGCCCCTGCTTTTTTTTTTAAGTTGAGAGCTGAGGATTTCAGCTCTCAAAAAATGGTAGCAGGGGCCGTGTTCTCTTACCCTGATTTCACACCCAGTGTCCTCAAATGCCAAGTCCTTTAAACTCAGATCTATAAAGCTGTATTTGTGACAACACACATCCACAGAGGCAACCCTGGATAAGCAGGCCCAACGTCTTTTCCACAAATGTAAATGAACATATGCACTTACAATCCACAATTTTCCATTCACATATAACTCCAATGTTAAAGACATTTTTTCTCCAAATAACCATCTTTGGGCGACTAATGTTTTTATGGCTGCAGGCCAGGAGATACAAGGAGTTAAATTAAGTTTTATTAAAGGTATTAGCATTAACACCAGTAAGAATGTGGCCCCTTTCCTCAGTTCTTCCCAAATGGTCTCAGTCCTACAGCTGGCACCTATTTCTGTGCTTACACAGGGCGTCACAGGGGTCTCCATCTTTAGTCCAAGTACATGAAAGTACAAAGCCCTTTCCCAATCAGGCAAGCTCAATAAGCAAAATGGTGTCAACTTCACTTGCAACGAATGAGCAACTACTTTGTCTACCCTATTTGTTAAACCCAAGCATGGGCCTAGCCTCCCTAACAGATGTAAGCTCCCCAAGGGTAAATATCCTGCATACCGATCTGTGCCCGGGACACTGGGTCTTCCATTAGGAGTTTAATAAACCTAAGTTACTACATTTCCACAAACTCAATCCATTTTTATTCATCTTTCCTCACCTTGCCAAATCTCTCTAAGTGATATTCTCAAGGTTAGAAATATACAGAAGAGGGGTGCCTGGGTTACTCAGGCGGTTAAGCATCGGACTCTGGATTTCGGCTCAGGTCATAATGTCACAGGTTCGTAGACTCGAGCCCTACGTCAGGCTCCGCGCTTAGGATTCTCTCTCTCCCTTTTTTATCCCTCTCTATCTCAAAATAAATAAGTAAACATGTTTAAAAAAAGAAATATACAGAAGAAAAGCATACAATAAACAAGTTCCTTCCCTATCATGGACACACATTTCCGTCTAAGATGCTGAAATTAATACTACCAGCTTATAAATATGACCGGTCTTTACTCGGGGAAGAAAAATCCATCTCAAACATGACAAGAGATGGGATCTTGGCAAACTGTTCACTTTTTGCTCCTTGCTATAAAGTCAATAATAGGATTCTTTATTTAGGATCTATAGTCAGTCCACTATCAGGAAGCAAGTAAGGGCCACTGATAAGGCTAGAAAACAAACCACACCTCAGTCACCAGAACAAAGCGTAGGGAGTTCCTGTTCAGTCAAAGACAAACATGACAATTTTGGAAGAGATTAAGATGAGGGAGAGGCAGAAGAGAAGTAGGCACATCATGCCTGACTAATCATTGATAACTAACACTGACACAATCAAATGCCAACTCACAGAAGGCAGTGATTTGATTCACCTGCAATTTACCAACCATCCGAAATCCCTCTTCCAATCACTCTCTCCACAAAATAGACCATGTTTTTGTTCAAACGTGCGCTAAAAAGGACAGCTCTGTTCACAAATCTTAAGACCTCACCAAAATTATAACAAAGCAAAAAAACAAAACAACAACAACAAACCCCACATTCACTTGCTATTAATTTCTACAGACATCTCGGAAAAACCCTGGAACCAGACACCAGGAAAGGACACCCCTCATTAAGTTATGCATTAAGCTCAAGTCAGTAAATAAACTGATTTTCTAAGAGAAAAGATATTTCCTTAATGGTTTATGAAACAGTTACCAAAGTGACACACCGATTTTGAAAACTCATTTATTATAACGTAAGCTTCTCAAAAGTAGGTTTTGCTATTTAAGCATCACTTCTCAACATCCACAGCAACTGACGTTAAGTCTCTAAACACAGGAAGGCACAGTTACTGAATAAACGGACTCCAATCTGTTGGAAACAGCAATGCTTAAAGAAACTGTATTTTAATATTCAGAAGCCAGTTGTCTGTTTTCCCTATTACAGTGCAGATTCCTTCTGAAGCCTTCTACTGCAAAGTAACCAAAATCTTACCAGATTAAGAATAAACCAGATAAAACCCATGAAAGATTCACCTCCAAACCCTACTCATGACTTACAAGTTCCTACCTCCCTGCCCAGCTGGCAAACGACCCTAAAATTGCTTCCCTGAGCTTATCAGCCAAACAAATGGAAACTCTAAGCGAACACAGAACTTTCCGTCAGTAGCATCACCCAAGGAAAAACACACAGAGGCAACAGAATCTCAAAACCAGGTTGACTACTCAATACCTGGGATGAGACACGGATAAAATCGTTTTGTCATTCCCCAGTTCTTCTTTCCAAAGAGATGGGGTACCTCAAAATAAATCATGTGTGCAACCAAATACATGGAATTTAAAAGTCAAGGCCACACTACAGAAGAAACAGCTAAAGTGTGAACAATGAGCGACAGTGTAAACAGCATCCCCTGCTCATTTACCCACAAATAAAAGCCCACGGAACACATGGCTATTTTCAATTTAAAAAAATGCAAACTGTTAAAGGCCAAAGCCATAGGATTATGCCTGGCCCTTAATTCACTGGCCTTTCATTCATTTTAATTTACCAAAAGGAAATGCTAATGTGATCCTCGTACTTGGCCTCCCAAGATCCTGACTTCATACCAAAATGGAACTTAAAATAATGCATTCTGCAGAATTTTCTTCCCAAATATTTCCTTCCTTACTGAGAAGACAAACGATTTAGTTATACTTGAGGACTAAAACCTAAGGAACTCTTATCCCGTGTTGCTTGGGCAGTAGAGAAGGCTTAGGCATCGCCTCCAGTGGGAGAACACCTGGGGTTACAGCAAACCAAGAACAAAGCAGAGTCCTTGTTGCTGGAAACACCCGTTTCATGCACTTCATCTTCTACTGGGGGTACAGGGGGAGGGGAAAGACAAGCAAGAAGCAAAGGAGCTTATAAGGTATCCGCAGTGAGTCTGGTCAAGTGTTAGGAAAACGAATAAAGCAGGGTAAGAGGGTGCAGGTCAGGGGGCCGATTTTATAAGGGGTGATGGAGAGGCCTCTCAATATCTGGGATGAGCTTTCCAGAGAGAGGATCTGGAGATCCCCACACACCCTGGGCAAGCGTGTGCTTGGCCTGTTTAGGAAAAACAGAAAAGAGGCCAATGTGGCTGGAGCAAGGGGAGGAGGAAAGTGGTTGGAAACTAGGTCAGGGAGGTGGCAGGAGCCAGACCAGCTTCTGATGCACTCCAACACTGGGAGAAATGGCTGAGTCAGGAATCAGAGTTCTACACCACCAAACGCGGTGGAAATCAACTCCTTACAGCGACCCCCCTGTCCCAGCATTATAAAGCCCCTGGGAGGTTCCAGGGACCATCTCACTTCAGCTGCACCTGCAGGTGTCCACGCCCATAATAGCTGTGGAACCAATGCCCAGTTCCTGTAAGAAGACACACAGTAGGGCGCTCAGGATTAATGCTGGAGATTGTGCAGGCTGCTCGCCCAGGTGGGCAGTTTCAGATTTGGCATACTGACCACACACTGCTCATGACAGCCACTGAAACTCCAGGTTATGATGCATTAGAATAAAATCCTGTCTTCAGTCGCAGAGTACATCATCATCATCCCACTTGCCACAGGTTACCAAAGAGATCGGCTTTTCTGGGGCACTGCCGATCTCAAATACTCTTTGCCGTCGTCCCCAGAAATGCATGCCTCGTTCTCAATTTACCCTGGACATCACTAGTGAATAGACAGTGGCCATCCCTCTAGGAGACAGGTAACAGTTCTTCTAAAAACAAAACCAGAATGGTGAGGCGGGCGTCATTAATAACATACTCACGTTTTTCAACCTTCGCCTGAGTGCTGGCTGTAGGCAGGCACACTATTAATGTGCTCGTTGTTATTTCTGTAAAACTCGATCAAGTGTACACTATTATCCCCATTTTACTGACAGAGCTGTAACCTGAAGACCCGGAAGGTGGGCCCAAGCACTCTGATCCCAGAGGATGCCAAATCACACTGCTTCTCTTTAAAGAACTGGACAGTGAAAAATTAAACATTTGACAAAAGTTACCCAGGGAGAGAGGGGAAGACATAGCCTTCCCCATTTGGCTGAAAAGACAACCTGTGTCTTAAGATCCAGAGTCAGGACTCTTTAGGGAGATATATGTAACCCAGAGCTAAGCATACAGGAGAAAGAATCTGCTCATTAATGACAAGTGACATGACATGCAGAGAACCACAGTACGGACCGCAGGACTCCAAAAACAGGATGTAAGCTCACCTTTCTGGGCAGACAGCCACCCACCCACCGGCTGCCCTCCTTTTACGTTTCAGCATTCTTTCATCTGGGGAAGATCGCAAGCTGGCTGTGTGTAGCTCTCCGTTTGTTTTACAAGGGGCCACGGAAGTTGTGGCCTGACATGCCACCCCACCCCAAGTCACAGGGTGAGGGGGGCTGGAGGAAGTAGAAGAGGCTGGGCCAGCCTGCCAACCTGCGTGCTGAGTTGCCAACACCAGCCGCCAGGAAGAAAGGGGAAACGCTCGTGAAGGAAGTGAAGCAACAGAAGCAAAGGGCAGGCAAACCCACAACCGTACATTGTCCACTCACCGGGAGGGCCCTCTGTGTTCCAACGTGGATGGGACAGTCCTCAGGGGATCACTGGGCCCGGGGACACAGCCCAACGTACAAGACAGTCCTTTCCCCCAAAAGGATCTGCTGTAAGGGGTGGTGGTGGTGATGGTGGTGGGCGGGGGGAGGGATGTTTCTAGGCTAGTTCTTAGGAGGGAGGGTTTCAGCTCAGGAAATGTGCGACTAAAATGATATAAAACAGGATGTAAACGGAGGCCTTTTAAAAGGAACTTCTTGCTCCGCACTGGCAGTGCAGAGCCTGCTTGAGATTCTCTGTCTCCCTCTCTCTCTGCCTCTCCCTTGCTCACTATCTCTCTCTCTCAAAATAAATAAATATTAAAGAAAATAATAAAGGAACTCCTAGCACTCTGAGTCTGAACCAGGGGCCGAGCACTCCTCGTGTGTTTTATAGTGTGAACGGCATGACTGAAGCCAGCCCAGCCCCATCTACACGCCTGAACCCCGTGGGCCCTTCAGTGTCTGACTCACAACGGCAGAATTTAAGCAGCAGCGCTCTGGAGGCCAAGATTAGGATGAGAGGGGCCCCAAACTCAGAGTTTCCAATCAGGCACGGAAACATGCAATCCGTGAGCAGGGGACCTCACAGAAATCCAAAGGAGGAAAAGCACCTGCCAGTAGGGACAATGTGCGGGAGAGCCCTGCCTTCTCACCCTGGGGCGCCCGAGTGCGCGGAACCTTTCACTCCGTTCCATCATAAACGAAGCAGTCTCAAACAGGACGACGTGCTGTGTGATGCCGGCACCCACATCAAATGGTGCTTCTGGAACTTCAAGAAGGAACAGCAACTCTTTTGGGGAATGGAGCTCTTAGCAGAAGGGACAGAGAACCCGTGCCAAGGGGAACAAGAGACACACACAGGTACGTTATCAACAGTACCCAGATGGCACTGAGCCCTGTTCCCCGCTGCCATTGCTGCACACCCCAACTGCCAGGCAGCCAAGACTTCCTAAGACCCTTCTAATCAGGCTGAGTAGTAAAAGGAGGCCAAGCGTCCTCGCCTCTCTCACTCCTTTCTGCCTCTCACTAGTCCCAGGCATTAGGTGGAGCTGAGGCACTGCAGGAGCCCCAGGGAAAGCACAACCCCCCAAGGAGGTCCAGGCAAAGAGGTGCGATGATGGTGCCACTAGGTGTGACCGGATTACAGGGAACAGCTCGTGGACTGCTGCCAAAAGAGTCACTGAAAAAAACATAAACCCAGAGAGAAAAGAACGCTAAAAACCGTAATGCAGGATGTTCTTTGGAATCCAAATAATAAGCAGACAAAGAGATGGGAGCCAAGCTCCTCCAATGAGGCAGGAAGCCATGGGCTTACCAGAGAACCTCATGTCAGTCAACCCTTTAATGGGGACCTTTGCTCAAACACACAACAAACACTTACCTGCAGCCATGGACGTGTACCTAGGAAGCTAAATTATTTGTCAATGATACCAGGTCACTTTGGAGTCCGGAGGAAAGCTCTACTAACAATTATACACGACACAAAAGACACAAACCAAGTTTATCCCAGACAAAACAGAAGGTAACTCATCCCTGTGTATGAACCCGGTGGGCTGCTCTCTCCTGCCATTAGTCACTAACCCTGGACCCCTCACCCAGCAGCCAGTCCCTGCGCTTACAGGAGCCCATGACCCACAAACGAACCAGGCAAGGACCTCCACTGGGCATCACTGCCAACTCCAGGTTACTGGTGACCTACTGACCTGATTTTCTCCTCTGCCGGCTGACGTTCCCAGCCCACTCACCACGTCCTCCTTACTTCCACTTTGCAGGCTGCACCACTGAAATCGTACCTTCTGTGCAGAACACATCCTGGTTTCTAAGAACTTTGCCTGTCCACAGATTCTAAACCTCTGTTCAGCTGGGCCGTTGCTCTGGGCTGAATGTTTACATCTCCCCAAAATTCCTATGTTGAAGCCCTAAAGTCCACTGTGATGGTATCTGGAGGTGGGGCCTCTGGGAGGCGTTTAGGTCACGAGAGTGGAGCCCTTGTGAATGGGATTAGTGCCTTTAGAAGAAGAGACGAGAAATGACCTCTCTCACCGCCATGTGACGGCCATCCGTCTTGCATATGTGCAAACCAGGAAGAGGGCCCTCACCAGACACCATATGTCTCAGCACCTCGAACTTGGACTTCCCACCTCCAGAACTGTGAGAAATACACGTCCACTGTTTATGCCACCCAGTCTATGGTATTTGTTGTAGCCCCTGAGCTGACTAACACAGCCATATCCATACCTTCAGGTCCAGTGTTCGCTCTTCCACTCTCCAGTTAGGGCCCAGAGTCCAGCCTTGGCCCTTCACCCCCAACTTCCTAAGCCATCTCTCTGTTCTACCAGCACTTATAAAACTGGCTCAGCACTTCAGGTACAGAAGGCCCAGGATGATGGTACAGGTGAAGTGGGCACTCACCCCAAACCTTGGGCAAACTCTAGTGGAGTCCGATGGGACTGAATATTTTGTTCCACTGCGTGAGTGAAAACAATCACGTATGAGGTCATATCCAGACACCAGCTTGGGGGGAGCACACAAAGGAAGAACACTACCATTTGTTAATACCTACACGCAGGCATGGTGCCAGGGGCTTTACCTGCATTCCCTGCCTAACAGTCACATTGTAGAGATGAGAAAACTGGAGTTCACAGAGGTCAAGGAACTTACTACACTACACCAGGCCTACCTAAAATAAGCCTCATGTTCTTTCTAGTATGCAAGTGTTTGAATAAATGATAACCAACACTTTTTAAAATTTTTTATGTTTACTATTTTTGAGAGAGACAGAGTCCAAACAGGGGAGGGGCAGAGAGGGAAGGAGACAGAGAATCTGAAGCAGGCTCCAGGCTCTGAGTTGTCAGCACAGAGCCCTACATGGGGCTCAAACTCACGAGCTATGAGATCACGACTTGAGCCAAAGTTGGATGCTTAACAGACTGAGCCACCCAGGTGCCCCAATGATAACCAACACTTTACAAAGCCTTGCAGGGAGGTAATGTGAACAGCATCTTTCCACAATCATGGAAAGAACTCATAAACTTGTTCCTAGAGAACTACATTCTCATATATTTACTTACAAAAATACATTCTTACATATTTATTCATTTAGAAAAAAATCATTAATTTATTCACTCCTAGGAAGTTGTTGCACTCAAAGTCAAAATGTGAACTGGCAAGAGTCCACAATAGTTGTCATACATTCAAACGAACTCCTCGGCTTTTGTTGGGGTTACAAATAACTAGTTTAATATCTCTTAGATTTTATATTAGTATGAACAAGCACTAAGAACAAACACATCAATAAAAAAGACAGTTTCCTAGGATGACAGAATTGTGAGTTGGTTTTTTTTCCTCTAACATTATTCTTTTTCTGCAATAAAATCGTCACCCTCACCCCAGTAACTAGGAAGTTTTGATTTTGGTTTATATTCTTCTGTGGTGGCAACTGCCAGCACAGGCAGTAGGCAGGGCGAGGCAAGGCGAGGGAGAGCGAAGGAAGCCATACTGAATTGGGGACCAAGGGAAGAGAGTTCTAGTCCTTCACAGGCACTAAGGGGCTGTGAGACGCTAGTCTACTCAGCACCAGTGAGCTTCAGCTGCCCCGTGAGAGCTCCATGTTCTGTGAGGCCTCATCCCCCAGTCAATCCTGTCACTACTGGAAACACTTTAGCAGGGGCTGGTGACTAGAGCTACACACTTCCGAGAAAATGGTGGGTGTGTATTTAAAGAGGATTATCAAGGGAAACATCTATGAGTAAAAACTCATTTGTCTCCATTTAAAGAGTCGTGTTTATCTACATGAGGTTCGTAGAGGGAATATCTAACGTTTTACAATTATTCTGAAGAGGCTATAAATAGGCAGGATGTGAAGTTAGTCAGCTATGCGCTAGGGCTCACCAAGAAGCACATGTATGCAACATGTTCCGGACTATTTGTAAGCTGTTTTGTTTCTGGCACAAATGGAGAAAGAAGGGAAAAAAAAGTCTTGGTAGATCCAATCATTACAGATTTCAGCTGTACAAATCAAACAGGAAGCTCACGAAGAATGCAATTTAGAAGCATTTAAATCAAACAAAACAAAAAAATCCCTATTCTGGGCATATATACGGACAGCTGCAAAGCCAACTGTGTTTTTGTTTTACTGCAAATTGTTTAAAGTCACCAACAGAGCAGAGTACAAGAGACATCCAAGGGGACATGTCCCCGGTCATTAGCAGTGTCTCCGCATTCCCCCTCCCTGCGTACTCAGTTAACAAGGACCAACTGGTCTAATGAACACCCCTGTGGCACCCACACCAGGCTCTTCGGGAACAGTGTGGACAGAGAAAAAGGTGAATCTTTCATCCATTAGAAGCAAGAGGCTAATGCTCAGAAAACCCAACATGGAAGAGGAGGAGCAGGAGAGGGCGAGGCTCTCAGCCCAGAAACTGCTGCTTCCCAGACCCCACCACCAGCCAGTGCCTCGGAGATGTTTTCAAGCAGTTAAAGGATGAGGGGCAATCTGTTGTGAGTAAGGATCAAAGGAATTATGTCTTTAAGGCTGTGGGTTGGCACAGGGCATTTGTCAAAAGAAAAAAGCCACCCGTTCAAACCTACCTAGGTATCTCTTAAGTCCTAAACAATCTATCACCTAAGAGCTCACCATGCTAAGAAGCCAAGCAGAACTACTTGCTAAATAAACATATTAATTACTTAAATACTTATTACGGCAAGTGCATCACTTTCCATTGGCCATATTTGCAATAAATTAGAGCTTATAGATTTTTAATGTAAATTTTTAGAGTATGTGGAAGGCTCTAGAATGGTAATGTTTATGGGCCATAAGGAATAAGGCATCCCTTTAGTAAAGAATAATGGTTTAAAAAATAATCATAAAGAGGAAGGAAGGAAGGAAGGAAGGAAGGAAGGAAGGGGGAAAAGAAAGAAGGGGTGAAGAAAGGCGGTGCCACAGGTAGCTAGTACACATTCTCTGGAGCAAGCATATAAGAGTTTCATGTGGTCTTGGATTAGTTACTCAAGGTCTCTAGATCCCAGTGTCCTCCTCAGTAAAATAGAGTCATGAGATGAGGATCAAAAGAGTGACACACATAAAGCACTTAGCATGTGCACAAGAAACACTGAGTCTTAGTGACTGTCATTCTGGACTGAGCTCTGTTCCGTCTCCACCCATAATGAGCTGTGTGGTCTGGGGCAAGCTGGGTTTCGTGGCTGAGTATCAGATTATTCACTAACAAAGGAGGAGTCTTGATCTCCATGGCTTCTCCAGGCTCAAACCCTTTCTGACAACGTGACGTGGTTAACAACTTCAAACTCTTTTAGGCTTCTGGTACCCACACCTTTCTTTGAGGATTTATCGTTCACAGCCATGACTTGATTGATACCAAGTGTGTGATCATAAACACAACTGCACAGTGTGAGACTGTGCCTTATGGGAACCCCAGAACCTGCTTCGTGACGATCCCTCTCACAAGTGGTTTCCAGGAACACACAGTGGCAAAAAAGGAATACGTGGCAAAAGAATCCATGTGTTGCCCTTCCAGTGGCTTTCAAACGAGGCTGTCCCCAAATCAGAATGCTGGTATAGTGTGTGTGCTGTGTCCTGGAGCGATGGAGCATATGTAAATCAAATTCATTTGCCATAACTACCCTCCTTTCAAAGGAGCTCTCAATTACTTCCTGTTGGAAACACTGCAAGAATCTATCCCTTCTGAGCCTAACAATGAAGTCAAAAAGTTGCCACTAAATCTATTTCTCTTAAATCAGGGTGGAAGAGAAACTAAACTAATTCAGATTTATCATTCTCCTCCCGCTGTTTTAAACTCATCAATGACTTACCTTTTCTAAGGAAAGATGGGGCTTAAATGTCCTTACACGTCAGGAGATTTAAAGTGACTATTCAGAAGGATAATCTGCCATGGTGTGCACCATCGCATGGAATTCGATCACAAACCCACATTATAAGCTCCTAATTTAGGCGGCAGCCAGGCACCCAAGTTATGTAAGCAACAGGACAGGATTTAATGCTGCTGCTAACTAAGCAAAACTTACAATAAAATTAACCTGACACAGTAGCATTCATAAAAGATTGTGCAAAAGGCAATTCGCTCTAATGATAAGAAGTATTCACGCACAATACCTGGATGAAGCCAGACCAATTTTGCTTCTCTATTAATCCTCTAGACGTCCCTAAGCTGCATCAACATGGCTGGCTTTCCCTGATCCCTGGCCAGTGTAAATTCCATATCCCTCTCACTAACCATGTTCATGAAGAAAGAAGAATCAACAAACTCTCATGAAATACGTGATTTGGGTAAGAGTCCTCAACAGGGACTAACAGACATTAGGGGAAAGGACGAAGTGGAAATTCACAGTGGAAGGATCAAGTAGTCACCCCGTGAACGCAGTGACCTGCCACGGTATCACCGACAGGGAGACACCCGTTTTCCTGAGATGGTGCAATGTGAAATACACAACCCCACCAACAAACTGATCCTACCCAAATAACTGGACATGAATCTAATCCAGCTCGAGGGCTAATTTCCGGGGTACAGACCTACAGAGACGAGTGGAACAGGTTTAATGTTCCAAGTCCAGAATGTGGGCCACTCTCCAAGACAACTGACCTGATTCCTCAACAAATCAATAGCTTAGGGAGAGAAGGGTGGGGCAGAAGAGCTCTCCAGAGTTAAAAAGCTTCAGGATGCTCACAATCAAATGCAAGTGTGGGCTCTGTTCTGAACCCAGTTTGAAGAAACCTACTGTAGAAGACATTTTTAAGTTAACAGGTGGACAGCTACACTGGGGAGTTGGGAATTCTACAGGTCCCTGGGTTTCCACCACCGTTTGCCGTCTGATGCTTCTGGAACTGTACGTTCAGGCGCCCCGCGATGAAAGGGCGCATCGGCAGAAAGTAGGGTACGGATGGCTGGGCCCCACCAGGTCCTGTACAGGAAGAGGAAACCGTCAGGTAGGAAGACTCACAAGATTCACAGTTGGTAGAAAAAGAGGCAGTTCCTGGGGTTACCCAAAGAAGAAGTTTACAGGTTCCTCTAGTTAACAATTTTTGCCAATAGGTTTCCAACAGCCCCCAGCTTCATCTGAAACCCATTCATGTAAAAAGCATAAAGTCACTGCTCTGAGCAGGAAAATCAGCATTCGAAGCAAGTTACCTGTGTACTGGGAGAAAACATAGGACCAACACCCAAGTGGCAACCTCCCTGTTGCAGTCTTGAGCGGTCCTCTACCTACCGCCTTGACTGCCTGGAGAGTTCTGTCGAGTTTCTTTTGGCTTCTCGCCTTTCTTTGTTTCAATATATCTGATGGAAAGGCACCTGGGTGGCTCAGTCCAATTCTTGGTTTCTGCTCAGGTCACGATCTCACAGGTTTGTGAGATCAAGCCCCAAGTTAGTCTCCACGCTCACAGCACAGAGCCTGCTTGGGAATCTCTCTCCCCCTCCCTCGCTCGCTCTCTGCCCCTCCCCCACTTGCTCTCTCTCAAAATAAATAAAATAAATAAATAAATAAATAAATAAATAAATAAATAAATAAATAAATCTGTTGGAGGTGTAACTTACATAATGTAAAGGGCACACAGCTCCATCAATTTTTACTCCCTGAAATTTTAATTTTATTTGATTGGTCTTTCCCATATAACATCCCCTCTCCTCGAGGCTAGTAGGGCCAGTCAGAAGCAAGCCTGGAATGGAAGAACAAACAGGTCAGGGCCCGTTTACAACTCCCAAGCCCCGCACGCTGGTGGCCTCCACAGCTGACGCATGCTGTCCGGCCAGCCAAACAGTGAGCGCGAGCCGACGGTGATGGCAACTGAAGATGCGGCTTCTTTACTGCCACCTGTGAGTCTCTAGCTCTGTCCCCAAACCCCACTTTCCCAAAGCTTCCAGCTCAAGGCACAGGGCTTTTCACCTGCAGCTCCGCGGAACCCCTCCCAATGGGTGCAGAACACTGGCCGTCCCCTTTCGCCAGTTCCAAACACCTGTCATTTCACCACTTAATCTTCTTTTAAAACGCGGCAGACGCCCCTGTGGTTCTAACCCTATGGAGACTTTTAAAGATCAGAGGGAAATCTTTTCAGATCCAAATGCAGTATCATTGTTTCACTCTTTAAAACCATGTGTTCTAAAATAAAGAGCAGCTTTCATGTTTGCTATTTTGAACTTAGTAAACAGGGACCATAATTAAAAATCCCTAAAAAATGAAAGGTACTACACTTTCACGCAGTTAGTTTAACAATGCCGTGATCCCATTTTAGAAAGTGAGGAAGCTACGGGGCCAGTAAAAAGTGTCTCCCCAGAAACGAAGGGCAAAATCCTGGTGTAAAGTTAGTCCTTATGCCAAAGAGGTTATCACTCATGATGGCTAAAATTATATAACCAGCTCCTACCAAGCTCCTTGACAATCTAGGGGGAAAAAAAAAAAAAAAAGATAAACAGAAAAACACATAGGAGGTGTTTAAAACATTTTGAAAATTTTCAGAATATTAGGGATACACAAAGAATTCTTCAATAGGGAATATGAAATCCTCCAATATTAATTATATGTGAACAGGGAAAAATACTGTTTAAATACAGATTTTGTTACAAAGAGGGGAAAATGTATTAATGTATAATATAATTATATAAACATCTTGAAAAATGCATGATGCCTAATTAAATTACATCCATTAATAAGGCAGTAGCCTGGGGACAGTTTGTACAAAAATGGCATTTCTGGTAAACATAATATTTAAAATACGACTCAAATACACAAGCTCTAATGACATAATTATGTGTTTTTAATTTGGTGCCATCCTTACGTTATGCCTAGAAGAAAGCAACTTCACAAATGAATCACTTTTAGACGCTATAGTTTCCATATGGCAATGCCAAAATAAAAATGCAGAGCAGATATTCTCCTTAAAGCTATAATTTTGGATTTACCTGGCAAGTGCATTACCCCCACTGGGATCCCAAACCCTTTCTGAGCCTAGAAAGTCAAAAGTGTTACAACAGAGTCCAGGGAAAACAGACGCAGTTCTGCAGACAGAAGCCCCAAGTTTCATCATCGTAAACCTTGGGCAAGCTTTTTAATCTCTCTGTGCTTTAGTGTCTCATTTGTCAAACACGAATAATGCTACCTGCCTCACAGAATCACTTAGAAGATCACAGAAGACCATGAACACCACCACGCCCAGCATAACATAAATGCCCAGTAAATGCCAGCTATTACTATTTTCATCATCTTCTCAAGGCCCATCTCTGTGGAAATCATTCTCATCAGCAAAAAGCACCTCTTTCTGACAAAGGCAAAAAACATTCCTCAAAAGCAGATGCGTTGTGCAACAGTGGGTGAGCTGCAAACACATTCTGTTAAAATATACAAAGCAGGACACAACGGGCCGCATGTTGTGTGATTTCTTATGTGTGGATGAAATTTCTACAAAACCGAAATTTTAGAGACAGAAGAAAGATGAGTGGCTGCCGAAGACTGGGTATGGGAACAGGAATGGACTGCAGAATCCATTTTTTAAAAAAAAATTTTTAATGCTTATTTATTTTTGAGAGAGAGAGAGAGAGACAGACAGACAGACAGAGCATGAGCAGGGGAGGGGCAGAGAGAGAGAAGGAGACACAGAATCTGAAGCAGGCTCCAGGCTCTGAGCTGCCAGCACAGAGCCCAGTGTGGGGCTTGAACTCATGGGCTGCGAGATCACGACCAGAGCCGAAGGTGGACACCTAAATGACTGAGCCACCCAGCTGCCCTTGGACTGCAGAATCTAAAACGGGTCTGGGGTGATAGTTGTTCAAGCACATAAACTACACACTATAAAACTGCACACTGACAATGGGTGAATTGTGTGAATGTAAATTATATCTCAATAAAGCTACACTACCATAAAATAAAAGAGGTGTGTTTCCAAAAAGTTTGCACAGGCATTTCATACCACTCCGTGATAACAGCAAATTCAGGTATTTTACAGAACATAGCAAAAACAGTTCAGAATGCAAGCCTGGCAGGATCAGACTTGGATCCCAATCTTGACCCAGCTTCCTTCCGGGGCAAACTTTTCACTTCTCTAAGCCTCAGTTTCCACATCTGTGAAATGGGAATCTAAAAGGATTACTTTCAGAGGCTGCTGTGAGCATTGCATCATCCTCCCTTCCCCTCTGCCCCCACCCCCAGGGTTTTGCATATCAATAAATGGAGTCACCCTTTGTGCAGTTGCTGAGGCTAAAAGTGTGGATGTTATTGAAGATTTCTTTCCCTCTTGAATATTAGCTCCAATCCATTAGTGAGTCTTGATGGTTCCATCTTTTTTTTTTTTTTAAGTAGGCTTCACGCCCAGTGCAGGGACCAACTCCCTGAGTTGCAGAACTCACCAGCTATAGAGCATGCAAACTTGACCTCACCCACAAGACAGCTCTAAGAGGTAGTCAAGTGTGACTGCCTCCATTTTACAGATGAAAAGCAAATAAATGACCTGTTCAGAAACTGTACTAATTAGTGGGGAGCTTGCGCTTAGGGTTCTGAAATTTTTTTTTAATTTTTAAAAATTTATTTACTTTGAGAGAGATAAAGAGAGGGAACAGGGGAGGAGGGATGGGGGGTGCGGGGGGGGGAATCCCAAGCAGGCTCTGCACTGTCAGCATGGAGTCCAATGTGGGGCTGGAACTCATGAACCCATGAGATCATGACCTGAGCCGAAATCAAGACTCCGGCCGCTTAACCAGAGCCATCCAGGCACCCCTAGGATTCTGAACATTTTAAAAATCTAGGTCTCTCTCTCTCCAACACACTACACTATTTTGTGTGTCCTTTAAAAAAAGGAAGAAAAATAAGAAATCTGACCACAGCATTAGCTATTTTAAATGAAATTAAGTTATAAGGGAAAACAATATTATAAAGAACGTCTTTCTACATAGACATATCCACCATGACACTCTTAACTTCCTCCAGGACATGGGAATTTTAATTCATCCACATTAGACATTCATAAACAACTTCTGATTATTTACACTGCAGGAATTTATAACATGACTCACTGTACAGTCTCATAGGCTCATCAGCATACAGCAGGCCCAGGTGCCTGGATAAAATGTTAAGTTTTAACCTTAACTCTTATGGAGTGTGCTCTCCGTTTCTTATGTTAATAATGACTCAGAAAGGTTTACACCAGAGTCACAGCCCTCTCTCCTATACACTTCATTATGACAAACCTTGTGTCCAAAAATAGAATAGAACGTGTCATTTCTAATATCAGAGCCAGGTTATCTTTACCAGGAGCTAGGTGAGGGCAGGTGAGGAGAAAAGGGAGAAGGAAGTCCCTCCCCCTTCCCTACGGGTCCCTCATCTTGGCACCACTGGGGGGGGGGGGGGGGGGGGCGGAGCAGAAGGGGGGTGTCCCGCATCTTGGCACCACGGCCACAGAGTTACTAAAAATAAGAATTATAAGACTGCAGGCAATGGCACAACAGCCTCCAGTCACGTGTCGGGAACCATGACCCTCTGGGGCTTCATGACCTTGCATTTGCCCCTGCTGTGCCGGGAGGTACGTCTTACTAAGTTCATCTCACACATTGAGAATACCAGAGCTCCTAAGGGTTCTGTAACTTGCTGTAGGTCACAAAGCTGGGGCCTGGATTCTAACTCGGACATGTCTGGCTTTAAAGCTCCAAACCTCTCCCCTACCCCACATTAAGAAATGCACCCCACTCCCCAGTCCCACCCTCCAGCCCAGGGCCGGGAGTGAGCAGGGTGGTCCCCGCAGAAACTTCGGAGCAACACAAGCTGGCACTGCCAACAGCAAAGATCATCAAGAGCCCTCCAAATCACACGTACCTACAACCAGCCAGGAAGCAGACAGCTGGTCTCTAACCCGCATTTTCTCATTCTTGTTTTCTGAGGAGACATCACAACACGTCTTCAACCCAGAAAGTTGCCTAGGCTGGGCATCCCTCCTATTTAAGACCTCTGGTTCTAACGACGAAGTTTATGATTCAGTAGCACAAGCAGGAAAAGCACTGTGGGCAGCCCAGAGGCCCCTGCTGTTTCGCGGACTCTACAGGAGGGTTTTCTTCACACTGCAGAAGCCCAAGACTTTGCTACATTACTGTCACCAAACCATGCCTCCCTCCTCTTCCCCACCTACACATCACCACAGAGCATAGGCGATGGCTACTGCTTTCCAAGTGCTCTGCACGCACTGCTTCCCCTTAAATGAAATCTTTAGAACAGCTAAGGTGTTCACCTAGTTTTATTCTATTTTTAATATTTTTAAATTTATTTTGAGAGAGTATACATGCGCACACGGGTGGGGGAGGGGCAGAGAGAGACTATCTCTCCAGGCTCCACACTGTCAGCACGGACAGGACTTGAACCCACGAACCGTGAGATCATGACCCAAGCCGAGGCGAGATCAAGAGTCCAACTCTTAACCGACTGAGCCACCCAGGCGCCCCATGCATTCACCTAGTTTTAAAGCAACATTCCTTTCTCTGAACCTCTCCCCTCCGTTTTCCCTCCTAGAGCTCACCAGAGTTTGGAAAACATTCTTAAGTCTTCCCACAAGTTCCCCACAAACCCCATCTTATCTTCTCATCTGGAACAGAACTTCTGGTCACCACAGTCATAGTCAGTGCCCCTCCCCCCTCCCCGCATGACACTAGCCCTCAGCTCCTGGGAATCCCTCAGGTCAGGACCCCATGTCCCCAAACTGGTTTCTTGAGGTTCACCTCCAACAAGAACATGGGGACAACACCATCCTTTCCCCGTTTCTCCTGGATCAGGGCCACAAAGCGCCCCGACCCCTCAGCCACACTCCAAACAAAAATGAAAGGTCCTCCTCCTGGGTTCAGCCCCCACCCCTACCACCCTGCTCTTAAACTGCTCAGCCCTCAGCAAAGCACCCTCACTTCCCTCCCATGCCTCTCCCCAGCCTTCACCTTGAGTTAGCAACACGACCCCTCAGCCTTGGCTGGGATTTAGTCTTTCTTTCGGAGACACCTTAATTCACCAAGAGCTACTTTCCCCTCACAGCCCTTAACATGACTGTCATTGAACCATGTCTGTGTAATGTTGTGCAATTCTTTAAACAGCGTCCTCACCCATCGCGCCATGAGGACAGGGACCGCATCCGCTGTCAACTACAATACACCCAGTGCGAGGCCAGAGCTGGCACAGAAGAGGCTCTAAGTAAATGTCTGTTACATGAAGGAGTGAATGAAAAGCAAAGCTTCCCCCACCAGCCTTAGAAACAGCCCCTCGCAGATTTGCCAAGGCTAAATGGCAACCTACACCAGCTTGCCAAATTATTTCTTTTACTAATGGGAAATGAAATCAGAAAGCTTCAACTCCTTTTCAGCCGAGTGTCCTCAGTATTGAGCATAAGGAAAAGTTCAGATGGATAAGGCCCGGCACTTTCTGCACCAGAAAGGAAAAGGGGAGAAAAATGATTTGCTTTCACAAAGGAAAAGCAAAAATAGGCCAAGATAAGACAAGGAAATTATACAAGACAATGAAGCCTCATCGGGTCATTTGAGAACCACGTGGCCTTGGGCTGTGGTTCACACAGACTTCTCATTGGCACCGAAGCTTTCTCAACACAGATGCCCAAAGTGAGATGCGAAATAGGCCAGTGTCCACAACTACTTTCTCTAGACTTCAAGAGGGGTGGCCACCCCCCAACATATCTGGGGACTTCCACAAATGCCTGAAATCTAGATCTTACTGAACCAAATTTCCTGATCCATTTTTAACAACATTCTGCACAGAGAATCCTGGAAGGAGGAAGGTGCAGACCGGACGTTAACAAGAACACTAAGCCACAACAGGACTCTACTGTAGACGTTCTTTTCAGAGAAAAGTCTTCTACCCTGAAACCACTCCCACAGAAAACCAGTATAAATCTTTTCCATAAATTCTTTTCACTTGTGACATTTTAAACAATTAAGAAATCAAAGAAATGAATGAATAAGAGCACCCATCCTACCACAGTTCAGGAACAGGATTTCCCATAGCACTTCCCTAAAACATAAACCAAGTCTACTTTTAAACATCCCCAAGAGTGGTTTCTGCAGTCCACAGGGGCAAGAGGCTGGCCGTCACAAACAGCCATAGCAAGCCCTTAACACTGGACCACTCCCAAATTTTACGCCCCTGCCGCCCCACCCCCAGAAACGTTATTGAAAAAGAACAAAGCTACTCAACTCTGACCTCTAGTCCTGCTGGGTTTACGTTGCGTTTACAGTGCTTAAGTAGTCTAAGGCCACAGGAGGGTTGAAAAATAATATCTAGAATTCTGAAATGTCCTATTTGAGTTTCTTTTGACTTCTGTGTGTGGAAAGGCCCCATTATTTCTGGAGGAACGCTGATCATTACAGCAGACAATGTACTTCTCCCGATAAACTTCACACCCTGACTTACAGGTCACTACTGAGCTGCAAAAGCTCCCTCTAAAGCATGTGTGCAGATAAAGAGGCCCCAAGTTAGGAACAGGAACAAAGAATGCACCTGATAGTTCATAGCCACAACTTCCTTCTCGTAAGTTCTTCTAACTTCGAAAAGGACTGCATCATCCTCACGATCAATCTACTTCTAAACAGTTGTCTCCAAGACCTCTTTTTACTTTGCATGGAGTAATGAAGATGTCCAGAAACTTTCCAAGTGGAAATTGTAGAAATGAAATGTCCGAAAACTTTACAAGTGGTAAACAGAAGTACGTAATAAAAGCATTCAGTGCCAAATCTGTGGTTGAACAATGTGTTGTTTTTTGGCTTTTTTTTACAGAACACATGCACTCAAAACCACTCACTACTCACAGGGAAATCCTTTTTTTTACTTTCTCAAGGCAAAGTCTTTCTGAAGTAAACCTATATCTGGCTATAAAACCTCTATCATTCCTTGTTCTACAAAAAAGGTGTCCTTCCATCAACATTTCTTATGAAATCGGAGAAGTTTACTTTTTAAATATTTTAAAAGCTGAAATACCTTTTTTTAAAATAGTCAATCCAAAACTAGTCCTGAAACCTGAATAGCACATTCCCTAAAACTTTTCTGTCAGTTCATTCTTCCAAATTAAGTGGAAACTACCTTGTTTTTCCTATTTCTTCCCTCCCCCCTTCTGTACAGGTGGTTTCTTGTAAGGCTATAAGAAAATATATTTCAGACAACTTGTTGGTATTAATTCTGTGTGAAAGTGGCTAACCACTATTGTAGACTATGGATATATTTCAATCTGATGTGACTGGTAAAGATTAAGAATCAGTAACTCATTTATTCTCTCTCTCTCTCTCTCTCTCTCTCTCTCTCTCTCACACACACACACACACACACACACACACACACACCATGGCTGCCAAGCCATAAATCAAGCTAAAATGCCTTCATCCTCAGGGTATGTTTGGGCAGTAGACATAAGTGACCTTCTTTTCTGTTTTTTTTTTTTTTTCAATTTTATAATAAACGTACATAATTCTATACTTGAAAGTTTTCAACTTGAAACTACTAAGAAATCTCCAGACAGCCATCCCAGATACTATTTCCACTTAAAGCAACTTGGATAACTAAGATCTCCAAAGTCATGGCCAGGGCAACGTGGTCAGGGGAGAAAACGAACACCCCCGTTGGTGAGAAATCCTCAGGTTAAAGAATGTAAAGTCTAACAAGCATCCCGTTTTTTCTGTATTTCCCTTTAATATCATACTCAAATCACAGAACTTTGCTCTACCGTCACTGACTTAAGTCTTTCTGAAGAAGGAAGGGTATGGTATCTTGCCGCTCAGAGTAAGATCTGCAATTTATACCCTCAACAGGATTCCTCTTCATATTTCAGAAGTGGCTCTTACCATCCCCTACACAGCGTGTCAAAACTTGGCCACACATATCCATGTGATCCCCGAGGCACCCGAAGATGCTTAGCGAGATACTATGGGAACCAAATTTCTAGGACTTAATGGGTGCAGACGCCGCCCAAGATACATACCGGGTTTACTGGATGAGTAGCAACGGAAAGGAGTCAAAAATGGAAAAGTTACTTGCAGACTGGAAACAGTGCGACAGTCACCTTTAAAGCAACGGGGCAACCCCCACCCCCCTCGGCCCCTCCTTTGTCTGCCCAGGCACAGGCTCGCTCGGGCCCCGGAGCCCGCTCCGGCCACCCCGAGCGCGCCCGCGCAGCGAGGGGCAACCGGGCGCCGAGGGCTCGGCATCTGGCCGCGCGCGGCGCACCCGGTGGGCAGCGCATCCCGCTCCAGGCAGGGTCTCTCCATTTTCAGGGCCGAGGAGGCAACAATAAGCCGAGCCGAGCGGCCGCCTGGGCTCCCCTTCCTCGCGGCGCCCCCCCCCCGCCTCCCCTAGCACCCCTCGGGCGGGGGGGCACGGCACCGGGCCCTGCCACGCCCCAGCCCTGCACCCCAGGCCCTCACCGAGCACGGCGCGGGGCGACCGGGGCTCCCCGCACGCCCACCGCCCTGCGCGTCGTCCTCTCGCGCACGCACGGACCCCCGCCCCACCGCGCGCGCCGCTCTCACGGCCGGCCGCGGGGAGGGAAAGCCGGCGGCCCTTTCCGCCCTGGGGTCCCCCGGGCCGGGGGTCGGGGAAGGGCGGGCGGCCGCGCAGTCTCCCCGGAGCGCACCCGCCTCCCCCGAGCTCCCAGTCTTTGTGTGCAAAGTAAGTGCGGTAGGCGAACCTACCTCGGCGCGCTCACAAAGGCGCGCGGCTCCCTCCCCGGCGCTCGCTCCGGGCGGCCGCGGCGGCGCCCAGCGACCCGGCAGCTCAGAGCGGCCCCGAGGCGGCGCGGGCGGCGGCTCTGACGACGGCGGCAGCGGCGGCCAGTCCAGCGCTGGGCGGCTCTTTCACACCCCGCGGCCCCGCGGCTCCGAATTAAGCGGCGGGGCGGGGCGGGGGCGGGGCGCGACTGCGGAAGCCCCGCCCAGACCCCGCCCCGCCCCGCCGCGCTGGCTGCGGGCTCCGCGCTTGGGACCGCCGCGGCCCGAGGGGAGTGCGCCACGCCAGGCGGGGAGCTCGGAGAAAGCCTGGGGATTTGGTTCCGGGAGGTTTTCCTTCTGTTGTTCTAGTTTGATTGGCTTCAGAAACTTGGAAAGAGGAGAGGGAATGTTGGGAGAAAAAAAACTAAGTGTCACCAGATGAGAGAGAGAAATGGGAAATCGAAGGTGGCGGGAGCACGTTCCCGGAGCCCACAATTAAAGATCTCTCTCTCCCCCACCTCTCTCTGTCTCGGTCTCTCCCCTGAACTACTCGGCTCTCGGCTCGTGGGTGTCTGGCCTCTGTCTTCACTCCACGCTTGTGAGGTTTAGCGAGACTGTCCCCATTGAAATCCTACAAATATGTCACAGAAGAAATCAGGGAGGAAACAGGTTTAATTGTATAAATTTACTGTCAAACCAGGACTTGAAACCCGGTGACCTGGAAATTTACCTAGATTCCTTCCCTGTCCCCACCCATCAAAGAGTAATTGGAGATTTGATTTGTGCACAAGGAGGAAAGGTTTGTTTCACCTTTTTTTTTCCTTCTCTGATTTTGGTTTTTTACAGCTCTCTTACAGCAAATTGCTTCTCTGCCCAACCCTAAGACTCTCAGATTACCATGTGCCTGAATCACAACAGGTACAAAACTAAGAAATTGAGAGTAGCAAACAAGGACAGGTTCATGGGTTTTAAATCAAAAGCTTTTTAATTTTCTTGGCAACAGACGCATAAGGTTTTATTTATTGGGAAGTTTTTCAGACTAAAGAGCGTGGGTCATGATCACACAGAACAGTTATATCAATTATGGATTTCAGTAAACAATTACTCCAAAGATGCTCTAAAGCCAGCCCTTTAAGGGCCTGGCCATCCTTAGGTCCCTGAAGCCCACTGAGGGGTGGAATCACCTGCCACAGGATTTAGAGAGTAAGAGGCTGTGTGAACTTTATCCATAGTGTTTCCTCTGAGTCTTTCTTTTCTCCCTGTCCTTGGATTGTGTTGTTTCTGTAATTAATGGGTCCACCAGTCACCAAACCAGAACTGGGGATCCAGACTAAATTCTCTATTCACTCCTCACAAGGGAGCCAACCCCAAGTCCTAGGAATCCTACAGGGATCCTCCCCATCCTACCCGCCCTGCCACAACTGCCCTTGGGGTGTGTAACCATACCCTGGCAGTGGTCTCTCTCCCAACTGTCCCCAGCCTCCAATTACACACACTTTTTCCCTCCAAACTGCTTCCCAGTGAACTTTCCCAATACAAATCTGTTCAACTTTAAACCCTTTAACAAGTGCCCAATTCCTACTACATAATCAAGTCTAAGCTCCTTGCTACAGTACCCCATAGGGCAGTATACTTCTTGATATCACCTTGACCTCCTACATCCCCCAAATGCCCAGGGCTTAGCTCAGCCAGAATGCTATATTTGCTGAATGGCCCTGCTCTGTGAACACAAGAATAGAGGAAAGAATCTATCACCTTGCATAGTCTGGTAATTATTGCACTATATTGTAAATATGTGTCTTCCTTGAGCAGAGTTTGTGCTTGGTATATACATATATCTTTACCCCTCATGCTTAACATACTATCTGGCATATAAGAAGTGTTAGGAACTGAATTATGTTCCCCCTAAGTTCCTATGTTGAAACACTAACCCTCAATATGACTGTATCTGGAAATAGGGCCTTTAGGGAAGTAATTAAGGTTAAATTAGGTCATAAAGGTGGGGACCTAATTTGGTAGGACTGGCGGACCTTTTAAGAGGAAGAGACACCAGAGTTTTCTCTCTCTAAAACATGCAGAGAAGAGGTCATGTGAGGACACAGCTGAAAAACAGCCATGTGCATGCCAGGGAGAGACCTCACCAGAAACCAGCCCTGCCCCCATGTCTGTTAAGAAGCCACCATTATGGGGGCACCTGGGTGGCTCAGTCGGTTAAGGGTCCAACTTCAGGTCAGGTCATGATCTCAAGGTTCGTGAGTTAGGCCCAGAGCTGGGCTCTGTGCTGACAGCTCAGAGCCTGGAGCCTGCTTCGGATTCTGTGTCTCATTCTCTTTCTGCCCCTCCCCTGATTTTGCTCGCTCTCTCTCTCTCTCTCTCACTCTCTCTCTCAATCTCTCTTTCTCTCTCTCAAAAATAAACATTAAAAATTTTTTTAAAAAAAGAAGGCACTATTTATGGCATCCTGAGTGAACTAATACAAGGAGCATGCTTTAAATTCTAGATTCTAACCTTGGAAAAGCACTAACCCACCAGTGAGCCTGTAATGTCCCCTTAAAGCAGCCTGGGACACTTGTATCATGCCAACACAGTGAGAAGAGCGCCTGGATGTGGTAAGTAACTACAAGCCATTTCCCCTGCCCTCTGAGAAGAATGGGAATATGTAGCTCATTCCATAGTCTGGGGTATAAATGTCCACAGGTTCTTAGCCATCACCCTACCCTTGTATCAGGAAACATAATTTAAACAAAAACAGTAAGAGGAGATCAAATGTTTTCTTTGAACTTCTTGAGTCAAAGTCATTAAAAGAAAGGACACTGGGGCGCCTGGGTGGCTCAGTGAAGTATCAGACTTTGGCTCAGGTTATGATCTCACTGTTCCTGGTTTGAGCCCTGTGTTGGGCTCTGTGCTGACAGCTTGGAGCCTGAAGCCTGCTTCAGATTCGGTGTCTCTCTCGATGTCATTCCCCTGCTAGTGTTCTCTCTCCCTCTCTCTCTCTCTGTCTCCCAAAAATAAAAATAAAATTAAAAAAAAAAAATTAAGGGGCACCTGGGTGGCACAGTCAGTTAAGCATCTGACTTTGGCTCAGGTCATGATCTCACGGTCGGAGAGTTCAAACCCCATGTCAGGCTCTATGCTAACAGCTCAGAGCCTGGAGCCTGCTTCGAATTCTGTGTCTCCCTCTTTCTCTGTCCCTCCCCTGATCATGCCGTCTCTCTCTCAAAAATAAATAAACATTAAAACAATTTTTTAATTAAAAAAAAAAGAAAGAAAGGACATCAATTTACTAAATCCACTATTTTGGGATTAGCTCGTTTCTGCTCCATTCAGTCCCAGCGAGGCTCTGTCATGCATTTGCCAGAGACCAGCTTGTTGTGGGTGGCCTCACAGTCCAGATGTTGACTGGAGCTGTCTGCTTGGGTACCTCAGATGCCCTGTACATAGCCTCTCGGGAGGATGGCTGGAACTTCCTCACAGGTCAGCTGTGTCCAGTGGGGGTGAAAGAGGAAGCCATAAGGCCCCAGGAGGGGCCTAGCAGGAGGTCTAGCAGCCAGGTTATTCTGTGACATCCTATCATTTGAAAACAACACAGAGCCAGCCCCGGTATGAGGTTCAGAGAAACAGACTCCACCCCTTGGTAGTAAAAGCAGTGGTCACATTACAAAGGGACCTAAGTACCGGGATCCTAGGACAGGAGGAATCATGGCGGTCATCCCTGCAAATAATCTTCCCTGGAATCAGAGTTGAGGAACCACATAGTGGAGGGTAGCTGCGACAGCTGAGAGCGGTAGTCTCAAGGGAAATCATTCTTATTTATAAACAGGCAAAAGCCACTTGGAAGTTGAACATAAAGCCCACAACAACAGATTCTATAATTGGTACTGGCCTCATGTACTGAACCGATAGATCAAATACTTCAGTTTTGCTTATTTGTCTTTGCTTTCAAATAAGAATGAGATTAGAAGGAAAAATGGCTTTAGGTCTCTAAAGAAGCTAAGCTTGACCCAATTCCAAATCAGTGTATTAGTTACCTATTGCTGCATAACCAATTACCATAGACTTAATAACATAATACAATACCCACATACCAGCTCATCTTTGCTTTAGTTCAGGCATGGCCGGGCTGGGTTCTCTGCTCAAGGTCCCCCAAAGCCAAATCAAGAACTTGGCAGAGCCCATGGCTCATCTCATCTGGAGCCCAAAGGTCTCACTGGCAGAATTCAGTTCCTTCTTTGTCCGGTTTGTCCAGTCTGTAAGATTAAGGTCCCCACTTCCTGTTGGCTGTCAATTACCAGCCACTCTCAGATTCTGAAGGCTGCCCACATACCTCCCCATGTGGCCCTCTCCATTATCAAGTCAGCAACAGCACATCAAATCCTTCTCAGGCTTCCTCTCTGTGCCTCCCTCCACCTCCCTCTCCTTCCATCTCTGCCTCTAGACTTAGATTTACAGGGCTAGTGTGATTAGGCCAGGCCCTACCCAGATCACCTCCCTATCTTAAGGTCAACAGATTTGAGAACTTCTTCACCTCTGCAAAATCCCTTCACAGCAGTACCTCGGGGCGTGTACCTTTTAAAATGAGGAGCATCTAGAAAGGATCAGAATGATACAACCAAATCAAAAAGTATGTGCTATAAGCAACATCATGAGCTGTTACATTGAAATAGCTTCTTTGCATGAGCATTTGTGAGCAAAAAAAAGTGGAACCACTTTATTAAATATACTAATGGCACCAACAATAAAAATGAATATTCTCCCCTTTAAGAGTCATCCACTGCAAAGCATTTTACAAACTCTACAACACAGCCACAATTCCTATTGAAACTGAACCCTCTGCCATTTCTAGGGAGCTTAAAGTTTAAGTTTTAATTTCAAAATCTTTAATATATGTGTTGCCTAAAATACTTAATTTGGCTTTTACAAAACACTTGCTCTTTATTATTGACAATTTTAAAATCAAAGGGACTATAAAATAGTGATTAGAAAGCTATAACTAAATATCACATCAGAATCAAGAGAAACAGCTGTTAGCCACATCAACAACTCCTGAATGGTGCAAAGATCTGAGTTTTATGTCTTTCTCTTCACATGAATCCAACACCAGGAAAGAGGATTTCCTGAGAGTCTTCCTGTATAGTAAAACAAAAATCTCTAAAAAGCAAGAGGGAGAAAACCCCTCAAACCCTCATCCTGCCAAAAATATTAAGACATTTTAGTAGTAGATATTAACAAGTAAACAAACAACTTCATGTTTGAGCACAATGAAGATAATTCCTATATGTTTCCCAATTCAAATAACTAACATGTAAAATAAAGAGCCAGTTCACTGAGAATATTCTACGTTTTGCTCCAACTTTCTTTTCTTCTTTCTAATATGCATTCCAGATACATACATTTCTTTTACCAGAAAGTATTCCTTAAAACTCTTGCATTGGTAATAACTAGTTAAATGCCACTTATATATTCTTATCTACCTTTTTTTTTTTTTTGAGGGGGGGGCACAAGACAGAGAGCACAAGTGGGGAGGGGCAGAGGTAAAGGGAGAGAAAGTATCAGAGAATCTTAACCAGGCTTCACGTCCAACACAAAGTCCACAACTGTGAGATCATAACGTGAACCAAAATTAAGAGTCTGAAGCTTCACCCACTGAGCCACCCAGGCACCCTTATTCTCATCTACCTTTTAGGCGATGCATAAAGTTCATGGAGTAATGGAATAAAGACTAAGTTGGACAGAAAAGATTTCAATCATGGCTCTGTTACCAACTAGTTTTGTGATCTCGGATGAGATATTCAACTCACCAGAGGCTGTTTCCTCTGGCTTTGATGGTTAGTGATGGTATAGCAATCTATATCCATACCTATATCTACCTATATCTTAGGTAAACTGATGGTTACCAAAGGGGAGGTAGGCAGGGGGGTAGCTTAAAAAGGTGATGGGGATTAAGGAGGACACTTGTTGTGATGAGCACCGGGTGTTGTATGTTAAGTGTTGAATCACTAAATTCTACACCTGAAACGAATATTACACTAAATGTTAACTAACTAGAATTTAAATAAAAACTTGGAAAAAATTATGGCACTTTTATATACATATAGACAGAGGTGCATGTTTCTTCTATAGAAATTATAGTATTAATGGTGTTTCTGTTGCTGTCCAGGCTTGGCTGGATAGGAAGACTGCTCCATCCATTTTGAGTTGACAACTAAAGTCCAAACTGCAGCTAATGTTAAATCTTGACAGAGAAAGTTTGCTTATTAACTCTGCTTAGAGAATCGTATCACCACACATTAGAAATGCTAAGGATTACTGGGCTTTAAAAAATGCTCTTCGGGTGATAACATTCTTTAAGTTGTTCCACCAAAATTTAGCATGAACTACAATTCTAACTAATGTTAATGCTCACTGGATAATGTTGATAAAAAGCTAAACTGTATAAGGAAAAAGAAAGGAAGAATGAATAGCCAAAGGACAAGAGCCCTTGTCCGACAGCTGAAGGCAGTTCCTGGAAGTGTTTTGTAATGCTGCCTGTTCACCTCAGACAGCCACCCTCATAGCTCGGGACAACCTGGCCTGTCCTGATTCCAACTTGCCCCAGTGACCAGCCTTTTGCAAGTCAACAGCTGAGACACATGGCAGGAAACAGAACTTTGACATGCACTTTACCTCCCCAGCTCATTTCTCTCTACAACAACTGCTTATGGCATCTGCCATTGCCTGCATGAGAGCATAAACAACTACTTAAAAGGATAAAAGAAAGACTCTGCAGAAATGTAAGAAACTATCTTTTTGTCTGAAAGACCAATACAATTGACAAACCTCCATCCAAAGTGATGAGAGACAGACACCTAGAAAACAATTAGGATTGAAAATGGACACATAACTATTGATACGCAAAGGCTAAAAAGTAAATGCAAAAACACTATGAGCAACTTTATTTGAAAATTCAGATGATATAGAAACATCCCTGCAAAAATACAACCAACTCAGGATTATATAGGAAACTTGGAGGGTCCCATAAACTTCAACTGAATTGAATTAGCAATTAGATTTCTCACAGAATGGGAGGAATCTAGTACTATGGAAATTGATTTTAAGAATTATTTGCTGGGGCAGCTGGGTGGCTCAGTCACCTGAGCATCCCACTCTAATTTTGGCTCAGGTCATAATCTCACAATCCTGAGACGGAGCCCCGTGTTGGGTTCTACACTGACAGCCCAGAGCCTGCTTAGGATTCTCTCTCTCCTTCTCTCTCTGCCCCTCCCCCCCCACCAAGTAAATTAATAAACTTAAAAAATTATTTGCTAATGACAATTCTTAGCTTGGTTAGAAATATTATTAATCTCTTTGACAGTTTATCAATGGGAATAATGAAAAGCAAAACTCCTCTTTTCACTGCTAACTTCTCTACTTACCATATGCCTGTCCCCTTACCAAGAGGACCCCTGATGGTCTTGAACTCACAGACTTCCAGATAATCTTCATTTCCTCTCTCAGGCCCCACCTCCCTGTAGGTCACAAAACCAAACCATTGCTTTCTCGATTATTTCTCTCAAATCCCCATTTTCCTCTTCATTTCTATCAAATTCTGCCCAGGCTATAGATACTTCATACTCACTGAATGGACACCCACAACACCGTCCTTCTACCTGCCCCACACAGTGAACACTGCCTCCCAAGTCATAGCTCCAGCAGGCCACATCCACCAGACTAATACAGTACAACAAATTATACAAGGCTTCCACCCTCTGATCCAGAACACTGGCCTTTATTTTACTAAAGTTCAAAGTTACTGCTTTCTTTAAGAAATGGGTCTCTCAAAAATAGAGCTACCATATGATCCAGCAATCCCTCTTCTGGGGATATATCCGAAGGAAATGGATTCAGTACCTTGAAGAGATACATGTATTCCACATTCATTGCAGCATTACTCACAATATCCAAGATGTGGAAACAACTTAAGTGTCCATCAACAAATGAATGGGTAAAGGAATATTACTCAGCTATAAAACAGAAGACCATCCTGCCATTTGTAACAACATGGATGAACCTGAAGGTCATTTTGCTAAGTGAAATAGGACAGACACAGAAAGAAAAGAACTGGGTGGTCTCACTTATATGTGGAATCTAAAAAAGTCAAATACCTAGAAGCAGAGAGTAAAACCATGGTTACCAGAGGTGGGGAAGTAGGGAGAAAGGGGAGGTGTTAGTCAAAGGGTACAAAATTGCAGTTATATAGGACAAGTAAGTCTAGACATCTGATGTACAACATGATGACTAGAGTTAATAATACTTTACTGAATACTGGGAATTTGCTAAGATAATAGATTTCAGATGCTTTCATCACACACACACACAAATGGTTTAAATGGTTTAAGTATGTCAAGAGATGAATTAATTGCTTTGACTGTAGTAATCATTTCATTATGTATATGTATACCAATCAGCATGTTATACACCTTGAATATATATAGTTTTTATTTTTAAAAAGGAAATGATTTTATTTTTCCCTAACCAGTTGTCCTGAAAGACAATGCTAACAAATTCAACTGAGCTGAATCTATAAAGGCAGGGGAAATTCACTCTTATAGAATAATGAATTCTCCCATGAATTATAGTTACTGATCAGAAATGAGAGAAGAACTCCACACATCCTCAGAAATAGTAGCTTCTTAAGTGTTTAGAAGGAGCTGGGTCTCTAATATTCTTACTTATAAACAATTATCAAAACATGTCTAGCTAATGGTTTCTGAATTAGCTCTTTTTGTATGTTTAGGATGAAAATAGATGAGCTAGATCATGAAGAATTCTGAATATTTCTTCTTTCATGAAGTTTTTTTGATCTATTTTACTACTTTGGATAACAAATTTAATTCAATTCCTGATTTTTCCTATCTGAGCAAAATAAAACTGAATCACAAAATAAAACCTTTAGTAATCGATAATCATGTGGATTTGGAATGAATATTTTCTTCTATTGTCCTTATTTACTTTTGAACAAGTCGATACTCTCAACAATGGGGAAAAATCAGATTTTTTCACAATCAGAGAGAAGTCGTCAAATAAGGTAATACAAAATGCCTTGGAGAACAGTGCCGCACTTTGTGTAAGATAAAGATAGTTGGTTTGCCTACAGAGAGCCAAATATTACAGTGATTAGGTCCACAGGCCAACAGATTTGATTATGTGTTGTGTATCCCCTGTTCCCCAGCTGAGTGAACTTGGCCAAGTTATCCACTTCTCTAAGATTCAGGTTCCTCATTCGTAAAGTGGTGATTTATTCATTTATATTTTTAATTTTTTTTAATGTTTACTTATTTTTGAGAGACAGATAGAGTGTGAGTGCGGGAGAGGCAGAGACAGAGGGAGACACAGAATCCGAAGCAGGCTCCAGGCTCTGAGTGTCAACACAGAGCCTAACGTGGGGCTCGAACCCACAAACCGTGAGATCATGCCCTGAGCCGAAGTCGGACCCTTAACCAACTGAGCCACCCGGGTGCCCTAATTTACTCATTTATTTAACAAATATTTCTCAAGCATGTTCTTTGTCCCAGGTACTATTCTACTCCCTGAGAATACGATAGTGAACAAAGCATAAAATATCGCTACGATTATGGGGTGTATATTCTAAAAGAGGGAATCAAGCAGAAAAGGGAGAAAGGAGGAAGGAAGGAAGAAAAAAGGAAAAAAAAAACAGAAAAGCATATAGTATGTCAGATAGCATTCATTATTGCTATGTTAGAGAAACACATAATAAAGCTGAGACAGGGATGAGAAGTGGTGGTAGGACTGTGTCATTTTAAGCAGGATGGCAAGGAAGGCGTCTCTGAGATGATGACATTTGAGCAAATACCTGAAGGATGTGAGGGGGTTCCTTGTGTGGGCTTCTGGAGGACAGGCCCTCTGGGCAGCTAGACTGGCAAGTGCAGAGGTCTTGAGGCGCCCATGGAGCAAATTCCAGGCGCGGCAGGAGGCCAGTGTGGCTGGAGAGCCAGAGCCAGGAGGGATGATAGATGATGAGGAAGGAGAGGTGCAGAGGAAAGCACAACAGACGGTATAAGGCCCTGTGGGCTTGGCAAGAAGAGCCTGGCTTTTTCTCTGAGCAAGCTGGGAAGCCACTGGCAGGTGTGGAGCAGAAGACAGACCTGTTCTGATGCACATTTTAAAGGCATCACCAGGTTGCTGGGTTGAAAACAGACTGCAGGGGAGCAAAGGTGGAAGAACACTTAGAAGGCTTGTGTCCTGGGGAGGCTGGGTGGCTCAGGTCATGATCTCGCTGTTCCCGAGTTCGAGCCCCCCTTGAGCCCCATGTTGGGCTCTGTGCTGACAGCTCAGAGCCTGGATCCTGTTGCAGATTCTGTGTCTCCCTCTCTCTTTCTGCCCCGCCCTCTCTCTCTCTCTCTCTCTCTAAAATAAATAAACATTAAATTAAAAAAAAGAAGAAGAAGAAGGCGGCTTTTGAATTAATCCAGGAGGGAAAAGGTGGTGCTTTGAATCAGCATAATGAGAAGTGGCCACATTATAGATATTTTGAAGGTGGAGCCGACAGGCTTTGCTAATGGATTAGATGTGGAAAACGGGAAGGGGAAAAAGAGTCAAGGGTGATTTCCAAGTTTTCAACCTGAAGACCTGAGCGAATGGAATCCCTTTTTCCGAGAAGGGGAGGCTCTGAGAAGAACCACTTCGGGAGAGAATATCGGGAGTTCAGTTCGGGGTGTGCTGAATCTCAGGTGCCCTCAGTGAGCCAAAGGTATGAAGCCAGTGGTTGGAGAGGAGTTGATAGCTGAGAGAAGGGTGAGGCCAGAGCTATACATTTATTTTTTTTTTTAATTTTTTTTTTTGACGTTTATTTATTTTTGAGACAGAGAGAGACACAGCATGAAGGGGGTAGGGACAAAGAGAGAAGGAGACACAGAACCGGAAGCAGGCTCCAGGCTCTGAGCCATCAGCCCAGAGCCCGACACGGGGCTCGAACTCACGGACCGCGAGATCGTGACCTGAGCCAAAGTCGGACGCTTAACCGACTGCGCCACCCAGGCGCCCCCAGAGCCATACATTTAAAAGTCATCAGCAGGCACATGATACTGAACGCAAGACTGCATCTATCACCCAGGGAATGACTGAGGTCTGGGCCTGGGCCACCCCCACATTTTGGGGTCAGGGAGATATATGTGGAAACAAGCACAAGAGAATGAGAAGCACCTTGAGAAGGAATGGCCGTTGAGAAAATGGAAACCAGGAGAGTATGGAGGACAGGTGAGGCTGGGATCCGAGGAGGAAAGAGTGGTCAGCTGTCTCAAACAATGCGGGCAAGTCCGGGTCCGGGGAGGTGGGAGCTGGGGCCTGATGGGTGGATTTACCTACCCAAGTGTCACTGGTGGAGCTGTGGGCACAGAAGCCTTACTGTGGTGACTTCAAGAGTCAAGGGCGGGGTAACTGGAGGCAGCTGGTGATTTTTTTTTTTTTTTAGGGAGGGGATTATAGAGCCAAGAAAGGATCTGTTTCGTTTTGTTTTAAAAATGGAAGAAATTGGAGCACCTGGGTGGCTCAGTCGGTTGAGCCTCTGACTTCAGCTCAGGTCATGATCTCACAGTTCGTGGGTTTGAGCCCCGCATCAGGCTCTGTGCTGACCTCTTGCTCAGAGCCTGGAGCCTGCTTCCGATTCTGTGTCTCCTTCTCTCTCTGCCTCTCCCCGGCTCACACTTTGTTTCTCAAAACTAAATACACGTAAAAAAAAAAAAAAAAAAAAAAAAAAAATTAAAGGTGGAAGAAATTAATGGTATATCAAGGCCTGTGTGTAATCCTTGGTATGCTTTTTCTAAGCTGATGGGAATGATCCTGTATCTAGAGGATTAGTGATTATCTTTATTGGCCTTCTAAACATGAAACCCCGGCACAACTCTCTGCTCCAGCTGATTTTCCTTTTACCTGCTCAACATACACACTCCCACCTCTGAATCTCCTTCATGCTGTTTTCTCTGGCAGGAATGCTGTGGCTCTCCCTTTAATATAGAGCTAATTTTTACCCATATATTAAGTTTCAGCTCAAGTCCTATTTCTATGAGTCCTTCCCTAACTTTTGTAACCCAGATTAATTGCTTCCTTTATTTTCTATTTACTTTATTATTTTTTAATGTTTATTTTTTTAAGTTTTTTAATGTTTATTTATTTTTGAGAGAGAGAGAGAGACAGACAGACAGAGTGTGAGCAGGGGAGGGGCAGAGAGAGAGGGAGGCACAGAATCTGAAGTGGGACACTTAAGTGCTGAGTCACCCAGGCGCCCTTTTATTTCCTTTGTGTAACAGTATCTCTAACACACTTATTAAGTATCTCTGTGTGTAAAGGACTGAGCTAGATTTGGGAGGAGAATAAGTTAAGTGGAAGGCACAGTATCTACCCTCAGGAAGCTAACAAACGTGTTATCTGTTGTACATATTTTTTGTGTGTATCTTTTTTCCCCTAATTCTCTCATGAGTCTTGAAGGCAGGCAGCGTTTTCACCCCCTTGGGGCTTAGCACCATAAGTGGAGCTATAGATTTTTGTTGAATTATATTAAAAAATCATTATGATAAAGTATTATTAGATCACTTCCCAGTTATATAAAATGGTCACAAAAAAAACTTTTCTTAACATCTTATTTTCTCAAATATTTTTTATTTTTTTTTTAATTTTTTTTTTTTTAACGTTTTATTTATTTTTGAGACAGAGAGAGACAGAGCATGAACGGGGGAGGGGCAGAGAGAGAGGGAGACACAGAATCGGAAGCAAGCTCCAGGCTCTGAGCCATCAGCCCAGAGCCTGATGCGGGGCTCGAACTCACGGACCGCGAGATCGTGACCTGAGCTGAAGTCGGACACCCAACCGACTGAGCCACCCAGGCGCCCCTCAAATATTTTTTAAAAAATTTTTTGACGTGTATTTATTTTTGAGAAAGAGAGAGAGCACAAGCAGGGGAGGGGCTGAAAGAGAGGGAGACACAGAATCCAAAGCAGGCTCCAGGCTCTGAGCTGTCAGCACAGAGCCTGACACGGGGCTCAACCCACAAAGCGTGAGATCATGACCTGAGCAGAGGTTGGATTCTTAGCCAACTGCACCACCCAGATGCCCTCTTCAAATATTTTTATAATCATTATTTTAAATCTTTTTAAAGGATGTTAGGTATTTCCCTCCTGTGTTATTCAAAGGTCCTTAGAGCCATTATTTAAAAAAAAATAAATGATTGCAATCTGTTTATGGAAGGCAGAACTGGGTGTCTTTACTGGGAATTTTGATAAAGCTGAACTTAGGGCACATTGCATGTTTGCTAGAATAACTGTTCTTAAGACTCAGTTTTATATATAAGAGAAGGATCTGATTAGCGGTTCTATGGAGCAATTGGAAACTTGTGCTTCAACAAATATCAAGGCCAATAAAGAGACAAGGGGCATTGTCTTAATTGAGATTCCCACTATTCTCAGTGCTCTCCTGATGACACAGAGTAAGCCCAGGGGACTACTAATGAGCTAGGAAATATGAATATGCATCAGCTGGAACCTGACCAAGAAGCTGATAAAGGGTATTGTTCCTCGCCTAGGTCTGCCTGGTATAAAAAGTAGAAGGGTCCCGTGAGTATACTGTGGGCAGGTTTGTGGAGATTTTCTGCTGCTTACTGGAGAACACCAAACTTTAGTAAATAAGAGCAGCACTGATGAAAAATACGCTTGAGTCCCTCATCACAATCAGTTTAAATAAACTGAGGAGGGGAGCATGGGTGGCTCAATCGGTTAAGCATCTGACTTCAGCTCAGGTCATGATCTCATTCCCCATTAGTTGGAGCCCCGTGTTGGGCTCTGTGCTGACAGCTCAGAGCCTGGAACCTGCTTCGGATTCTGTGTCTCCCCCTCTCTCTGTCCCTCCCCCACTTGTGCTCTCTCTCTCTCTCTCTCTCTCTCTCAAAAATAAACAGTAAAAAAAATTAAATAGAGTGGGGAAAATACAAAATACAAAGCAAACACAAGATGGTCAGCGAGCAGCAGGAGGAAGAGAAGTGAGGGGGGAAGGAAGGATAGAAAAAAGGAAAGGAGAAGAAGAAGAGCTGACCCGGAACAAGAGGAGGGCAGGAGGGAGGAAGAGAAAATAGAGAGGGGATGAGGAAAAGGAAATTGGCAGGAGAAAGGCATAGGATATTTTAAGATGTTTTTTGAAGGTCAATCCCTGGTTTTCACTATGGATGAAAGCCTCAGGAAACAAACCTTCCTGTTGAGGCATGTGTGTGATTCTTGTTAGGTTCCTTCTCAGCAGTTGCTGAGTATTAAGAGAAGGGTATCTGTAAAGACAGGGGGGTTGCACCTGAAGGCTGGGCCCTCTCTAGTTTCAACCCCTAAGGAAGACACAGGACTTTTTTTTTTTTTAATTAAAGTTTATTTTTGAGAGAGAGCAAGAGAGAGCACAAGTGCGGGAAGGGCGGAGAGGAAGGAGACAAGGGTCCCAAGAGGGCTCCTTGCTGACAGCAGAGAGCCGGAAAAGGGGCTCAAACCCACACACTTGGAGATCATGACCTGAGCCGAAGTAGGACACTTAACTGACACCCACGACGTGGGTGGAGCCCACGACACAGGAGCCCCACGACACAGGACTCTGAACCTTGGAATGGAAAGTGAGAGAGAGCCCTGGGCTTATTCAGAAAGGAGCCATGCTGTTCAGGAGACACAGTCTTTTTTTTTTTTTTTTTTTAATGTTTTATTTATTTATTTTGAGAGAGAGAGAGAGAGAAAGCGAGAGAGAGAATCCCAAGCAGGCTCCACACTCAGCGTGAAGGTGGACATGGGGTTCAATCTCACAACCATGAAATCATGACCTGAGCTGAAATCAAGAGTCAGATGCTTAACCAACTGAACCACCCAGGCGCCCCCAGGAAACAGAGTCTTAAAAAAAAAATGGCCCATGTCAAATATGATTTAACATAAAATTGTGCATTCTATCCTGTGAAGCTTGATGTGCCATAATTTCACAATAGATAGGAGACATGAAAGTCGTTTAACCAAATTTGAATGCAGACAACAGCAGAAGGATAAGGCCAGAGCAAGACGGATGAAAACCGAGAGAAAGTTGTCCTGGTAGGGAGCGCAGAACACAGCCATGTCCCAGAAGGGCTGTCTGCAGAAATAGGAAGGAACATTCAGGTAAATGCCAAAGAAACAGCCTGAGGTGCACACAGGAGCCAGTGCTGGGGGTCTCACTGCTGTTCAACGTGTAGGTTTTCTAAATCTCTGAGAGTCTAGAAGATACAAGGAAGGATACTCCCCTATAAATTTCGGAGGGGGCTCGGCTCTCCTGACACCCTGATTTCACCCTTGCAGCTGCCAGCAGTGTCTGTCACATGATAAATTTCTGTTGTTTTAAGCCACCCAGTTAGTGATCCTTTATTACAGCAGCCTAGGAAGTTAATACACACGGTAAGTGTGTGTTTTGCTTGATAGGAGCTGCCAACAGTTTTCCAAAGCACCTGAATTTACATTCGCACCAGCACTGCATGAGGATTTTGGTCATTCTACACTCCGTCAGCACTTGGTGTTGTCAGTGTTTTTTATCTTAACCATTCTAACAGGTGTGTAGTGATAGCTCAAGGGGTTTTAATTTTCATGTCCCCAATGGCTTATAATGTCAAACATCTTTTCATGTGCTTTCTTGCCCTCCATATATTTTCTTTAGTGGAGCATCTATTCAAATCTTCTATCCTGTTTTTATTGGCTGTGTGTTTTCTTAGTGATTAAGATGTAAGACTGTTTAAATCCCTTATTAATTGTATGTCTTGCAAGTATTTTCTCCCTGTACGTAACTGTTCTTTTTTTTTTTATTTTTTTAACAGTGTCTTCCAGAGAAGTAAAAACTTGAAGTGTGATGTCATATTCACTCACTTATTTTCTTTCACGGCTTGTATTTTCTGTGTCTTAGGTGAAAAAGACTTTGCCCAAGCCAAGGTCCCAAATAGTTTCTCTTATGTTTTCTTGTAGAAATTTTATAGTTTTTGTTTTTACATTTAGGTCAATGATCTATTTTTGCATGTGGTGGTAGGTAAGGGTGAACTTGTTGTTTGGGCTTTTGTGGGGTTTTTTTTGGCATAGGAATGTTCAATTGTTTCGGCTTCGTTTTTGAAAAGACCATTTTTCATACATTGAATTTCCTGGGTAGATTTGTGGGAAATCAATGGACTGTATAAGTTTGGGTCCATCTCTGGAATTTCTGTTCTATACTACGTGTCTATGTATCTCTCATTAATTTTATTTTATTTGCCTTGCCTTTACAGTAAGTCTTAAAATCAGTGTGAGTCATTCAAATTTGTTTTTCCACAAAATTATTTTGGTTATGCTAGGTCATTTGCTCTTCCATATACATTTTAAGATTTTTTTTTTAATGTTTACTTATTTTTGAGAGAGAGAGAGAGACAGAGCGTGAGTGGGAGAGGGGCAGAGAAAAAGGAAAGCACAGAATCTGAAGCAGGCTCCAGGCTCTGAGCTGTCAGCACAGAGCCCAATGCGGGGCTCAAACTCATGAACCATGAGATCATGACCTGAGCTGAAGTCAGATGCTTAACCGACTGAGTTACCCAGGCACCCCTTCCATATACATTTCAGAATCAACATGTTGATTTTTTTTTAATTTGCTGAGATTTTAATTGAGATTGTATTAAATCTATAGATCAATTTGAAGAAATCTGACATCACAATATTTAGTCTTATAATCCATAAACATGGTATATCTCTCCATTTATTTTGGTCTTTTTAGATTTTGCTCATTAATTTTTATATTCTTTGGTGCATAAAATGTGCACATATTTTGTTAAAGTTATTCCTAAGTATTTCATGCTTTCGATGCTATTATAAATGGTATCTTTTTAAAAGTTTCAGTTTTCTGGGCACCTGGGTGGCTCAGTTGGTTAAGCTTCTGACGTCGGCTCACGTCATGATCTCATGGTCTGTAAGTATGAGCCCGACATCAGGCTCTGTGCTGACAGCTCAGAGACTGGAGCCTGTTTCAGATTCTGTGTCTCCCTCTCTCTCAAATAAATAAAACATAAAAAAAATTTTTTTTTAAGTTTCAGTTGTCAATTATTGGTTGCTAGTGTACAGAAATACACAAGTTGATTTCCTTGTTTCCTATGAACTTGATAAGCTCTCATATTGGTTCCAGTAGCCGTTTCTGAGAATCCTTTGGGATGTGTGATGCAGCTAATAATGTCATTTGTAATACAGAGAGTTTTATTTCTTAGGTTCTCTGTTTTTTCAATTTGCAATTGCTTACAGGGGATGCCAAGGGAAGGGGCATGCCTGAGGCAGATGAGAAGAATAGGATCCATTCCTCCTTTCTATGCTTTGAAAGCACACCTTAAACTGTTGCTTATATTACAAAGACTCATTGTACAATTTTTCTGTTAAACTGTGCCTGTGTCATCGGTGTCTGTGACTGACTCCTACCGCAGACTATTTGGTTCCAAGCTCTTCAGCGTTCAAACTGTAATGCTCACTTTGGATGAAATATTTCCTCTTGCTGGCCACTTTTTAAAACGTACACAAAATGGAACATTTTGTGGCTAGACATAAGCCAAATGCCGCAGGGCAAGGGGAAATTAAAGCAAGACATTTGATTAAAGAGTTAAGACCAAAGAATTAAAGAATGTAAAGGACAAAAAAGGAAGCTAATGCTTAGCTTAATCATGCTACAGGTCTATTAAAGGAAACAGATACAGAGCCTTGAGACCTCCCCCGGATTCCCAGACTAGAAGCATATGTTGATTTGAAGTTGGGGAAGACAGAAGGAGAATAAACAATATTTGAAATGGAAGGATTCAGATTCTTTGAGGTTTTCCCAGCTGATATGGGGTGGCACCAGCCCTGTTCGGCAGCTTGCTTGTTAGCTGCTGGAAATAATATAGCACATGGGGAGCTAAAAGAAAGAGGAAGAAGAATCCTGCAGGGTGAAAAAAATACATACCAAAATACCTTGCAGTTGAGAGGAGATATGTCAAGACAACGTACACTGACAATGAAGTATATTCAAGTTGCTCTGTGATCCCCAGGTAGTTTCTCTTTGCTCATTACATAACACATCTTAAATACAGGAGAAACAACCCCCTTATACCCACATAATTTTTTCATTAAGTAATACCTGGTTTTTCAAATCTTGGTTATTTCATAAACACCGGTAATGAAGTCTGTCTTTCAACACGCATTTCAACGAACATTTGTGCATCCACACGGGGGCCATGCAGTGTTTCCAGACAATATTAACATGAGAATATTTTAATAATACCAAATTAAAATATGTAGAATATTACAAATGAGGTCACTGCCCTCAGCAAGCTCATGGTCCAGGGGAAGAGATAGACAACTAAGCAAACCAGTTATGAAGTAATAAAATGCTGTGATGGACAAACAGCTGGGAGCCAGGATGAGGGATTTTGAATCCAGATTGGAGAGGAGAGTCAGAGGAAGCTTCTAGAAGGATCCAGCACATAAGAAGTATGTTAAAGGATCTGTACACTAGGAATCCTCTTATTGGCTATTGGTTCGGATAGATGGTCAGTTGATCAGCACAAGGAATTCTTAAAAAAGTCATCTTTGCCTTACACACTTAATTTAGTGTAAACATAACTACGGGGCATTTGTTCACTCATTGACTTGATTGTACGGTCAAGGATTCCTTTTAAATGTAAGCCTTTCTAATTGGAATTCTCTTGTTTTCTTTCTCACACAAATCATGCTTACAATGCATTAACGACACAATTTCCCATTTGTTTCTTCAAATGGGAGCAAGAATGTGGAGAGAATTGCAAAGCAATCTGAGTAAAGAAGTCTTCTTGATTTTTACTACTTTGCTCGTTTTATATAATTCTCTTGCCCACACCTAATTTGACAGCAATTTGTCTCTCTCTCTTTTTTTTTTTTAAGTTTATTTATTTACTTTGAGAGACAGCACAAGCAGGGGAGGAGCAGGGAGAAGGAGAGACACAGAATCCCAAGCAGGCTCCATACCTTCAGCACACAGCCCCATGCAGGGCTCGAACTCACAAACCGTGAGATCATGACCAGAGCCAAGATCAACGGTGCAACGCTTAACCGACTGAGCCACCCAGGCACCCGGACAGCAACTTGTCTTAAGCAGCTCATCTTCGTTCTTTTCCAAGCACTTGATCTGATTTTCATAATAATAACCCTTTCTTCTGACAGTCATGTTTTGTTGATTTACTTAATGTTTAATCATATTACAGTATTACAATAATAAGTACTCCAGGTGTGAAGCAAACACATCTTAGTAAGCAGACAACTCAATCAGTAGAAGCAGAAGTGTGTGGAAAAGAGGGTATCAGCTGCAAGCATCTAGCCATGGGGCTCACCCGGTATATCCTACAGGGAGAACTTAGTGACAGTTCGTCCATGAGGTGCTAAGTTCAGGTTCATTAAAAGGATATCTACTAGAGAAAAGGCACAGACATCCCAAGTAGAGTGAGCAGCACAGAGATATGGAGACGGGCACAAAAGCGACACAAAGGCATGTGCAAGATGATGCTGGGTTCAAACTTCAACGAAATATCTCACGATCGGGCTTTGAATTGTAAAGGCATATAAGACAGTCCATTTTCCTTAATATTTCTATCATCAAAAACCTCATCTTTCCTTAATATATCTGTCAACAAAAACCTCATCTTTCTCAGTATTAACGCTCAACATTGCTGAGGATACCCATTTTTAATGAACTTGCCAACATCAGTTACAAAGCATTCTTCTGAGTAATGGAGTATTGTAAAATGTCAGTTGCCTGTGTCATCAACTGCCATGGTACGAAGTGGTACCAAACAAACAAACATAAAACAATGTAGAGGCTGGTGAAGCCAGCGCCCAATTCAGAAATGGAGGACCATTAAAAAAAACACTGGAAGTGCTGAAAGAGACCTCTAACAACACAAACAATCTAGTGGTCGTAAGAATCAGGACGCCTGGGTGGCTCAGTCGGTGAAACGTCCCACTCCGGATTTTGGCTCAGGTCACGATCTCACGGTTCATGAGATCGAGCCCCGCATCGGACAGTGTGGAGCCTGCTTGGGATTCTCTCTCGCTCCCTCTCTCTGCCCCTCCCCAGCTCGTATTTATTTCTCTCTCTCAAAATAAATAAATAAACTTTAAAGAAAGAATAATAAATACAACCATGAAACCTATCAGAAGATGTGAGAAGCGTAGAAGAATTCAAACATGGCTTGGAAAGGCTGCAGAAAAAATAGAGGAGCCAGCTCCAGTGGGACCATGGAGTTGTTTAGCCTTTATTTCAAAGTAAAAAAAATAATAATATACATATACATATACATATGTATAATATATGTATATACATATAATATATGTGTATATATGAGTAATATATGTGTATATACATACATAGGGGTCAACTCCCAAGGAGCTTGAAGCGCCCTGAGTAGTCTTCCATATTTGGGACAAGCTGCACTTCTGACAAACGCAGTAAAACAACACAAGCGGCTGACGATGTAGGGAGAAGAACACAGGGTAGTGGAACTATTAAATCAGTAACACAGACGTCTTGTAAACCCAAAGCACACACATAAAAAAAGTGTATTAATTTTGATCACTAAGTATGCAAGAGTAAGAAACATTTGTTCCTGGTGGCCCATTGCCCTTGACACAAGACAGTAATTCTGTTGATCCGAAAGTCACTTCCATGTGTGTATGTGTGTGTGAATGTCTTCCGGCCCTGTCAGTTTTCCAACCTGGCACTAAATCTCTGCGTGTCTCTAGGTCATCCTTCATTCCTTCTCCTTTGACCCTCTGACAGAGCCTCCTGTAGCCCCCACACCTCCCCAGGACAGCGAGCTGAACTTGGCCCTGGCTCTGGAGAAAGGACTTTGTGACTGCTCCAGCCAGGGCCTGACGGTCATCAATATGACTGTTCTGGCAGCCCTTCAGGGAGCTCATAAGAACAGGCAAACAGGAGGGAACAGCCCTGTTTTGCAGCTGTGACATGATGTGCCAAAACGGGCATTAATGTCGCGTGGAAGAAAAACAGGCGTAAGGAACAGAAAGGATTTGCTTCCTGTTAGAACTGAGCTGTGGTTTACAATCCAGATCAAATTTCTTGGTCATTTTTATGGTGACATTCTAGTTTCAGGATCTAGTGCTATTGCTTAGAAGAAGAAATAATCGACACAGAGGAATAATTGAATTAAATAAATATCCAGCAGTGCTTTAGCCCAGACCCACTCAGTTTGACACTATAAGCAAAATCGTCCAACCCCGCATGCAGCTGCTTATGGATAAATGAACAGCTAATTTCAACAGGGCTGCTGAATAATCAAGGCTTAAAAGGAGACGTCCTAATGGAATCTGCTCTCTTGCCTACCTCATTAGAAAACCTCCAGCTGTACATCAAAGGGGCGCACATCCTCCTCTCTCATTAGGGCCGGGGGAGGCTGGGGACACAGGGTCCCCCAAAAGTACACTCAGGACTCTTTTAAGACAGTGCCTGTTTTGAAGCTGGCAAAGGAGAAGAGAAGAGAAGAGAAGAGAAAAGCTATCTCCTGTTATGGTGATGATTTTGTTTTGTGTTTTGAGGGCTGGTCACTGCTGGCCACTGCCAGTCCCTGGGTGGCCTTGGATTTATACAACACTCTTCTTGTAGCATGAACTAGCTGAGACTCCCCTCCCCTCTCCTCTGTCTTCAATATACAATTCATTAGAGAACAATAAAAACAATGCTGTCTTATATTTGAATGGCCATTTAGAGTTTTCAATTGTACTATATTATCCAAGAGCTGGAAATCTTGGAATTTAGATGCAAAAGTGTGTATTCTCCTCTAACACTTCTGCTATTTGGTTTCTCATTTGGGGTCACAGTTATCACTGGACCTGACTTTCATGGGAACAGATGGTGGCATTTGGGATGGATCCTTTTATAGCTTTAAGTGTCTTGTAAGTCTTTGTGTACCTTCGTAAAGCTCTTTGGGCTGTGTATAAACAGTACCACTGAACCCATGTGGTTCATGTGGTTTTTGATCTGCTCTGATATGACGTGTTTGAACCTTGCTCTGTCTCTTAGCTGTCACATTATAAATCCTCACGTACACAGATTTTCTTCCCTACCAATTGCCTATGCTCCCTGTTCTCATCATCATCTCTCTCCTCACAAGACACTCCTAATTAGATATGACCATGGCCTGAAGGTGATCTTCAGGAAGGATATTTACGAAGCAGGCACCAATTATCACCCAGGCAATTTAGATAAATTGCCACTGCTCAAACACTGTAGTCTAAATTGTGGTCATACGATTAAAAAGGTGAATTTCCAAAATGAATGGTTATTAATTTATATAGTACAGCAATCTGATTGTACCAAAAATACTTTTTACCACAGTCCAAAATTTCCTACCTCCCAATATATTTAATATTATATTTAGAGTATTATAGTTAGAATAACTTTAGAAATTGATCACATAGCTGAACAGACAGCAGAGACATGCAGAATCTTAAGGATGTCATCCAAATACCAGTTTAAAGTAGCAGCTTTGCCAGATAGAAAGAATGCACACAGAATTCAGAGTAAAAAGCACATTAAACAGATTGGTTGAATCCAAATAGGTTGTGAGGCAAAGAGGGGGAACAGAATTGGGGTTTGGTGGAAGTGTCACATGATATGCCTTAAGTGTCACATGATATGCCTTAATCAGAGGACACAACTGAAAGTAATTAGAAAAGAATGAGCAAAGGGGATTCTGGGTGGCTCAGTCGGTTAGGCGTCTGACTCTTGATCTCAACTCAGGTCATGATCCCAAGGTTCATGGAATGGAGCCCCACATTGGGCTCTGTGCTGACAGTGCAGAACCTGCTTGGGATTCTCTCTCTCTCTTCCTCTCTCTCTTCCCTTGTGCCCCTCTCTCTCCCTCTCTCTCTCTCAAAATAAATAAAGGAACTTTAGAAAAGAATGCGCATGAATTCAGGGGACCTAGAACATACGTAGGACATCCACTTGGAGTTCCATGGTGGCAGAGCCATTAATAAGAAAGTCTAAAATATCATTAGTCATCTGAAATGCAAATCCAAACCACCATAAGATACCACTTCCCACCCAAAAGGATCGCTATATTGGAAAATATATATATTGGAAAATAACAAGTGCTGGTGAAAATGTGGAGAAATTGGAACACTAATATGTTGCTAGTAGGGATGTAAAAGGGTTCAGCTGCCATGGAAAACAGTCTGGTGGTTCCTCAAAAATCTAAACCATCTGGGGGTGGGGTGGCGTCTGGGTGGCTCAGTCAGTTAAGCGTCTGACTTTGGCTCAGGTCATGATCTCACTGTTCGTGGGTTCTAACCCCCCCGCTCCGTTGGGCTCTGTGCTGACAGCTCAGAACCTGGAGCCTGCTTCGGATTCTGTGTCTCCCTCTCTCTCTGCCCCTCCCCTGTTCGCGCTCTGTCTCTCTGTCTCTCAAAAGTAAATAAACATTAAAAAAAATTTTTGTTTTTAAATCTAAACCATCTCTTTAGCCATCACATTATAAATCCTCACTTACATAGATTTTCACCACATGACCCAGCAATTCCACTCCTAGGTATGTACCCCAAAGAAGTGAAAACAGATATCCACACAGATTCCTGTACAGGCACATTCATAGCGGCATTATTTGCAATAGTCAAAAGGTAGAAACAACCCAAATGTCTATCAATGGAAGAATCAATACACAAATTGTGGTATATTCATACAACAGGATATTATTCAACCATAAAAAGAAGAAAGGACTGGCACATGCTACAACACGGATGAACTTTAAAAACATTATGCTAAGTGGGGGTGCCTGGGTGGCTCAGCCGGTTAAGTGTCCTACTCTTGGTTTCAGCTCAGGTCATGATCTCAAGGTTTCATGGGTTCCAGCCCCATGTCCGGCTCTGTGCTGCTGGCACAAAGCCTGCTTGGGATTCTCTCTTCCTTTCTCTCTGCCCCTCCCCCACTTGTGCTGTCTCTGCCTCTCAAAATAAATAAATAAACTTAAAAAAATCCAACATTATGCTAAGTGAAAGAAACAAGACCAGAAGTTTACATATTGTATGATTCCACTTATCTGAAATATCCAGAATAGGGAAATGCATAAAAATAAAGGGCAGGTGGTGGTTACCTGGGGCCCGGGGGTCATGAGTAATAGGGAGTAACCGTTCATGAGGACAGAGCTTTATTTTGGAGTGATGAAAATGTTTCAGAACTAAATACAGATGTCACTGTATAAAGGTGTAAGTGCTGAAGATACTTTATTTTTTTAATTTTTAAATTTTTTTAGAATTTTTTAAAGTTTATTTATTTTGAGAGAGAGACCACTTGAGTGTGCACACAGGGAAGGGGCAGAAAGCGAGAGGGAGAGAGAACCCCAAGCAGGCTCCGTGCTAACAGCACGGAGCCCGATCTCACGAAACATGAGATCATGACCTGAGCTGAAATCAAGAGTCAGATGCTCAATTGACTGAACTACCCAGATGCCCCTACAGTGTAAGTAGTTTAAGTAAAATAAGGACAAGGGTGTAAATGTACTAAATGCCACTGATTTTTTATTTTAAAACGGTATATTTTCTATAAGGTGAATTTCACCTCTTTTCTTTTTTTAAGGCTCAATGTAGCAGTTTATTGGTGAGAAAAATTATGCTGAATTTCTATAGTTTTTTCATTGCACACCCAAGCTAGTCTCTCTAGTTTATGTGTGGTCAGCCTCTGAGAAGTTCGCCCCAATGCTCCTGGGATGGAAATCCCACTTCCTTGGAGTAGCATTCCCCAGAATACTTAGAAAAAAACACTTGGAAAGAAAAATGACATCTAAGTGGTCTACTGGAATTGGTTCTTCGGTGGATATGTTTATTTTGACCGCAGGCCAGCTTAGAACTAAATCTAAAGACAATTACATAAGTAGAAGTCATCGTATTTCTAATTTTTTGTTTACTTTTGTGTACCTTGTATTTGAAATGTTTGTATTGTTTAAAAGAATAATTGGCATGGATAATTGATTTAGACTTATGATTTTTAAAAAATTATTTTTTAATGTTTATTTATTTTTGAGAAAGAGAGACAGAGCATGAACAGGGGAGAAGCAGAGAGATAGCGAGACACAGAATCAGAGCAGGCTCCAGACTCCAAGCTCTCAGCATAGAGCCCAACACGGGGTTCAAACTTAAGAACTGCAAGATCACGACCTGAGCCAAAGTCGGACATTTAACCGACTAAGCCACCCAGGCGCCCCTAGACAAGGTAAAACCTGGTTTGTAAACAGCATAAAAAATTTAGAAGAATTTAATATTATTCATATAATTTCTATATTATGCTATTATATGTGTTAGATTTATATTACTTAAGTAAGTTTTGGGAAGATTTTGGTGTTATAGAGACAAGGCAAGGCCTGAGAAATAAAGCTAAAGACATAAACAGTAAAAATATTAAGTGTAACTTAAAGGATTTAAATGGGACCAAAGATTAGTTGAAGAGTCTTTAAAGTGACTTTTTTTAGAAATGTATCACCATTATATATTGCAAAATGAGACTTATAAACTTCATTATTACTTTTAAATTTACTCTTTTAAATCGAGGATTAATATTAAAAAGCACATAAATCATAGAAATGCAATCTTTTTACCTAAGATGCATGAAAATACATACAGTATGTTCTTTGAGGTCTCGCTGCAAATGAACAATGTGTATCATGATGAAACTCTTTGATGGAGCTTTATCTTCTTCCGCAGGATGCTGCATATGGATAGGGGTTTCCTTGGCTGCAGAATTTCCTGTTCTTTATGCCTCAAGCTCAGGACAATAATCAAGACTTTTAAGAAAACATGCAAAATGCACTTATCTTGCTCACGTCAGCAGGTTGTATTAAATTTAGCACTTTATGCCCCAAATGCAAAGTTAAAACTTGGTTGTTGAGTTCAATACGCCATCACTTCTCCCTCAGTGTTAAAAAAAAAAAAAAAAAAAAAAGACTCACTGGAAACAGACTTGCAGAAAAAGATCTGAATTGCAAGACTGACCACCAGAATCATTAGCAAAACACATGATTGCGTACAAATGCCTACTGCTCCCAAAGAATCCCAACCAATAAAAAAATAAAACAATGCACCTGAATTTTACATACATATGTTTTACTTGGTTCCCATTTTCAAAACTGTGTTTCATAAAGAACTCTCTCCAAGAGCAGTCAATTCTGTGTATTAAAAGAAATAACTTCGGCAAAGGGCTTTCGAATGCTCTGGTTTGAAACTCCCTGAATGGGATCTAGTCTGTCTGAAATGGTTTACTTCATGGATGGTTATTAACATTTAGCATTTATTGAGAGCCAGCAAATCGCCTAAACAAAAGGAAACAGAAAGGCATGAATCTGCAATCTCAACTCTGCCTTCTGTCCTGTTGTACAGATCATTACAAAGCCCTTTCTACTTAAATTGAAACAGCCCATCTTTTTTCTGGGACAGGTTGCAATGATCTCACATATGTTCCTTTATTTCCTTGTCACATATGAATCTCAGCGTTTCCCCCCTTCTCTGCCTGCCCACCAACCTACCACTTCTTCAACAGATCACTTCTTCAACAGATCCGCGCCTTGATCCTCTCCCCAGGCAACTCTCCCAGGATTTCCTTCCTGAACTACCACCACATCTCCTTACAGCCAGCATCCATAAAAAGCGCCTTATTGCCATTGTTCATTTCTGCAGGACGACCTTGTGCTCATGGGATGAACTTGGATAAACTTGGATAAACTTGGGCTTCCTTGTCCATCTTTTCTGTTAAGTTACCTGTTTAGATGAAAGAAATGAGCCAGCGTGTATATACTATGCGGGGGGGGGGGGGGGGGAGCGCTTTTAGAATCTATCCATTTTTTAAAGATAAATTCCTTTTCTAGAATTTGGCACGGATTCCTCAAGAGTAGATCAGATTGACTATGGTCATGTGAAAAGTTCCCTGATTGATTTACAAGAGGGCTACCACCATGCCCTCCCACTCTGGCCTTTCAATTTCAGGAGATTCCCAGAGAAAGGAGAACATTCCTGAAAGATGATCCCATCTTTCCTCCTTCCATGACATCTTTGTCTCCCACCCTACTGACATCATAAATAATCCTGATTGTCCCTTTTCCGTCCCTCATTTATCACACACTCCTAAACCCATTGAGCACTTCTAATGCAGGACTGGCTACATACATTGTGGGATCCAGTGCAAAATGAAAATACAGGATCCCTTGTTTTTTAAAAAAAGATGAAGCATTTCATTTACATTTTTTTTTAATGTTTTGTTTCTGAGACAGAGAGAGACAGAGCATGAGTGGGGGAGGGGCAGAGAGAGAGGGAGACACAGAATCTGAAGCAGGCTCCAGGCTCTGAGCGGTCAGCACAGAGCCTGATGCGGGGCTTGAACTCACAAACTGTGAGATCATGACCTGAGCTGAAGTCAGTCGCTCAACTGACTGAGCCACCCAGGCACCCCAAAGATGAAGCATTTCAAGACGGCTACAGTACTGCATGAAGTCCAGTGCAGGGCCCTTCTAAGCTCAGGCCCCTATCTGACTGTGCAGGTAGTATGTCCATGAAAATAAAAGGTGTAGATTTCTGACCATCAGAATCAGAATCCCCTCCATAGGATTCAAAAATGGGCATATGAAACTAATTATGTAAAGGAAATCCAAAAGTAACTTTTTCTTAGGGAAAGAATGGGGAAGAACAAAGGCCAGGAATAGAGGATGGCAGAGAGAGAGAGACGCACAATATGGCAGAGGAACAGAGAGCCTGGCCAGCAGAAGATAGACACGAGGGGGTGCAGGAGAAGAAGGGCCAGAGAGGGGAGGGGTTCAGAGAAGAGCTGGAGGCCCATGTTCAGGAATAAATAACCCACTAGTCAAAAGCACCTTAGTGAATGAAGGCCCCCCCTCAAGAGACCACCAGTAGTTTAAATAGATCTCTAATTGTGAAACTGACTGACAGACAAGAGAAACTTTACTTTATAGTGTAAGAGAATCTATATGCATACTACAGGTGGGCTCCTGGCTCTCAAATAATAATGCAAGAAGATACAATGATGCCGAAACTGGCCCAAGCAAAACAATCAACTTTATATTACAGGAGGCATGACAAGATCTTGCAGTGCCTTGGCATAGAAATTCATTAAGTGTTCATTGATGAATTACATTTTTTCATTGATGGATTCCTAAATTAACTCAATTAAATTTGTGAATTAATTTCTTGATGAACGAAAGTGTGAAACGACCAGCTAATGCCTAATCCACAAATTACTAAATTAGCTTCCACCGAACAAATGAAATTAAATAATATATACTAAGGCTCCAGCAAATAATTGTTGAACGAATGAATAAATGGCTAACCTCAGACAAATCCCCTATTAGCCCCCAAATCTCAGAATTGTAATTTTCCATTCTGAAACGCGACTCCTCCTTTTCACAAGGCAGCCAGAGAAAATACTGATTCAAAAGACATTTGATTGGCAGCACTAACCTCCTCTTTCTTCTACTTCCCACACGGCGAGAAATTTAAAACATTTCTGGTCAATCGTTGTGCCACTTTGTGGCACAAATATAAAACTTAGGGAAGAGATGAAATGAGTAGAAAGATGAAGCCTCGGCTCACATTCCCAGAAGTCAGGAATGTGAGGTCTTGCAGCGTTCTTCCTGAATGCGAAGAAGCAGATGGTGATGTTTTTTCTGTAATTGAGTTATACTTTTAAGGCATCGTTAATTGATATTTCTAAGTCATACAAGACAGCGATCCAGGTTTCAAAATATATGCCCAAGTGTCCAAAATTTGGAGACCAGGCAGATAAGCCGGGGTTTATTCCCACAGCAGTAGCAGCCTTGCAAGAGGATGAGAATGGGTAGTGAGAGAGGTGAGAAGGTTCTGCTTCTAGGAATGGCGGAGTCACATCTCCCAATGCAAACAACTGTCAACTTCAGAGAAAACCCAAAAACAGCCCCCCTGAAGGCGTGGCGAGTGACCAAAAAAGCAGGCAGAACTTGGAGAGAGGTCTACATTTGAGGAAGGAAAGGCACTAGCTGACTTTCCCCTTCCACAGCTCACAGCTTCAAGTTAGGTGGTGCCTTTGGGATGACGGGGAAGGGGGAGGTGGCTAACGCTTGAACAGACACCCACAGTCTTTCTGGCCCTGGGAACCAGAGGACAGAAGCAGGGGAGCCACGGCAGCTGCAAAGTGAGGGGAAGAAACCTGAGAAAGGAAAGCAGGAGACAGGGAGCCTCGATTTCTCTGCATAAATGCTGCCCGTTATCTCTGGGCGGAGCCCTGAACTCTGTCTTCACCGTTAGACCTCAAGGCTCAAAAGAACTAAACAGAGATTTTAGCTGCTGCTCGCTACTTCGGAAAACAAAAAATCAATATTCTCTGTCAGCGGTTCTCCATTGAGCGGGCTGGGGAGTGGCTGGGATGTTACCTCCCGCCTGTAAGAGACAGTGCTACATACCGAAGTCCTGTTTCACTCGAAACGTCAGTTGCCACTTCACAGCCGTGGGGTGGCAGAGAGCACAGCCACAGGTTATCACCCTATCTGCACCCACAGATTATCAGGAAAACAGAAAACAAGTGTTGGCAAAGTTGTGGAGAAACTGGAATCCTTAGGCATTGCTGGTGGGAATGCAAACGGTGCGGCTGCCGCAGAAAACAGGCTGGTGCCTCACAGTTTGACAGAGATGGACTGCAGGATCCAGCAGTTCCACTTCTGGGTGCATGCCCGAAGGAACAGGAAGCAGAAACTCGAACGGATCCTTGTGCTCCCACGTATATAAGCAGCATTACTCACAATAACCAAAAGGTGGAAACAGCCAAGGGTCCGTTAATGGATGAGTAGATGCACAAAATGTAGTCTGTACAGACGATCGAATGTTGGTCAGCTGTTAAGAGTAATGAAACTCTAACACCTGCTACAACGTGGATGAGCCTTGGAGACCTTATGCTGAGCGAGATAAGCCAGACACAAAAGGACAAAAATGATTTCCATTTTTATCCTATTTCCATATAAATGATTCCATTTATATGCGGTATCTATAACAGTCTCAAATGTATAGAGACAGAAAGTAAAACGGTGGGCGCCAGGCGCTGGGAGGAGGCGGTAACAGAGAGTTAGTGTTTAATGGGTACAGAGTTTCAGTTTGGGATGAGGTCTGGAGATGGGTGACAGTGACAGTTGCACAACAATATGAACGCACTACTGTCACTGAACTGTGCACATAATAGTGGCTATGATGGTAAATTTGGGGCACCAAAATGGTAAATTTTAGGTGGCTCAGTCAATTGAGCAACCAACCCTTGATTTTCACTCCAGTCATGATCCCAGGGTCGAGGGATCAGGCCCCGTGTGCTGAGTGTGGAGCCTGCTTAAGATTCTCTTTCTCCTTCTGTTCCTCCCCTGCTCTCATGCTCTCTCTCTCTCTCTCTCTGGAAAATTAAATAAAACAAAAATTTTTTAAATGGTAAACTCTATGTTATATACGTGCATTACGTTTTTTAATACACACATGTCAGTATCTCCTTAAATGCTGCTCTAAGATTCACAGAAGTTTCAGACCTCCCTTGTTAGAACTGGGACGTATTTTCCAGGTGAAATATTGTTATGAATGACAGTTAATTCTGATTTAGGCGCAAGATGACTTAGTCTTTAAACCAGGTCTAGAAACAATACCATTAGTTGTGATGTTGCTTCTATGCGAGGATACATTCTGATGTTCTATTTCACACAACTCACTTTGAAACATCCAGAACATAACTATGTATTAGATGCTGCTTCTGCTTCAAGCTCAGGTACGCTCACCAGTTTCTCTGGCCATCCCCTCTGATCCTGAACACACAAGAGCATCATCTCCTACCCAGTCAGGATAGAATAACTATGCTGTCAGGATTTTGCCATAACGTTACTCTCTGAAAAAGAAAACAACCCTAGTGTATGTTTCAGACAGAGAGGTAGAGGAGAGAGAGACTTACTATCACATGCCCACAGAACTAAACTTATAATGCATTCTGCCGTTTCTCTACATGTCTCCAGCATCTTTTGGAGGGAAAGTATATGATCTATTTAATAACTCAAAGTAATTATTTCTCTTTTTAAAATAAGAATAAGAATAAGAATAAGAATAAGAATAAGAATAAGAATAAGAATAAGAATAAGAATAAGAATAAACGTTAAAAAAAAATAATAAAATAAAATAAATGGGGCACCTGGGTGGCTCAGTCGGTTGAGCGCCGACTTCGGCTCAGGTCACGATCTCGTGGTCTGTGAGTTCGAGCCCCGCATTGGCCCCCTGTGCTGACAGCTCAGAGCCCGGAGCCTGTTTCAGATTCTGTGCTCCCTCTCTCTGACCCTCCCCCATTCATGCTCTGTCTCTCTCTGTCTCAAAAATAAATAAACGTTAAAAAAAATAAATAAATAAAAGAATTGGTAGTGGGGTACCTGGTTGTCTCAGTCAAACATCCGATGTCAGATCAGGTCATGATCTCATGGTTCGTGGGTTCCACTCCCGCATTTGGCTCTGTGCTGACAGTTCAGAACCTGGAGCCTGCTTCGGATTCTGTGTCTCCCTCTCTCTCTGCCTCTCCCCTGCTTGCGCTTTCTCTCTCTCTCTCTCTCTCAAAAATAAACATTAAAAAATCATAATAAAATAACAATCGGTAGAGAAGCAAAGCATTGAACACTGTGCAAAATCAAGTTATCAACTTAACTCAATTACCTCGCTCCCAACTCATCTGTTTCATTTTAAATAGTCCAGTGTTACATTTGAATTTACTCTCATGTTCACCAATGTACTTGTTTGTCTTATTCTTACAGTTTATTCTTTCTTATTCTTTCCTCCAGTTTAATCTCCTTCTCCCTTGAACTCGTCCAGTTGCCCTTTTTAGTGCTGGTTTGTAGCAGCAAACCGTCATTGTTTGCCTAAAATGTCTTTTATAGTTTGTCTTTATTTTACCCTCACAGTTGAGTAACAGTTTACTGGGATTCAAAATTCCAGGTTGACAGCTGCTGTCTCTTATTCTCTTAACACATTGATGATATGATTTGTTTGTTTCTTCTTTCTCTCCTTGTAATCAATAAGTCTTCCCCCGGTTTAACAGTGGCTCCTTTGTAAGTATCTCCACCCCACCTCCTCCCCATCTCCTCTGGTTTATTTCAAGACCTAGTTGTCTTTAGTGTTCTGCATTTTCACCTTCATATGCCTAGGTGTAGGCTTACTTTTTGTTATCTTGCTTAAGACTTCTTTCGACTCCTGCATCTGAGGATTCATGTCTTCAAACAATTCTGGAAGATCCTCAGCCCTATCTAACTCCACTGCACTCCACAGTACAGAGTGCCTATAGGTATCTCCTGTCTTCTCACTCCCTCTCAACGTCTCTTTCACCTTCCACATGCCGTCATCTCTCAGTGCTCTGCATTATCTGTGTAATTTCTTTAGGTTTATCTTACTATTCAGTAATTCCTTAATCATAAAATCTGCTAACTCATCCTTTTCAACAGTATGTTGCATTTATAGAAATTCTATTTGGTTTTTCAATAAATGTGCCTATTCCTTTTTTCCCTTTATCTAATTCTTGTGTTCTTATTCCTTTGTTTATGCTCTTAATCATTTTTTAAAATATTTATTTATTTTTGAGAGAGAGAGCACAAGCAGGGGAGGGGCAGAAAGAAAGGGAGACACAGAATCTGAAGCAGGCTTCAGGCTCTGAGCTGTCAGCACAGAGCCCGATGTGGGGCTCGAACCCACAAAGCGTGAGATCATGACCTGAGCCAAAGTCAGACGCTTAACTGACTGAGCCATCCAGGCACCACCACCGCCCCCCACTTTTTTTTTTTTTTTTTTTTGCTCTTAATCATTTTTAACATTCTTGTTTTTTAGTCTTTCCCATATTGTATTAATTTTCCAGGACTGTCATAATAAAATGCCACAGACTGGGTGGCTTAAACAACAGAAATTCATTTTCTCACGGTTCTGGAAGCCAGAAGGCCAAGATCAAGGTGCTGACAGAGTGGATTTCCTCTGAAATCTCTCTCCTTGGCTTGTAGATGGCTGTCTTCTCCCTGTGTCCTCACATGGTCTTTCCACTGTGTGGGTCTGTAGCTTGTTAAAAAAAAATTTTCTTTAATGTTTATTCATTATTGAGAGAGAGACAGAGCACGAGCAGGAGAGGGGCAGAGAGAGAGGGAGACACAGAATCCGAAGCAGGCTCTAGGCTCTGAGCTGTCAGCACAGAGCTGGATGCAGGGCTCAAACGCAAGACAGTAAGATCATGACCTAAACTGAAGTCAGATGCTTAACTGACTGAGCCACCCACGTGCCCCTGTGTGGGTCTGTATCTTAATTCTGTCTTCTTATAAGGACACAATCAGGTTGGATTAGGGCCTACCCTAGAGGCCTCGTTTTGAACTAATCACTCCTATAACGGCCAAATACAGTCATCTGCCGAGATAGTGGAGTTAGAACTGTAACGTATGGATTTGGGGGGTGCCTTGGTGGCTCAGTCGGTTCGCCGTCTGACTTCAGCTCAGGTCATGATCTTGAGGTTCACAAGTCTGAGCCCCTCAGTATATGTACAGCAGTATATGTAAAGATTAAGTGTGTGTGATTGGACATACATGATGACATGTGCGAGATTCTAGGATCCATCCTGTGGGAGCCTGACAGTCCCCTCCTTTGAAGAAGCCAGCTGTCCTGTTGGGGCTGTCTCTATGAGGAAGCCCACACAGCAGATGAGGGCAGCCCCTGGCTGACAACCAGGAAAACCCTGAAGTCCTGCAGTCCTATAACCACAGGAATTGAGGTCTGCCATGTTGTGGCTTGGCAGCGAGGACCCCTGTGGAGACCTCAGCCCAGCCGACACATTGAGGACAGCCATTGAAGGCTCTGTGCAGAGGACCAGTTCAGAGGCTTGACCCACGGAAATGTGAGTTAACAAATGCATGTCATTTTTAGCCAGGTCTGGGCAATTTGTTACACGGTAGGCAATAACTAACATACCCCACACCTCCCCCGCCCATGTAGGTGTCCAGCCCAAGTCCTGAGATTCCCAAGACCTCCCAGCCCTGGGGCACCCATAGCACCAACTTACACCTCTGCTATCTGGTTTTCTGTTGCCTCTCTTCACTCTGGGCTCCTAGGACTTCCCGTTATTTTCTTTAACAATTAGCTGTCCATTCACAAAAAAATCTTCGTTATTTTTGGTGCAGCATATTTAGGTTGTGTTTTAAAGTTTGTTTGTTTGTGTTTAGGCTGGATGGCTTTGGGGTCATAGTCCTCCTTGTGGTTAGAAATGGAAGGACTCCAGTCAAACCGGAAGCTCATGTTCTTTTCTCTTTATTCTTCTCACAGAACATGTATCTGCTTCCCAAGTTGAAATATGACCTCTCTGGGGAAGACGCTCAAACTTTCATCTCAAAGTCTAACTTTTCCCTCAGAAACCCAATCTATACCTTCTTTTGCCTTTTTCAAATACCTTTCCCTTGGAAGTCTTATCTTGACATTAAGGCAGCTTACTTCTCCATTTTTTTTTTTTTTTTTTTTGGCCAGTCCTTCAGATTGATTATCTCCTAATCAGATTCCAATATACCCTTTTATTCACCCCTTCACCCAGTTGGCGGCCAAGAGCTCTTTATTTGTTTTTACAACACTTCCCACATCTGCTTCTTCCCTTTCACAGCTATTGCCAACCGCTCACTGTGGGCTCACTGTCTAGATGCCTGTGGTATTTTCTCCGTGCTTCCTCATTTCCTCACCTTGGCTAACGCTGCTACCTCCATTCAGTCTGCTCAGCCTGTCAATATCTTACCTATCTTTAATTTTTTTTCTAATGTTTATTTATTTTAGAGAGAAAGAGAGAGAGAGAGAGCGCGCACACACAAGCTGGGGAGTGGCAAAGAGAGAGAGACACACACAGATCAAAAGCAGGCTCCAGGCTCTGAGCTGTCAGCGCAGAGCCCGATGCGGGGCTCAAACCCATGAACCGTGAGATCATGACCTGAGCTGAAGTTGGACACTTAGCCAACTGAGCCACCCAGGTGCTCCTTCTTACCTATCTTTAAACATCCAGCCCAAAGACAGCTTCCTCCAGGAAGCCTTCTCTGACTCCTCGGCACTCAAACAGTACCTGAAACCTTAGATCTGGGAACTGCCATGCTTTACTTCCCTGTGTCTTTGCCTGGTAAAGTGCCTTCCAGAGACTGTGACTCAGATGTGAAAGACTACCTGATCCCTGGCTCAGAAAAATTAGGAAGTGAGTCAGGAAATCTGGTAGTAGAAAGGGCCACAGAACTGGGATTCACAAAATATGCAAAAAGTCACAAGATTCTTACTGCCACCAGCCTAACTCAGGGATCCACCAGACCCTGGGTCCGAGCCCAACCCCATGCCTGACTTCTTTCTTATTCCAATTCCAGCCCTGCTCCCAGAGTGGCTCCAAACCAGAAGGCTTACTGATTGTAGCCGAAAACCCCAGCTTCAGTGGCATAGAGTACCCTCTTTTACGGAGCCCTCCATAACCTCACCTACTCTTCCAGCTTCGTCTGCCACAAGCTTTTTCCTTTTTCCTAAGCTCCAGCCATTGCCAACACAGGCATCTGAATGTAAGGAGAATTTGCACCCTCCTGCTTTCACTGACACTGCCTCTACAGCCTGGAATGACCTTTCTCCTTTGAACCACAAAGGCTTATCTCAACATTAAGACTCAGCTGGAAAGGGAAGGGGAAAAAATAGTTACAAAGAGAGAGGGAGAGAGGCAAACCAAAAGAGACTCTTAAATACAGAGAACAGACTGACGGTTGATGGGGGGTGGGGGAGAGGGGAAAATGGGTGATGGGCATCGAGGAGGGCACTTGTTGGGATGAGCACTGGGTGTTGTTGTATGTAAGCGATGAATCACGGGAATCTACCTCCAAAACCAAGAGCACTCTGTACACACTGCATGTTAGCCGATTTGACAATAAATTGTATTAAAAACAAAAGACTCAGCTGGCGTCACCTGCTCCATGAAGTTTTCCCCAACTGCCACTCCCTCCCTCACTTACCTGTCTATTGCTATCTTGTCCATCTCTCTGAGTCTCCATTTGTATCCAGCATAGAGCATGGCCACGGTAACACACAGCACTTATTGAATGATTTCTATGTGTCAGGCACTATTATCAATATTTTACATGCATTAACTCATTTATCCCTGACAATGAGCTTTTGAGACGAAGACTACAGATGAGGAAACAGAGCAATTAGTAGTTTCCTTCAGGCCACGGAGCCTTAAGTAAGGCCACTAAGAAGTGGTCGAGCCAAGCTTTGAACTGAAGGCATCTGACTCCAGAGCCAGAACCATTAACCACACACTATCCTGCATCTCAGGAAGTGTTGACTAAACAAATGTGTGCACCGATGAATGACTTCTCTAGAAAGATGGGAGGTAATCGACAGTCCTTTTTCTTTTGCCTTCATTGCTCACGTCAGCACATCCTACATGACCTCTTCTTGGATCCACATCTCTCAGGGAGGTTCTTATTCAAACCTTTATTTCTAAGTTCTCTTGGGAATAAAGCAGAGGACTGACCAACTGTAGGCCACTAGAGCTCTCAAGTGCCCAATGTGACCTGGACGGATGTCCTCACAAGTGAAATAAAAACAGTGAGTTTTTTTTGCTTGCTGAATTTCCTAGGATAGCACCTTGCATAATTCCTAGCTAGGATTATAGAATTTTTTTTTTCCAAGAGAGAGAGAGAGGGGAGAGGGGCAGAGGGAGAGAAAGAATCTTAAGCAGGCTCCACATGCACCATGGAGCCAGACGCAGGGCTTAGTCCCACAACCCTGTGATCATGACCTGAGCCAAAATCAAGAATCAGATGCCCAACCAACTGAGCTACCCAGGTGCCCCAAGAATTATGGAATTTGAGAGCTGGAAGGGTCTTATAGATGATGGATTCCAATCCCTTAATTTAATGACAAGGAGGCCAAGGCTCAGATCAGCAGTCATCACACTTCCCACGGCCACACAGCTAGTTAGTGATTCCCAGGCCAAAGGCCAGAGGAGACAAAATACTCCAAAATCTGACATTATTTCCCTATCCTTTTTTTTTTTTTTTTTTTTTTTTTTTTTGAGAGAGACAGAGTGTGAGCAAGGGAGGGTCAGAGAGGGAGACACAGAATCCGAAGCAGGCTCCAGGCTCTGAGCTGTCAGCACAGAGCCCAATGCAGGGGGGGGGGGGGGGGGGGGGCGGTGCTCAAACCCACCAGCCATGAGATCATGACCTGAGCTGAAGTCGGCCGCTTAACCGACTGAGCCACTCAGGCGCGCCCCCCCCTTTTTTTTTTAAATAGAAAACTTGCTTCAGGGCACCTGGGTGGCTCAGTGGGTTAAGCGGCCGATCAGCTCAGGTCATGATCTCATGGCTGGTGGGTTTGAGCCCCCCCCCCCCCCCAGCCCCATTGGGCTCTGTGCTAACAGCTCAGAGCCTGGAGCCTGCTTCGGATTCTGTGTCTCCCTCTCTCTCTGACCCTCCCCCACTCATGTTTGCTTTCTCTCCCTCTCTCTCTCTCTCTCTCAAAAATAAATAAACATTAAAAAAATTTTTAAATAGAAAACTTGCTTCAAAGGAGTTGTGATCCAATTACAATGATTTCACCCTTTACTTAGCATAATTTGCTCCCACTTCCAAGGGGGCTTGGAGTCAAAAGATTTACGGTGGTTCTATAATATCCTACGAGAGGAATGTTCTTTTGCTTCACAAATGAAAAGGTTACTTTTCTTTACTTCAGTAGCTCTAGCTGAAGGGCAAATGTGCTTTAACAAAATGTGCTTCCTTAAATAATATAATTAATCATCAACAAAGTTCTACCACACTCTGTAGTTTCTTCTTAGGTAGATAAATAACCAAGTTGATACTTCCTAATGGCCCTTATCCAATATATATATATATATATATATATATATATATATATACACACACACACACACACACAATGTATTACTGTACATACAATACTTGTATATTATATATAGTCATTATATATAATATACACAATATATTATTATATATAATGAATATGTGTTGTATATAATAAATACCCATAATACAATATAGAGTAACTACCAATCACGTATAAGAACTACAATTTTGACAGGTAAACCAATAAAACACGTTTTTGGAGTTTGTGGCCCTCTGCCGCATGAGACCCCTGAATAACTGAAGCCAGCAGTGGTTTGGGAACATATAAGTTGCTGCACTGAGGACCAACACTGGGTTAGACAAACTGACGCAAAGCCAAGTTAGGCCAGTTTTAGATGACTGACCCTCGGGTACAGGACCTCAGCAGACATTCCAAGCAGCCAGGAAATAATTCCAAAGGGCAATTTAAGGTCACCGTGGGCAAAGACATAAGAAAACAGCTGTCCAATGTGAGATTTTTTTAAAGCTGTTGTCATATGACTTATTTGGAAATTACCTAATAGTGCCAGTAAGGAGGAGGAATACGTACCCTCCTTTGTCTTCTTATTCTCTCTCCCTCTGTCTACCCAATCCTGCTCTGAAATAAGGCAGAGCTGTGAAGGGAGAGGCCAAGAGGTACTGCGAATCTATAATGATTCAACAATAGTCATAACGCTGGCTAACATTTATGGAATGCCTAATATTCCAATTTAATTCTCCATTTAATCCCTTACTGTGTACCTGGCATTGTGCATTCCATGTATTATATTGTGTTATCCTCATACCTCGCCAATGAGATGGTTTTAGTTCTCCAATTTTAAACCTAAGGAAATTTCCTGAAGTCAAACAACAAACCAGAGGTTGAGCTAGGAACCATAGCCGCCTTGTCTGATTTGGGGACTCATGACCAGGTGTCCCACTGACTCTGCCTGCCACTGCAAAGCCCATCAGCACCGTCTACATGAGCAGACACACATACATACATACTGTAAACATGGCCAATGTTTTCCTCTATGCTAGAAGCCAGAAAATGTGAGGGTCTTGTCCTGTTTTGCTTCAACTTTGCCGTATAATCTTAAGTCATTTACTTTTTCTGTGACTCAGTTTCTATACCTGTACAGTGAAAATTACAGTGAATTAAATTATAATTCTCCTCTACAGTGAAAATTTACCTGTCCTACTCTAGGTCAAGGTATTTTAATCACAGATCGAATAAAATAATTGTGAAAGCATCATGAAGGATATAGCACATATATAGCATTGGTATGATTGTGTTTACTACAAAACACAAAAACAAAATACAAAAACCTTTCTTTCTCCTTGACAGACAGGAAAGGTCTTTCGTATATACTTCTTCCATCCCATTATTTTAATGACTAGTTACACAAAGCTGGCAATAAATTACCCCTTATTTATAAGAAGGAATAAATGCAGAGTGTCTGGTCTAGTAGATGTTCAATAAATATTAACTTCCTTACTTTGTTTGAACGGGCCTAGGAGGCAAAGCTTGTGCAATGGTTAATTATGTGTCAACTTGACTAGGTGAGAGTGGCCAGATATTTGTTCAAACACTATTCTAGATGTTTCTGTAAGGTTTTTTTTTTAATATATTTTAAGTTCCAGTATAGTTAACCTACAATGTTACATTAGTTTCAGGTGTACAATAAACTGTTTCAACAATCTGTGAAGGTGTTTTTAGATGAGATTAACATTAAAAAAATTTTCTTTAATGTTTATTTACTTCTGAGAGAGAGAGAGAGAGGGACAGAGCATGAGCAGGGAAGGGGCAGAGAGAGAGGGAGGCACAGAATCTAAAGCAGGCTCCAGGCTCTGAGCACAAAGCCTGACATGGGGCTTGAACTCATGAGCTGTAAGATCATGACCTGAGCTGAAGTGGATGCTTAACCGACTGAGCCACCCAGGCCCCCCATAGATGAGATTAACATTTAAATCACTAGTCCCAGCAAAGCAGATTGCCCAATTGAATGTGGGTGGACCTCATCTAATCAGCTGAAGGCCTGAAAAGACCAACAAGTCTGACCTTCCCCTGAATGACAGGATTTTTTTCTACCTTTGAACTCAAACTGAAATGTCAGCTCTTTCTGGGTCTCCAGCCTGCTGGCCCTGGACTGGCACTGAACCATTGGCTTTTCTGACCTCTAAATGACTTAAAATGACCTCTGGCCATTTGACCCTGCATAGCTTCTAATCCTGGGTCTTACCTCCCAAATCACATGATCCAATTCTTTATAATAAATCTATCTCCTCCCCCTGTCTCTCTCTGTGTCTCTCTCGAAACAGACAAAGACATAGATGTATCCTATTGATTCTGTATCTCAGAGAACCGTGACTAAGAGAGCCTGCTACATGCTCATTGAGTGCCACGGGAAAATATGTTTGCAACATTATAAAACTAATCATCAACCACGATCTTCCTGTATGCCATTAGGTTCAAAATTGAAAATCCTGAGGGTGGCGGAGGGGGGAATTATGCCCTAGGACTCACGTAGCTGTATCACAGCCCTACCGTCATGATTCAGGACATATCCTTGGGGAATCCAGTTCTTTTCATGGCTAGGACCTCACTGTCCTTTCTGTCCTAGGGTGCAAATCACTTATTTGGCTGCAAAAGACTCTTTTATTGCCTGTCTCACGTTCTCCACTTCATCAATCTTGAATAGGTGTCAACACCACAGAAGGCAGTGGCTTGATTCACTAAGTCTAAAATGGTCCCCAAAGGCTTGTCACCTGGGTACATTATGAATGACTTTTAGATTTTTGCTCTCCTTTGGTCTAAGCCAGCCTGAGAAAGAACACACCGTGGTTGCCAGACTTTGGTGCTTTCTTCCCCTCCCCCACATCTCCACTGATTTATAACTCATTTTTTTTCTGGTTAACCGTGACCATGGTCAAGACCACGCACAGTACCCTCAATAGACTCCTCAGCTTGTTGCAGGGGATATGGCTATTAACAAGACAGCCTGGCTCCCAGAGGGTTTGGCTACTGAGATGCATTTTTCTTCCTTTCTCAATTCCTAGTGGAAAATAATGCCTGAGAGGAAAATAAGACAAACAGTGGCAATTCAAATTTCCCCTGAGCTAGGGTTTATTTTTTATTTTTCCCAGATCCCAGATAAATTTTCTTCCTGGTTTCTGTTTTATGTCACATTGGCTGACATATGTCAAGCTCTTAACGTTGATTAAAAATAGACCACTTGGATAGAAACAGACTATCGCAACACAAGGGAATTTTGCTGTTTCATTCCGTTGTTTTAATAAGTGTAAGGGTAATAAAAGACCTAGATAAATAGTCTTGGAGACCGAGTCCCCTGTTTATCTACAGAACAGACGTAACTTCTCAGCTCCCCTTCCTTACACTGTAGTTGATTACTCAGAAAGGTAAGGTCACCCTACCTTCACCTCTGCCCTCTCATAGAAAGAGTCAATTAAAGAGAATGTCTAGAATTGCACGGATTATCTTTGTTTAGGCTACGATCTTGCTTGACAGTTGTGTGGGTACATAACTTACTTCCTCTGTTAGATTGAGACCTCCCTGAGGTTACAGACAGTGTCGTTCATGTCTTTCCCACAAGACACAGCGTGGTCTCTTGACACACAATAGGAGACAACTGGCTGCAAATATTTGTCGGTTGAACAAATGAGTGAATAAAAACATTTTAGGAGGTGTAGATGACAAGCCTTCTAGGAGCTGTTAGGCTCAATTATAATTAGGTGCAGGCTATCATTCATCACCAGCAGTCTTGGCCAGATATTCGGGACTGCGAATTATACTAGCCAATTGGTAGGTATGGTTGTATAACCACTTCCTATAAGATCACCATTCTCATCCAGATTGCTGTTTGAAAATGAATCAAGACATTTCCACTGTAATTCTGACTCCATGCTAGCCCTATGTGGTACAATCTGTGCAGATTTACTTTCTCAGATACCTCCTGGGGCTGGAAAAAGAACAGGACCAGTGCTCACCCCGCCCCCCCCCCCCCCCCCCCGCAGTAAGGGTATCTATTGCGAGAACCTAGTAATATTTTGCTAGACTGAGGCGATGTTGTAAGGAGATACTTTAGGGGCACCTGGGTGGCTCAGTCAATTAAGCATCTTACTCTTGATTTCAGCTCAGGTCATGATCTCACGGTTCATGAGTTCGAGCCCCAAGTCATGCTCTGTGCTGATGGCTTGGAGCCTGCTTGGGATTCTCTCCCTGCCCCTCTCCGCCCCTCGCCCACTTGCGTGTGCACTCTCTCTCTCTCAAAATAAATAAAGTTTTTTAAAAAAAGAAGATACTTTATTATTGCCCCAATCATCTTGCATATTCACTATCATATTGAGATGCTGACATATATAAGGAATGAAGAATTCATTGGGCTTCTGTCGACAAACAAAGTAAGAATGGGGTGAGAATAAACGCTTTAGAAGGTAAAGGCCTACCAAACTTTTTCTTAAGAGATTTAGCACATTTGAAAAAAATGTACAACAACTAGATTTTTGTCCAAAAAACACTCAGTTAAAATTTTCTTCAGGCATCTCAATATTTTCCATTTCTGGTCAAGATCTGAACAGCAAAAAGGAAGTATGATCTGAGGTAATTATGGTCTGCCCAGGAGCAAAACAGGCCCCAGACCTCATGAGGAAGCTTGACCAAAAGAGGAACAGAGCCGTTTGACTTAAAAAAACTGAACTGCTGGAGTTTTTTACTGACTGGCCCTAATTCAGAGCAGGTGCAATCACTCGGGCTGTTTGCTGACAGGCAACATGGAGGAGAGAAAACAAAAAGCAGGGAGAAGCACTGAACGCTCAGAGGCTTTCAGAGGCTCCTGTTGCTAGGGAACCACTTCCTCTGTGCTCATATCCAGCTAACTCAAGCTATTCAGATATCACTAGCATAATCTTTCTTAGGCTTAGGAAGAAAGGAAACAGCTCTCAAAGCTCAGACGTCATGGTAACACCAGGCAAGGCCTGGCTTTTCCAGCAGACGCTAACGAGCCAAGGATGCCGGGAGAGGACAGAAGTGAATGGGCATCTTGTTTTTACTCAGACAGTCAGGGGGCTGACTCCCTTCTCTCCTCTGCCTACCTAGGTATATCAGTTGCAAAGCAGCGACAACATGCGCACACGAGCACATCCAGCAATTGTATCATCAGTCAGGGCGGAGAAAAGGTTTTATTCATCTTCAGATGCCGACATCATCCAACGCGGGGCTTTACGCTCAGTTCTCCACGTGCGTTGAATTCAATTCTTTTCACAGAGATGACTGAGGATTTGGTTCTATGTGCACTGTGTGGAGTGCTATGCTGCGTACAAAAATGAACGGATAGATTCCTCCCCGCAAGAAGCTTCCTGGTCTTGTAAGAGAAACACAAGCCTGGATGGACTTTGGCTACAAATGGCAGCAGCACACATAACAGTAGCGTGAGGAAGATAGAAAGATGTTTGTTGTTGTTGCTGTTCTTACACATAAAAGAAGCCTGCAGAGAGGTAATCCAGAGCTGGTAGTGAGCCCCCTGGTCACAGAGACCCAAGTGTCTCCTGTGTTTTTCCCCCACTATCCTTAGATGGCAGTTTCATCCTCAGTCACCCTGTGGTCCAAGATGGCCACCATGATACCCGGTCAACATTCTAGGCAGGAAGGAGGGGAGGAGGGTGCTCTCTTGAGGGAGATTTCCAGAAGCCCCGCAGTAGTAGACACCGCATTTGAAATCTTTCTATAGGGGCGCCTGGGTGGCTTGGTCGGTTAAGCGTCTGACTTCGGCTCAGGTCATGATCTCACGGTCCGTGAGTTCGAGCCCCGCGTCGGGCTCTGTGCTGACAGCTCAGAGCCTGGAGCCTGTTTCAGATTCTGTGTCTCCCTCTCTCTCTGCTCCTCACCTGTTCATGCTCTGTCTCTCTCTGTCTCAAAAATAAATAAACGTTAAAAAAAAAAATTAAAAAAAAAAAATTAAAAAAAGAAAAAAAAATGAAATATTTCTATAAACAACGTGAAAGCCCTCTCTCCCTGTGTTATTGTTTGGGGGGTGTGAAATCAGTCTTATTTTGTATAGTTATATATTTTTTTCATTGTGAAAATTATAGCATCGTATTACAGCAAATTTGGAAAATAGATTAATTTGTCCCCAAGACCAACATTAAGAACAACAAATACTTATTGCACACTCATTGCACTAGGAGCTAGGGCTGTGAGCTGAAAAGCCACTACAAGCATTCAGGATTTTCTTCTCCATTTTGTAAAACTATGCATCAGTTTTTGTGTTTTGTAGTTGTAATAAGAGTAAATAATTCTATACCCTACTTTTTGCACTTCACTTTAAATCATTAGCTTTTTCTCCATTTTATTATATAACTAAATTTTAAATAAGTTAACATATGCTTATAGTAAAAATGAAATGTTATTTAAAAAAAAAACAGCCACGGGGCGCCTGGGTGGCTCAGTCGGTTAAGCGTCCGACTTCGGCTCAGGTCATGATCTCACGGTTCGTGAGTTCAAGCCCCGCATCAGGCTCTGTGCTGATGGCTCAGAGCCTGGAGCTTGTTTCAGATTCTGTGTCTCCCTCTCTCTCTGACCCTCCCCCGTTCATGCTCTGTCTCTCTCTGTCTCAAAAATAAATAAACGTTAAAATAAATTTAAAAAAAAAAAACAGCCACAAAACAATAATGAGATGCCACTAGACACCTTCAGAATAACCAAAATCCAGAACACTGACAACACCAAATGTCTGCGAGGATGCGGACAAACAAGAACTCTCATTCATTGCTGGTGGGAATGCAAAGTGGTTTAGCCATTATGGAAGACATTATACTCTAACCATGGGGTCCAGCAATTGCACTCCTTAGTGTTTACCCAGAGGAGCTGAAACCTTATCTACCAACTTCATCCACACAAAAACATGCACACAGATGTCTATTGCAGATTACTCATAACTACCATAACTTGGAAACAATTAAGATATCCTTCAGTAGATGAGTAAACTGTGGTCCATCCAGACAATGAAATATTATTCAGTGCTAAAAAGAAATAAGTTATCAAGCTGTGAAAAGACAGGAAGGAATCTTAAATACATAGTACTAAGTGAAAGAAGCCAATCTGAAAAGGCTATATACTGTATGATTCCAACTATATGACATTTTGGAAAAGCCAAAACTATGGCGATAGTAAACAGATCAGTGGTCACCAGGGGTTGAGGAGGACGAAGGGATGAATGGGCAGAGCACAGAGGATTTTTAAGGAAGTGAAAATACTCTGTATGATGGATATATGTCATTGCACATTTGTCCAAACTATAGAACGTACAATACCAAGAGTGAACTCTGATGTAAACTACGGTGTTTGGGGGATTATGATGTGTCTGTGTGGGTCCATCAGTTGTAACAAATGTTCTCCTCTGGTCAGGGATGTTGATAATGGAGAAGGCTATGCATGTGTCAGGGCAGGAGACATATGGGAAATATCTGTACCTTTTGCTCAATTTTGCTGTGAACCTAAAACTACCCTAAAAAAAAAAAAAAAAAAACAAAACTCTATTGAAGATAAAACTCAGTCATATTCCTTTGCTCTTACCATCTTACACACTGTCCCAACTTGAAACCGCCAACACCTGAGGTACATCCCATAGTTCCCTGGTAGGATGAAACTCTAGTCACCAAACATGATTATTTTCTTAATAACCAACCCTTGATTGACTGCCTACCTTATGCTATTTCACTTCCCCTCCCCACTACCTATGCTTCCTAGGATCTCCTCCAAAGAAGTTGTGCTAGAATCCTTGTCCCAGGATCTACTTCTGGGGGAACCAAATTAAGGTATCTCCTGACAACTTAGTTTATATAACATTGGCAGCCCTATCTGTAAGGGAGCCTGGGAAATGTAGTTTTATAGCTGGGCATAAAACCGTACCCAACAATATCACGATCCTGTGGCTAAAGAAGAGAAGATGAATATTGGATAAACAATTGGCAGAGATAAGTCATGTCCACACATAATTATAAGTTATGGGCCATAAGAGAGGTGTTGGGGAGATTACTTCTCAGTATGTACTCCATTATTTCATCAAGACCTCATAATTTGATTTGGACCTTTTAAGCCTAGGTATGATTTTAATAGATGAATAAGTACTCTGACAGTGATGTGTGGGATGGACAAGAGTAGGTAAGATCCAGAGGCAGAAAGATCAGTTAGGGGTAGCACTTGGGTGGCTCAGTCAGTTAAGCATACGACTGTTGATTTTGGCTCAGGGTCGTGAGATCAAGCCCCGTGTCAGGCTCTATGCTGGGTGTGAAGCCTGCTTAAGATTCTTTCTCTCCTTCTGCCCCTCTCCCACATTGTGCATGTGCTCTCTAAATAAATAAATAAATAAATAAATAAATAAATAAGCATTAGGAAACTATTAAAATAGTTTGGGCATGGGGGTGGGGGAATAATGACTTAAACTGGAGTGTGACAGCAGGACCAGAAAAGTTGGAATAGATATGAGAAATACTGCAAAGAAACTCAATACAGAGCTTAAGTGGAAAGTAGGAATCAAACATAACATTGAAGCTAAAAACCAAAATGGAGGGAAACAAATTATACAGTTGGAGAGAAGAGTCAAGTTTGGGGGGAGTTTGTTCTTATCTGCTTCTAGATTTCAACATAATATCTTAATAGAGTGAAGCAGATTAAAAAACAAAGATCCTCAACTTCGCCAAATCTTAGGCGGGGAGGGGGGGTGGGGGAGTCAAGACTCATTTATTTCATCTCAACCAAAGCATGACTTCATATACCCAGGGCAAATTCCAGGAACTTGCCCTACTCCAGGGTGCCCTCCTTACAGGAAACCAGGAGCATTAGCCTTCCTAAAGGGCACCAGATCTAAGATCCCTGCTGATAAACGTGCTCAAAGCAGAGACAAAATCTACTCCCTCAGTATGGTAGTGCTCAGAAATTCTCAACTCTGTTCAGAAGACGTATTGGTATTTGCAGAGTTGCTGAAATGGCTAAGGGCATAGGGCATTGGACTCAACTGGGCCTATGTTGGGATAAACTAAAGGTTTAAGGTTGAGTTTCCTTATCTGCAAAGTGGGGACAATGTAGTACCCACTCCATAGGGCTGTTCAGAGGATTACACAAGAAATTCACATAAAGCACTTAGCATAGCACCTAATGCATTGCAAGTACTTAGTGTCATCGTTAGAGTATCCGGCAAACATGTGTACCAGACATTTCATGTTCAGTTGTTAGAAAAGGACAATTCAGAGCATGCGATCCTGAATACGCTCAAATCAAAAATGGCAGCTGGACCAGATGAACTCCGGATACACTCAATGGGTTGTAAGTGGTAAGGAGCAGAGCAAGTGTGGATACCTGAAGGAAGTAACATGATGTTCCATTTTCCTTAAACCTTTTCCAATGGTTGGATGGACCCGCATCCTATGAACCCACTTTATAGCAGAGCAGCCATGAAAAGAATGCAGACACAAGAAAAATGTTAAAGCTTGAAATTCTGGAAACGTGGCTATTAGGGCTGAGGGCATAAAACCAACAAGGCGAGACTTGAGGCCCTGTATCGGTGCTCAACACAGAGGGCAGGCTCCACAAATGTTTGTTGAACACATGGACGAGTTAACCATGTAACCAAATGAACTGATGCCACAGTATTTACAGTGACGGCCAAATACTAGCACTGGGCCTCTGCCAAACGTGCCCTGACTTTTAAAGTCCTTGATCTGGTTCTGCTTCTAAAAGCCAAGGGGGCAGTGTGTCCCTCTTGTCAGTTTCTCCTTGGATAGGAAAGCTGAAATTTTCCATGATTACTGTATACACTGGAGTCATGCTTGATCGAAATCCATGTAAAAGGTGCCAGGCACACGGCCAGATGAGCAAATGCTCACAAAGGGAATGTGACATCAGTCTTGCTGAGCAAGAGCAGAAACAGAAGTCCTTTACCACAGCCCTCTCACTGGGAACACAGTGACCCCTTAGCTCCCGTGAAAGGAAAAGGTCTAGAGAGGCAGGTGTGGCCCCAGAGCTGTCCCTAGTCCTCCTATGTCCTGTGTCATTAAGGTGTGAGCTGGGGCTGCACTTATAGCTGTTCAGCCACACCCATCCATTAAGTGGTTCCCCTTCCCGGTGGTACCCTTCAGAGTCGCAAAATGTTTGTACTACTCCATTATCGAAATCATGAGAAGCCTCTGAAGAGTATGGAATTAGCCTCTGACCCAGAAGAAAATGTAACTGCGGGGAGCTTCAGGGAACTGTGTGAAGATGGCTGGCCGAGGTCAGTGCTCACCAGCTTGATGCGAGCTAGCATTTCCTGCCCTGTTTCCATGGCAATGGCCCCCACACAATCTCACCTGCTCCTCAGACACAGGCAGGATGGGGATGTAACCTCTCAGGGATGCGACACCAGCTGATTATTATTTTTTATCACTTAGGAAGGCAGGCCGGGTATGGCCAGGTTTTTCAATTTCTCAAGAGATATCAGAACCTAAATTTTTACAGGAAATTTTCCAGGCTTTAAACACTGGCGATCATTTTTTTTTTTTTTTAATTTTAAAGACTGCAGGCCAAAGAAAACGTATCTGACTTTGCCCTATTGGTAACGCCAGTCCTAAGCAGTTAAAAATCACCATTCAGGCTTTCAGAATTACTCACTGTTTTTGAATAGCTGTGTGGAACACAGACCACATACCAACCCTCAGCCATAATTTGTTACAGAAAATTCACTTAACATTTTACTATGGTATTTTATTGTCTCTTTCTCATCATCTCTCTGTGATGAAGGGTAAGGAAGCAGAGGTGTTCTTTTCTAAGCTGTTTTTTAAAAACAGGCTCAAAATAAGGTAAATGATTATTCAAGTTCACATAGATCCAATCAATAACTCAGCTGAACATTAGAGCTCATGTTTGGGACTCAAAAATAAATGGTTTTGTGACTCAAATCCACTCTTCAACTCATGTCAAGTGAGTTCAAAATGAGTCACAATGTGGCCGTATCTAAGCAACTATGCTTTGTGATAGTCAACTTCGAGATGGAAAAATCTTATTCCTTCTTAGTAATCATTCAACACGCCCCAATTAATGGGTAAGGACAGAATGCTGCATTCAGAAAAGGTTGGAGAATTTTTTTTTTTTTTTGAGAGAGAGAGAGAGAGTGCAGGCCACACAGGGAAAGGGGAGGGGGTGGGGGAGGAACAGAGGGAGAGAGTGAATCTGAAGCAGGTTCCATAGCCCAGGTGGAGCCCAACTTGGGGCGGCACCGCATCACCCTGAGATCATGACCTGAGCTGAAATCAAGAGTCGGAGGCTCAACTGACTGAGCCACCCAGGTGCCCCAAGGTTGGAGAATTTTTAAGAAGCTTAGGAAGGCCGCCATTTTGACCAGTTAATGAGGTAATAATCAAAGCAGCTAGTTTGCATTTACATTAAAAAAAATATTTTCAGATTTTTTTTTGTTTGTTTTTTGTTTTGGTTTTGTTTTGGTTGTGAGATCTTAGGCTCACTGATTCTTTTGAATACGCTGTGGTGTGTTGAACGTGGTGCCGGTGCCAGGGGCCCCTGTCTCGTTATGGATGCCCCCAGAAGCCGTGTATGCGGCAGGTGAGGGCAACAGCAGGGGGGGCAGTGGGAGGAGAAGCCGGGAGGAAGGGCCACCAGCTACTTCTGTGGGTGACGGGGGGGGGGGGGGGGGGGGGGGGGCTTGGCTCTCAGCGGCAACTCTGGGGCACCAGGGCAGGGCGTGTGCCCCACAGCTGGCCTCCCCAAGGGGCCAGGGAGCAGAGGTATTGCTTCACTAGGTCGCAGCAGCGCTTGCTTGAGGGCTACTGAGGGGGGTCAGAGCAGGTTCTGGAACAGAACCCCTGAGGCAGACACCTGCAGGCCTGGAAGTGGGGCGTGTCCGCAGAAGTGGAGGTGGGGACACGGTGGCCACACCCCCCAGCTTCAGCAATCCTGCACCGCCACCATCTCCCCTCGGAATCTGGAAGATGGCATTTTCTCAATGAAGTGCCATACAAAAATGACTTTAGAACAAATCTTTTCAACTATATGGCTTGATCTGTGCTCCTCCCATATACAAATTCTGGAGCAGTGGCTGACCCACCAGGAATCCTTAAGTGGGTGATGGGGTCTGACTGCCATGAAGCCAAATTGAACCCGGCTGAGTGAGTGAGGGAAATAAAGACGCTGACCTTAGGGGACCCCCTAGGACCAAAGAGCCACTTCATTTAAACGTTTGCAGGGAAACGTGGGTAAATACCAACAAGAACACCACCGACAACAACAATCTTTGAGATTTAAAAACTTCACCTTTTCTCTCTTACCTAAGAGCCTTTGTGACAATGACCAGCTGGAACCTCTACATGATGATTTCCACTGTCCGCAACCTGAGAACAGGAGGAAGGGGACACCCCAAGGACAGAGTGGGCTGGGCATCCAAACACGCAGCATGTGACACAAGCCCCAGCTTTCTAGTCTGGGGACAGGACATGAGCGGTAGAAGAGAGGTTCCTGCAGGATGGAAACACTGGAAGACCACCATTTTGTGGTCTCATGTATTTCCTGTAAGTGCCGCTTCGTCATTGCTGCTTTTGTGTATTAGTGTTGCCTTCACAATCCTGTCTGCTCTAAGGGATTCTTACAAACCCCCAATAACAAATTTTAAACAAACAGTGAAATAATAGAGGAAAGTAAAATAGCACAGAAACATCTTGTGACACACACACACACACACACACACACACGCACACGCACACAAATTAGGCAATTCTGCTCCAAGTATTGCCGCATTGAAAATTCATTCCTAGTAACTGATTCATTTTATGACCTGGATAAACTTCTGGAAAGCCTCGTGTCTCCAGAAGTGCTGAGGGGACTAGTACTTGATAAAGCTACCAAGGTGTCTTCTGGGGTGCGTGGGCACAACACCAAAACCAGGCATTGCCTCTGCAGGTGCATTTCAGCTCCTCTTCAAGAAACAGGTGCCTGGTCAGTCAACCATACATCAAGGGTGCCTTGAGCACAGAGACCTAAATCAAACTCTCACTTTTATTTATGTTTGTGTTTTCTCATTTATGAACAATAAATGGTCTATTGAATTTCCTGAATAAAAGAAATCTGGAAATGATTAGCTCTCTGCCCATGGAGAGGGGAGAAAAACCAGAAACTGCTCTTGGGTGACCCTGAGGTGGATGGACGCTGTGGTTTCAGAGCTGTGGGTGGTAGTATCACTTACTGGCTGTTGCCTAGGACAGCGCTGAGAACTCAGAAACCGGATTTCTTAAGTCTGACACGTTCTCAATGCAAAATAATATTGAGCTAGGAGCAGAGTGGTACATCTCTAACAGGCAGGACAGGAAATGTCCTTTCCTGCATGAAGGAAAACCATTGCTGCCTTGTGTTGCCAAAGACAAGAATCATCCCCACTCCCTCCCCACCACCACCCACCAGAGAAGCATCTTCTTGGATTCGAGGGCAAGGCCAGTTGATTTAACAGCAAAGAAAATCTAGCTGCACTCTCCCCCCACCCCATGTCTTTCTCCTACTTACACTGATAATGCAGGACCTGTGAATAAATTCTAGAAACATCTTCCTCCTTACGAATATCTGTTAGAGCCCAAACATGGCCTCCCCATCCAGTGGTGTTTTCGTTTTTGGATTAGGGATTATATCGCTTCTGCAGGTGCTTATTCCTCTGATAGACCATCACTTCTTGGGAAGAATTTATATGACAGTGAACATTCAGTCAACTAGTATTTGAAGTAGAGACAAAATAGTGGGACTCCTTAGGCTAAAACAAAAGCATGGTATCTAGGTCCCACACAGGAGTGTAGGGATCAGGACTTGGCTGGAGGTCATCTGCAACCCAGCAGCATTTTCTCTAATAAAGGGCCTCCCAGAACCCACAGACTGTCCTACAGGCAAGGAAATGGAAAGAAGGTAAACTCAGGCACAGGAAGTACATTTAGCTCCTTGAAGGCAAGCCTCATGTCTCCCTCATCTTTGACCACCACCCCCCACCCATGGTTCTCTTCATGTTTGTTAGAGCCCCAGCTGAGAAACAGTTTTGATATTAAAAGTTGTACTATAAGCCAGACTTGATCATTCATGCATGCACTCATACTTCAGTCAAACAACCATTTATTTTGAGCTCTTTCATATTCCAGACATTGTGTTGAGAGCTGGGGGAAAAAAAACAAATAGAAAAATGCACTCAGCGTTCAGATTCTGGCTGAGCTCATTGCTTCAGCAAAAGTTTATTTTTTTATTTATTTTTTTTTTTAAATTTTTTTTTTCAACGTTTTTTATTTATTTTTGGGACAGAGAGAGACAGACCATGAACGGGGGAGGGGCAGAGAGAGAGGGAGACACAGAATCGGAAACAGGCTCCAGGCTCTGAGCCATCAGCCCAGAGCCTGATGCGGGGCTCGAACTCACGGACCGCGAGATCGTGACCTGGCTGAAGTCGGACGCTTAACCGACTGCGCCATCCAGGCGCCCCGCTTCAGCAAAAGTTTAAAAGAAAAGAGCAAGCATTCCCTCTTCGTCCAACAAACATTTATTGAGCACCCACTATACATAGGGCTCTGTTGTAGGCATTCATGATGTACACAGTGGCCTATAAAATGCTCAAACACTGCTGCCTTCATGGAGCTCATTCTAGAAGGGGAAGACACACAAAGAGTAAATAAAGGACATGGTGCGCCAGGGTGGTAAGTGGCTTTCAGACAAGCAAGATGGGGCAAAGAGGTTAGAGTTGAAGGACAGATCACAGTTTTTTGCTCAGGGTGGTCAGGGAAAGGCTTGCTGAGAGCAGAGCCCTAACAGGAGGTAGGGACGGAAGCCATGCAGACCAAGACATCCAACCATCCCATATAGAAATTTAGGGATCAGGTCATCTACAGCCCCCAGCAGCATCTTCTGTGATTAAAAGGCTTCCTAGGACCTCAGACTGTCTGTTCTAAGGTCAAGGGGATGGAAAGAGAGTAAACCCAGGACAAAGGAAGTGTACAGCATCTTCTGTTTTCTAACTTCCTTACCTGAACAGTCCTCTCTTCATTCTTTGGCCCGCGCCTTGGAAAAATCGGTAAGGAAAATAAATAACCTTTTTTTGCACAAAGTGGGGTGTAACTGAAATACAGTTGGCTGGGTGGAAAGCTCCTTTTGACTGTTCTACTGTAACATGAAAGTTAAGACCAAACACTTTGTCTGAATTGCCAGAGAATAGGTCATTTTCTCACCTCCCGAGGCTCCCTGCCAAAAGTGTCGCCTTCCCACAGGGGGCCAGCCTCACACACATGCGCACACACACACACACACACACACACACATATGCACACGCACACACACACACACACATATGCACACGCACACACACACACACACACACACGGCAACATCATGTCGCTTAAGCAGCTGTTCAGTGGAACCCTGGTCTCACTTCCTCATAAAGGTTACAAAAATACATACATTTTTTTTTCCTTATTGCATTCATTTTTAGTTGAAGAATTTTAACCGTTTGGGGTTTACTTCACACACAAGAAACCTACAAACCACAGGAAATGAAAACTTGACAAAATGCAGATGATACAGACAGCCAACTCTGAAAGCGTGCCGGGCCCCACTCAGCCGCAGGTGACCTTTAGCAAAAGGAGTGTTCCAATGAAATGTTCTGACTGTCATAAAATAGCTTCGACTTACAAGATTCTCCCATTATGATCTAAGTGTTGCAATCTTGGGGCCCCCAAAAGCCCCAGCTGAGTGCAACCAAAAAGATGATAAGGATTCAGCAAAGTGTTCTTGAATTTTAAACACATTTGAAAGTTGCTTTAGCATTCAAAAATATTTGGCCTGCTTTTAAAGCAACGCACGGGCAAGAAAAATGGCAAGACAGAGCCAACATTTTAAAAACACATTTTACTTTCTTTTTGAAATATAGCCACCAGAAAGGGTGCAATTCATTAAAAAAAAAAAAACTCTCTCAAGAAAGCATAGCTGCCCATTCATCTGTCTCCCCGTCCACAAGGGAATGAATGAATAAATGAAGATAGGATGTGCTAATCTCCGAAAAGTGGTACTACATAATTTCTATCACTTAGCTAAAGATAAGATTAGTTTGGGCAAGATCTGGAGTTCCTTTATGTCAGCTTGTAAACCTGAGTCTCTGTACCAAAAAGGTAATGCTCAGTTTTAACCTTGCTCAATATTGATGCCTTTTATAGGCTGTTGTGTGTATGTGCAGTGCTTGGCTTGTTCCAAGGGCCCTTCCATGGAATAGAAAGAGATTAAATTAAGCCTCATGGCAAAACTTCTCCATGGGAATGCAAGCTGGTGCAGCAACTCTGTAAAACAGCATGGAGGTTCCTCAAAAAACTAAAAATAGCACTACCCTACGACCCAGCAATGGCACTACTAGGCATTTATCCACGGGATACAGGTGTGCTGTTTCGAAGGGACACATGCACCCCCATGTTTATAGCAGCACTATCGACAATAGCCAAAGGATAGAAAGAGCCCAAATGTCCATCGATGGATAAATGGATAAAGAAGATGTAGTATATATATACAATGGAGTATTACTCAGCAATCAGAAAGAATGAAATCTTGCCATTTGCAACTACATGGATGGAACTGGAGGGTATTATGCTAAATGAAATTAGTCAGTCAGAGAAAGACAAAAATCATATGACTTCACTCATATGAGGACTTTGAGACAAAACAGATGAACATAAGGGAAGGGAAACAAAAATAATATAAAAACAGGGAAGGGGACCAAACAGAAGAGACTCATAAATATGGAGAACTGAGGGTTACTGGAGGGGTTGTGGGGGGGAGGGGGCTAAATGGGTAAGGGGCATTAAGGAATCTACTCCTGAAATCATTCATTGCTTCACTATATGCTAATTAATTTGGATGTAAATTTTAAAAAATTAAAAAAAATTAAAAAAAAAAAAACTTCTCCAAAAGTCAGAGCAACCACAGAAGGTTCTGGGAAAGGAACACCTCTCATGGCAATGCACAAGGGAAAGAAAACCTATAGAAGGAAAGAGCTGGGAACAGATGGCAAAGTGAGCCATAGAGACCAAAATGTCTGCCAACCGTGATGTAGCAGCCGAGAAATGAGGCACCAAATCAGGTGAGAACATGTAAACCCTCCCCCTGTCCTTGGATACTTCCAATAACTGGCTTATCTTCAGAGGGTCATATTGTCAGCTCCTTGCTGACATATAGATCCTTCTGCTTGGAATTATGTTGTCCTTCTTGTCACAATCAGTAAAGTATCATTGTTTTTCTCTGTTTGTCACATAACACCATGGCCACCTCAAAGGAACTGTTACATATGGAAATCTTTCCTTCACAATATCTCCACTCACATCACCATTTTTCATGGGTCCATTACCTCATTCTTCCTTTTCCCTGTGCAGTTATAAGCAGAATGTCATAGGAGAATGATGCAAGATATCTCCAAAATTGCACCTTTGCATAAAGGATCTAGCCTCACTTGTGCACAGACATAAAACTTGCTTTTAAGGAACACACAGTCTGATGGAATCTTCACTGAGCATCCCAATGATTCAAGGCCTTACTCAAGTCAAGAAAGTGACTAACCATACATTGTGTCTGTAACCAGAAAGCACTCCTCTTCTTACCTGTTTGCTAATGTTTAAAGTCCTTTGAACAGCCACCAAATTTTTTCATTCCATAGGTACATTTGCACCATAAAATACCAATAGGCTGTAGAAGAGGCAACATAATCAGGTAAATTAATTACGTACCAATGTATACACGCCTGATTGCATGTTCTTTTCTTTTAAAGCTTATTTATTTATTTTGAGAGAGAGAGAGTGCACATGAGCAAGGGAGGGGAGAGAAGGAGGAGAGAAAGAATCCCAGGCAGGCTCCATGCTAGCAGGTCATACAGCCTGATGTGGGCTCAATCTCATGAACGGTGAGAAGATCATGACCTGAGAGGAGACCAAGAACAAGATGCTCAAACCACTGAGCCACCCAGGAACCCTGCATGTTGTTTTGATGGTAGCAGAACTGGGGACCAAAGGTAGTGAGGAGGGAACCCCACTGTGGAGGGGCAGGGCCTGGAAAGGGCAGTCTTGAGGCAAAGGTAAATTTTATCTATCTGATGATGAACATGCCTAGCACTGGTCTTGCTAAAATGAAGCACCAGCTGACAGCCACTTATGGTGTATCACATTAAAAGAGACTTATTATAAATGGGCACTCTATCCACTCAGCTAATATATCCATAAAGTCAAGGGGAAGTGCTCCCTGATTCTGAGTAGGCATTAGGGTTCTATTACACGCAGGTCACTTACTTAAAAAAAAACCCTCAAATATACACAGACACTGAATTATTAGAGAGCAAATGACAGGTAATGATGATGGTAAAGTTTAAACACACTCCCAATTAACCTGTTCTAGCCCCTGGGTGGACCCTGCAAGTATAAATTATAGATCTCAGGATAAAGTGACTGATGCTTGAGGATTAGGTCAGCGGCCACAAAAAGAGGCTGAATGCCAAATAGGTATTGCTTAGATTCATTATATAGTATTTGGTTTTCACTTTATAAATATCCTGGCTAATGTGTCTTTCTTCACAAAAGGATTTCGTATCTATTCTTCAAGATCCAACTCGTATGCTGCAATCCCTTGGATAACTTCCTGGATCCGCCAAATTGAGTTTCTCTCACCTCATCCCCCCACTCCTGTCTGTGTTTTAGCATGCACTGTATCAGACCTGTCGTCTTAGCCCTCTGTGTCCATGTTTTAGAGACACTATTTAAGTACAAGCTCTAAAGGCAAGACTTCCACAGAACCCTGCTTTCTCTAGAATTTACATTTTACTTGTTTTTTAAAGGGTACAATTTCTCCATAATTTACATTTTCCTTTTATTTGTTTAATGGCTGCATTTCTCATTGGCCCACAAACTCCATGAAACATGGAGTCATGTCTGTCCTAGTTACCACTCTAAATATGGCATTATTCCTAGCACAATGTCTAGCACATAGTAGGCATCCAATAAACATTTCTTAGTTATTGTATTTTATGTTCATACTTTTCAAATAACCTGGCAGACACAACTTACACATAATATGACTTCAAAGAATGGTTAACAAACACAGTATATCTGAACTAATGGACGAAAACTAGAGGCAAAGTACACTAGTGCCACAGTGTAGAGATGCACTTTGGGGAGTAAATCCTGTAAACGAAAGGGGCTCTGTAGTAAGTCCCAAAGTTGGTGAACCCAAGCACTTTTTAGAAGTAGTGAGAAATTTTTGCATTTTCTTCTCAAAATTTCTACTTAGAGAATAGCATTATTTGGTGTTTTTTAAGAAAATAGGTGAATATTTATTCACAATCCAAATTCTAAAGCCATACAATTCAATCACAAAGAAATGTGGATTATAGATTTCTAACTAAACTGTGTCCCTCTTTTTCTGCAGAATTATGTTCATTGGGATCTCTGACTCCAAATGTATTTTTGGAGGAAAATCTTTACCACTATATACATTTCTAGTAACACACTCGAAGGACTTAAAGTTTGAAGAATGCTAGCAGACTGTTTGAGAATGGGATCCCTGATTTCTCACTCAGAGGTGTCATGGTGGGATGTGTTGGAGTCAACTCATGTCTTAGAAAAGCTTTAGTGAGTAGTTGTGCCTTCACAACATGTGAGGTAGTCAAGTCTTTGGATGTGAACAAATGCCTTCAAAATCTAGTGGGCACTATACCAAGAGAGCAAGTGATGCCATTTACAACAGCAACCAGGAAACTCAAAATCTCTTGGCCAAATTTGCATTGACCCAGCAATGGCCATTATCCCAGCCTTCTCTAGCTGAGGAACTGAAAATCAAGAGTGTGTGTGCAAAAGTAGCATTCAGAACAATTTTCATGGGTATGATACACAAGCTCCAACTCTGCCCACTCTATACCGCTACTTTCAAACTCCAAAACTCCTTACGAGCATCATCAACTCAAGGAAGCTTCTTAGATTCTACTTCCTCAATGTAACCACAGGGCTTTGGTTGTATCAGTCTTTTCACATTATTTCTTGTGTTCCAAACACATCTATGCCTTAGACTTTTGTTTTCTTGAAGGCATGTGTCATGTCTTATGCTCCTTTATAGCCCAATCTAAAGGGTCTACATCTAAAGTAGCTACAGAGTTGGCTTACATCAAACCTACCCTACCTATATCTCCATTATACAGAGAAAGAAAATACCTTGCATATAGTGGACACAAAGGACTCAAGTAAGAATTTACTGAATGACTACCAGGTTCCAGCCACTGTCCAAGGTGCTAAGATACTGTTAAATAAGACAGGCAAGGTTTCTACTCTCTAGGGAAAAATAAGTAACCAAACCAATCCATAGAAAGATAATTTTAGATTGTCATAAGAGTTATGAAACAAATAAAAATGGGCAATGACATGAGGAGTGGTGGGAAGGAATGACAAAATGGCCTCAGGGAGTAGACATTTCAGTGGATACCTGAATGATGAGAAGGAGGCAGCGAAACAAGGATCTGCAAGGGGAGAGTGTCCTAGGGAGAGGCACCAATATAAAGCAATGTTTGTTATTGTTGCAGATAGACACTTGGGAGGGGTATAGAGGGAGATGGTGGAGATGCTTAATTGCTAATTCTCTTTCCTCCATCTATATCAGAGCAGGGTGCCACCTCTCCCCCCACTTTGCATTTTTTCATTACCATTTCCATTTTCTCAATCCTGCTCTCTGATTTCCATTAAAATGTAAAAACACGAGCCTCTGCCAGCAGCAAACACATCTGGATCCCTCTTCTAACCCCTAAACATCGAAAACACCAAGCTCAAATCCATTTGAATATAGAAGCAGAGACTTAGCTTTCATTATTGTTAGGTCCATTCAACTAACGTTTCTTTTTATGAGCATTGCATGTCATTATCCTTACTGATCATAGTCAGAAACTAACTTATGAATTTACTCATCACTGTTTCTTTCCATAGTATCTCATAGGGAGTCCTATTATGGGGTAAATAGTCTTAGCAAAGCAGCGTATTTCACTATGCACTAACATAAAAAGAAACCCAGCAAATGCAACTAAGTACCATTTCCCAAGGTAATCATAAAAACTTCAGTGAACAGCTACGCTACTTATTTTAGTATTCCCAAATTTGAAATTTCTTCATCATTATCATCATTTACTTCATTGCAAGTATTTGTTCATCAAGAACTGGAATCAATAAAAGAAAGAAGAGAAGCAGCTAGTTTCGGCATGATGACCAGATTGTCTAGACATCGTGCCTGGAATACATCACAAGTGACATTTCTAGTCATGTTTCCAATCATTTGGAAAGTCACACAGACTTTCTCTGGCAACATGCAAAGCTTTTGGATGCTGCAAGCCCTGCTGTCAGCAACAGCAGCCCAGAAAAGGAGGCGTCGCACTAAATGTACTCTACCTGATGCCATCTTCTGTTCCGACTCGAGACATTTAGGTTCTTCCCGGGAGTCCTCTTCTTCCTGAGTTACAGCCCCACAAACCAGAAAAATAGGGAGACATTAAAAATATGCACTAATTTACATAAACACTTTCTGCAAACCTACTGAATTAATATGAGTTCAAGATCTGAAAAAAAATTAGACCAAACACTTAACGAACTGAGTCTTTGGACAAGCAACAAATTCAACAACAGATGTTGAGTAGAATAACTACAGGGGTTCTGGGTTACAAACTCTAGGGTGCCAGCACAGGGAAGTGTCTATGGATGTGGTCCCTGAAGCAATACAATCCAGGGGCCCTCAGTGACTAACATGTTTGGGAGCATCGATTACTTAGGCAAAGTTGTGGTAGGTTCCTCCACAAGTCAGATATTCCACCAGCATGGTGTAACAAAGATAATTATGCTTTACTCTTCAATATGCAAAGAGCTGATTTCACCTATTTTTGAAAAATCTATCACCATTCAGTTATTTTTTTTATCTCTGGGAAGTTGAGTAAACACATTCTTCTCTGAGTTCCGGTATGATATTTTTTAATGACGTTGTGACTCCTGTAGCATTGCTAAAGTAGACCGAGCTAGGAGTGAGGGAGGTAAATTAAAAAGAATGTCTACAAGATGCTTTTCTAATTTTGTCTGCAAGATGACTTTACGCTGATTCCCTCACTTATTTTTTTCCTTCCTTGAACAAATATTTGAGTGCCTCTTATGGGCTATTTCTGTGGGACCTTAATTTCTATGCAAGATCCCTTCAATTACACTGCATGCAGTTATCTACTCAGCATCCTTCCCAGACTGGCACACTTTCTGCACATATTTTGTTCCTCCAAAGAGTGTAGCCCACTAGAAGATGTTTTGGACCACAACAAAGCATGGGGGTGTGGGGTTCCATAAATGATAACCGAGGCTACTCTGTAACCAAAGTGGAACAATGGAACTCAAAAATTGATATTATCCATGGTAGGAGTACTCCCCCATTTGTTGTGAGTTTGCAGCTCCTAAGTACTATCTCATCTAGATGAGAATCCATCATACTCTCAGGCTTAGTTAGTAAGATAAAGAAGTATTCTTTTCAACTCATGAAGAATAGTTTCTTTAAATTGTCATCACACTCAACTTACAAGGGAATTGATTTCACCTATGTTGGGAACAAATGCTTTTCCAGAGATCAAAAGTCATCTTCAAATGTTCATCAGGGAGCAGTTCCAAAAACTTATTCTACTTTTGAAACCCATGAACCAGTATTGGCATGGGCGATGTGAGTAAACACGCGTTCAGTTCAATTATCTCAAATTTAAAAGTTGTAAGAAATTTTAATGATAATTGCTTCCAAAATTATATTTTTAAAAGGGATGTGAATTAATACTACACCAAAGGGCATGTAAATGATAGAAAGCCCCATTATGCATAAACTAAATACAGCACCTAATTTCTTGTTTCACAAGGCCAAACAGGACTGTATATAATGAAAACACAGGAGTTATTTTATAATACAGCTATAGGGAAAGTCTCTCAAAATGCCCAAATAACCAAATAAAATTGTTTCATAGATGATAGTATTCTCCTTTGAGCCTGTAACAGTGTTTTACTTTTTATTGCTTTGAATTCCAGAATTGTGAAATAATGTAGCCCTTCAGCTTTCCTCCAAACATATTATTTTATTTTAAAGTGCCCCTCCCCCAATTTTTCTCATTAAATAGTAAAAATTGCAAAGCCCTGGAAAGATCTGCAGATGGAAGGATATTTGGAATCCTCTTGGCTGGAGAGCTCTCAGCATAGAATAAACAAGCATCTGTCTTCGATAGTGTAAACTATGTTCTATTTAGAGAAAAAAGACTGAGCTTCTTAGATTCTTGTGTTTCTTCTCTTCAGTGCAAGTCTGTGATTTGCTGAATTTGTTCTCACTGGCTTTTCCCCAGCAGAGCTAGAATAAAATGACAACAGTCCAACTGTAGTAGACATCTGTTGATTTTGCTGCCTGGCATTCACTCACTCTATCTAGTAAGTGTGACCCGGTTTCCTCTTTAAAGTCATCCTCTTCCACTCTTCACCAACTGTGGCTCCTATGAAACCAGCCCAGAGCTCCATGGACCTCCCTCCATACTACTTACTCCAGGGGTGGTCATGTGACTCAGGGCAGGCCCATCAGTCCACTGCATTTCCGTGTGATTGGTTCGCAGTAGTCATGTGACCCAATCAAGGCTAATGATAGATTTCCTCTGGACTTTGGAATAGGAATTTGACTCCTATTCTTACCCAGTAAAACCTGAAGTGACTTTGAGGTTTGGAGCTGGTGCTGTCACACGCAGCTGAGACAGACATCCACACAAAGAAAGGCAGAGCCAAGAGATGGACTGATACTGAGTCCCAGTGATATCATTAGAGCCCCAAATCCAAGCATTCCAGAAGACAGCTTAACCTTGGACTTTTCAGCCTAAGTCAGCTATTATGTTCCTTTTTCCTAAACACACACACACACACACACACACACACACACACACACACATTTAGGGGCACCTGGGTCCTCAGTCAAGGCTCAGACTCAATTTTGGCTCAGGGCATGATCTCTTCCTGGGATGGAGATCTGTGACAGACTCTGTGCTGTCAGTGTGGAGTCTGCTTGAGATTCTCTCTCTCCTTCTTTCTTTCTCCCCTTCCCCCCAACCCTGCCTCAAAATAAATAAATAAATAAACATTTTTTTAAACCACGAGGATTTAAAAAATAAAAACCCATTTCTATCAGGTTTTCTGTCACTTCTAACAGAACCAGCCAATGCACCTCAGCTCTGGGCAGCCAGAGTGGGCTGCGTTGGTCAATAGCTTCTGTGCCTCACACACTATCTTGTATTTTAATCTATTTTTAAATGGAATATGACAGGGATGATGCACTGACAAAGTGCTCAGAGGAAGTGCTAATACAATTTGGCAAACAACTGAGCTTTTCATCTATTTCTTCTGAGGTCTAATTCCAAGATGTTTTACTGAGAGGTCATGAGTTTTGTATTCTTTATGAGATGGTCAGTCAGGCTCGACCACAAGAGGAGTCAGAGGAGAGGAAAAGCAGGAAAAAATAAGTCTATCACCCTCACAGGTCCTAGAAAAGAGGCTCAGCCCACCTCGGAGGGCCACATGGGAAAGACACCAGAGTGGTTGGGGGCAAAAGACAGGAGCTAGGGGAGTCTTTAGGACACGGACTTTATTGGGTTTTCCACAAGGGAAAGGCAAGGCAGGGTGCAGTAAATAGCTTAGGATTGGCTACTTTAAATAATTTCAGTGGGCTTTGAGCCATAGGGATGGTCGCTAGTTGCCTGGTACCTGGCGCTGAGATAATTAAGGCAGAGGGATATTGCCTCCTGGGGTACACAGGCCAGACAGAGAAGGTCCAACTCTAGATTGGTTAGTTTGCCTCGTGCAGGCACAGTCCAGGCTGGACCCTTTGCTGTCTCTAAGAAATGGCTAGCAGAAAGGTTTTTGAGATATGTCAAAACATTACAATATACAGAAAATTTAAAATATTTGCAATACATCACACTAAACCACAACCTGAGTATGTTTACAATGAGTGAGTTCAAGGTATGTTTTAGTACAAATAAGTTTTTTCCCCTAAGATTCACCTGTTTGAGCAATAGAAAATCAGTCAATCAACCAATCGATCAATCATTAACTGTATAAGCTCAGTGACATACTTTGAGTCATTTTAAACTGGCCTCACAGTGCAACACTGACAGCTGGCATTTCACTCTAGGAGAGCAAGTTTAGAAACAAGATGGTAGTTCAAGAGAAAAATAGCATTCTTGACCAAGAATTAAGGAGATTTAGTCCCATTCGTCTCCACCTGTTGGAACAAGTACATGACTGACTCTTGGCGTCAACTTCCTCCATCTGGAAAATGGATTCCAAATATAACCATCCCTTCCCAAGAAAGTTGAATTCTAATTTTAAATAACTGCTTCCCTGTCACCAAACGTTTGAGGAGTCTTCAAGTTTTCTCTCTTTGGACTGTACTACAAAGAATGTCTTTCAGTGTAAGGGTTTTTGTTATTTCAAATTATTTTGGATTAAAGTTTCAAGGGTAGGATTTTGGATCAAAGATCATGAATGTTTTTGAGGCTCTTGATGTAAAACTCCCCCCCATACAAAAAATTACAGTAAATTAATGTGTTAAAATGTGACAGTTCTGTTACATCCTCTCTAGCAGCATCTAAGTCCACATTTTGATGGATATGAAGAGTCTGCCATTGGAGGTAATTTTAGAAATGGATATCCAACACTCACCATATTCCAGTGCCAAGAGTATCTCTCATTTCACTTGTTTTATTTTGGCACTGCATTGCTACTAGTAAATACATTTTTAATCTTCCATGGAATCCCATATCTAAGCCTTATCTATGCCACTATTTTGTAGGATCTTCCAGGGCAAAAACTATGCTTCCTCTTCAAGCTTCATTCAGGCTCTACCCTCTTTGTCAACAGGTGCCTGTCAAACAATTGTTGAATGGATTCAATTGTTCCCCTACTTTACACTTTTGTTTAATATCCAACCCAGTAACACAACCCACAATGAAACTTTGAACATTGTCCCGCCTAATAACAAAGATCAGGTCATAGTTTCTATAAGAAGGCCTTCCTGAAGCAGCTCCCATCTCCATCCCAAACTCTACCCCACTGTGTAGTAGTTCATTAGTCCTCAACAATTCTCTGAGGTAGGTGACCTTATTATCATCAGTCCTGTTTTATGGATGGAGAAACAGAGGCTCAGAGGGCTCATTCACCCTGTAGTGGATACTATGATGTGACACCTGGAGGCTCCCTCAGGACTGAAAGATTTATTGTCAGAGCTACAAGAAATGTGGTTAATAGACAGCACTCAGCTGTCAGCATCCTGGAAGAGAATTGCCAGGGCTGGTGGCACTTGGACCTGTTGACTTGAAGACAGAGAGGCCCAGCCCCCTCACTTGATCTCAAGACAGCTCTGAAGGACCCTCCTAGCTCCAGAGCTCCCTGTTGGTGGAGGGCTTCATTGAGAAACTTCATTGTATCCCATCATTTCTCTCTGCCTAATCCTTCATCCTTCTCTTTCCTTCCACAAGGGTTGATCCCCAAAGCACTCCCTAATGAACTTTGCATATGTTACTCTCCATTTCAGAGTCAGCTTTCCAGGAACCCACCAACACACCCAAAGTAACATTTCCTGGAAGTGCCAAAAGGGAATTCAGACCCAGGTCTACCTGGCTCCAAGTCCGATGACAAACCACTATACTAAAATCCCTCCTTAATATCAATCAGTGTCTCGCCCTTGTTCAAGCTATGGATGCCTGGGCCCCAGCTCAGTTTCTGATTTGCTAATAATGAGGTTTGGGGTTACCAACCATCCTGATTTGCTTGGAACTGAGGAGTTTTCCAGGATGCAGGACTTCTGGTGCTAAAACCAAGGAAGTCTTAGGGAAACTGAGATGAATTGGTCACACTAATTGGGAGTGTGACCCTGGTATCTGCTATTTAATGACCTCTAGATGTTTCTGATGCACTGAAAAAGCTTTAAAAATATTGTATATTTGTAAAAGACAGTCCTAATTATGGATGTGTTTTTAAGCTAATATTTTGAACTCTCTGTTAGGCACTGCCTCTAAGAGCTTTACAATCTGTTTAGCAAATATTATTGTCCTCATTTTACAGATGAGGAAACTTAACAAGAAAGATCAGAGAAATTAAGGAACTTTCCCCAAGTCACACAGCTAATAAGTGAGCCTGCAGAAAAACCCCGTTGTTCTAGAATGTATGCTCATAACCACCTCTCCATAATGTACACCAAATGACTTGTTCTCTCTAAATTTCCTCATCTGGAGATGGAGATAATATATATGTACATGGGTTTTTGTGAGGGTAAAATAAATCTGTACAGCATCTATTCCAATGCCTGCTGCAGAGGGAATATATATTATGCACCTTTCCTTTTCTTCCAGTGGAAACACTTCGTTGGGTTGTATGTCCATTTTTTTTGTCCACTGGACCACTAAGGAAAGGATTACAGGTCACCCACCAAAAGCTCTTTCCTGACTATATTTAGAACCTAGAAAAATTCACTTTATGTCAAAATATATTTACTGAGGAACTTCCATGTTCATGGAACTATGCTAAAAACATGGGGAATGCCACAGTGAATAGAATATAATCTTGGGCCTCCAGGAACTCATAACCACAGGAGAGACATATGACATTGATCTTAGTTTTCTTAGGGAAAGAAAAATCCTAACTCTAACAAATAACTTTTTCTCCCCTCCTCTTCACGTGGTGTCATGTGTAAATCATGTAGGATAAGGAGTAGAAAGAATCTCAATATTGGAACCCGAGAGAAAGAGCTTGGTTAGCACTTAGGACTAAGGGAAGGGTAATATAAATACGTTGGTTCACCCATGTCCTCAGCTTCCTCTTTCTGGGTGGGCAAACACAATTCCAAAGCTATGAACAAGTCTTTGAGCCTTCAGAGAAGTGACTCTGGACCCCAGTGCACAGGTGAGGTGGCAGAAGCATCCAGTCAATTTTAATACATGCTACACAGTTGTCATTTTAAAGAATTAATGCAGCAGATACAACTATTCTGAAATGTGCCAAGAACTATAGAGCAAGTGGATGGAGACAGAAGCAAAGCCCATTGTCATCTCACAGGGTGGTGGAAGGATGTGGGCCTTGGAGTTAGGGACACTAGGGTTAAAATCCTGGCTGTGCCTTGTAGGAACTCTGTGAGCCTCAGTTTCCTCATCAAAATGTACAAGTAATCACTTGATGTCCTTGCAGGACTGCTGTGAAGGTTAATGAGATGACAAGTGTAAGAATATCATACTAGTCACTATTAACATGAGATAGAGTGGTGACTGTCTGCTCATCCAGCATCCACCCACCGCATCTGGTAAGAGCTGTCATCTCCTGGCCTCAAGGATTAATCCAGGTAAGAGGATATAACTTAATTTAGGCTAGTCATCCTGACTTTACTGGGACTTCTCTGCTTGGTTGATGGATGTCTTACAGTCTTAGGTAGGAGCCTCAGAGCTAGTGACAGTCACATCCTCTGAGATAGCTCAAGAGAATGAACCCAATGCTCAATGAGAAGCAGAGGCAAAAGACAGAGTGGGAGCTATAATGGATGGTGGTCCTGTGTCCTATTCTGTGGTTTATTATTTCTATATTCCTCTGCCAAATCTATCAGTTTAGGCTACCCCTAACTTCTTGCAGCTCAGAGAATGCCCTTTCAGATAATTGTAGATGAAGAGGAGCCCAAGAAGACTGAAGGTGTCATTGCCAACCGCTTCAGCATCTCGCTCCAGCATGACTGGGCCCATAGAGGATATTCTTCAGGAGCAAACACTGCAATTCACTAAGTTACCTAAGATCAGGGAGACTCTGGGACCTTGACCAGAGGCTTGGTTCATTTATAGCCTACCCTACATGGTGCCCTAGAGTGCTAAGTGCTTTTCTGCTTTTCTTCATCTCTACTTATAGGAAAACTAAGTAGTTACAGGGAAAAGAAAAAGAAAAAGAAAAAGAAAAAGAAAAAGAAAAAGAAAAAGAAAAAGAAAAAGAAAAAGAAAAAGAAGAGGTATTAGATCTCATGCTTGTAAACTTGTAGTTCTCAAACTTGGGTGTGTATCCAAATCACGTGGAGGACATGGCAAAAATACAGAGAACCCAGCCCTTTTCCATTTCGACAAGTCTGGGTCTCTGGATTTTATTTTTATTTGTTAGTGCTTTATTTGTATCATATTAACACAGTGGAAAAGCATGCACATTGGAGTCAGACGAATAGGTACAAATCGCAGCTCTCCCACTTGTGAGTCATGGGATTTTAGCAAGTTCCTTACGTCACGTGTGCCTGCATTTTCTTGTGGGACAGTGCAGCTAATAATAGCCCTTCCCTCGGAGGGCTGTGGTGTGGTGAGTTTGTTAGTGGGTGTAAATGGAGCGATGCCCGGCACGTGAGGTGGTGGCGGCGGATGGTTTCCCCTTTTAGGGAAGTGACTTCCTGCAAAGGCACCAGCTCTATGTAAGAACGGTTTTGTGTCAGCTCATTTATCCATTCATTGTTTCCACGAATAGGACCCTGGTCAACTGCTTAGTTGTGTTTAGATAAATACTGACAAACGCTTTTAAAAATCTGGTGTTTTATCTCCTTTTGTGGTCCTTAAAGAGATCCCTGAAAGATGATAGTACAGATGGAAAGATGTTAGGAGTCATCTGACATCTCCAAGTGAACCTGTTTTCTTTTCTTGTGTATTTGCCAGTTTCTAAAATGTCATATTCAAAGGACTTTCCTTAATTCATTTTAGGTACATGGTTATAGTTCAGTTCATCTTACCATCTGGAAAGTTCCCTAACAATCAGACTAAAATTTCTCATGTTAACATCTCATTACTTCTTTTTAAATTTTTTTAATGTTTATTTATTTTTGAGAGAGGGAGACAGAGACAGAGCACAAGCAGGGGAGGGGCAAAGAGAGATAGGGAGACACAGAATCCAAAGCAGGCTCCAGGCTCTGCGCTGTCAACACAGAGCCCGACGCGGGGCTCGAACCCACAAACTGTGAGATCATGACCTGAGCCAAAGTGGGACACTTAACCGACTGAGCCACCCAAGAGCCCCTCATTACTTCTTTAAAACATATCCTAAATTTTTATTAAGTTTTTAATTTTAATTCCATGATAATTAACATACAGTGTCATATTAGTTTCCAGTGTACAATATAGTGACTCTACACTTCTATGCATTACTCAGTGTCCACATGACAAGTGTCCTCTTAATCCCCTTCATCTACTTCCCCCACCCCCACCCTCCTCCCCTCTGGTAAGCATCTGTTCTTTATAGTTAAGAGTCTGTTTCTTGATTTGTCAGTCTCTCTCTTTTTTTTCCTTTGCTTGTTTGTTTTGTTTCTTAAATTTCACATGAGTGAAATCATATGCTATTTGACTTTCTCTGACTTATTTTACTTAGCATTATACTCTCTAGATCCATCCATGTTGTTGCAAATGTCAAGATTTCATTCCTTCTTATGACCAAGTGATATTCCATTATATATATCTATATATATGTGTATATTTCCACATATATATATCTACATATATCTGTATATTTTTACATATATGGATATACCCACATATATCTATTTATATCTACATATGTAGATATACCTATTTATATCTATATCTATATCTAATCTGTATCTATCACTTCTTTATCCATTCATCTATCCGTGGACACTTGGGCTGCTTCCATAATTTGGCTATTATAAATAATGCTGAAGTAAACATCAAGGGTCCATGTATCCCTTTGAATTAGTGTTTTTGTATTTTTTGGGTAAATACCCAGTAGTGCAATCTCTGGATCATAAGGTAGCTCCAAACTGTTTTCCCCAGGGGCTGCACCAGTTTGCATTCCCACCAATAGTGGACGAGGGTTCCTCTTTCTCCACATCCTCACCAACACTTGCTGTTCCTTGTGGTTTTGATTTTTGCTGTTCTGACAGATGTGCTATCTCATTGTAGTTTTGATTTGCATTCCCCTGATGATGAGTGATGTTGAGCACCTTTTCATGTGTCTATTGCCCATCTGGGTGTCTTCTTTGGAGAAATGTCTGTTCATATATTCTGTCCATTTTTTAATTGTATCATTTGTTTTTTGGGTGTTGAGTTGTATCGGGTCTTAATAGATTTTGGATACTAACCCTTTATCAGATATGTCATTTGCAAATACCTTCTCCCATTCAATAGGTTGCCTTTTTTTTTATCATTTTATTTTATTTTTTCATCATTATGAGTATATTTGATTAGCTCTCCTGGTGATGCTAATACACACCCAAGTGTGAGAATCACTATTGTAAAGGATGGAAGTTTGGCCCAGAACTCAGATAATATCATCCAAGCCCTCTCTTTTTCTGTCTCTCCATTTGTCTGTTTCTATGTGTCACTTCTCAGGCCCCTCTTCACTGCACAGTCAAGACCACCAGGAGCTCTGGGGCTACATCCTTTCAGCTCATGCTTCAAAGGGGGACAAGGAGTATTTTAGTCCCTGCGCTCACATTCAGAGTTCTAGGGGAAGACTGTGACTGGTCTATCTTGATTCACATAGTCACAGCACATGCCTATCAGGGAATGGGGACTATGATTTTCCAGACCCATACTATTGCCCCTTCCAAGAGCTGCTAGAGGGAGAGGTACTGTGATTGCAAGCCTCACTAGAACCTCAGAAAACAGAAAGGCACAGTTCCCTAAGGGAAGGAAGGCTGTGTCCTGAGGTAGGGGAGGAAGGATACTGGCCACATTGCTGTTGAAAATATATACTCCCAAGTAGGCCGAATTCTCCAAAGCCACAGGACTAAAAATGCCTACCATGTGCCAGGAGCTTCATATATGTTACACGTAACATGAGACAATATTTAAAACATTTAACAGTATGGATTAGCCACCAGCTGACCAGAATGGGGAGGGTCCTGGAGGTCCCAGAGGGAGAGGCCTTACTTAGCCCTTTAGTTCCTGGACCGTGCAGAGTTTAGAGGTCCAGGAAAAGGGGTGATGTGGAACATGGATGCCACTTAGGGATTGGAGAACAGTTATTTATCAGTCAACACAATGGTATTTTGATATTGGAATAGCCAACAGGTTCTTCCTGATGTATACCTGCTGAACATTTTCAACCCTCAGTATCATCAGCCACGCTTCTAAAATAGAAGTACATCATGGAAGTAAGCTATAATACACCAGAGGTATGCAAACCTCTCTCTAGAGTACCATTACACTCAAAGATTTGGGAAGGAAAGGGGGACCTGGGTGGCTTAGCTGGGTAAGTGCACGACTCTTGGTTTCAGCTCAGGTCATGATCTCACAGTTCAGGGGATCAAGCCCCATGCTGGGCTCTGCACTGATGCTGTGGAGTCTGCTTGCAATTCTCTCTCTCTCTTTCCCTCTCCCCCCTTCAAAATAAATAGATATTTTAAAAATATTTGGGAAGGAAAACATTCCTTCCCAAACAAATCTGATGACATTGCAGAAGAGCGTGTAGAACAGACATAAATGTTTAGGATGATCATGAAATGTCAAAAGAAGTTTGGATGCAGGGTCACTGACTTGGGGTTACTTCTATAGACAAGATTGGAAAGCATTGTCAGGGGAACTGCAATGTTGATATTGGTGCCCCCATTATACAGAAGGGGCCCTGGCAGGTTGAGGACTTTGTCTAACGGTGCATGTTTTAAATGGGGGCAAGAATTCACACCATCTACCTGGGGCAGAGGCCCAGGTCTCTCAGCAGTATCACACTATCTTTAAAGTCTGCTCCTTGATGGTGTTATTTTTAGAAAATTCCATCTTAAGTGGCAACAGCTAGTTATCACCTAGCTATACTTGTGAAAGGACCAACTGAAGAGAATTTTGGATAAGGAAGAACTTTGCAAAGGAATGAACAACTGTTCCTCACAGTTAAGGAGGGCCATTTCAAAGACAGGCCATTGTCTGTTTCAAGGTCTAGAGAGCCCCAGGCCAAGAAAACCACAGAACTATACTACGATACTACTTTGTCACATGGTGGAAATTTCAGAACCAGGAGCAGAGGGGAAGTTTGACACAGTCTTTACAACTGTAATTCAGCACACTGGTCCAAAATTTAAAGCTGCAAAATGAGTGCAAAAATATTCAAATTAAAATAAACTGTCAGACTCCTGGCAAATGGAAGGGGTAAAATCTGGTTGCCTGTACATGTTGCTATAGACTGAATGTTTGTGCCCCCCTCAAATTCAGATGTGGAAATCCTAACACGCAAGGGGATGGTATTTGGAGGGGAGGGAGGCCTTTGGGGGTTATCAGGTCATGAAGGTGGAACCGTTAGAGGAGATGAGTGCCCTTATAAAAGGGACCCCAGGGAGTTCCCTTGCCTTTTCCACCTGTCAGGACATAGTCAGGAGAAGGCCATCAATGAACCAGGAAGCAAACTCTCACCAGACCCTAACTCTGCTGGTGCCTTGATCTTGGACTTTCCAGTCTCTAGAACTGTGAAAACTACACGATCATTGTTTAAGCCACCCAGTGCATGGTAGTTTGTTAAAGTTGTGTGAGCAGACTAACACCCTAAATTACTGAGGGTTATTATACATCCTGCGTAGAGATTTGTATTACAGATCTTGAATGAGTGACAGGAGAATCATAAAACTCTTCAGCTACTTACAGCATCTAGTTCTACTCCAGAAACACTTGTTGAATGAATAAATGAATAAATAAATGAATTTTTTAAGAAAAAAATTTTCCAAATATTCTTCCTTCCTTCCTTCCTTCCTTCCTTCCTTCCTTCCTTCCTTCCTTCCTTCCTTTTCTGTAAAACTGAAACTCCAGGAAGCTATGCGTCTATCATGTGGCTTCAAGCACTAGGAGGCACACTGCCAAATAATCCTGGGAGAAGATGTAAGTTTGAGAGATCACGTACCAAAAGGATTTCCTACATACGCTGTGAATGAGAGAAGCAGGATTTATGTTGGAAATCAGGGCACTAGTTTTTATTCTTCTCCATACTGGTTCACAAAATTAGCAATATCTCATATCTGCCTAGTACCTCTCAATTTATAAAGAGCTGTCCAATACATGGTTTTATTTGACTCCTTCAAAAACTTTGTGTGCTGGGCAGAGCATTATCTCCCTGTCTAGGGAAAATGTACTGTTTCCTCTGCTCATACTTAAACTTCTGACCCAGATGTGTGGGTTTTGTCCCACACTGAACAATTCTCTGACACCAGCTCGGTATTCACAGTTCACTTCGACACTAACCAGAGTTAGCACAGACCCCCCAGGTTAAGGGCTCAGACCCTCCCCCGCCCCAAGGCTGGTCCCACTTGAAACTCCAATCAATAGTAGGTCTCCGTGTTACCCACAAATTCTGTTCAACTTGGTTACAAATTGGAGGTTCCCACAACTCCCTCCTTGGGCTTGATAATTTGCTAGAGATCCCAGAACCCAGGAAAACAGTTTACTTACTACTGCTGATTCATTACAAAGGATATTTTAAAGGATATACATGAACAACCAGACAAAGAGGTACATAGGGCAAGGTCTGAAAGGGTCCCGAGTGCAGGAACTTCTGTCTCCACGGAGCTGGGGTGCACCACCCTCTCAGCAGGTAGATGTATTCACCAACCTATAAGATTTCCCAAACCTGTACTTTGGGGATTTTTATGAAGGCTTCATCATGTAGACATGATCAACTATTAACTCCATTTCCAGCCCCTCTCCTCTTTCTGGAGAATTGGTTGGCAGCAGGGGTGGAGGGGAAGGGAGCGGGAAGCTGAAATTTCCAAGCTTCTAATCATGGATTGGTCTTTCTGGTGAGCAGTCCCCATCCAGTACCTCAGCTAGTGTTGTCTCATTAGAACAAAAGGTGCTCCTATCAGCCAGGAAATTCCAAGCTACTTAGGAGCTCTGTGAAAAACCGGGGCAGAGAACAATATCATACACACACACACACGTGTGTGTGTGTGTGTGTGTGTGTGTGTGTGTGTGTGTGTGTGTACATATATTTCTTACTATCTCACACCCCCATTTTCCATTTGAGGAATTTGGGCTCCACAGTCACAACTGTAAAGAAAGGCAAGGCCAGACACTGTTCACTAACCACTAGAGTTTTCCAGAGCTCCCATCCATCCTTCAGAGTTTAGGCAGAGGGATCAGAATATAGGAGGGGGACCCAAAAGCAGAGAGGGGGCAACGGTGCTACCAGAGACCCACACTGAAGCAGTGTGAACATGTTCTTAGAGCTATCACAAGAATTCTAGAGGTGACTTCTCAGCCCTGGGTTTCATGTCCTGATCAGCCTTACTTGCAGAACTTATTCTAAGCTGAGACATTTATGGAAGCTGGAATTATGTTTGCGTAGAGGTCACACCCCTAGGTAGTGACACCCAACAGCTCTTTTGATTTCCTGTAGAACCTTCCAGAATAACTGAAAATTTGATGGTGGACTTTTTTTGGGAAACCTAAATTTTTCTAGTCCTAGCTGAAACTGAAGCTGGTGGTAAGGAAATTTAGGCTCAATGTCCGGCACCCAACTGCTTTTCCTGAAGTTTGAATCAACAGAGAGTACTATTTATAAATTGCCCAAGTGACCTTAAAATTTTGTCTAGATTCATCCTGGCGAAAAAAAGGCTAAATTGGGGGTTGCTTGATGTCAACTAAGGAACGGGAGAGAGAGAGGAAGGAGAAAGCCGACCTGCTGTCCTGCCTTCTCCTGGGCTCCAGCACTATGCAGGGTCCTGACTAAGTATACATCTTAAAGCAACATCATTTTTAAATATAATTGCACCAGCTCCTTTAATTACAATAGTGTTTTGGAACTCATGGCTTTTCAGTTCCCCTCACAGAAGCTTTATGCTCAAAAAAGACCTAGCAAAGCCAGAGAGGACTAAGGATTTCCCTGGGTCAATATATACCTCTCATCTTTCCGGCTGTGGTCCCAAGAAGAGAATTTTTGGAAAAAAAATTTTTTTCTTCCACCCGTCCTCATTAATATCATTTTAGAAAGACAATGACATCTGGTGGGAAATGAGAGCCACCTGCCAGTCTCACAGAATTGTGTGAAGTTGACGAGGTTCACACGGCCCTGGCCTTCACTTCCTCCTTAACAAAATGGACAGAAATGCAGCCCTTCTCCAGGCCACGGCAATGCTTCCAAATCAAATAAGGGAGGGATTGCGAAAAGCATCCCGAGCTTTTTTACATAACAGAAGGCTCAACATTCTTATTTGGAAAGAGAATTATGAAGGTCAGTTATCTTTTTGCTTCATTAAAGCCCAGGCACCTCCGTGTATATACAAAATCAACACAAATGGACAGAATTCTGTCACCTTGCACACAGTGATCACTCAGCAAATATTTATATTTTGTGGGCTAACCTCACCATATAGACAATTGCAGGTCTGCTTGGAATGCACAGAAAACTCAGCAGAAGGAACAGGTTGGGGGTAGGGCAGGTTATAATGAAAAGTGCTGCTCAGAGTTCTTTTCTTCCCTTTTCATTCCCTTTTCTGCCTATAAATGCTTCTCTGCCCAATTCTTACTTGTGGATAGAGCCTGATAGACCCACTCCAAGACCATAACGGTCAAGGTCATACACATGCACACTCAAACATAAATACACACAAACACACACATAGACAAACACATAAACACACACATACACAAATACAAATACACAAGTATATCCACACAAATGCACACATATGCACACAATTGAAACACACACACATATACACATACTTAAATACACAAACACACATACATGCACACTTAAATACACATACATACACATAAACATAAACACAGAAATGCACATGTACACACGTACACAAACACACACATAAACACACATACACATACTATTCAAACACACATACATGCACAAATATAAACACAAACACACACATACATACACACACAAACACACATATATAAACATATACACATAAACACATATGCATGTACTGACACATGCATGCATGTACGTACACAAACAAGTACACATACAAACATGCACACAACCTACCCAGAGTGGACAACACAACAAGGAATGACCTGGTAACGAAATCCTTCGGTTGCTAAGCCTCCCATGCCTCCTGCCCCTGCCTCTGACCTTCGTATCAGGAACCATGTCTATTTCAGCATCTCTTTTGTCAGAGCTTCCAGAAAGAGGAGTTACTGGGAACTTGAGTGTTAACTTAAGCGATGCCCAAAGTTCCTTTACAAGGAATTAATAACCAGAGTTCCCTTCTTCCAGATGTTCCTCCACAGTCAGGGCGCCCCTCCACCCACCTTCCTGCTGGCGGACGCTTCCCACAGCCGCTGCAGACGTGCTCCAGATGGACCGCTGCCCCAGCGCTCTCACTGAGCCTTGCCTACTCCTCTAAGGGAGACGAAATGTGCTTCCTGGGGAAGGGGTCAATAGTGGGCCTTAATCTAGAAAACCAGGGAAGAAGTACTATAGTCGAATGGCAAGCATTTTTAATTTCATGGGAAACTGAGTCATTCAACAAGCAGTGATTTGAGCACCCACTCTGTGCCTGTCAGTGGATTCAGTGTGGAAGAGACAAGGGGGACCAACACATAGCCCTGACCTTCAAGGACTCCCTAGAGCAGGAAACCAATCATTAGAACAGGAGAAGCACTAGGGAGGGTAAAGAGGAAGGGACTCAGGAGTCTGCACATGACAAGAGGGGAGAGAAGGACAATTTCTCAGGGGAGATGACACCACGTGGGAAGGGGTGGTTTTCCAGGTAGGGAACCACTTTGAGAAAGAAAAAAAAAAAAACAAAACACCTCTGATATTTTTTGCTTTCAATTTCTTCCTAAAGTTTTTAAAGTATATTTATACCTTATATCTCAGAGACAGCCTATGTACCCTATGTCTTCCATGGGTCCCATTGTTCTCTGCCTGCCTGAGGATAAATCACAGGTTCCCTTGCCCTCTGGCCCCCCACTGGAGTCAGTCCTGGGGAACAAGGTGCAGGAGGCCTGAGGGAGGATGGTGAGGTCAAGGCTCTTATTCCGCTCTCCCATCAAGGCAGTCTTCTCTAGGAAATGCTCTTTTTTTTCTAGGTTCCTGTTGCGGCTTCCTCTCCACCCTCATCCCTTTGGGTTTAGGAGCAGTAACAGCTCTTGCCCTGAGACTAGTATCCCTTGCGGTTCCTCTACATCCCACCCACACCTAACAAAAGTTGCTTTATTAAGCTCTCTTTGAATTATTCTAATTGGAGGGCCATCTGTTTCCTGTTGGGATCTTGACTGATAGAGCAAATAGCAAATATATCAGGGAGGGCAGGATGCAAAAACTATATAAACGTGTGTGTGTGTGTGTGTGTGTGTGTGTACATATATGCCAGTGACAGTAGTGATAGTGTCTGATTTAGTCATTTATTCCACAGACATTTATTGATGACCAACTATGGGAAAAATACAATGGATAAGGAAACCACACTTTCTGGATTTTATGAGAGTGTCAGTTACAACATTTTTTGTTATGGTGAGATTATGTATTTTAATTTGGAGAACATTAAATATGATCTCAATAGCCATGGGCAAGGGGAAGATGAGTACGATGAATTAGTTCTCTTAGTGTTTATACTCAAGCATAGCTTAGTTCTCTACAGTTCAAGTCAATAAAAGAAAAAAGCAAGTGGAGAAAGTCTGAGATATGATCAAGTACCAGATGTACATTTTTCAGGTTACACTATGGGTAACCTCACCTGCTAGGAGGTAAGACTGTTGCTTTGGGGTCAAAGCAGTGGTGAAAATGAAGTCTCACCATGAGCCAGACAGCAGAAGCTTCATATACAATATTGAATCTATTCTTCAAGGAAACCCCTATAAACCAGGCATGGTTTTTCTCATTTTGCAGAAAGCTGAGGCTTAAAACATTAAGCAGTGAGCAGTACTAGTTAGCATCTGGATTCAAATTCAAGTCTATATCCAAGACCCATTCCTCTTTATTCTACGTCTCTTCCAGGAATAGACCACTCACGGCCAAGACCAGAGGGTATTTGGTGAATAAGAGACAATTACAGCTTTGAAGGCAAAGGGCTATCCTGCAATTTTGGCTTACTCTCTGTTATTATATCTGCACAGTGAGAAATGGGCTGGGAAACCAACCTTACAGGAATTTCCTTTTGATTCTGCATGGTAGAAATAGACCTCAGCTAACAATCTGCTCTGAGATCAGAGAGAAGGTCAAGGGGCAAACAAAACAAGCTGTACTCCAGTGGCACACCAAGATTTGTTTCTGTGGAGTCTATGGCTCCCTTTGAACTATCTAATAATTATTAGTTTCAGGAGGTAGTAGAGTTTAGCATGTCAATGGGAGGGTATCTAAGGGACACATTTGAAACTTAAGGCTGTCCTGGGGCACCTGGGTGGCTCAGTCACTTGAACGTCCAACTCTTTACTTCGGCTCAGGTCATGATCTCATGGTTCATGAGTCTGAGCCCCACATCAGGCTCTATGCTGGCAGCGTGAAGCCTGCTTGGGATTCTCTCTCTCCTTCTCTCTCTGCCCCTCCCCCACTCATTCTCTCTCCCTCTCTCCTCAAAAATAAATAAACATTAAAAAATGTTTTAAAAAGAAATTTAAGGCTGTCCTACCTGTGATTAGCTACACTGGGGCTAAGAGTGAGCAGCTTTGCTCTCTGCTTCCTTTGGGTACAGGACAGCCAATCTAATCACACAAGAGGATTCTTATGAGTGGCAAGTAATACAAACGCTTATAAATTTAAAGTAATCCATAAATTTTGAAGAATTCAAATTTAAGACCTGTTGATGCTCTTATAAAAGCCTACTTTCCCTTCCCTTTAAGTACCCATATACCACGTTTATGCCCATTGTCCCAGAATGATTATTAATGCTGTCTTCTTTCATTCTCAGAAGTGTTGTTTTAGATGATAAATTGTCACTCTATTTTTGCTATATATAAGTGATTGATAAAAGAAAGTGAGGCAGTGGGATCCTGAGCTTCAAATACCCCAGGTCTAGCTTCAGAATAAGTGCTGTCTTGCTGCGTGTGCCTAGGTTATTCAATTAACCTCTCTGATCCTTTATGTGCCAAGTGAGAAGAAAACATGTGGCCAGTGACTTTTATGAGCAATAACAAGCAGAAATCGTTCATAAAGTTATAGATCTTGGAGCCAGAAACAACCTGGAGAGATCATTTAGCACACCGGGGCTATGAAGAGCCATCCAAAACTCACAACGATCTAGTCAGTTTTCCCCAAAGATTTCTATTGTTTTGAAGAAGTCTAGCAACTCAACCCAGCCAAGGTAAACCAAATGATAGAGAGCTGATGGCCTGGTGACTCAAGTCTTTTATCAAGTGGAATTCTAACTACTAATCACTCTTTGTCTGTTTGTTGCATTTGCTAGAAGAAAATATCTAGTGGCCCCAGGGCCCTATTAACAAACATCAGAAAGGTGTCCGTCCTGGATTCAGCAGCAGGTTCTGAATGGGGATTGTACTTGCCACTTCATGAGCAGATTTCACAGAGAAGGGTGGGATGGGGGGACCCCAATCCCAAGGGCCTGTCAGGTGTAACCAGGGGCACCATGACTGGATCCAGTGATTTGTTTCTTCAGTGTCCCTGAAGACTGTCACAGTCTGCTCCTCTCTGTCTTGTTTGCTCTTGCCTCAAGTCAGCTATGTCTCCAATCCCCACTCCTCAACAAGTCCTAGCAATTTTATTCAGATAATGTCTGATAAATTATCAGTTTAGAGGGATACGGGGGGTGGGGAGGTACAAAGAAAAAATAAGCCACCAAAGTGCATGGTATTTGGCCCAAAGCCTAGAAAGGGAGCTGATCCCATCCTTAGGCCTCTACTGAGGGTATAGACAGAAAGGATATAATACCTCAGCCACTTAATGGACAAACTAGAAAAGGCTCCCCTGGTCCCTCCGCTCCTTCATCTTCTTGTAACTTCTCCTTTCCTCCTTGTCCTCATCCTAGACCCCCAACCCTGCCTCCTCCAAGCCCACCTCAGTCCCAGAAATGACACTGGGAAGTTCCTTAAGATTTGCCATGGCTGGAATCTGGAATCATTTCCAGGGCAAGAGTCCTGGGTTTTTTAAATAACACAGGGGTTTGCATTTGTGGAATTGGAAAGTCTGCGATGCCTGCACAACAATTAATCATAGGCCAAATTCAAATCTGTGTGCCAAAAATTTATAAAGTACTGTGTTACAGAATCTGTTTTTCTCCCTCTTATGACAGCTTTAGAGGAACGGAGGAGGGGCAAATAAAAATAGCCACTTTCCAATGCCTCTACTTCTAGGGTAACATATAAGGGTGTCCTTGAAAGCTATATTATCCTTCTGCAAAATGGTTGCCTGTGGGCTTCAGTGTGAGCAACTACCATTTGAGCATAGAGTTTGTGACATCCATCTCAATGTACTTTCATCCAGACTATCTCTAAGGTTTTGTGCCTTTATCGCCATGGGGCCAACTGCCACACATTGGCCCAGTCCCAGTTCAACTTCTGGTCTTGAAACACGAATACCAAGATTGAAAATAATGTCCATAGTGGGGCACTTGGGTGGCTCAGTCGGTTAAGCATCTGACTCTTGATTTCGGCTCAGGTCATAATCTCAGAGTTATGAGATCAACCCCACATTGGGCTCTGCGCTGAGCATGGAGCCTGCTTATTCTCTCTCTCTCTCTCTCTCTCTCTCTCTGCCCCTCCCCCACTCACGCATGCTTATGCATATGCATTCACTCTCTCAAAAGAAATAAACATTTAAATAATAATAATAATAATAATGTTCACAGTATTTTTAAAATCCATAAAAACATATCATTCCTATAGTAATACTCCTAAGCCAATTTCGATCATGGTGGATTTGCCAAGAGAGAGGCAGAAACCCACTGTGGGCAGTTCCCTGTGTCTTTTTAATTTAGCAATCAAACGCCCAATTGAACGAGTTATTTGAGTAAAAGGAGAAAGAAGGGATAACGTCAAGTGTAGGTGGAACTAAAATGCAATACCTGGAGGGCTATTGGAGAATATTGGAAACTATTCACCAAATAGTTACCGCTTACACTCATACGTCTATCATACTTAACAATTATAAAAGATAGTTCACATACGTTATCTCGCATGAGCTGTGAAACAGCCCTTGGAGGAAAACACTATCATACTCACCACTTGGACATGCTAGGGCTCAAAAAGGTTATTATGTGATTGACCAAGATCATAGAGCTAATACTCAACTCCAGATCTGTCTGCTTTCCACTCTGGGGTTTATCTCACTATAGTCTGGCTATATGCTCCAGTATATCGTGTATAAACTAGTACGCCAGCTTTCAGGGAATTACAGATTAGAAAGCATTGCCCTGCCCTCTTTGAGGCTAAGTCGTAAATGCAAATAACTCTAATACAAAGCAGATGTGACCACTGCAAAAGTGGCATGAACACATGCTGTGGAGGTTTTGAAAAGGATACAACCGTAATTTTGGGGGAGATTCGGAAAATCTTGGTGACAGAAATAGGTTTGCGTTGAAGCATGGATACCGGGCATACTGTGATCAGGTAGAGTGGGTAGGTCGTAGAGTCAAGGGACAACATGAGGAAAAGCAGGGAATGTATGGTGTGTGACGAGAATAATAAGATATGGGTTCTACTCACAGAGCATTTGTACCTCCTAAGGCTTTTGTACCTCCTAAGCATGAGTACCTCCTAAGGCTTTTGATTTAATTCTCAAGGCGTGGGAAGGCCACTTTGGAACTAAAATATCGCCCATCCTGAAGATTAGTCTGCAAACTGTGTGCAGACTGGGTTAACATGGGGAAAGCCTGTAAGCGGGGAGGACAGGGAAGAGTCCATTAAAAAAAAAAAGGGGCAGTAATGACAACTGTGATGCAGGGGCTAACTAAATGAGGTCATGCAAAATCTAGGAGAAAATCAAGAGTCAAGAAATAATCCCCAGTGGAAAGGCTATTCTTTGAAGGTGAGCCATTTCTTTGGGCAAGTTATGAAGCTGGAGGGAAGCACCATCACAATGAATGGCCATTAAGCCTGGCATCCCCCAGGGCACCTTGCGAGATAAAGGGGCCTGGCTCCCTGACTTGTAACTTTCAGAACTCCAGAAAAATTGACTGGATGGCTTACTTCCATATGGAAGCCTTGGGGGCATTTCAGTGTCTGCAGAGAATTTAACGTAGGGAGAGTAATTGGTGCCGACATCAGACGAGATCCAATAAAAAGATGAACGTCCTGATTCTAAAATGACAATAAAAATGAGGGTGAAGAAGGGGGTGGCAGCTAAAAAAAAAAAAAAAAAAAAAAAACCAGCCTGGGCTTATCTCTGTATCCTGACCTGGATCCATGAAGCACAATCTGCTGCAGTTCCCAGGGCATCCATTTCCTGCCATAAACAACAATGACACTCTCCTTCCCAGATGTCGAAACAGACTAAACCTCCACTTGGCACTGGCAGCTCTGACAGCAGAAGTTACCTGAAATCGCACCAGCCCTGGATGAACTCTCGGCCCAGCCGGTCACTTGGACGCTACAAGCAGGCCGGAAACAAATGGCGCTGGGAGCTGGCACAAAAATTCAACCGTGCTCACTAACAACCTTCACCTGGAGGTCAGGAACCCAGTGGACAGTGACAGACGCGTGCGGCGCAGGCGCCTATGCACGCGGACGCGCACACGCACGCACGCGCACGCACGCGCTTACGTACGTACCCGCACCCACATCCCCTCCTTCCTGACGTGGCCTCCCCGCATGCTGTAAGCCAGGGAGCGCCTCGTGTCCTTGCGAGGCTGGAACCGGAAGTGGGACCCAGTCATACTTGCCCTGGAAAAGTGCCCTCTGCTGCTCATTTCTTCTGGAGGTAAGCACTGAATTCATCTCATCTGAGTGGTATTAAAACATTCTTGGGACACCTGGGTGGCTCAGTCGTTAAGCGTCTGACGACGTCGCCTCAGGTCATGATCTCACAGTTCGTGGGTTCGAGCCCCCCGCCCCCACCGGGGCTCTGTGCTGACAGCTCAGAGCCTGGAGCCTGCTTCGGATTCTGTGTCTCCCTCTCTCTCTCTCTCTGTCCCTTCCCCACTCGTACTTTGTGTCTCGCTCTCAAAAATAAACATTAAAAAAAGAATTAAAAAACCTTTAAAAATTAAAAAAAAAATTCTTTAATGTCCTAGTTTAACCTCATGTTTCCTGACATCTCGTTAATCTCTTTGGACTCTAACAGACTTGTTTTTAAAAACCCTGGGGCCAGGCCAAGCCCTCCATTGTAAGTGGCAAGGACAGCCCAATCGTATTTTCGGACTCTCCCAGGATCAGCGAATGTGGGAACAGAGAAAGAGAAGACAGCAAAAGCCTTCCAGTCCATCAGCTCGGGCTACGCGTCAGGAAGGGGAGACCTAACGGCGTGGCTGATCCCAGGCAAGGAATTACTTAAATTATTATTATTCCTAACACAGTGTGTGAGAGAAGAGGGAATTGTGTGGTGCCATAGCGGTGACCTTCAGTAACACTAGCCCATTGCAGACTTGTCCCTCTGGCGGTGTTTGGAGATTCACATTAATGAGGGAGGGCCGAAAAGGTGTAAGGAAGTAGGTAAACACACTCAAATGTACCTCTTAGCAAAAGAAACAGAATTTAAAACTGTCATACCTTCAGCAGTGTTTTAAAGCCGACTCTTAGAGGTCCACGAAAAAAAAATTGGCAGAAATAAAAACTCTTCTAATTCTTCTTTTCAAATGAAGAATAAAGAATACACTGGTAAGTAAATGCAAGAGGGACACCTGGGTGGCTCAGTGGGCTAAGCATCTGACTCTTGATTTTGGCCCGTGATTGGTGAGTTTGAGCCCCGTTTGGGGCTCCGTGTGCTGACAGCGCAGAGCCTGCTTCGGAGTCTGTCTCTCCCTCTCTCTCTCTGCCCCAGTCCTGCTCATGCTGCTCTCTCCTTCTATCTCAAAATAAATAAACTTAAAAAAAAATAATTATGACCACCGGTCCCACAAAAAGTGCATTTGTTCTTAAGGAACAAAGAAATACGTGGTTTGTTTATGTATGTACACAATAATATATGTACATTTAATATATATAAACATGTATGAGTGTCCATGTCTAACCCATAGGTGATCAACCTTCTGTCATAGATCCTCAAAGAATGTTAAGTGGTTGGACGAAATCCACCTCCCCAAATCAGGATTTGAGAGATATTAAGGCTTAGAAAGAGAAATCTAATCACTTTATTTTCTCTAAATTTGTAAATAAATTTGTAAATATTATAAAAGACTAGTAGTAAAGTTTTCAGTAAATTGCTGGGCAAAATAAGTACAATAAATGAATCATCCAAACAAAGTAACAGGTTTGAATGGATAGCTAACAAGGTGTTCGAAGTCATGGAAGACCCTGCTAACAAATGGTTTTCTAGTCTTTCCTCTAAAAATGTTGAGAAGTTATAGCCCATCCTCAGGAAAGTGGGTCCCTAGAGATAAGTCCCTGACAAAACCAGGAAAAAATACGGGGGACACCTGGCCCACTTGGGTGGTTAAAAATTAAACTGGATGTATCTGAAGTGAAATCAAAACAGTACAGCCCATTGAATGGGAGAAAATATTTGCAAATCATATATCTCATCAGAGCTTAATGTATATGGAACACCTACAACTCAACAACAAAACCAAAAACTAATAACCCAATTCAAAAATGGACAAAGACCTTGAGTAGATATTTCTCCCAAAAGATATACAAATGTCCAACAAACACATGAAAAGACGCTCAGCATCATAAATGATTAGAGAAATGCAAATCAAACCACAATGAGATACCACTTCACACTCACTATGATCACTGTTATCAAAAAAAGAACAAGTGTTGATTTGGATGTAAAGAAACTGAACATTTGTACATTGCTGGCGGGAATGTAAAATGGTGCAGTCACCATGGAAAACAATATGGTTGGTCCTCAAAAAATCAAATGTAGAAGTGTTACATTCCTCAGCAATTCTCCTAGGTTTATACCTAAAAGAATTGAAAGCAGGGACTCAGACATTTGTACACCCATGTTCATAGCAGTCTTGCCACAATAGCCAAATATGTCCATTGATGGAGAAGTGAATAAACAAAATGTGATATATACATACGATGGAATATTATTCAACCTTAAAAAGGAATGCAATTCTGACATGATACAACATGGATGAACTTTGAAGACATTATGCCGAGTGAAATGAGCCAGACACAAAAGGACAAATACTGCATGATTCCTCTTATATGAGGTACCTAGAATAGTCAAATTCATAGAAAGCAGAATGGTGGTTGCTAGGGACTGAGGGGGAAGGGGAAACAGGGAGTTAGTGTTTAATGGGTAATGAGTTTCAGTTCCAGAAGAGGCTCTGGAGGTGGATGTTGGTTATGGTTACAAAACAGTGTGAATGCACTTAACACCATTGAACTATACACTAATAGAGTGGTTTAGGGGACCCTGGGTGGCTCAGTCGGTTAAGCATCTGACTCTTAATTTTGGCTCAGCTCATGATCTCATGGATCATGAGATAGAGCCCTGCATCAGGCTCTATGCTAAACATGGAGCCTACTTAAGATTCTCTTCCTCCTTCTCCTCTGCTCCTCTCCTGCTTGCATGTGAGCACACACTGTCTCTCTCCCTCTCTCTCATAATTAAACAAATAAATGAAAAAATTCTTAAAAGAGTGGTGTAAATGGTAGGATTTAAGTTAGCTATATTTAACCACAATAAAAGAGTAAAAAAAAAAATAATTTTACACATTCTAGCTCTGATTCTGTCACAGCCACTCCGTATATGAGTTCGTAAGCTGTCATAGCTACCTCTCTCTCATCTACTTCCCTTCATTGTTGCCACAGTGAGATTCTTCTCAAGGATACACAGACCGGACCTCTGGGTCAGGTGCTCACCACATGCAGCAGCTCAGAGAATTTGTGCCTCCAGGTGACTTCCAGGAGCTCTCTACTTGGAACCAGGATAAAAAGAACAATGATCACCATCAGAGTGTCCCTGAGATTGAAGAGAGGTGAGCCCAGTACTGCAGAGGAAAAGGCTCTGTTCTCACGGCTGTGATCTCCACGGGCTGCTCTTGCAACTGGGGGAAGTCCGGTCTCCCAGGACATACTCCCCTCCCTTCTGTGAGCTGTGGCAGCTGGGATAGATTAAGGAGCTACATTACTGCACTAAGTAGGAGGCCCCCATATTTGTTTTCCTTTTCTTTTTCATTTTTCATTCTCTTAAAATCACTTTATTCTTTCCGTCCTTAAACATGGCTCCCTACCCTCACTTTACCATAATAATGAGATACCAGTACATTTTGGATTTTTTAAAACTTCAAGAGTATCTCAATGAATCCCATCTTGTGGAGGAGATGGCAAACTTATTAGGAAAAAAAAAAAAAATACAAATTCAGACCAGGCTGTGGAAGACACAGCACATGTTAATGGCTAGGAATGGCAGGGCCTTCAGCCCCTGGAATTGCTGACAAACATTCCAGCTGAAACACTCTGTCGCATTCTCCCTTCCATTTCCCATCGTGCCGTACCTTTTTATGACTCCCCAGTCTCTCCATCTTAGGAAGTTTGAACCCAGATCAGTTCCCACCTATTTCAGAATCTATGGAACTGAATTTCCCATGGAAACAGCCTCTTCTGCGAAGAGGCAGCCAGGCCATATTTACTCTTTTCTTTGGGCATCAGATCTCAACCCTGGCAGTATGTTTGAAGACAAATATGGGTAAGTTGGACTTAATTAAAACTTAACTGGTTGCAAAAGCCACTGTTAGTAGAATGAAAAGACAAGCAATAGCTTGGGAGAAAATATTTACAAAACACACCTCTGACGAAGGACTGGTATCCAGAATATACTCTGGATAAAAGTACTCTTAAAGCTCAACAATAAGAAAACAAACAACCCCATTTAAAAATAGGCTAAAGATCTAACTATCTGAATGGAAACCTTTCCAAAGAAGATATCCAGAAGGCAAATCAGCACATGGAACATATTTCATCAGGGAATTGCAAATTAAAACAATTCAGTACCCCTATACACCTATTAGAATGGCCAAATCCAAAACACTGACAACATCAAATGCTGGCAGGGATTTGGAGCAACAGAAACTCCCATTCATCACCTGTGGGAATGTAACATGTTGCAGCCATTTTGAAAGACAGTTGGGCAGTTTCTTACAAAACTAGACAAACTCCTACCACATTATCCAGCAATTGCACTGCTCAACATTTATACAAATGAGTTGGAAACATGTCCACATAGAAACCTGTACGTGAATGTTTATAATAGTTTTATTTACAATTGCTAACACTTGGAATCAACCAAGAGGTCTTTCAATAGGTGAATGGATAAACAAATTGTGGCACATCCAGACAACAGAATGTTACTCAAGTATAAAAATAAATGAGCTACCAAGCCATGAAAAGACATGGAGGAATCTTAAATGCCTATTACTGAGTGAAAGAAGCCAACCTGAAAAGGCTACATACCGTATGTTTTACTACATGAAATTTTGTAAAAGGGCAAAACTGAAGGTAGAAGATGAGTGGTTTCCAGGGGTTCTAAAGAAGGAGGGAGAAATACGTGAAGTACAGGGAATTTTTAGGGCAATGAAACTCTTCCATATACTACTTGGTGGATACATGTCATTATGCATTCCTCAAAACTCATGAAATGTACAACACAAAGAGTGAACCTTAATGTAAACTATGGACTTTAGCATAATTTATCGGTCTTGGCTCATCAGTTGTTACAAAGGTACCATGTCAAAGCAAGATGTTAGTAGGTGAAGGGGGCGGTGAGGAGAGGGGGAGGAAGGGCCGGGAGGTATGGGAACTCTCTGCTTTCCACTCAGTTTTTCTATAAACCTAAAACTAATCCCCCAAAAAAGTTTATTGATTTAAAATATATATATTCGGAAGTGTTTAAAAAATACTGATTACTAGGCTCTAATCCAAAGATTCTTATTTGACACATGGGTTTCCCCAAAGTAGTCTTAGGCTTAAATCCACAGTGTGCTGCCAAAGAGCAAGAAATCCCCCAAGTTACCAGGTCAGGAAGACATGATTTTCCAGACTGGTCCATCAGCATCACTTAAGATAAGTACACACATCTACTGATATTTTAGGAAGTCACAGAAGGAAGGGGGACTGACTGGAAGCCAAGGCCATTGATACAGAGTCTGAGGCTTAATGATTTATAAACTCATTGCTGGAAAGAGGTTTAAGGAGCAAAATTGTCAGAGCTTCAGATGACAAGTGGCTTTTATACTAAATTCTTTCTCAGAAGTTCTTAAGAAAGGCTTTGTTTCAGAACATGAGTCCAGAATTCATACTTGCTTTGGGCTACAGTTTCTAGAGATGTCCTTAGTGGTGACCGAGACTAGCAGCGTGCCCCCCTTTCCCTTTAGGGCTTCTTATCTCCTTGGACTTCTCTTCCTAAACACCGGGTTTCTGGGGCAGCCCTGGTCTTGGCTGCTGAGCCTCAGGATGGCCCTTCCCTCCTCCCACCACTCCCCCAGAAGTGGACACCCTGCTGCTGCTTACTGTACAGACAGGGTTAGAATCTCACTCAAATCCATGGTCACTTCTGGCTAACCAGATTAAGTTAACGACATTGTTGTAATGGGGGGTAATGGACTATTATGTTACTCTCTGTCAACAACGACACTATGCATCAAAAGCCTCTATATGGTTCATGTCCCTTGGCCCTGCAATTCCATAAATGTCAGCAAAAATTTATCTATAAGGGTGTCTGCTTTACAACGTGGTTAATATTACACAGAAAACATTTTGAAAATATTTTACAGGGGACTCCTTCTCAAAAACTTTACCTGTGACCATCACCTTTATGGCCCCAAGGAGAGGAGGGAGGGAATGCTACCTAGAGCTGGAGGAATTTGTGACAGGAAAGTCTTTGAGCAGGAAAAAATAATGCAAATCACTTCACATTTCTGGAGGAGAGGGAAAGAGAATTGGGAACTTGGGAAGGGGGGGGGGGTTGGGGATAAGCAGATGTGGGTATTCTGTTTTCCTTATTTTGCATCAGAATTCTGGAGTAAGACTTGTTAAATGAGTTGAGCAGAGAAATCAGAACATCAGGGTTCATGGTTGTCTAGCTTAGGGGCTCCTGCAAGCATTTGGGAGAAGGTTCTTATTCAGTCATGTCCCAAATGGGGCTGGAGAGCTGCCATCTCAGTACTGGTGGTAGGAGGGGGGTGTTGGGGCACCCCAAGGACATATTCCTGGACTCCTTCAGTCTGTTAGCCCAGAGATTTTACAAGTGTCTGTGTGCCTTAATGTGGGCACAGAGGATTGGTAGGCTAGTGTTCTTGGCTCAGGACACAGAGGTGACAATGTGCTGGGACTTTAACATAAGATTCAAATGGCTGGTACCAGGAAATCCAGTAGTAGGAGCCACATAATGGCTCCAGAGGTCACAAGAGACTGTTACAGCTCAACAGACATCAGGCCCAGGACAAATCAAACCCACTAATCTTCGTTAGAGGGCAATATGGATCCAAAGCCTTAAACCACAACCCCACCTGTCCTACCAGAAGTCCAGACTCAAACTCAGGGAGGAAACTTGGAAACTGAACATTCATTCAAAGAAACTGACCTGAATGGAATTACTTAATCCAAAAAAAACCAGAATTTTCATTTTCTTCCTATAATAGTGTTGGAGGCCAGATTACATCAATGATGGAATATAAATGACATTTCTTGGCTCATCTGTGTAGTGCTGTGTTAAATTTTCAAACCACTGCATTTACCATATAGCCAAGTTACCCTTAGGCAGGAGGTTGGAGGACCCTTCTTCAGAGACCTAACCCAGGGAAGGGAACATCGATAATTGTTGTTGGAGTGTTTATGATACAAAGCTGGTGGTCCACCCATTATCCTGTAGTGAAATCACTAATTGGCAAACTCCAGATCTCACGAAAAGAGTTTCTGACCTCCTTTTTACTACTTTCTTGTAACTATGAATGGACAATCAAGGCTCAGCAAAGCTCATTTGAGAACTTACAACATGAGAGAGAAACAAACAAACAAAAAAAGGTGGGGAACTCAGAAGAATCAGAGATAATACAAAGAGTACGGGGAAAATTTTTAAAGTCATTAACATCTTCAGAGAGAAAGGAGAAGATCTTTAAAACAACAGTTGATATGCAGAAAGGAAATAATCAGAGCTCAAGAAAGAACCTTTAGAAATTACAAGTACGACAGTGAAATTAAAAGAGGCCAGGAGATAAAAATCAAAGGTATCTCCCAGGAAATGAAACAGAAAGTTCAGTAGGATAGAAAAGTAAAAGAAAAAGATCAATTTAGGGCTGTTGTAGTTACCTATCACTATGTAATTAGTTACCCCCAAATGTAGTGGCTGAAAACAACAATAAACGTTTATTATCCCACACAATGTTTGTGGGTCACCCAGTAGTTAGCTGAGTGGTTCTGGCTTGGGGTCTGTCCTGAGCTTGTGGTCAAGCAAGATGTTGGCTAGGACTGCAGTCACATAGGGCTTGACTGGACTGCAGCGTCACTCCTAAGATGGCTCCCTCATAGGGCAGCTCGTTGCTGGCTGTTGGCAGGCTGTCCCTGGTCATGTGGACCTCTGCATAGAGCTTCTTGAGTGTCCTCATGACATGGCAGCTGGCTTCCCCCGGAACAAATAATCCAAGAGAGAGAGCAAGTAGGAAGTTGCAGTGCCTTTCAGAAGTAACATACCAATCCTTCCATCACATTCTGCTTGCTAGAAGTGAGTCACTAAGTCTGTCCCAGGGAGAGGGAGCTAGAAAGAATTAATGGTAATGAAATGACTCATAGTTTTGCTAGGCAGTGGTTCATGAGGTGGAAAGAACACAGGTGCTGATGTCAGATGGTCATGGGCTTGAATCTTGGCCCCTCCTCAAGCAAATTAACCTCTCTTCAGTTTTCTCCCCTCTAAAATGCATATGATACCACTGTACTTGGTTTTAGTGAGTTGAGAATAAACCATTTAAGGTGACTTGCACAGTGTCGGTGACCAATAAATTACAGTTACTATTATTAATATTGTAATGCCTTTGAGTAAAATAGAAAGGATGTGGTTTATTCTGATGTCCTGGCTACATCCCAAACCAGAACTCAGAAAGACAGCAAAACCCCCTCTGGATGGCCTCACTAATCAGCAGCTAAGCAAGTGCAGTGCTTTGCTCTATCATTTCTGAATGATGATGTGGATTCTGCCTAGAGCCCATAAAAAAAGCCCTCTGGCATATGGGTGTGTGGATTTGGAGGAAACTTTTCAGCTAGTGAAGGTCATGTTTTAGTTTTTAGTTCTTGGGAGGTCTTTTGCCAAAATATGTTTGAATCTCCAACCTCACAGCAGAGTCAATAACAGCATGATTTAGTGAGTGGCACAAAGTCATCAACCATCCTGACATCAAAACTCCCCTAGTGAGACCAGCATTCATTGGTAAATTTAGGCCTAATTTTGGTTCTCCATCCGCCGCTCAGTAAACAAAGTGCATTCCTGTTTATAACCTACCTGGCTTTTATGAAATCAGTGATGTGGGACATGGAAAAACAGTACAGCTTTTTGTGACGTTGGTTTGGATTTTTGAGGTAGGTGAATTACATTAGTAATAATGCCACCTTTGGTTTGTGTGCACCATCCCTATTTTATGCGGCCATTACAGTTGTTGATCAACAACTTGAAAAGTGGGAAGAATTGAAATTTTCATTCCTAGTTCTACAGATGAGGAAACAAACACAAAAAAAAAAAAAAAAAAAAAATGAAGCAACATTCCTGAAATCATACTTGTTTGTGCTGAACTAAGATCAGAGTTCAGGTCTTCACAGGGTCCAGTGCACGTCCTATCACCTCCCATCCCATGGCACTTCACTAGTGATAGGAGGGGAGGAGCCTTCACCATCAGATGGTGCATCAGAGCAGGATCCCTGGCCCTCTGATTTGAGGTTCACTGGACAAAGCCTGCCCCAGTGACACATGCTCAGGCATGGGCCTTAGGCCTCAGTTTAGCCAGGGACATATTCTCTTTTGGCCATGGTTTCTTGGCTCTGAAATGAGAATCCTGACCTACTTTGTTCGACTGTCCTCAGGGAAGAGATAAATATTTTTAGAGAAAATTAGAAATGTGTTTGTAAATGTCCTGATACAATATAATAATACTTTGCCTTCAATGACGCATTTTTTTCCTCTTGAGAATCTAAAAGAAATTCATAATATTTCCATTAACATAAGTATCTTGTGGAGGATGAAAGATACAAAAGTGTCAATAATTTGCTTTGGAAAAACCACACAAGTCATTTGCCCATTTGTTTTCAGATTCATTCTGTCTTCTCCCCACTACATTTTTTGGGCTCCCTTGCTCTCTAGGTGGGAGGGACTAATCGGGACAGTTTATACTCCCCCTCCACCATGAAAGCACAGACCAGTACCATAATCAGCCTGCCATTTCAGTAAACCCTGGAGCCCTAGCCCACGCCAGCCCCAATTGTCCCACCAAGACAGCCACAGGGCAAGTATACCCTGTGGGTATACCAGGGCAGTATATACACAGGGACATCCCTGGTTAGCTCCCACTACAACCCCAGCCTTTGCACCAATGTGACAGGTGCAAAGCACCCAAGAACTCTCCAGGACCACCCCACTTTGGCTTTAGACAACTTGCTAGGGTACCCTCAGTACAGAGCGCCCCAAAACATCTTGTTTGACACCTGCTTCAAATTCAGCTGCCTTGCTGGGGTGCCCCTTGTGAGGGGTGCCCCAGAACCCCAGGCCCATGCCTGCATAGGTTTCAGCCACCCCACAGGACACCCCCTGTGGAGAGTGCCCCAGAACACTCTCTCCCATGCTGGCCTCAGATCCAGCCACGCAGCTAGGCTGCCTGCTGTGCTGAACAATTTGGGCCACTCCAGCTTGCACCCAATTCAGCTTCAGCTGACCTGCCAAGACACCTCTGTGGAGAGCCCTGGGACACCTCAGCTTGCACTTAATTCAGCTTCAGTTGTCCTTCCAGGGCACATTTTGCACAGAGAGTCCTGGGACCACATTGGCCCATGCCCAGTTTAGCTCTAGCTGCCTGCCAGGACATTTCCAGTGTAGAGTGCCCTAGGACATCCTGGTCTGAACCTCACTTCAGCTTCAGTAGCCCCTTCAGGGCACCCTCAGTGTGGAGAATCTAGGAACACCCTGATTTATATCCACTTCTACTTCAACTATCCTGCCAAGATGCCCTGTGTGTGTAAAATGCCAGATCTCTCTAGCTTGCATCCACTTTAGTTTCAGCTATCCTGCAAGAACACTCTCTGTGCAAAGAGTTCAGGGACTTCCTGGCTCACACACTACATCAACTCCAGCCACCCTACCAAAGCACCCCCTGCGCATTGCACCCTGGGACAACCTGGCTGGCACTGGTTTCAGCTTCAGCTTTCCTGTCAGGATGCCTTCAGTGCATAGACCCTGGGATACCGCAGCCTATATCCAGTTCAGTTTTAGCTGTCCTGACAGGGCACCCACTATGTGCAAAGCCCAGGATGCCCAGCCCATGCCGGTCACAGCTCCAGCCAGCCAGCAAAAGTCACCAAGCACATACAGTCTACATAGGACACAACCAAACACATGACCATTCCTTCAAGTTTAGGAGAAGTAGCTGTTCTGCCTAATCTGTAGAAAAAAAACAGAGAAGGGCAAGTAAAATGGGGAAACAGAGGAACATGCTCCAAAATAAAGAACAAGAAAAAACTTCAGAAGAAGAACTAAATGAAATGGAGATAAGCAGTATGTCTGATAAAGAATTTAAAGTAATAATCTTAAAGATACACACCTGGAGAGAAGAATGGAAAAACTCAGACCTTCAATAAAAAGAGAAAATGTTAAAAGGAACCAGTTAACATTGAAGCTTACAATAACTGAAAAAAAATTCTAGAACACCTAGAGGGAATCAACAGCAGAGGAACGTATCAGCAGTCTGGAAGACAGGGTAATGGAAAGCACCCAAGCCGAACAGCAAAAACAGAAAAGGACCTTAAATTTTTTTTTAATAGGTTAAGGGATCTCTTTGACAATATCAAGCAAACAAACATTCACATTATAGGGGGGCTCAGAAGAAGAGAGAGAGAAAAAAATGGGTAGAAACCTTACTTGAAGAAATAATAGCTGAAAACTTATCTCATGTAGAGAAAGAATAGACATCCAAGTCCAAGAAGCACAGAGTTCCAAACAAGATGAACCCAAGGAGGTCCAAACTATGACACATAGTAATTAAAATGTCAAAAGGTAAAAACAGAATCTTAAAAACAGCAAGAAAGAAACGAAAAATTACATACAAGGGAAAACCTATAAGGCTACCAGTTGATTCAGCAGAAACTTCGCAGGCCAGAAAGGAGTGGCATGATACATTCAAAGTGCTAAAAGGCAAAAACTTACAACCAAGAATACTTTACCTAGCTAGGTTATCATTCAAATTGGAAGGAGAGATAGTTTCTCAGACAAAAAATAGTTTATCACCACTAAACCACCCTTACAAGAAATGTTAAAAGCACTTATTTTTTTAAATTGTTTATTTCTGTTTATTTGTTTGTTTGTTTTGAGTAATCTCTACACCCAATGTGGGGCTCGAACTCACAACCCCAAGATCATGAATTGCACATTCTACCAACTGAGCCAGCCAGGTGCCCCTTAAAGGTACTTCTTTAAGTGGAAAAAAATGGCCATAATTGGACATAATAAAATTACAACTAAAAGGATGTAAAATATGACAACATCTACATAAAATGTGGAGGAGGGAATAAAGAGGAAAAGAACAGTAGAGGAAAAAGAAAAAAAATTATTGAAGGAAAGAAAAAAATGACCATCAAATTAATATAGACTGCTATTTACTTAGTATGGTATATATGAATCTCATGGTAACCATAAATCTAAAACCTGTGATAGATACACAAACAAGAGAAACAAAACCAAACATAACACTGTAGAAACTCATCAGTCACAAAGAAAGAGCAAGAGAAGAATAAAGGAACAAGGAACGTAAAAACAACCATAAAACAAGTAACAAAATGGCAATAAGTATATACCTATCAATAATTACTTTAAATGTAAATGGCCTAAATGCTCTTATCAAAAGACATAGGGGAACAAAATGGATAAAAAGCAAGACCTGTCTATATGCTGTCTATAAGAGACTCAACTCAGACCTAAAGACACATACAGACTGAAAGTGAAGGGATGGAAAAACATCACCATGGAAATAGAAGAGAAAAAAAATCCAGAAGAGCAATACTTATATCAGACAAAATAGACTTTAAAACAAAAACTGTAAGAAGAGACAAAGATGAGCATTATGTAATGATTAGGGGGTCAGTCCAACAGGAGAATGTAACAGTTGTAAATATCTATGCATCCAATACTAGAGTACCTAAATACATAAAGTAAATATTATTGGACATAAAAAGAGAAATTGAAGGGGGCACCTGGGTGGCTCAGTCAGTTAAGCATCTGACTCTTGATCTCTGCTCAGGTCATCATCTCATAGTTCATAGGTTAGAGCCCCACGTTGGGCTCTGTGCTGACAGCACAGAGCCTGCTTGGGATTTTCTCTCTTCCTCTCTCTGCCCCTCCACTGCTCACTTACTCTAAATAAATAAACAAGTAAACATATATAAAAAAAGAGAAAGTGATTGTATTGATGGTAATAAAGTAATACTAGAGGCCTTTAATATCTCACTTATATCAATGTATAGATCATCCAGGCAGAAACTGAACAAGGAAACTGTGTCTTTGAATGATACATTGGATCAGATGGACATAACAGATATATACAGAATATCCATACAGAACCAACAGAATATACATTCTTTTCAGATGCACCTGGAATGTCTTCCAGAATAGATCACATATTAGGTCACAAAATAAGCCTCAATAAATTTAAGAAGATTGGAATCATACCATATATCTTTTCTGATCACAATGGTATGAAACTAGAAATAAATTACAAGAAAAAATCTGGAAAAAACACAAATACATGGTGATGAAACAACATGATACTAAACAACAAGTGGGTCAACAAAACAAGAAAAATTTTTAAAAAATACATGGAGACAAATAAAAATAAAAACATAACATTCCAGGGACACCTGGGGGGATCAGTTGGTTAAGTGTCTGACTCTTAATCTCTGCTCAGGTTATGATCTCACAGTTCATGAGACTGAGCCCCACATTGGGCTCTGCACTGACAACATGGAGCCTGCTTGGGATTCTCTCTTTCCCTGTCTGTCTCTCTGTCCCTCTCACCTGCTCATGCACACACACTTTCTCTCTCAAATAAAATTTTTAAAAACAAAAAAAAAGAAGACACAACAGTTGAAAATCTTTGGGCCATAGCAAAAGCAGTTCTAAGAGGGAAATATATAAAGATATAGTCCTAACTCAAGAAATAGGAAAAAGCTCAAATAAACAATTTAAGTTTACAGCTAATAGGACTAGGAAAAGAAGAACAAACAAAGCCCAAGGTGAGTAGAGAAAGGAAATGGTAAAGAATGGAGCAGAAGTAAATGACATAGAAACTAAAAACAGAAAGAAAAAAAAAGAAAAAACATCAATGCAACTAAGAGCTGGCTCCTTGAAAAGATAAATAAAATTGATAAACCTGCAACCACACTTATCAAGAAAAATAAATAGAAAGGACCTAAATTAATAAAACCAGAAACAAGAGGAGAAACAACATCTAACAACACAGAAATACAGAGAATTATAAAACTATGAAAAATTGTATGTCAACAAATTGGATAACCTAGAAGAAATGGACAAATCTTAGAAACATACAATCTTCCAAAACTGAACCAGGAAGAAATAGAAAATCTGAAGAGACTGATCACAAGTAACACAATTGAATGAGCAATAAAAAAAAACTACCAAAAAATGAAAAGTCCAGGACCAGATGGATTCACTGGAGAATTTCACCAGACATTTCAAGAAGAGTGAATACCTATTCTTCTCAAACTATTCCAAAAAGTAGAAGAGGAAGAAAAGCTTCCAAATACATTCTATAAGGCCAGCATTACCCTGATATCAAAACCAGACAAAGACATCACACACACACAAAAAGAAAACTATAGGCCAATATCCCTAATGAACATAGACGCAAAAATCCTCAGCAAAATATTAGTAAACCGAATTCAACAGTACATTAAAAAGAACATTGACCATGATTAAGTAGGATTTATTCTGGGGATGGAAGGATGGGTCAATATTTGCAAATCAGTGTGGTACACCACATGAACCAAACAAAGGATAAAAATCATATGATCATCTCAATAGATGCAGAAAAAGCATTCGAAAAATTCGACATCCATTCATGATAAAACTCTTAACAAAGTGGGATGAGAGGGAACATACCTCAACATAATAAAGGCCATATATGAAAAATCCACAGCTAACATCATACTCAATAGTGAAAAACAGAGCTTTTTCTCTTAGATCAGAAACAAAACAAGGATGTCCATGCAGAAAAATGAACCTGGACCACTTTCTTGTAACATACACAAAAATAAACTCAAAATGGATGAAAGACCTAAATGTAAGACAGGAAGCCATCAAAATCCTCAAAGAGAAAGCAAGCAAAACCTTTTTGACCTTGGCCACAGCAGCTTCTGACTCAACACATCTCCAGAGGCAAGGGAAACAAAAGCAAATATGAACTATTGGGACTTCATCAAAATAAAAAGCTTCTGCACAACAAAGGAAACAATCAGAAAAACTAAAAGGCAGCCGACAGAATGGGAGAAGATATTTGCAAATGACATCAGATAAAGGGTTAGTATCCAAAATCTAGAAAGAACCTATCAAACTCAACACCCAAAAAAACAAAAAATCCAGTGAAGAAATGGGCAGAAGACATGAATAGACACTTCTCCAAAGAAGCCATCCAGATGGCCAACCGACACATGAAAAAATGCTCCACATCACTCATCATCAGGGAAATACAAATCAAAACCACAATGAGATACCACCTTACACCTATCAGAATGGCTAACAGTAACAACTCAGGCAACAACAGATGTTGGCAAGGATGCAGAGGAAGAGGATCTCTTTTGCACTGCTGGTGGGAATGCAAGCTGGTGCAGCCACTCTGGAAAATAGTATGGAGGTTCCTCAAAAAATTAAAAATAGAACTACCCTACAACCCAGGAGCTGCACTAGTAGGTATTTACCCAAGGGATACAGGTGTGCTGTTTCGAAGGGACACATGCACCCCAATGTTTATAGCAGCACTATCAATGATAGCCAAAGTATGGAAAGAGCACAAATGTCCATCAATGGATGAATCGATAAAGAAGATGTGGTACATATATACAATGGAATATCACTCAGCAATGAAAAAGAATGAAATCTTGCCATTTGCAACAATGTGGATGGAACTAGAGGGTATTATGCTAAGTGAAATTAGGGAAAGACAAATATATGACTTCACTCATATGAGGACTTTAAGACATAGAACAGATGAACATAAGGGAAGGGAAGCAAAAATAATATAAAAACAGGGAGGGGGACAAAAAACATAAGAGACTCTTAAATATGGAGAAGAAACAGAGGGTTACTGGAGGGGTTGTGGGAGGGGGGATGGGCTAAATGAATAGGGGGCATTAGGGAATCTACTCCTGAAATCATCGTTGCATTATATGCTAACTAATTTGGATATAAATTAAAAGAATAAAAAATAATAAATTTTAAAAATAAAATTAAAAAAGATGTAAATATATACAATGGAGTATTACTTGGCAATCAAAAAGAATGAAATCTTGATATTTGCAACTACATGGATGGAACTAGAGGGTATTATGCTAAACGAAATTAGAGAAAGACAAATGTCATATGACTTCACTCATATGAGGACTTCAAGATACAAAACACATGAACATAAGAGAAGGGAAGCAAAAATAATATAAAAACAGGGAGGGTGACAAAACATGAGACTCTTAAATACAGAGAACAAACAGAGGGTTGCTGGAGGGGTTGTGGGAAGGGGGATGGGCTAAATGGGTAAGGGGCATTAGGGAATCTACTCCTGAAATCATGTTGCACTATGTGCTAATTAACTTGGATGTAAATTAAAAATAAATAAATTATTAAAAAGAGAAAAATAAAGAAATGAAACAAGGATGTCCATTCTTACCTTGTTTTATCCGACATATTACTAGAAAGTCCTAGCCACAGCAATCCGGAAAGAAAAAGAAAGAGGCATCCATATTGGTAAAGGAGAAATGAAAGTGTCACTATTTGCAGAGGACATGATACTAATATATGTAGAAAATCTTAAAGACCACCAAATATTAGAAGTAATAAATGAACTCAGTAAAGTTGCAGGATACAAAATTAATACCCAGAAACTACCAGTGGTTTTTTACACACATAACAAAGGAGCAGAAAGAAAGATTAGGAAAACTACACCATTTACAATTGCATCAAAAAGAATGAACTACATAGAAATAAACCTAACCAAAGAAGTGAAAGACCTGTACTTCAAAAACTATGAAACATTGAGGAAAGGCATTGAAGATGATACAAACAAATGGAAAGATTTCCCGTGCTCATGTATTAGATGAATTAATACTGTTAAAATGTCCATTTACCCAAATCAATCTACAGATTCAGTGCAATCCCTGTAAAATTACCAACAGCATTTTTCACAAAACTAGAACAAATAATCCTAAAATTTATATGGAATCACAAAAGACCCTGAATAGCCAAAGGAATCTTGAGAAAGAACAAAGCTGTAGAAATCACAATTCCAGATTCCAAGATATACTACAAAACTGTAGTAATGAAAACAGTATGGTATTGGCACAAAGATAGAAACAAAGATCAATGGAAAAGAATAGAGAACCCAGAAATAAACCCACAATTATAAAGTCAATTAATCTATGACAAAGGCAAGAATATACAATGGAGAAAAGACAGTCTCTTCATTAAATGATATTGGGAAAATAGGACAGCTACTTGTAAAAGAATGAAACTGGATCACCTTTTAACACCATGCACAAAAGAAAACAAAATGGATTAAAGACCTAAATGTGAGACCTGAAAACATAAAAATCCTACAAGAGAATACAGGCAGTAATTTCTCTGACTATATCAACAGTTTTCTAGATATGTCTCCTAAGGCAAGAGACACAAAATCAAAAATAAGCTGTTGAGAATACACCAAAGTAAAAAGCTTTTGCATAGCAAAGAAAACCATCAATAAAACAAAAAGACAACCTACTGAATGGGAGAAGATATTTGCATGTGATATATATGATAAGGGGTTAATATCCAAAATATATCAAGAGTTTACACAACACTGAAAAAACAATCTCATTAAAAAATTGCCAGAGTACCTGAAAACAAATTTTTCTAAAGAAGACATTCAAGTGGCCAACAGATACACGAAGAGATGCTCAACATCACCAATCACTAGGGAAATGCAAATCACAACCACAATATGATATTACCTTACAGCTGTCAGAATGGCTAGAACAAAAAAGACAGGAAACAACAAATGTTGACAAAGATATGGAGAAAAAAGGACCCTGTGTACTTTTAGTGGCAATGCAAATTGGTATAGCCACTATGGAAGACTCTAAGGAGGTTCCCCCAAAAATTAAAAATAGAATTACCATATGATTAAATAATTCCACTGTTGGGTATTTACCCAAAGAAAACAAATCACTAATTTGAAAAGATATATGCACCCCTCTGTTTATTGTAGCATTATTTATAATAGCCAAGACATGGAAACAACCTAAGTGTCCATAAATAGATGAATGAATAAGGAAGATGTGGTATGTAAATGTAAAGGAATATTATGCAGCCATTAAAAAGGATGAGATTGTGCCATTTGAGACAACATGGATGGACCTAGAGGGTATTGTGCTGAATGAAATAAGTCAGACTGAAAAGATAAACACCATATGATTTCACTCATAAATGGAATCTAGAAAAAACAATAACTAAAACAAAAGAATAAATAAAAAGCAAAATCAGACCTGTAAATACAGAGAACAAACTGATGGTTGACAGAGTGCAGGGTATAGGGGGTTGGGCAAAAATGGGTGAGAGGGAGTGGGAGATAGGGACTTGCAGTTATGGAATGAGTAAGTCACGAGGCACAGTATAGGGAATATAGTCAATTGTAGTAGCAATGTATAGTCATTGTAGTAGCAATGTATCAGGAGAGATGGCAGCTGTACTTGTGAAGAACATAACATAACGTGTAAATTTGTTGAATCACTATGTTGTACACTTGAAACTAACATGACATCGTATGTCAGCTATACTCACATAAAAAAAGAAAATCAGGAAGTGTGAGCCTTCCAGCTATATTCTTTTTTAAAAACGATTGTTTTTGGTTATTCTGGGTCCCTTATGTTTTTATATAAATTTTTTATGTTTGTTTATTTTTGAGAGTGAGAGAGACAGAGTGTGAGTGGGGGAGGGGCCGAGAGAGAGAGGGAGACACAGAATCCGAAGCAGGCTCCAGGTTCCAAGCCATCAGCACAGAGCCCGGCACAGGGCTCAAACCCACAGACCGTGAGATCATGACCTGAGCCGAAGTCGGACACTTAACTGACTGAGCCACCCAGGCACTCCCTCATTTCTATACAAATTTTAAGATCAGTTTATCAATTTGTGCAAAAAACGTGGCTAGAATTTTGATATTGTGTTGAATCCATAAACCACTATGGGAAGTATTAATGATATAAAGTCTCCCAATCCATGGACATGGATGTCTTTCCATTTGTTTAGATCTTCTCTAATTTTTTTATTTTTTATTTTAGAAGAGAAAGGAGACTGAGTGGAGGAGAGGAGTGTGGGGAAGGGGGGGTGGAGAGAGAGAGAGAGAGAGAGAGAGAGAGAGAGAGAGAGAGAGAGAGAGAATCTTAAGCAGTCTCCACGCTCAGCACAAAGCCCAATGCAGGGGTGAATCCCACACCCCTGGGATCATGACCTGAGCCAAAATCAAGAGTCAGATGCTCAACCATCTGAGCCACCCAGCTGCCCCTTCTTTCATCTTTTTCAATGATATTTTGTAGTTTTCAGTACACAAGTATTGTGCCTCTTTTGTTTAATTTACTGCTAAGTATTTTCTTGATTCTCTTATAAATGGAATCATTTTCTTAATTTCATTTTTGGAGTGTTGATTGCTTATGTATAGAAACAATTTATTTTTATATATTTATCTTGTAACCTGCAACCTTGTCATGCTTATTCATTAGTTTCAATTGGTTTTTAGTGGATCAGTTAGATTTTTCTATATACAATAGCATGTCATCTACAAATAGAGATTATTTTACTTCCTCCTTTACAATCTGGATACTTTTTATTTCTTTTTCCGGCCTAACTGCCCCAATTAGAACCACCAGTACCATGTTTAATAGAAGTGGCAAGAGTAGACAACTTGGTCTTTTTCCTGATACTAAAGCAGAAGCTTTCAGTCATTCACCATGAAGTGTGATGTTAGCTGTGAATTTTTCAGATGCCTTTTATCAGGTTGATAAAATTCCCTTCTATTCCAAGCTTTTTTGATTGGTTTTCAATGTTTTTGTTAAAGGAATATACTTTTGTGCCCTGCCCTAACCCATAAATCTTTTAGTCTCTACTACTCTAAATTATTCTTCTAGTTCCATGGAAATGACAGCAAATAGCTACATTTGATCTGTTCCCACTAACTGGCCTATTCCCTCAGATTGAACAAAGCAGTTAGGCTGCTTACAAAGGTATTTAGGATGTTCTATAATGTATAAAGCGTTCATGGTACTAAAATGTAAAAAGAAAAGTATACTGTGGTAAAACTGAATCTATTTTCTTGATACCACAAGTCTATTGGTGCTTGAGTCCCTTCTTCCTGTTATCCCACAGCAATTGACATTAGTGTGCCTTTCTCTATATTTGTGGAAGGTGGGTAGGGATTGGGGTCATGCTTTCCTCGCTGTGTAGCCTGGAGCCAATTACTTAATCTCTCTGTGCTTTAATTTCCCCATCTGAAATGATCTGAGTATAACTTGTGGAGAGGCGTACATCTGGGTAAAGTACTTAAGTTAGTGCCTGACACTTGGACAGTTAGCTCCTATCATCATTATTATTACCAAGCTTCCCAAACTTAGCCACATCTGAGCTCTGTGTCTCTATTTCACATCTCACAGGCCGTTTGGCATTTGCATAGGAATAAGAACAAGTCATTTAGAAAGCAGAAAGGAAGTCCGTTAGTTAGAGTCTAATAACCATCACGACAGCCCCCACTTTTACCGCTTGTCAAATGTCCCACCAGATCTGAGTCTGTGGGTTTGAAGATCAACTGAGACACAGAAAGAATATTTGAAAGTCATTTTGAAAATCCAGGCCTACAGCAGTTTTACTTTATCCTCAGCATTTTAATTAGCTTAAAAAGATTTTCTAGAAATAAAAGAAAAAGTAATATGCTGTAGATATTGCTTCTCAACGTTATTAAGTAGACAGAGACATTGAGCATGAGCCTCTTTTCCTGTGCCAGAGGGAACAGTTCCTCCCACAGACGTGCTTCCCGCCACCTCAGAGGTGGACTCCTGTGCTGCCTGCTGCTGCCCTGTGTGCAAGGCTGGGAGTGCGGGGGAGGGGTCACGGACTGTCCTTGGGAACAACCCATTTTCAAGCCCTTGTCTCTTCTATTTTCTTAACTATCAAGGTGGGTACTTTCCCTACCACCCCTTATGGGAATTTGGGCTGAACTTTTCTTGACTTTTTTTTTTTTTTGCAGAGACAGACAGTTGTCCCCCCAAAATACATGCTCCCTTTCCCTCGGTAGACTTGTCCCTGGAAAGTGGCTACTCAGCCAGGCACCACCGTTCATGCAGGTGGGTGCCACCGTGTGACTGAGTTCACTAATGGAACGTCCACAGAGGCGATGCCACTTCTTGGGCCACTCATAAAACGTTGCGGGGGCTCTCCATACTCTTATTTCATCCTGGATGGAATATAGATAGATAACTTCTGGAGAGTTAAAGGTGGTAAATTGCATCACCCCTGATCCCTGAACAAGTCTTCTACCAGCACTGTTATCTGAGGGAGAAATAAAACTCAAACTTGTGGAAGTTCAGTGTTTGTGTCAATGGCTGGCATTACCCTAATTCAACTTCTCTCACTTTAACAAACCCTGAATATTTATATAATCAGGGTTGTTTTACACTGGGCATTTGTCTTAGTCCGTCTGGGCTGCTCTAACAAGATACCACAGAGTGAGCAGCTTACAAACAACAGAAATTTACTTCTTGAAAGTTGTGGGGTTGGAAGTCTGAAAGCAGGGTGCCAGGAGGGTCCGGTGAGAGCCCTCTTCCAACTCAGAGACTCCTTGCTGTGTCCTTACATGGCGAGAGGATCTAGCTAGTTCTCTGAGGCGTCTTTTTTAAAGGGCACTAACCCTAGTCAGGAACGCTTTACCCGCATGACCTAATCTCTTCCCAGAGGCCCTCAGGCATTAAGTTTTCAATATATGAATTTTGGGAGGACACCAACATTCAGACCACAGCAGCATTTATACAGGGAGAAAGTTTTCTTTCTCCCTTAATAGTAAAAAATTAAAAAGGAAGAAAGTAAAAAACCTTGATTCATTTTAGAACCTAGGCTTACTGGAACATGTTGAGAGATTAACATGTCTAAAAGCACATGCATGAATATGTATTTGTAATCATATATGTTTATATGGATTTCTCTTACCTTCTGAGTAGTCATCAGTTCATTCTTTAAACATAAAATGCCTACAGTATGCCAGGTAGTGTCTGCACACAGTAGAACATAAAGGTTAGTAAGATATGGTCCTTAGCTCCAAGGAGATCACAGAGACCTAGGCTTAGGTTCCAGAGACCTAGAACCTAGTCCTGCAGCGATCCCATGTAGTCAGGTAGTTCATCTAGAGTGACACAGAACTCCAGCTCCACTCCATATTTTGGATCAACTTTAGAAATTGTCTGGAGCATGTACTCACATTTCGTTTTCAGGAGGAGAGTATCCTCTAGGATGAGAAGCCTATACCAGAATCCTCCCAGATGGAAAATTGGCCCTCACACAGTCTTAACACAAATTCCCAGGAGGCCAGTACTAGTGAAGACAGGGAGAAGAGTAAAGGAGGAGACAACAGAAACTCATCCACATCTGAAGAATAGACAAGTCCTTGGGCCTCAGATACATAGAGGCTCCAGTTTCTTCCGTTCCAGGGTCACTGGCTTGAGAAAATGAAGCATGGACATTTGTAAAGCTAGTTTGAGAAAGAAATCACAAAAATAAACGTTGTGGAATCCATGTATAAGGCTCTCATAACTTCAAAGGGTTGTAAGGAAACAACATTGCTATGAATTTGTTGCAAGTGAAACAGACACATATGATTTAGATTTCCATGAAAATAAACCCAGCACCACAGAGGGAATAGAAAAAGCACCTGAAGGCCATATGCCTTTGGGTGGGCCTTTGTGTTTGTAAACCCATAAGCCTTACAGAAAGAGTTGGGATTCTCAGACCCTAAGCAATATTCTAGCTCCCTGCAGGGCCTGTACTGCCTCACTAGGCTGGGTAATGAAGCTTGGTTGGGTTTTCTAGGGGCTAGAATCTTGACTTGAAATGAGAGATTCTTAGGGGGTCTCTCAAGACAGTAAGATGGGGGAGGTGGAGAAGGAGAGATTGAGATTTACTGCTTAAAAGGCAAGGTATATGAACCACAGAATATCTTTTACTCTAGATTTTATGATCAATCAAAGCTCTTGTCTTAATCAGTTTGGGCTACTATAACAAATACACCATAGATGGGGTCGCTTAAACGACAAATATTCATTTGGAGACTGGGAAGTCCAAAATCAAAGTGCCCACAGATCCAGTGCCTTGTGAGGACCTGCTTCCTGGTTTGTGGATGGCCATTTTCTTCATTGTATTCTCACATTGTATTCTCACATGGGGTGAGGGGTGTAGGGAAAGGAGGAGAAGCTCTCTGGAGCCTCCTTTTATGAAAGCTCTAATCCCCTCACAAGGGCTCCACTCTTAGGAGATAGTTACCTCCCAAAGATCCCACCTCCTAACACCATCATATTGGAAGTGAAGATTTCAACAAATGAATTTTGAGGGGACATAAACATTTAGTCCCTAGCAGCTCCCAATTAAGTCTGGGGGGAAAGTGAACACAGGAAAATGTTCATTGGGAGGTATCTTCTGTAACAAAGCAGGTACAATGGTTTGATGTGTGTACTGCCTCAGAGCTGAGAAGGGAAATATAGCAGGATTGGACGTCTGGGCTACCCTTAAAGAAAGAAAGGACTGAATCCACAGTATAAGATAACCTGGAACCAAATTGTAAACAGTTGTTTGTTAGATCTTTGAGGGTACACTTTTTAAAAAACATTCCACATTTAAGGACAATAGTGTTACACTTCTCCCTAGAAACCATGTTACCTGCATGGCAGCTAGAAGTCTGTACAAACTTTCTGCAAATGGCTTGATCCTACACAGGAGGTATTACTCAAAAGGACAAGTGCAGCTTAAATGACTCTTTCATTCTTTCTTTTTGTGTCTTCTTCCATAAAAAAGTCCTGTAAACTGTGATCATTCTCTGATCTTCAAAAGCAGAGGTGTATTATTCTAAAGATAGCACCATCATGATTTGGGCTTTGGTTGCATTGCTGGAGCCATGTCTCTTGAATCTTAAGTCCTGGACTTAAGAGTCCAGGCTCTTGTTCCAGCCTGGACTTCCAACTGTCAGTAGATGTATCTCAGTGCCATGGGACTTTTTCTAGAACTAAGGCATACTGTAGCCTGAGACTCAGCACACCATAGTTACCAGGCAATCAACACCTCCCATTAGCAACTCTCAACTGATGACTCTTGGGAGTTGATGTATATATACCCCATCTCCCTCAGTGGGATCATGCTGAGTCATGTGTTTTACACACTTCCCAGACTTCCTCTGCGGTATTAAACTCAGTTTGTCCACTGTGGTAGTTAATTTAGTGTCAGGCTTCTTTTCCTTGAATCACTTCCTCCACTTTCTTCCTGGGGCTTCTGGGGAAAACCTACACTAAAATAGGCACTAAAATGCTTAGCTAAATCTCCATACTTTAGCAGCCCAACTCACTTCCTAATTTTAAGCAAGAAGCTTAGAAAGTGATTACCGATAGGGTGCCTGGGTGGCTCAGTTGGTTAAGTGTCCAACTCTTGCTTTCGACTCAGGTCATGATCTAACCGTCTCTCTCTCTCCCCCTCTGCCTCTGCCTCTTCCCCACTCGCATGCTCGCTCTCTCTCTCAAAGAAAAACAGAAAAGAAAATGATTACAGCAAATTTTGGGTACATCAAAAAGCTCTAAGCAGGTGTAAGAAGACAAAATATTCTCTAGAAAACTCTTAAATTCCAAATAAGTAAAGAGGGCTGGGCATGGGCATTCCCTGTCATCATTCCATCATTCATTCTCTCTCTCTCTCTCTCTCTCTCTCTCTCTCTCTGTGTGTGTGTGTGTGTGTGTGTGTGTGTCTTCCCCCTGCTTTCTTATTCACTGCCACACTCACCCTCATATGGATCAAGAAAGCTTTACTGAATAACCCCTAATGTAAACTTAAATGTCCAGCCAACCCAATGCTTGTGAGCTACTGGGTGGTCTGAGACCTAAGCTCAAAGCTATGGTCTGGGTTATTATTTAAACCTTTAAGATCAACTTCATTTGCACTGTTTTCTTTAGCAAAGTTTTCCATTGATCAAAACTCACTTCAGTCTACCAACTTTCTTAAAGAATAATCAACAATTATCTTTCTCCCTTTTTGGTTATTTCTTTGGTGTTGCGGTTTTTACTACGTGTGTGTGTGTGTGTGTGTGTGTGTGTGTGTGTGTGTTTGTGTGTTTTCTTTTTAACTGCCAATGGTAGAAGTCATAACTTGAAAGTAAAGCAGTGAGAAATATAAAAACAGAACACACTAAATAGAGATGAAGGAGAAAGGAGAAGAGAACCACCCCGAGGGTATCAATTCCAAGTGGTGTGGACACCCAGCTGGGCCAGCAGGGGTCATTTATGTGGGCCATCCATCACTGAGGGCCTCAAGAAATAGATTTCTTTCTTTGTCAACAGCTTCGCCACCCTGATGAATCCATATAGACTAGAATATTGGATTAGGAGGTCATATTTTCCTTTCACTGCATGGTAATTTATTTGCAAAATTCTGAATCACATACAAGCTTGCAAAGCAATCAGCTGAAGAGGACAGATGCTTTTAAAGTGTCCAGTGATCGTATAACACTCCTTACATTCACCTACAGCTTTTTTGGGAACATGCTCACTTTCCAATACCCAAGAGAAAATCCAAACTGTGGATAATGGTATCCAAATACCGGTCAATTTATTGATTTATTTACTGAACACCTACTAGGTGCCAGGCACTGAAAAAACAAGACAGAGAATGCCTGCCCTATGGAACTCTCAGCCCAGTGGGACAGAGGAATTAAATCAATAACTTCGCAAAAAATATTTCCTTCTCAACACATAACATATACTCCTCTGTTTTTACCGCATCATTCCCCTTAATCCCATTATATCTAAGGTGACCAAATGTCTGGCTTCCCTGGAACATTACCAGTTTACTCCTGCTGTCCCAATGCAATTATTAATGATGACACCTTCCACTCTTAAAAGTGCCCCAGTTTCTGGGGTAAATTACATGAAGACTTAACTGTAACTACCCTCTCTACACCCCTTCAATCCCACTATTGATTTTCTGTGTTCCATTTTCTTACAACAGCTAGCTCTCCGGACAGACATCATCATTCAGCAGGTATTGACCATTCTGAACACCTCATGAGCAAGAGTGAGGAAGCAAGGCAAATCTCCTTCTCTCTATAAACCAGTCTGTCCCCCAGATAGACAATTAGTCAACTTGTCAGGCAGGCAGTGCTGTGTAGCGGGAAAATATTGGCTGGGCCAGGAGTCCAAGAGCTGTTTTCAGTGATCGCTTTGCCATTTACTAGATGTCATTAAACTTGCTGGAGCCTTAGTAAGTGGCCTTATCTTCAAAATGGGGATAGTAACACCTGCCTGGACTACTTTTAGAGGGTTGTTTTGAGAAGCAAATATACGTGAAAGTATCTCTAAACTGTAAAGTGCTATACAAATGTAAAGTGTTATAAATATGCAAGTAGAACACACTTGATATTTTATGTTGCAATTGACATAGTTAATCCAAATTACGATTCTTGCTAATAAAAACATATACTGTCTGTGTATGTATAAAGTGCAAATATTTTGATGGCATGATAATAATATTAAAATAATATTAGGAGAAATTTTGATATTTAATATATTACATATAATCTATAACATTAGATACTCAGAATAAATTACTGAATCATACAGTATTCTAATCACAGCCATTATGCCAATTTCACAGAAAGAAATACAAGCAATAGTATCAGCAGTCAACCCCACCCAACTTTTTAAAATAAAATAGCCCCAGAGTCAGTCTAATATATCTTATTTAGTTTTGTCAAAGAACATCACATTTTTTTTCCATCTCTGTCAGCCTCATGCAGAGATCTCTAAGGTATTTTGTTAACAAAAATGCCATCAAGTTGTATACACACCTGACTAAAGTTACATGTTAAGCAAAAAGGATATTCACTAAGATAGTATTTTTTACACGATGACAAACTAGTTCCTAAATGCAGGGTATCGTGACAACAGTCTGCCTGTCACAACCAGGAAATTACACTGGCAAGTGATATATCATGGGGCTCTTGAAATACTAGAATAGATACACATAGCACTGGAGAAATTTGTTCATATGAATGATAAGGCAGACTGTGGTAAATTCAGCTTCTGTTATCTCACTTATTTGTCTTACCACCCTGAGAGGTGGGTTTTATAATTCCCATTTAACAATGAGAACACTGCGGTTCAGAGAGGCTGTGCAGCTTGCCCAACATCAAACAGCAAGTAGCCAAGCCAAGATTCAACTTCCAAGTCTTTCTGATTCCAGCGTTCATGTTCTTTCCAGAAAACCACACTGCTTGTCAACATTTTCTTCTTCAGTAGATGTCTAATTTGATTACATTAACTGCATAAACTCTTCAGAATTAATTTCCATGGATGTCCCTATATTAGTCAGGATTTTCTAGAGAAACAAAATCAATAGGATGTAAAAAGAATTGGTTCACATAATTATATAGGCTACCAAGTCCCACAGTCTGTCATCTGCAAGCTGGAGACCCAGGAAAGCCAGTGGGGTGATTTGGTCTGAGTCTGAAAGCCTGAGAACCAAAGTTGATTTAAATCTTCACCGAAGGGCGGGGATGAGATGAGATGAGATGTCCCAGCTCAAGCAGTGAGGCAGCAAAGGGGGGCAATTTCCTCCTTCCTCTAACTTTTTTTCTGTTCAGGCCCTCAACAGATTGGATGATGTCCACCCACACTGGGGAGGGCAGTAATCTACTCTACTAAAATACTGGTTCAAATGCTAATCTCATCTACAGACACCCTCACAGATATACTCAGAAACAATGTTTAACCAGGTATTGGGATATCCCTGATCCAGTCAAGTTGACACATAAAATTAACTATCCCAGTCCCTGAAAATACTGGTCCCTGGTGTTTATAGAGGACTTTGGCAAGGAAAACTGGTCCTAAACCAATGTTGTCATCACTTGAGCCATTGAATCAAATAAATGGACTGCTAGCCACCCCCATAAATTTGGGACTAGATTTGTTCAGGCACACGCACTTAAATTCATTTCAATAGAATCTTCTTCACTGAAAACAACACTGATTCATTTGTAATGAATTAAAATGTTAACAAGGAGAATAAATGTCCTGCCATACATAGTCAAAAATCCATTGTTTTATTGCTTATTAAACAATGGGAGGGAGGGAAGTATATTGAACGACAAGATGAAGACTTTCCCTGGAGCGCTCACGGATACCAACATTGTCAAACACAAGCTATATAGCCATTACACTTTTCTTACATTGGCCCTTCTGGATCAGTAGGGAATTGGAAGCATCTACTAAAATGACTGTCAAGGTGATTATTAGGAATTAGCAGGACTTGTTTCCCAAAGTTTAGGCCACATCTTCATTGTTCAAGCTGAGTAACAATTTGAGTCTGCAGATTTACCACTGCTCTTGGCATTTCCTTACAGCTCTGTGCTTTTAAATAGTTCACTTTCCGGTACCTTAGTAGTGAAATGCAGTGGGTATGGTTTTGCAAATCTCTCAAAGAAAACAAATTAATATACGTCATCTCCCCCTGTGGCACATGGAAGCCCATCTGTCCCAGCCTAACCTGCCAAGTCAGCTCAGCCCTGAGCCAGCTAGTGTTGGCTGCCGTGCAGGCTGGTGTCCAGAAAGATGTCGCCAACCTGCTGTCTCGAGGCTTGTATTGCAAAATTGGGTTGTATTTCGGTGTTTGTTCATTCTAAAGTCCTGTGTGTGCTGGCGGGAAAAATAGGTGGAATTCATCCCCCCAAATCCAATGGCCTTTCATGATGGTCCAGATACACACATCTGTTGGAGCTATTTAAGGGTGGTCTTGATTGAAAACCGGGTGATGGCTGGTTAGATGACTCCTCAGGGTGTCTGTTCAGTAAAGGAAAAAGAAGTTGAATTCCAGATCCATTTAGGAGAAATGAAGCATTGGAAATTAGCAAGAAAATTTGGGGCAAAAAGACTGTGTTTTTAGAATGATTATAGGAAGAATTCCCCAGTTTCAAGGGGCTAACACATTGTAGTGCATTATTCAGGGAGAGGAGATTGAGAAGACTCCTTTCCAGAGGGTTTAAAGCAAAAGAGCATCTAATGTTCTGTCAAGCTTCTCTGAACCAGGACATGGACTGAAATGCCATTCATATTCAGCTTCCACAGATCTGTCGATATCTAGCTTAATAGGATTCTAGAATCCCTTCCTAGGAAATATAGTAATGCTAACATCTAATTTGCATATTACTCTATAATTCCCCAAAGTACCATCAGGAAACCTCCGAGGAAGGTAGGGCATGATAATAGTTTAAATGAGATAAAATACTGCAAGAGGGGGAGTAGTATGGAGAGGGAGCAAATAGCAAAGATAGCAGTCCTCCAAAAGTATTCCTCTCTTTGGCAAAGCATGTGTGTGCCTCTAGAGCATATTAGGAAAGCCAGTCTTAAACTGGACAAGCTGAAAGGGACCTGAGCGATCATGAAGTTTATTCTCATTTTTAAGTAAAGAAATGAGTCCATGAAAGGGAAGTGATCAGACCAAGTTCACATGTCAAGAGAGAAGCAGGACTGAGGAAAAACACCAGTCTCATAACTTCCAACGCTCTACTCTTTCCACTTGTCCACACAGTCTCCCCTGTAATCCTGATGTCTTTCAGTTTCATACCTCATTCTTACCAGGAACCCGAGTTTAAAACTGATCATAAGTGATCAAGAAATCATTTTAACCTATTGCCTATAAGAAAAATACTGTACACATCATTTTAACTTTTAAGTGCTAGTTTTAAAGAACAAATAAGTAGGAAAAATAGTTACGGATAGTAAGACTGATAGTAAAAATTACAAAAGCCAAGAAGGTTTTTGAATTAGAAGGCAATACGCCCACATTCACTATTTTTATTCCATGGTAAATTTATTCAGCTAGTCGTTAAATATTTCTGAGTGCCAGGCATTTGCAGCAACTATGTAAGGTATAAGGGATGGAACAAGACAACAATGAACAAGATAGGTCCCACTAGAGGGACATATATGTGCAAAACCACAGAAGCATAAAGGAACAAAACACTATTGGGTGTGGCTGGTGTTACTATAGCCTAGCAAGTGTGAGTGTAGCAAGAGATAGGGCTGCAGATGTAAGTGTGACCAGATTGTGGAAAACCTTCACTGCCACTCTAAGGGATTTGATTTTGACTTTTAAGGAGAGACAGATATGGTCAGATTTATATTTCACAAGGAATAATACAGCGATGGGGGTAGGATGCACTGAAAGACTGGAGACCTTTTGGAAGGCTGAGGAAATTGTCCTCTAGATTCTTTGGCCATTCCTTTTTGGTGGCTTTTGCAGCCTCCTCCACCTTATTCTTGACATGGTAGAGAATTTATTGCTCTGTCCTTGCCATTTTCTTTTCTCTAAGCCACACACTTCCTAGGTGATCTCATCCTGCTCTGTGATTTTTAATATCTTTATATTACTTTTAAAATTTAGTAATATTTCTGTGCTCATGATCCTCAAATCTTTATTTCCTATGAAGACATGCTCAATGCCATTGGTCATTAAGAAAGTACAAGTTAAAACTACAGTGAGATACCAGGTCACACCTACTAGCAAGGATGTCTATAATCAAGAGGATGTACATTAACAAATATTGGCAAGGATGTGGAGAAGTTGAAATGCTCCTACATCGCTGGTGTGAATAGAAAATGGTGCAGCCATTTTGGAAAACAGTTAGTTTATATGATCCCGCAGTTCCACTCGTAGGTGTCAACCCAAAAGAAATGAAAACTTACATTCATACAAAGACTTGTATGTGAATTTTCATGGAAGCCTTATTCATAATAGCCTGAAAGTAGAAACAAATGTCTTTCAACTGGTGAATGGATAAATAGAATGTGGCATCATAATGCAATAGAATATTATTCAGCAATAAAAAAGAAAGAAGTATTGATGATTATTGATACAAGTTACAACATGAGTGAACTTCAAAAATATCATGCTAAGTCAAAGATGCCAGACATATAAGACCGCATGTTATATGGAAATGTCCAGAAAAGACAAATCTATGAATATAGAAAGATTAGTGGCTGCCTTAGGCTAAGAATGGGAACAGAGGTTAATGTAAATGGGCATGAGGGATCTCACTGTGGTGATGAAAATGTTCTGAAACTGGGTTGTGGATATACGACTTGGGTAAGCTTCCTAAAAATCATTGAATTGTACACTTAAAATGGATTAATCTTACGATATATAAATTATACCTCAATAAAGTTAACTTGAAAAAAATCTGTTTCCAACCCTGACGTCTTATTGGAATACAGACTTCTACATCCAGTCAATTATTTGGCATCTTTAGACACCTAATAAGTATCTTAAACTAAACATCGCCCCCAAAAAAGTATGTTTTAAAATGAGGTGTAATTTATATAGTTAATACAATTCAAGTGTATAACTTGATGAAGTATACCCCTGTAGAGCTACCACCTAGATTGCATGTATTTCTGTCAGACCAGAAAATTCCTTCATGTCTATGTCAATAGACAATAGACAAATAGAAATAGACACATTTCTAGTCAATATTTCTGTCCCTCCAGAAATCATCGCTTTTCTGATTTCTGTCACCATTGATTAGTTTTGCCTCTTCTTGAACTTCTTACAAGTTGGGTTTGTGTTCTTTCACTCAATATAACGTCTATGGGACTCTTTCAGGTCATTGTAGTACCTGTTGTTTCATCTTTTTCATTGGTACGTGTATTGTGTGTTCTGCATGTGATTGTATCACAATGTGTTTATCCGTGCTCCTGTTGATGGGCATTTAGGTTAACTACACTTTGAGTTATTACAAATAAAACTGCTATGAACATTCTCATACATGTGTTGGTGGCTATAAGCACTCATTTCTGTTGGATATTTTCTTAGAAGTGGAATTGCTGGACCAAGGGAGAAAGATCCTTGATATTTCCCCCTAAGCCTATCTTTCTTGAATTTCCCCCACATCATAAATGCCACTGTACCCACCTAATTGTTCAAGCTGCAGATGTAACTGTTATCTCACCTTCTACCCCATTACTTTTGTCCTCAACTCCTTCTCTGCATAGCAGCCGAGGTTTTAGAAAAATAAGTCATATCATATCATTCACTTGTTTAAAACCTTTTTGTTTTCAAACTTCCAGTGAAGTCTAAATTCCTTTCCTGATTTACACAACCCCACTTTTTTATCTGGCCATTACCTACTTTTGAAACTGTATCTCTTGGCATGGTGTTCCGGCTGCCTCTGGACTTCCTTTTTGAGTACACCCAGCTCATTCCCAGGGCATTGGTACCAGTTCTCTTCTTCAGCTAAGAATGCTAGTCCTCTGATCTTTGCATGACTAACTCCTTCCGTTCGTTTGGGTCTCAGCCCCAATGTCACTACATCTGAAAGGTCTTCTCTGAACACTGAATTTGGGATAGCTGTTTGGTCACTGGATTTCACGGCAATGTAGTATAATTCATTGCTGGGAAATTATGGCTATCCTATTTTTATTTATGCCTTTCTTTATTGTTCATCTCCTCACAAGAATGTATGCTCGGGAAAAACAGGGACTTCATCTGCCTTGTTCATCGCATGCCTGTGCTTAAACCATGCCTGGCATGTAGAATGAATGTATGATGTCAGTGACAATGATGGTCCAATTGTCACTTCCTTCAACAGTCCTCAGAAACTCACATATAGAGCTGGAGAAAGTAGATGGTTGGAATAATCCATATTGTGGATCTGCCAGGTAGATGCACACTTTGTTCACGAAATGAGGGTGTTGAGGGTCTTGTCAGGAGAATGCCAGAAGTGACCTACCCCAGAACCCAGGTTGGATAGTAAAGAGAAGAAGCTGTGTGGGGGGAAAATATGATACGGAGGAAACGAAGGCAGTCTTGACACAGTAGCAGAATATTTATATCCAGATTATGTTCACAACTGAGTCAGAAAGTGAGGCCCGAAAGACTGAAGAAGCATTGGGACTTCATTGCTCTGTCAGTGGTTCAGTAACATGATTGAGTCTTCTGTATAAACTTATTCTATGTGGTCAGTGCTTGGCACTAGTCAATAAGTATTTGTTGAATGGTTTGATAAATTAATTGAAGGAAAAAGAAAACAACAAAGAGATAGTAATAAATGAATGAATGATAGAATACAAAACTCATGCTCTACTATGTTGCTTGCAGAAATTAAAAGAAATAATACCTGGCCACAAATTTGTCAACCTACTTTCAGGTCTCTGATGATATGCATAGTCTCTCCCTCCCCACTCCCACTCAGTCTAAGGGACAAGGCAAACTGTTTGGGATAGCTTTCTTACAGACTCATGGATAAGACTATCCATTTGTATATTCTTTCACTTCCTATTCCACTAAATTGAATAATACTTTATATAAGTACAGTAAGTCTGCTGCAAAATAAAAAACCCAAACCCCATTTTCACTCAATTCTCCTTCACTGGCTCTATAAATCACCGCTATTTTCTGAGTCCAAGATACACTAAAAACATTTACTAAGTACAAACATCATAAATCATTAACTGTTCATTTCCAAAAATTTATTTTAACTCCAGCCAGGGTTAACTATTACTTGGATTTATTTTTACTCACAAGCATGCAATATTATTTCAGGATAGTCAGTGCTGTAATGTCGAAAAGATCAACTAAAAATAAATTTTAAACGAATGCAATGGGAAATGTTGGCAATAGAATACAGAGTGTATGTTATGGCTTAAAGCTGCACAGAACCCACTGGAGCCTTGATAATGTCATCCCCCAGCCCTCAGATAGGAAGGCAGCACTGGGTAGCTCTGTTGACATCCTGGGGAAAGACTTCACTGCCTGAGAAAGAGTGAGAAGCAGGAAGTTCTGTGAACTCACAGAAGGACAAAGGAATAAGGGAAGGAGAAATAAAGGAGGCAGTAAAGCAAATGAGCCCAGAGGAATTCCCAGAGCACGATGGAGCCAGAGATCTTGTCAGAGCTCTGAGAAAAAAGCAAAGAGACTCCATTCATTTCTGCTTTACAGTAGGCTCTTTTGTTTTGCTCACATGGTTTCTTTTTTATTCATATGTCACAGAGTTGGAGTCAGGATGATCTGAGGAAAACAGGGAAGTAGGAGAGAGAGGAGAGGGGATAAGAATGAAGAAAAGCACTTCCTTTCATCAGAAAAAAAGCATTTTATTTCCACAGGGAAATGTTCTAAGATAAATTTATCTTCCCCAACCAAGAGACTTCTCTGAAAATGCTCCCCAGGCCAATAGGCCAGTCCATCCCTGTGGAGTACAGTTCTTTCCAGCTGGCTCCTTGGCTCTACTTCGACTAGGTACCAATTCAGTGCCTCGGCTTATCTTTTTTCTCCATCTGAAAATGTAACTTACACCACCGACTGATGGTGATGTTGTAAAACATGCTGAACATTTTGGAACATAACTTGTTCATGGACAAAAGCTCTATCTCTGGGAATTTAATTCTCCTGACACTCAGCACCAGCTAGTGCCACCCCTGTGGAACATTTACCGTGTGCCAGTATTGTGAGGAGCAATTTACACACAAAGCCTCGGTGGAATTGAACAGTATACACACAAATGTGTGACAACCAGGGAACAAGTTTTCCACATTGTGCAGCTAAAGAAGCTGAAACGCAGGAAATGTAATTAACTTATTACAAAGGTAATAAATGTCTGAATCCAGACCGGTATCTACATCTGACTCTAGAGCCCAGGCTCTCTTCAAAACAGCCTTAAATTATATGAGATAAAGCAATGAGAATAATGGGTTTGTTGGGAGTGAGAGATGAAGTCTATTTCAAAGCAAAGCTGGAATTATCCACCCCACCACTGAGCACATGCATTTGTACAGAAACTTGATTATTGACTAGACCGTGATGTAAGTGATGGTTTTCTTGGATGCCAGGCCAGGCTCTTTCTCCTGACCACAGCCACGCCTCTTAACCTCCTTAGTCTCCTTAAATCTTATCTGTAAAATGAGATGGTCTCTCAGGGCCCTTTCAGCTCCCAAACATTCCCTTAGGATTCCCAGGGGTAGCCTATTTCTGGGTAGCCGGAAGCATGTCACACACCATTTGAAAAAGGAGGTTAGAAGCAAAAATACAAAATTAGGTCAACAGCACTTGGAAGACCTATAGGACTAGTGAATACAGGGTGTCCGGACATTTAGACTAACAAATTATTTGGGCTGAATGGGTTGGTGTGCTAAGTTTCAGTTGAATGTGTTGCTATACTAGTTGCTGTCTGTTCTGGATATTATTGCTGCGTAACAAGCAACCCCAAAACTAGTGGCTTAAGGCAACTATTTTATTTTGTTCACAATTGTGGAGTCAGAAATTTGGAAAGGACTTGGAATGAGCTGTTTAACTCTGACCCACATGCATCAGCTGGGGTAGCTGGGGCTAGAGGATACCCTTCCCAGATGGCCTTCTCATGCACGTGTCTGGAGTCTCTCTCTCCACACGGCTTCTCATCTACTTGGGCCCCTTCCTCTGGCTTAGACTTCTTCTAGCATGGTGGTCTCAAGTTATTCATACTTCTAATATGGCAGTAGCTTCCAAAAGACCAAGACAAACCTGCTAGTATTCTCAAAGGCCCTGCCTTGAAGTAGAATAATGTTACTGTTTTAGAATCAGAGTAATCACAGAGTAGTCCAGATTCAAAGGGAGGGGAAACAGCTTCCACCTTTCAATGGCAAAAGTGTCGATCTCCCACGGTGTCTCACCTGAAGATCTGACCAGAAAGGAGCCAGATAACTACTAGATTTGGAAAAAAGTGGAGTGATCCAGGACAAAGAATTACAACCACCCACAGCATATGGCATGCTTAGCAGTTTTGGCTGCCTGGCATTCTTGATTCAACCAGCTGTCTTCTGGCAGCAGCACTTTGGGGAACTTGACCTCCTCAGCTCTCAGTTCATATGGTTTGGATAGAAGATAGCTTTTACCCCTGAAACATGTGACTTGGGCCTGACCAAGCATCATCAGTGCCTAGAACAGTGCCTGGCACATAGTAAGTGCTCAATATGAATGAATAAAAGGGGAATATTGCATTCCTCTGGCCACAAGGATTGTTTCAGGGATACATGATTCAAATTCCAGGACTTCTTCTGGAACGACTAGGAAAGAGATATCCTCCTTATGCTGGACTCGGAATTTTAGGCATGTAATGCAAAGCTAGTGACAGACACCATGAGGTAAATCCCTGCAAGGGAATGGAACTCACCCAGGGGAAACAAAAGCTGAGAGATGAAAAGAGACAGAGTCTTGATGACATTGTTTGACATCCAGCTGTGCCTAAAGTTAGTCTGACCCCTAAGACAATTCAGCTAACTGGCTAAAATCCACAACACTGACACCACCAAATGCTGGCAAGGATGTGGAGTGACAAGAACTCATTCTTTGCTGAGAATGCCAAATGGTACAGCCACCTTGGAGAGGGGAGTTTGGTCACTTCTTAAAGACCTGAATATCGTCTCACTGTACAATGTAGCAATTTTGCTCATTTACCCAAATGAGTTAAAAACATGTTCACACAAAAACCTGAACATGAGTGTCTATGGCAGATTTGTTCATAATTGCCTCAAATTGGAAACAAGATTTTCTGTAGTGGGTAAATGGGTAAATGAACTGTGGTACATCCATACAATGGACTATTTTTCAGAAATAAAATAAATGAGCTTTGGAGTCACAAAAAGTCATGCAGGAAACTTAAGTGCATGTTGTTAAAGCAGTCAGAGTGAAGGGCTAAGGGCTGCATACTGTATGATTCCAACTGTATGACATTTTGGAAAAGGCAAAATTATAGAGGGGTTCAAGTGGAGAGAGAAAGGAAAGATGAATAGGTGGAACACGGCATTTTTAGGGCAGTGAAAATATTCTGTATAACACTATATTGGTGGATATGTGCCATTATACATTTGTCAAAACCCATAGAATGTACAACCCAAAAAGTGAACCCTGAGATAAACTATGGACTTCGTTAATAATAGTGTATCCATATTGGTTCATCAGTTTTTACCAATGTACCACACTAATGTGAGATGTTAATATTAGAGAAAGCTGTGTGCAAGGGACGAATTGTGTAAGAGAGGTGATATGGAGATTCTGTAATTTCTGCTCAATTTTTTTGAAAACTTAAAATTTCTGTAAAGAATAAGCTGCAAGTCAATAATCTCCTTTTTAGCTTAAGCAAGCTTAGGTTAGTTGTCTGTCACTTGCGATTTTAAAAAGTTCTGATAGGGTTTTGAGATAAAGCCTAGCTTAGTGGCCAGGAAGTGACATGAGAAGACTATGACAAGACTTGTTGGAGCCACAACAGCAGTTAGCATGGGATGTGAGGATTTCCCAACAATAAGGCCGCACTATGGTGGGGCTCCCCATGGCTCTGGTGATTAGACAATATGCCAGCCGGAATTAGGGTGCCAAGTCAGGGGTGGGACTCTGGACTAGATAACGGAGAATGGAAAGAGCAAGGTGGGAGCTGAAGTATTGAAGAGATTGCCACGACAGTCAGGCCCAGGGAGCAGGGCAAAAACCAGATACCAAGAAGTGAGGGCAGCTTGGAGTGACAGAGTAGTGATGCCTCCAGCCAGGCCCTGATCTGGAAGTGGAAGGCCAGTGAGCTGCAAGTTGGGATTGTCTGCCCCACCCTCAGGGGGAGGGGGGAACAAGGGAGGAGAAGAGCTCTATGTTTTAGGCCAGGCAGAGAGCATCCAGTTTGATCGCCACACTAGCCTACAAAAAAGTCTATTAGGGAAAGCAAACTGGTGGAGAAAGATGTGAATCTCTGTATCTCCAGAAAAATCAGAGGGCACCCTCTGGCCCACCAAACACAGATTCCATGAGTCCCCTTTAAATAGAATTCCTGAAAACCCGCGATTTCCTTTAAACCCAGATTCCAGCACTGTTAGTTCTTTTCTGATGTCACATGTGACATGTTGATATTATTCTTCCTCTCGTCTTCTTTCCACACTTAACTCCCCAACTTTCTGAATAAATTTTGTGTGACTTAACAAATGTTCTATAATCATCTGTGAACAAGGTTTTAACTCTTTCTTCAAAGAAGCTTGGACAGTAAAAAGAAGCTGGATCTCAGGACCAGGCTCAATGTGAATTTTGACATCAGGTAATGCTAATAAAGTGTGTTATTGATCTTGGTTGTAATTAAGAACTCTCTCTCTGTAGGCAGCCAAACTGATCCTCTCTTCTTTCTCGTTAATGACTTGGGTTTAATAAACTCATGGTCATCTTTAGAGAAATAGGTCAAATAGCCCATCAACCCCTCATTCTTTCCTTCCCAAAAAGAACTGAGTCCAAAATATAAAGACACACACACCATACAGATTGAGTAATGTAGGCAGGATGTCTCCAAGTGAAGACATAGCTTAATCAACAAGGGGAAGCTTGACCTGAATAGAAGTTCTTCAAATTTTAAGGTTGAGGCATTTTAAGGTTGTGACATGGTTCCCCAGGGAGCTTGATTGCGTAACAAAGGGAGCTTTGGGTCCCAAGAGTGGCTCTGTTTTTGTCTGTTTTATGTATTGGGATTTCAAATAAAATTTCCTTTGAAAAGAAGGTTTCCCTAATTTTCCTTGGAAAAAAAAATTAAAAGACATGAAAATCACTGCCCAAGACAAATTAGTTGAATAAAGACACATTGCTACTGAAATTCAGGAATGAAAATGAACACCTTTCTCAATGGTGGTCTTCTTTGAGTCAGTAGAAGCACTGGCACCATGACCTTCCATCCATTCTTTGACTTCTGCTACCTGTCCAGTGACAGTTAAGTTTTCCTGAACTTGACTCACCTTCAAGGTTTTGCATGAATGTCACTTCTCAATGAAGCCTACTCTGACCAGACCATTTAACATGTCAAATGCATGTTGCGCAATAGGGACTCCCAGTTACATTACCTTGCCTACTTTTTCTTTTATTCCTTAGCATTTTATCACTAACATACTATATAATTTACTTACTTATTATACTCCCCTTGGGACAACCTTAGCTTAATGAAAATAGCAGTTACTGCCTGTTTTGTTCATTAGTGAACCTAAAGCAGTGCCTGGAATATGGTAGGTTCAGGGCACCTGTGTGGCTCAGTCAGTTGAGCGTCCGACTTTGGCTCAGGTCATGATCTCACAGTTTGTGAGTTTGAGCCCCACATCGGGCTCACTGCTGTCAGCATGGAGCCCACTTGGATCCTCAAAAAAAACAAAGCTATATATATATGTATATGATATATATATGTATATATATATGGTAGGTGCTCACTAAATATTTGTTAAGTGCTGGATGAGTTGTTTCTCCCTTGGCTGAATCATGGGAGAGTAAGTGAAGAGTGATAGTATGTTGTATGCATTGAGAGCTCAGTATCTGGCCAGGTAATAAAATGCTGGATTGGTTGTATGGCCAAACGTTAGCAATTCCTCCCTGGATCGTATATGACTCCTTAGCTCCTGTTCTCCTTCTCGCTCTCTCTTTTTTTCTCTTTTGTAATCAAACTTCCTGAAAAATATTCTGCATTTCTCATCTCCACTGTTCAACCCTCCTTATCTCCTAGACTCATTATAGTCCTTGCAGCCACCACTCTAATTGAAACAAATCTCTTAAAGGTCACCAATGATGTCCTTCTACCAAAATCAAGTGTTACTTTTTAGCTCTCCATCTCTTGACCTTTCTACTCCCTCCCTTTAAAAAGTATCTCTTCTTCTGGCTTTCGTACTCTTCTGGTTTTCTTTCTGTCTCTGTTAGTTTGACCCCTTTCACATTCTTCACTGGCTCTTAAAATGGTGATAGTTTAAGCCCATGCAGTATCCACAGACCTCCTTCCTCCCTCTGTTCTGTTTCTCCCTAAGTGATCCAGCCACTCCATGACTTCAGCAATGACCAAGATAATAATGGTTTCTAAACTCTATCTCTGGCTTAACCTACCATCTAAAATTCAGTTCTACATGTTTCTCTGCCTCCCAGCTGTCTCTACTCTAGTGCCTCAGAGGCACTTCAAATTCAACATGTCCAAATTCAAACACATCGTCTCCCTCCCAAATCTATAACATCACTTTCTCCATAATTGTCCAACCCTTAAGCTACAAGTCATCTATAATTTCTCCTCCTCATGTAAATGCCATATTTAATCAGTTTCCAAGTCCTGTCAATTCTGTCTCCAAAACATCTCCTTAATCATATCATTCTTGGATCTATCATTATTTATTCCCTAGGTTTCTATAGGAACTTCCCAAGTGATCTCCTTAGCTGAACAATTAATTTCCCATGATGAAGTGATGTTCCTAAAATGATTTTCCTTAAAATTCCCTAGTAATTCTCTATGATCTTCAGTATAAAATCCAGTTTCGTCAGTAAGGCATGCAAAGCCTTCATGATCTGTCTCTACCTGTCACTCTACCCCTATTCCCCACCAGATTCCTCCATGCAGCCATATGCAGCTATAGTGAAGTGTTTCTTTCTTTTTTTTTTTTTTAATTTTTTTTTAACGTTTATTTATTTTTGAGACAGAGAGACAGAGCATGAACATGGGAGGAGCAGAGAGAGAGGGAGACACAGAATCGGAAGCAGGCTCCAGGCTCCGAGCTGTCAGCACAGAGCCCGACGCGGGGCTCGAACTCACGGTCCGTGAGATCGTGACCTGAGCCAATGTCGGACGCTTAACCGACCGAGCCACCCAGGCGCCCCGAAGTGTTTCTTTCTGAAACACCCTCACCCACCTTTGCTCTGGCAATTTCCACTTATTCTTCAAGATTTCATTTATGTGTCAGCTTCTCTGATTAAGTACCTCAGTGCTTACTTATGTCAAAACACCTATTGTTCCTTCCTTTTTTTTTTCTGTTTTGTCTACCTTCCCAACCAGATTGGGGGCTATTTGAGAAGAACATCATTCTCTTTTCCCTGCATATCCACCTCCCCCCCACACCCCCATGCCAAAAGCAGTCACAATGTCTTCCTCTTAACAAGTGCTTAATAAATGTATGTTGAATGAATTAATGTCTTCAAGCTGGGATAAGTACAGGGAGGTCAAGGCAAGATCTGACAAAGGGTAGTGGACATCTGTTACTGTTTTTGCCACCCAGTATCTGAACCTTCCTCCCATGTCTAGAGAATTTCTCTGACTCTCAGTGGCAGTCAGAGTCTACCTCACACTCTTGACGCTGAAGATATCAGTAGCTCACTCTCCAAGTCTTGTAGCTGTGGCAAAGGCTCTGGTCTGACTTCCTGCAATCAGATGGACACCTTCTCCCCCAAGACTTTGAGTGGGAAACTAGCAGCTTCAGATAGATGGAACTGGAAACAGTGGCCATTAGGCGTAATTTGCATTTCAAGGCCACAACAGCAGCAGTGGGAGTAGCCACATGGAGAGCCCGGAACTGGCAGAATCAGGAGTGGCATCTACCCTAGCAGTGCAGTAGAGCTATCTGCCCAGGACAAGTTTTCCAGCACTGCTTGGGATGTTGTTCCGGGCCGTGTAGCTATCCGTTGGTCAGTTTTGTTTAAATCAACCAGAGTTTTTTTCTGTTGCTTGCAACTACAAACACTGACTGGTACCTAAAGGTTTCAAAGGTACAACATTTAACCAAGATGCAGCACAAAAGAAGGCCCAAGTAGAATTCCAGGGGCATCAAAGTCTAGCAGTACCCAGTGGGACTGCATAACCTGCTTGCTTAAGTGGCAGCTGGCCTGGATTTTACCCCTGTCCTTCCTCAAAGCAAGGTTAAGAATAGATTTGATTATACCTTTGGGATCTAGAATAACTTTTCTTTAAAAAAAGAAAAAAATCTGAATGCTTGTTGTAGAGTCAAAGCCTGCATGTTCCGTGGCATGCTTAAAGTTTAGCACCAGATGAGACCTATTAAACGGCTACAAGACAGATGGAATTTGGTTCCAGGCAGCCTTTCTGGGAAGGATGAATCGCTGAAGTAGAGTGGCTATGTTTGTAAGCCAGGGAACAATGCCATTAAGAAACAAAAGCCCAGACAGACCATGTGATCTGCCAGCCCTTTGGAAGCCAGTTTGTCTGAGGACTTGGAACTGAGTGACACTCCAAGGGGTGGCTGGTAAGTGAAGTATTTCCTTGCTCACATGACCTAGTGCATTGTTTGCTCAGCACACCTCAGTAAGATCCTCGTGTTTTGACATTCCCCTGACACCCCCTCTTCCCTACTCAGTCAACCTGGCTTCATACACTAGTGCCTTCAATACTAGTGCCTCATTCCTTCTTCCTGGTTAAAATCCACTAGGTAGATCAAAACTACACTGTGAGTTCATCTGCTAAGTAAAAAACATACTCCATCATATAATAATTTTCCCTAGTACCAGCACCCTTACTCCCTGGCCAAATGAATAATGCAGTGGCCTTATTAGAGCTGAGGTATAACCAAGTTCACATCTTAGTCTTAGTGACGTCTATACAGAGATGTGAAATGAGTTAGAAAGACAGTAGTTGCAATATACCAGTATTACTCTATCTGGAGCATTTATCAACATGGGGCTCTGCCATCACAGGGAGCAGAGACATCAAGGGCCCACCCTCTCCAATAATACACACTCTACTGTTGCACTGCAATGCCTAAAATCAGCAGCAATAATGTCTTTGAGATAATGCATAGCTCCAAAGCTACTTATAACAATGCAAATGTGTTACGGGAGGAATCATTAACAGCCACTGACACATCCACAATAGTAGACCTTGAGGGAATGAAATCTAAGATAGGGAAGAGGACAACCTGAAAAAAGAAAGGTCTAATCCCATCATGGAAGCCAATCATGGAGGAGGTATCTTAGTGATCATCTTGAAGAGCCCAGGCACTTGAGAACTCGGAAAGATGAGAGTCAACAGCTCAAATAAGGAGTACTACCTAGGAAAAAACCCTGGGGCCAGGAGAATAATTTGGAGACAAGACCAGTCTGAAAATCCATTGGTAGCATCTCCAAGACCTTTCTTATGGAAGTGAATGGGTTTCATTCACAAATGTCTTCTAAATACATCTTCCCCAGACAACTACTGACTGTGGCCTGAGCCACATCTTGGGATATAGGTCGTCTGAGATGCTGGAGGAGATCATCAAGAGGAATGACCACCAATTGACCCAAGAGCTGGACCTGGGTAATTGGAGGCTCCTCACCCTATCCCTTCCCTTGGAAAGTACATTCTGCCCACTGTTGCTGCACTAGAAGCCACTTCAAGGATGCATTACTTGACAGAGTAATGTGTTTTGGCACCATCTAGAATGTATATGTGGCTGAACCCCACTAAGGCCTTTATATAAACTCTGAAGAGTCTGGCTCCTGGGTGGGAAGATCTATTCTTCTTGCAGCTATCAAGACAAACCACATATTTAAGTTCCTTTGCTTATTAAAATGGCCAACTACCAATCTGGAACGGTCTGCCTCTTTCTTTGGTCTCTCCTCGCCCTCCATGTATGGGGACCAGTGTCACCATTGGATTTCACTTGGGGAACTCCCAAGCTTGTGAACCAACAGAGGAAACCATGGAAACTGTATCATAATGGAAAGACATTACAAAAAATAGAATTCCCTGAAAAAGCACTTTGCAAGCACTGTAAAGCTCTCACAGGTGACAACATTCAAGTCTATGAAAAGTACAAACACAGCTTATGACTTTTGCTGATACTATCCCACAGATATCATGAAACTGAATGTGTTATGGGAGGAATCATTGAATTCATAGGACCCTGAATCTAGCCCTTAGACCCAGGCATCAGGGCTTCTGCCTGCAACACTTTGCTCTGGAGAATTCCACTCAAGGAGTCCAAGGCCAGGAGATGTACCCATTCAGCACCTCTCCCCTTCTAGATCATGATGCAGGTTCTTGGGACCCAAGAATTTCCTGAATAGGCCATCCTAGGTGGAGCCTTCTTCCATAGGCCTATACTACTGAAGGACCACAGGGCAGGTATGTGCACTACTAGTCAGGAAGAGGCAGGATGGGAGAGTAGTAGGACCTGCTTTAGGGCAGGATGGGACAGCAGTAGGACCTGCAGGCTGAGGAGTACAAACACATGTGCTAGTGGCCCCTCAAGGTACAAGACAGAATCAGGGGTGGCACAAAGAGGGAACTTGGTCTCAGGCTCTTTGTAACTCTTGCTCAAGTCCTGCAAATATTAGGAGCAGATCTGTCTAAGGCATTATTTCTGTGTCAGCACATCTGTTAAGGGACCAGCTCCGTGCCGTTGGACATCCGCTAGGTAATGAGAAGGAGGAAGATGACTGACCTCAGCTGGGCAGATGGGATGTGCACATCTGCTCCCTTCCTTCCTTATTATGATCTCTGGGGGAAGGTTAAATCTAAACACAAAGACTCCCCCACCCCCAAGTCTTCCCAGGAGAATGTTCCAAAGCAAACCCATAAATGTGGATTTTTAAGGAAACTCTCTTTGCTGTTAAAACTAGAGGACATTTAGGGAAACTATTCAGTTTTTCTATAATTTCTGATACATGGCCCTTGTCCTGCAAGGAGCAAAGCGTGCTACGATAGCTTGTCTTCTGCATCTCTTTTTGAGCTTACCAATCAAGGCTGGGAAACCACCAGGGAAAAGGAAGTCTGAACAAGGCTGGGATATTAAGCATAGAGCAGTGTTCTTTTTTTTTTTAATATGAAATTTATTGTCAAATCGGTTTCCATACAACACCCAGTGCTCATCCCAACAGGTGCCCTCCTCAATGCCCATCACCCACTTTCCCCTCCCTTCCACCCCCCCATCAGCCTTCAGTTTATTCTCAGTTTTTAAGAGTCTCTCATGGTTTGCCTCCCTCCCACTCTAACTTTTTTCCCCTTCCCCTCCCCCATGGTCTTCTGTTAAGTTTCTCAGGATCCACATAAGAGTGAAAACATACGGTATCTGCCTTTCTCTGTATGACTTATCTCACTTAGCATAACACTCTACAGTTCCATCTACGTTCCTACCAAAGGCCATATTTCATTCTTTCTCATTGCCAAGTAGTATTCCATTGTATATATAAACCACAACTTCTTTATCCATTCATCAGTTGATAGACATTTAGGCTCTTTCCATAATTTGGCTATTGTTGAAAGTGCTGCTATAAAAATTGGGGTACAAGTGCCCCTATGCATCAGCATTCTTAAGGGAAGCAAGTCGAGTGGAGTGACCTGATATGCTAACCCTTTGAAAAACTGTGGAAAGTCCTAGAACATTGGTATTTCCCTAGACCATCCCAGATACCCCCAGAGTTGTCCCTGGGTGTCCCTCTGCCCTGGTCTGTGGCTCTGAGAGCTTCAGGGACAAGTGGGCAAAGAAATGCCAGGTTCTTGGGGCACCTGGGTGGCTCAGTTGGTGAAGCATCTGACTTCGGCTCAGATCATGATCTCACGGTTCGTGGGTTTGAGCCCCGCGTTGGGCTCTGTGTTGGAGTCAGAGCCTGGAGCCTGCTTCAGATTCTGTGTCTCCCTCTCTCTCTGCCCCTCCCCTGCTCATGCTGTCTCTGTCTCTCAAATAAACATTGAAAAAAAAAATTTTTTAAGAAATGCCAGGTTCTTGAGAGAAGATTATAACATACCTAGACTGAAGTCTACCTGCCCTGTGCCCCTACCTCCACCTCCAAACAAGGTAAAGACTTGTGAATAAGACCAGAAAGCTTTTCCCAGTGGCTAGGAAGAGAAAGAGCTTACAAAAATAATGAAAGGAATTAGAGAGATTTAATCCACAACATCTCTTGCTCTGAGCTCCAAATGTTTTTTTAAATACCCACCAGTCTCCCTATTTTAATATTTACAGGGCCACAGTGGATTTTTCCATTTCAGGTTGATGTCATTCCCAGGCTACAGGTTTCCCGATATCCCATCTGCTAATGCAGTTGACTCCTGCAGACACAGGCCCATTCACTCTGGTCTGAGAGGGCATCCTTCCTTCCTGTTTTTGCTGCAGCCTGGAAAGTGATGCCTGGAAAAAGGGACTGAACTTATTGCCCATGAAATCTCCATGACGTCAGAGTTTCTTTCCTTTTGCTCCTCACTCATCTCTTCAAAGGTGGCCCTCTGAACCACCCTGGCCCATGTCCCTGGAAGGAACAGAGTACCTGGAATAGACCCAGCTTTACACTCCAATGTTTCCCTCTTCCATTCTACCTGCAAAAAGTCTAGACAAAGAGTTTTACTTCCTCTCAAGGGACAAGTCCAGATGCAAAGACATATAGCTTCTAGTAAACCGTGGTTGTTGATAATATGAGTATGACATAGGAGATAAACATCCAATTCCAATGGAACTAGACTTGTGCCGCATTTTATAATTTTATCATGTGTTTGGAGACCCCCTTGTGTGTGACAGTACCTGTTGACGATTCTAAGATGGGATGGATAAGGCCAATGCAAACTTAGCCATTAAAACAGAATATTATATAAAAGAAAATTTTAAGAACAAGCAATTTTTATCAGCCCAAGTATAATTTTAATAAAATACAAGTGCTCCCAAATTACAAATCTGACTCTTTAGTTTCTAGTTCAAAAGCTACTTATGACATTATCAAAAGAGTAGCAATGAAAAGAGTGGTAATAGATGTCCATTCATGTGCACGCACACACAGACACACACAAACACACGTGCCCACTGAACACGCATGTAGAGTTTTTATGATTACCCCTTTCCTAACAAATCAAGCTCTACTATTTGCCCCTAATGAGGATGGTGGCAGAAACTATAAGTTAGGAATAGGAGTTTAAATCCCTATTATACTGGAAACATGGGATTCCATTACAAAGTAAGTTCTCCCTCCTGATGCCCACACCTTAACTGTGGGCAGGTCTTCCTCAGACTTGATGCTTGGCCAAGATTCACAGCATATAGAAGGAACTTTTACATTTACCGTAGAGAGCCACCGTAATTATCCAACACTTAATGGTAAAATAGAATGCTGTTTAAGTTTTCCCCACACTCTTGTTAAATTTCCTGTGTGTGGATGGATGGAAGAAATGAGAAGAAAGGAATGGAATGAAGGGGTGAGGATAAATATTTAAATGACTGACTTTTCAGTTTATTCCAGTTTTTTACTTCACATATACTCTTCAACTTTTCCATTTTGATAACCAAAGAATGTATTTTGTGAGCCACTTTCCAAATGTCCAACGTCTTCCTCCCCCATATAAAATGTAAGGTATGTAAAGACTAAAAAAAAATTACCTTGAATTCAACTAACAAATTTTTTTCATATTTTTTAAAGGAAAAGTGAATCCAAATAATTTCTGAAAAATATGTGTCTGAGACATTGAGCCTCCCTTGAATTCATTGTGCCCCTCTGCTAATGAGCAGCAACATGCTGTTGAGTAGGATGGCCTCACATCCAGCCCAGAAGTAGGACTTAGTTTGTCAAGCCAAGCAGAGTAGTTCCATCTCCTTCCTTGGACATCAGGGTAATAAAACTCCCAAGACTTGTTTTATGGTGGAAAAGAAATACTCCTGTTCCCTGCCTTTCTCCTCCAGCTAAATGAGGATGGGAAAGCCTGAAGCCCGGGCAGCCATGTGGTGACTATGGGGAGCCAGCCTTTAAAACCAAGTGACATTGTGAAAAGCAGAGAGGCAACATGCAAAGAGCTGATCCTTCATGCACTTTGAGCTACCGTATCAGCCATTGCAAAGCCTGCCCTGACTCCAGACTGTTCAGTGATAAAAGCTGTACTTTTCTTTAATCATTTGAGTTGGGGGTTTCTTCCACTAAGACACAAATGCACCATCCCAGATAACAGCATATCTGTGTGTTGGCAACCATGTGGGTAATTTTAGGAAGAAATCCACTATATACTGAAAATTATGAACTTCTTTCCTTTTAAAGTTATTCAGTCAAAGATGAAATGCAGATCTGGAAAAAAAAATGAAAAATATTTCTCAACACCAAAGGTTGCATTAAATTTAAGGACACAAGGTAGTGAGTAAACAGGCCTGAGGTAATCTTTGCTTGCCAGGCCCAGGGCTTGAGTTAAGAGCTGTTTTATGACAGTTTAATTGATCTGCCAACATTTTCCCCGTCAGGGGAAAGCATATTTTAGAGGAACAAAAACTTAGGAACTGACCATTTGAACCAAGTCAGCAAATATATATAGGTTTGGCGACTTGTCACTTCCAAGGTCCTTCTAACCATGGTCTAAATTAAGCTTAAAATGATTCAGCGGTCCTAGAGAAATCACTTTTGAGCAAGAACAGGTGAAACTAGGTAAAGGGCCCACTGTTGACTCTAGGAGAGTAAAGTTACCAACAATGGAATAAAAAGAACTCGGAGATTCCCAAAACAGAAGTTCTGTAGTCACACTGCTACAGCATCATCCTCAATGGACATCCATCCAATCAACTCCTGCTTTCTCTAGGAAGCATTCCATCCATTCCTCCCTGGAGAACAGCTTTTCACCCACTACAAATTCCTAGTGGTAACTAGCACAAAATCTGTAGCCCAAGAGCAGGTGTACTTTTAAGATGACAGTGGGGGAAACTTTCAGGATACTGAGTAAGCTTGAAAGGCTCTGAGAGTTTTAGAGACAAATGGGACATCACTGCCTTAGAAACTCCCGTCTATGCCCTACCCTCAAATTTCCAGAAGAGCAAAATCAGGCTCTGAAAGTTTGTGAGATGTGCTCAAGACCCATTGAGCAAGTTGATGGGTGAATTTGGACTAGAGACCAGGTCTTCAGACTCCAAAATCTGATGTTTTTCTCTTTATCAAACTTTTTGTGGTATCTTATGTGTCAGCTTGATTAGGATATGGCCCCCACACATTTAATCAAACACTAATCCAGGTGTTTCTGCATAGGTATTTTGTAGATTCCCTTAACATCTACAATCTCTGACTTTAAGTAAAGAATATTACCTTTGGTAGGGTGAGTAGGCCTCATCCAATCATTTAAAAGCCTTAAGAGCAAACACTGAGATTTCCCAAAGAAAAAGGCATTCTGCCTCAAGCCTGCAGCAAGTCCTGCCTGAGTTAGCCTGCTGGCCTGGCCTGTGGATTCAAATTTGTAGGTCCCCACAGCTTTCTGAGCCAATGCCTTAAAATCTGTCTACATAGATAAACCAATAGATAGACAGATGATAGATGTACAGAAAGTAAATAGATAAATGATAGAAAGTAGATACATAGATGATTGATGGATATATGAGAGATACATAGATTGATAAAATACATAGATACATAAATGGATAGATACTGAAATAGATGTAAGTATATAAATACAACACACATGCACACGCGCATGCGCACACACACACACACACACACACGCCCTGTTGGTTTGTTTCTCTGGACAACCCTGACTTATATACTATTCAATAAGCGAGATAGGGCAAATCCAAAATTGCCCTGATGAATATCAATCAATAAATTGAGAGAGAATCCTTGGGATGGAAAATGGAATATATGAGCTCCAAAGGCACAGCTGTCATAGGGATGGTTCAATAATACCTGGGGCCCCAGATTCTTTCTGTTTTTCTGCTCTGTCATCTCTGGCTCCTTTTTTCTTTTTTTTAAATTTTATTTAAATCCAAGTTAGTTAACATAGAGTGTGATAATGGTTTCAGAAGTAGAACCCAATGATTCATCACTTCCATAAGACACCCAGTGCTCATCCCAACAAGTGCCCTCCTTAATGCCCATCACCCATTTAGCCCCTCCCCCCCACCTCCCCTCCAGCAACCCTCAGTTTGTTCTCTGTATTTAAGAGTCTCTTATGGTTTGCCTCCCTCTCTGTTTTTATCTTATTTTTCCTTCCCTTCCCCTATGTTCATCTGTTTTGTTTCTTAAATTCCACATATGAGTGAAATCATATGGTATTTGTCTTTCTCTGACTGATTTCACTTAGCATGATACATTCTAGCTCCCTACATGTTGCTGCAAACGGCAAGATTTCATTCTTTTTGAACACCAAGTAATATTCCAGTGTGTGTGTGTGTGTGTGTGTGTGTGTGTGTGTGTGTACCACATCTTCTTTATCCATTCATCAGTCGAAGTGCATTTAGGCTCTTTGCATAATTTGGCTATTGTTGATAGCACTGCTATACATCAGGATGCATGTGCCCCTTCAAATCAGCATTTTTGTGTCCTTTGGATAAATACCTAGTAGTGCAATTGTTGAGTTGTAAGGTAGCTCTATTTTTTATTTTTTGAGGAACCTCCATACTGTTCTCCAGAATGGCTGCACCAGTTTGCATTCACCAGCAGTGCAAAAGTGTTCCCCTTTCTCTACATCCTCACCAACATCTGTTGTTTCCTGAGTTGTTAATTTTTGGTTCCTTTCTTAGAGGCAAGTTGTGGAACTTGAAGGTAAGTTTTGAAAGATTTCCAGTCTGTTGCCTAATATATAACTGTGCTGTTGAGCCTAATATTTGAAGGATGCCATTGATTCTATTTGCAGAGTAGGAGTGAAAAATACATCTACATAAAGTGCAGATAAGGCAATTTTTGTTTTACATTTCAAAGATGATTTGACAAGGCATGACTTACTGAGTGTGTAATAGTCATTTTAAAGCACTTAACACATCACAGAAACTTCCTTTCCCCTTCTTACTTTGTTCTGCCATTCACTTTACAGAGAAACTAACAAGACTCCTTCACACCTGGTAATGAGCATTGTCTACCTTAAGGATCTTAGAACATTGAGGGTGCAAGAACATAAAGAAGAAATTGCAGGATGTTGATTGGTTGTTTTTGTTTTTGTTTTTGTTTTTGTTTTCATTGCTTATTTCACAGAAATGCTATCAGCCAGTTCTTAGATTCTGGCTTTCACAAATTCTTTGGTCTCTATGAGGTAGAGCAGCTGCACATTAGAATTGCTGGAGAGAGCTTTTTAACTACCGATGCAATATTCCCAGCTCTGATCAATTAAATTCAGGTTTCTCAGAGTATCAACATTAGTATTAGTAACTTTTTAAAATTTCCCAAGTGATTCTGGATGCAAGTAGGGTTGAAAACAGCTGGGACAGAGAATGGGATCAAACTATCAGTTAAACAAGAGCAATGAACAGTAAGAATGGCAGCAGCCGTAAAATGGGTATAATGTTTGTGTGCCCCCAACCCCTAAAGTGCACATGTTGAGACCTAACCCCCCATGTAGCAGTATTTGGAGGTGGGGCCTTTGAAAGGTGATTAGGCCGTGAGAGTGGAACCTTTATGAATGGTAGTAATGCCCTTATAAAGAAGACTCCAGAGAGCTCTCTTGCCCCTTGTGAAGACACAGCAAGAAGTCTGTGGGTGGGAAGCAGGCCCTCACCAAACCATGCTGGCACCCTGATCATGGACTTGCAGCTTCCAGAACTGTGAGAAATAAACTTCTGTTGTTTGTAAGTCACCCAGTCTGTGCCATTTTGTTATAGCTGCCCAAAGGGAATAAGACAGCCATCAACCCAAAGTAAGAGAGACAGAATTTATGGCCACTCTCCTCAAAATCTCTTCACCCTCTTACTTCAACATTTTATATCCTTTCCTTAAGTTGCTAATTTATCTTATTTATTGCCTGCCTTCCTCAGTAGACCAGAAGCTCCACAAGGGTGTTTCTTCACAACTGGATAGATTTCCAACTCCTAGGCCAGTGCCTGATCACATTTTATGTTCTTAACTATTTGCTGGAAAAAGGAATGAATGGATGGGAATTATGTCTGGTTTGGGAACTGTCTGTGTAGAGCAGTTGGAAAATACAATGGTGACTGAAAAGATGCTCAATGTCCTTCCTCATCAGGGAAATACAAATCAAAACCACACTCAGATATCACCTCACGCCAGTCAGAGTGGCCAAAATGAACAAATCAGGAGACTATAGATGCTGGAGAGGATGTGGAGAAACAGGAACCCTCTTGCACTGTTGGTGGGAATGCAAATTGGTGCAGCCACTCTGGAAAACCATGTGGAGGTTCCTCAAAAAATTAAAAATAGACCTACCCTATGACCCAGCAATAGCACTGCTAGGAATTTACCCAAGGGATACAGGAGTACTGATGCATAGAGGCACTTGTACCCCAATGTTTATAGCAGCAGTCTCAACAATAGCCAAATTATGGAAAGAACCTAAATGTCCATCAACTGATGAATGGATAAAGAAATTGTGGTTTATATACACAATGGAGTACTACGTGGCAATGAGAAAGAATGAAATATGGCCCTTTGTAGCAACGTGGATGGAACTGGAGAGTGTTATGCTAAGTGAAATAAGCCATATAGAGAAAGACAGATACCATATGTTTTATGGTATGGATCTTATGTGGATCCTGAGAAACTTAACAGAAACCCATGGGGGAGGGGAAGGAAAAAAAAGAAAAAAAAAGAGGTTAGGGTGGGAGAGAGAGCCAAAGCATAAGAGACTCTTAAAAACTGAGAACAAACTGAGGGTTGATGGGGGTGGGAGGGAAGGGAGGGTGGGTGATGGGTATTGAGGAGGGCACCTTTTGGGATGAGCACTGGGTGTTGTATGGAAACCAATTTGACAATAAATTTCATATATTGAAAAAAAACATTTTAAAAAATTAAAAAAAAAATACAATGGTGACAATGCTAATGCTATGCTTGGGAGAGCTGGTCAACCTTAGTTTGGGACTTGTCAACCATCTGTGTCCTGAAAATGAGCCACACTGGAAGATCCCTCAGGAATAAATAACCTATTATGTCATTCAACAAGGAGCCTCTGGAACTCAAGAAGAAGGATTTCACCTTTGGCCTTTGGAGGAAATTAATAGAATTCAGATGGTCAAGCAAGAGAGATGGTACCACACAAAAACGTGAAATGTACAGAAACTCTTTCTATAGTGAAGAATTCACCAGAACAACCAGCTAGTGATTATCTTAAGCAAATACACATTTTAAAACTAGCCTGGGACAAGAATAGCTTGTTTCAAAGGCCTGAAGCTGATCAGGCATTTGGGAGATAGGCTAGTGGTGGTGCCTCTCTAAGAATGTCTGCAAGGGAGAGGAGTGGAGTGATGAACAGCATGCCCTGGGTGCTGGGCATGGGGTCCCCATCTGCAGGACATGCTAGCCGACTGGTCGCTGAAGAAGTGAGCAATGCAAAAACTTTCATCTAAAGTTAAAAGTCTGTGCTGGGCTGCTGGAGCTACTGACATGCATTCTCAGGTTAGTTGAAGAAAAACATACAAATAGTGCCAGCAAATGGATTAAAAAAGAAAATCTAAGCTCTCCGAACATTCAACACTGTCTGTATTTGTTTCATTTCCCTTAACTTCTTTTTTTTAATGTTTGTTTATTTTTGAGAGAGAGAGAGAGAGAGAGAGAGAGAGAGAGAGAGAGAGAGAGAGAGAGACTGCAAGTGGGGTAGGACCAGAGAGAGAGAGGGAGACAGAGAACCCAATGCAGGCTCCAAGCTCTGAGCTCGAACTGTGAGATCATGACCTGAGCCAAAGTCGGACGCTTAACCGACTGAGCCACCCAAGCACCCCTCCCTTAATTTCTTAATAAAATTTCATTGAAAAAAATCTAGCCATATGTTTTGAGATAGGTTTATATGCCCCAGGGTGCTAAATGGGCTGAGACTGCAAGAGGGGGTCTGCTTGAGAGCCTGCCTGTGCTATCAGAGTACCCTGATACACTGTACAGAGCACATGTCTTTTCACAATTCTGCCCCTTCGCTTCTTTCAGCAACTATGAAGGCAGCTGACCTCTGGACTTCTAGTTCTGTGAGATAAGACATCTCCTTCCATTTAAGCCAATCAGAGTCAGGTTCTTGGTCACCTGCTGCTGAAAATGCCTGTGTCTTTTTCACCTAGTGAACACCTTCTCAGTTTTGAGACCCTGCTCTTGTGTAGCATTGATTCACTGACTCCCTTCTTAGTGCTCCAGATTTCTATTGTGGCACCTCTGCTCTATCAGCTGGACAGCAAGCCCTTAAAAGAAGGGCTTTCCCCCCGGAACTGACAGAGTCCCTGACACAACAAAGGTGAATGAATGAATGAATGAATGACCTTGGAGATAGAGATTCTCTGTGACAGCAGAAATGCTGAAACATAATTATGAGTCAAGAGAAAAAGAGAAAGGAATGATCAAGGAGAGTGTGGAAACAGGACGTTAGGAGAGAACAAAATGGGAAAAATATGAGACTGTGAGTATGAGAAGCTGATATATGATCAAATTAAGGTTTATGAAAATTTCATTGGATGGGAAAGAAAAATCTGTGTATAATTGTATAAATTATTTTAACAGTAAGCCATAGAAATAACTATTAATGCCATTTTGGCATTTATCACCTCATAATGCAGCTGTCAATTTGCCTGAGTCCTGTCCTAATGGCAAGCAACTCAAAGGCAAGCCTAATGCTTGGGTCTTCATGGCATGCCCAGCCCTGAACGCAGCACGTGTCCAGCGCCCATTAAGGGCTGTTGAACTGAGGACTGAATGAAGACTTGAAGGCTTCAGAGTTAGATGTCACACCAATTACTGAAAGCACAAAAGAAACAACCTGCTGAACATTTTATTTGAAATTATTTTTCCCCATTAAATCGAATTACTTTTTTTCTTCTTTAACACTCTCTAGCTTAACAGTAACATGTAAATCATGAGCTTTTATCTTGGATTTAGAAAGTGACCCATTAAGTAGGAAATCATGTGCTTGATACTTAAACCAGATTAACTAAAAAGGTCTTTTAGATATTGGGTTCTCTGCAATTCAACAGAAAAAAAAAATTTTTTTTTTAGCCAAAAGCATTGTAAAGCCAGAACTAGGGGAAAAAATTAAGCCATTCTTAGCAGTGTCTTCAGTACAGCTTGGTGTCTTATTAATGTGAACAGTATTATCCATACACTTCTCCACATGCTATTAAAGTTACACAGAGTAGGAGGTAAATGCATCCCTTTGTTCTCCTCCCATTTTAATGGCATCATTATTTATATTATTAATATCCTATATTTTTTTCCTGTAATGCTTGAAGTTCTATATAGTCATTCTTTCTAATCTAGTACTAGAATCATAAAAGCTCTCATCCTCATTTTGCAAATAGGAAAACAGAAGCATGAAATAGCTAATGCTTTGCCACGTGGGAGATTCACTGAGAGGTTCAAAAAATGGACTACAAGGACGGTTGAAAGGAAACTTCCTCTGGCCAAGTTCACTTCAGAATAAATTTTTCTGGGTCTCTTATCTCAAACCTGAGTAATAAACAGCTCGTTCTTCAAGGGGAAATATCTTGAAACCTTCTCCCTAGTGTAGTCTTAAATTATTTCCATCAATTTCTAAAATAATAGATAGACCACAAATATATTGGCAGTACAAAATAAAATACCCATGGTAAAAATATATGAAGGCTCATAAGCCTCTCCCCTAATTTTTATTTTATTGATTCACCCTTTATTTAATAAACATTTGTTAAGTGCCTTCTATGTGCCAAGTACAGTTTTAGATGCCACCCGTTATAAAGAAAAAAAAAGATATAGCCCCTTCCCTTCAAGCTCTTCACAATAAGAGTCAGACACATAAACATGGGGCAGTTTAATAAGTGCTCACATAAGTGAGGTAAGCACCAAGTGCCAGTAGAGGACAGGATAGGGCACCAACTGGGAACTGGTGTTGAGGATGGTGTCAGAAATGGGGGACAGAACAGGAGCAGAATGAGCAGGACATGTCCAAAGTGTGTGGTGGGGCGGGAGGGAGAAAGCACATGGCCCGGCTGCTACTGGCAGTCATTTCATAACCACAAATGGAACCACTTGTAGGGTGAAGCCCATGTTAAGGATGGCTGAGCAGAGAGATGGAAGAATCTAGGTGGTCGATGGCTTCATTGAACTGAACTGCTGAATCAGTCAACACTAAAGTCACCTTACCTCAGAGCTTGTTTTTAAGTGAAAGAATACATTTCCATATTGTCTAAATTTAAGTAGGGTTTTCTGTCTCTTGCAGCTAAAAGCATCCTAAGCGATTCAGTAGAGGAGGTTTAGGGGGAAAGATAGTTCATTTCTGCACACGTTGAATTTGAAATGGCTGTCGGTCCACCTGGAGATTTCCCAGGGACAGGTGGGTCTGACCGTCCTTGTCGAAACAGTGATTGTTTTAAAATAACCTCAGCATAGAGGAGCCTCGGTGTCTCAGTCGGTTAAGCCTCCGACTCTTGATTTCAACTTGGGTCATGATCTCACGTTCATTAGATCGAGCCTCAGGTCGGGCTCTGTGCTGACAGTTGGACCCTGCTTGGGATTCTCTTTCTCACTCTCTCTATGCCTCTCCCCTGCTTGCGCTCTTGCTCGCTCACTCTCTCTCTCAAAATAAATAATAAATTTAAAAAACATAACCTCCGCATAAACACTTTGAATATCTATCCCATAAGGATAGTTAGTTGCACTTGAAGTAGCTCCATGGCATCCTCAACAACCCAGATGCTTTCTTGCCTTCCTGCTCTGCCATCTCTAGATTACTTGCTTTTATTCATAGGTTTGTTCTCTCCTCTCACAAGATGGTGACAGCAGCACTAAGCATCCCATTCACACCCCAAAATGTCCAAAGGCCAAATTTGGGCACATTTTTCCTTGTTCTTTCTTGAGAGCAAACAGAGTCTCGGAGTTGATGCTCAGAGGTTGTCAGTATGTGAAGGACTCTAATCAGGGGTCTGTATTCAGACTAAGCTACACCAAGCACTTCAAATGAGGTTAGCTATGTCTGAACAAGAGGATCCACCAATTAGGATAAGATTTTGGAAATCATTTTTCACTTGTGAAATGAATGGTATTCAAGGTATGTAACTGATCAGCCTTTTTGCCTTTGCAGAATGAAGTATAAGAATGTGGCAAGTTCAGAAATCCAACTCCCTTATGGTAAAATCCTGGACTCTGATTTTGGTCCTGGACTCTGATTAGCAGAGGATACCTTCACCCCCTCTGAATAGAAGATTTGTTGGTTTTGCCATTAGAATATTGCTGTGTTCCTACACATCATTTTAATTGTGCAAGGGGCCACTGTGTAAAAGAACAGAAGCTGGGGAACTTCTTCCAGCTCACAGGATCAAGGAATATGCCTGTTTTGGGGCCTGCTTGGCAAAAAACATCTGTACCTGTGGCAGAATTCATGTGAAGCTTTCTTTATTGCAACATATCATCACGGAGCAGGTTGTGAATGGGTAGGCATAGCCCCTACCTGCCTCTAATAGTTGGAGGATACCAATGTTTACTGGACAATTTTGAATGGTCAAAAGAACTCACAATAACTTGTAACTCCACTACACCAAGTTACTTCTCCCTACAGAGACTCAAGTATTATACATCCAGGTCAGAGGAGTCCTGGTAGAAGTTCAGTCATAAGAACAATCTTTCCTGCAGACAGACCTCCTGGAATCCTAGGAAAGGACCTGAGAATGAGAGCCTTCTGAGAGAGCCATTGCTTCACTCCATACCAGGGTCTAATCATTTAGTCTTGTCCATCGCTGCTTCAGGTGTATTTCTCCTGAAACACCCAAATCAGCCAAAAAGGCAAACAATTCCCAGATAAGAGGACTCTTACTGGTTCAGGGTATGTGCATGGATGCTCCCCCTCAAGTTCTTCCTTAAATAGCCTCCCACGTACCCTTTATGGGGCTTCTACTGCACAATTTTCTCATGCCCTCTATTCACTATCAGCACTTCCTGGCCAGCAACTGCCTGCCCAGCTCAACACCTCCCCTTATCTCCCCCTAGGTCTCCAGAACTTACCCACTTTATAACTGAAAGTTATACTTTTCCCACCATCCCCAGCCCTTGGCAACAAGCACTCTGTTAGTATGAGGACAACTTTTTTAGCTTCCACATATAAGTGAAATCATAAAGTATTTGTCTTTCTGTGTCTGGCTTATTTCACTTAACATATGTCCTCCAGGTTTATCCATGTTGTCACAAATGACAGAATTCTACTCTGTTATATACGTGTGTGTGTTGGGGGGGGGGTTATATTTTCTTTATCCATTCACCCATTGACAGACACTCAAATTGTTTCTATGTCTTGTGTACTATGAATAATGCTGCAGTGAACATAGTGCAAATATCTCTTCAACAAAGTGAATTTATTTCCTTTGGATATGTACCTAGAAGAAAAGATTGATGGATTATATGGTAGTTCTAGTTTTAATTTTCTGAGGAATTGCCATACTGTTTCCCTTAATGCCTCTACCAGTTGACATTCCCATCAACAGTGTGTAAGCGATAAACATTACCTTTTCTCCTGTCCTTCTGGCTTTTTGATAACTGCCATCCTAACAGATGTGAAATGATATGTCATTGTGGCTTTGATTTGTATTTCCATGATGATTAGTAGTACTGAGCATCTTTTCATATACCCATTGGCCATTTTTACATCTTCTTTGGTAAAATGTCTATACAGGGCCTTTACCCATCTTTTAATTGGGTCATTTGGTTTTTTTGCTATTGAGTTGTATGAGTGCCTTATATATTTTGGATATTACCCCCTTACCAGATATATGGTTTGCCAATATTTTCTCCCAATCTATAGATTGCCTTTTAATCTTATTGACTATTTCCTTTGCTATGCAGAAGCTTTTTAGTTTTATGCACAGGCATACCTTAAAGATATGTAGGTTTAGTTCCAGACTACTGCAATAGAGCAAATAGCACAAAAAATGAGTCAAATGAATTTTTTTGTTTCCTAGTGCATATAAAAGTTAAGCTTACACTGTACTGTAGTCTATTTACAGTGTGCAATAACATTATGTCTAAAAAAACAATTCCATACTTTAATTAAAAAATACTTTATTGCTAAAAAATGCTAACTGTCATCTGAGCTTTCATCACATCATAATCTTTTTGCTGATAGAGGGTCTTGCCTCGATGTTAATGGCTGCTGACTGATCAGGGTGGGGTGCCTGTGGCAATTTCTTAAAATAAGACAGCAATGAAATCTGGCACATTGATTGGCTATTCCTTTCATGAATGATCTCTCTGTATCACGTGCTGCAGTTTGAGTGCATTCTACCCATTGTGTATTCTTGGTGCCTTTGGCAAAGATTTTTTTGAACATACATGGGCGACTTAAAAAAAGAGATAACTTTGAATTAGCTCTAATGACAAGTGTATATATATCACATTTGAATTTTTATAAGAGTATGCATTGTTTTATATAAAAAAAGTATTAAAGGCAGTTTATGATTTCCAAATTGCAGTACATTAATTACCCTTAGTAATAAGTAATGTACGACACATCTTTTTGAGATTTGGTGCTTTAAGTTACAGAAACTGATTCTCCTTATGGGGGTGGTCTATTTGAGGGAAAGTTTCTCTTTTTCTGTGGACAACCAAATTATGCCAGTGTATTTAGTTTCTAACAGTTGCCTGAGTTGTCATTTTCTCTTTAACTAAACGGGGGATACCCACAAACCATCTTGCCACAACAAAATCATAAACACTTCCCATGGCAGTCCTATGCCCCTTGTAGAGACTCTCCCCCTTCCTCTAAATCCCCAAATTTCCAAACTCTCACCTCCCCTGGTACAGAATTACAAAACCACGTGTGTCAACCTCACATCAGGAGTGTTAACTTAGTGAGCTCTATTTTCTTTGGAAAGGAGGAACTGTGAATGTAAAACTAAAGGCAGTTCAGATCAGGTTAACATGTGTCCTTGGCTGGGGGAGAAAAACCACCTCTAATTTACCATGATTAATATAGCACATTCTTTCAACTAGCCCCTGTGGGTCCTGGAGCAGAAGAAATGTTCATTTCCAGCATACCCAATGAGTAGAATAGTGGAATTTTTTTAACTGAGGTACAATTGCATGTTATATAATCAAGAGAATGGAAATTCTAACACTACAGATCCAAGTATTGAGGGAAAATGGGTCTAATCAATGAATTGGCATCTTTTTGGTAGCTCTTCGGTGTAACACTCCAGGCCAGTGACTATGAACAAAGTAAACCTTGCTCTTTTGTTAACCACCTGTGAAAATGAGGGCAAAAGATCAAGTAGGTCATGGGCAGATTGCCAGATTCTCTCTGATGAGCTAGAAATAGACGCAGCTCAAAAGTGGGCTGACCTCTTCCTTTTGTACTTCTCTCTCTCCAACGTATCTACACCTACTTAGATAATATTTATCATTCTTATTTGAATTGTAAATGCCAGAGTAACCTCACTTGAAAATTATGCTTTAAAATTTGATGAAATTATACACTCAACTTTCATTTCTTAGCTTGGAATATATATGCCCCTCAGCTCTAAATTTTCCGAAAATTTTGCATTTTTACCATTCTCTGTAGTCTTTTATGGACAATCTCCAATAGTCAAAGCTGTGCGATGTAAATTTTCATGGTGTTATGAGGATAATTTATTTTCTTTCATTCTAAGAGAAGCCAGGAAGCTATCTCTTTTCCAGTTGGGATGAAACTGAATATCTGGATTGGAAAATTCCTAAGTACACTGGGTATATCATGCACTATCATGGCACTGTGTTTAACGTCTTTTGAAAGTAGAAACCTAGTGTAAGAAATTGTCAGACCCTAAAATGAATGGGATGGAGTCCCCAGCAGCTCATATGCCCCCTTGTTGGGAGGTAGGGAGCATGAAAAGGAACTAGAAAAGTAATATTTGCATGGATTTATAAGTTTTTTCTATTAAAAAATTTTTATATAAAATCATCTGCCTAGCAGAGAACTTCCTTAATAGGATATTTGTTTTTATACGTAGTCTAAAATTGTGTTCTCTTCTATTTTGGCCCATAAGAAAAGGAAGGGAAGATTTCCTTATAAAGAAATGCAGGAAAACTGATTTGTACCAGAAAATGGAAATGCAGCGTAGCAGAATTGCTACCAATAATGCTTATAGAAGGGGGATGTGGAGTTAACAGTGGGATGAGGGATGATAGATGTTCACACACAAGTTTAAAATATGCTTCTAAGTAGTACTACCCTCTGCAGATGGTACTCTCAAGGATCAACTTCAAGATAACTTTAAGACATTAAAAATCAAAATAAATTTGTTGAATGAGATCACTTGCCTGTAGAGGTGAATAGCTCCAGGAGCTTTTCTGTTAATAGGTATCCAGGAGTCTCTCCAACACCAAATTCAAATTAGCGTGGCCTTGATGTAGCTCCAACAGAACATGACCGGAATCTGATTCTAACCAAGGAAGCTGAAACCCAATTAATTAAACTATCCCAGGTCTTAACAAAGACTGTGCCAAGAAAAGAAGGGTGGGCATGGAGCCTAGACAAGGAGAGCTGAATAAGCAGCTATTTAGTTATTGGTAGCATGAGTTCTGCACTGGCCAAGGAAGTCTTGCTTTGACTGGTTGAATTGAGTTTCCTATCTGCTAAAAAGGTTACCCTTAGAGTGGAAATGATTCAGATTTCTTACCTCCACTGAGTCCTAGTTTCCCCATCAGTAAGAACAGTAGGAGATAAGTTCCAAGAGGCAATAGGGTATACTTTGTATAGGATCTGCGGGCCACCATGAAGACGTGATTAATATTTTAGGGAACCGCAGAGGCTTCGGAAAGTTTTGAGTGAGGAGTGATTGGGATTATCAGGAACTAACATTGCAAAAGGATTAGAAGTATCAAATTAGCTAATCCATGTAAGGCCTTAGCACCATGCCTAGTCTATTAATAGTGCTCAATAACTGGTAATCATGATTATAATTACCATACTTCAGTGATGCTATCAAAGTAGCTCCTCTTCACCAAGACTAAATCATGAAGAAATAGAAAATCTGAATAGACCTATAACTAGTAAGGAAATTAAATCAGTAACCAAAAAACCTTCCAACAAAGAAAAGCCTTGGACCAGATGGTGTCACTGGTGAATTCTACCAAATGTGTAAATAATTAACATCAGCCCTTCTCAAACTCTTCCAAAACAAATTGAAGAGGAAGGAACACTTCGTAAATAATTCTGTGTGGCCAACATTACCCTGATACCCAACTTAGACAGAGGCATTGTAAGAAAAGAAAACTAGAGGCCAATATCCCTGATGACAATTGATGCAAAACTCCTCAACAAAATCATAGTAAGCAGAATGCCATCCACATGTTAAGAAGATTACACCATGACAAAGTGGGATTTATCCCTGGAATCTAAGGATAGTTCAACATACAAAATAGCAATCACTGTAACACACCACATTAACAGAATAAAGAGGAAAAATTATCATATCAATTGATTCAGAAAAAGCACTGACCAACTTTAACTGTCTTTCATGATGAAAATACACAACAGAATAGGAATAGAAGGAAACTACTTCAATACAATAAAAGCCGTATTTGAAAAACCCATGTTGTGCTCAATGGTAGCATCAGACCCAATGATGAAAGACTGAAAGTTTATTTTCTAAGATCAGGAACAAGACAAAGATGTTAACTTTTGCCCTTCTATCCAACACAGTATTGTTGAGTAGCATTCCAAATTCCAGTCAATTAGACAAGAAATAGAAATAAAAGGCATCCAAATTGTAAAGGAAGAAGTAAAATTATCTGTTCACAAATGATATACTCTTATATGTAGAAACCATAAAGATTACACACACACACACACACACACACATACCCCATTAGAAGTAATAAATGAGGGGCACCTGGGTGGTTCAGTCGGCTAAGTGTCCGACTCTTGATTTTGGCTCAGGTCATGATCTTGTGGCTCATGAGTTCGAGCCCTGCATTGGGCTCTGCACTGGCAGTGTGGAGCCTGCTTGGGATTCTCTCTCTCCTCCTCTTTTCCTCTGTAACCCTCCCACTCCCCCACTCTCACACACACATTCTATCTCTCTAAAAATAAATAAATAAATTTTTAAAAAGAAATAATAAATGAATTCAGCAAAATTGCAGAACACAAAACACATGGACAAAAATCAATTGTATTTCTGTACACCAACATGAGCAATCTGAAAAGGAAATTAAGAAAACAATTTCATTTACAATAGCATCAAAAAGAATAAAATACTTGGAGATAAACTTAGCTGAAGAGTCAAAAGACTTTTATACTATAAACTACAAAATATTGCTGAAAGTAATTAAAGAAGACACAAATAAATGGAAAGACAAACTGTGTTCATGGATTGGAAGACCCAATATTGTTAAGATGTCAGTACTACTCACAGCAGTCTAACTAGTCACTGTAATCCCTGTCAAAATCCAAATGATGTTTCTTTGCAGAAGTAGGAAAAAAAATCCATCCTGAAATTCATATGGAATCCCAAATAGCCAAAACAATCTTGAAAAGGAAGAACAAAGTTGGAGGTCTCACACTTACTGGTTTCAAAACTTACTACAAAGCTATAGTAATCAAAACATTGTGCTACTGGCATAAAAAACAAACACATAAACCAATGAAATGTAATAGAGAGTCCAGAAATAAACCTTCATATATATGGTGAATTGACTTTTCACAAGGGTGCCAAGATCATTAATGGAAAAAGGACAAATTTTTCAACAAATGGTGTTGGGAAAATTGGATATCGACATGCAAAAGAATTCATTTGGACCCTTACTCAAAATGGATCAAAGATCTAAATGTAATAGCTAAAACTATAAAACTCTTAGAGGAATGCATAGAGAAAAAGCTTGATGGTATTAGATTTGGCAGTGATTTACTGAATGTGACACTAAAAGCATAGGCAACAAAACAAAAAATAGACAAATTGGACTTTGTCAAAATTAAAATTTTTGTACATCAAAGGACACTATCCACAGAATGAAAAGGCAGCCCACAGAATGGGAGAAAAATATTTGCAAATCATATATATCTGACAAGGGATTAATATTAAAAATATTTAAAGAATTCCTATAATTCAACAACAACAAAACAACTCAATTAAAAAAAAAAAAAAAAGGCAAAGGCCTTGAATAGACATTTCTCCAAAGAAGATCACAAGTGACCAATAAGCACATGAAAAGAAGTTCAATATCACATTAATCATTAGGGAAATGAAAATCAAAACCACAACAAGATACCACTTCATTCCCATTATCATAGCTATTGTCAAAACAAATGAACAAAAACTTTAGAAACAAATGGTGGCATGAGTGTGGAGAAATTGGAGCCCTTGTGCATTGCTGGTGCATTTGGTACAACCACTATAGAAAACGATATGTCCATTCCTTGAAAAATTACGGATAGAATTACCATGTGACACAGCAATTCCACTTCTGGGTACATACTCAAAAGAATTGTAAACAGGGTCTTGAAGAGATATTTGTACATGCATGTCCATAACAGCATTATTCCCAGTTGCCAAAAGGTAGAAATGACCCAAATGTCCATTGACAGATGAATGTGTAAACAAAACGTGATATATACATATGATGGAATATTATTCAGCTTTAACAGGGAAGGATATTCTGACATGTTTCAACATGGATGAACCTTGAGGACATTATGCTAAGTGAAATAGGCTGGATGCAAAAGGACAAATACTGTCTGATTCCACTTACATAGGTACTGAGAATAGTTGAATTTCTAGAGACCGCAAGTATAAGGGTGGTTGCCAGTGGATGAGAAGAAGGGTAAATGGTGAATGGGGAGTTAGTGTTTTATGAATACAGAGTCTGAGTTGGAGAAGATGAAAAGAATTCTGGAGATGGATGGTAGTGATGGTTGCACATCACTGTGGATGTCCTTAATGCAACAGAACTGTATATGTAAAAATAATTAAAAATGTAAATTTTATCTTATGTATATTTTATTATAATAAAAAAAATGTAGCCCCCACTTCCTCTGAGTTCACACTCTCCAACAGATTTCTGGTTATCATTTCTCTTTGTGTATAATTTTCCTGTAGAGAAAATAAATGGATGGCTTAGTAAGCCCTACCCTGACAGTCCTCCAGGCTGACAACTAAACGGTCATTCAGATTTATACATCAGGCTCTTGTAAGCGTGGGTATCAAGGAACTAGGTCTTACAGAAGGATGACTGACAAAACTGTGTTTCTTGATGGCATAACGGAGACTCAGACTCTAAAAAGCAGTGACAGCCTAAGCCTGGGGTCTAGGGATATCTTGGTTACCACTTCTCTGTCTAGCAGCAAAACCAGCCTGTTACTAAAAGCAATGGTGTTTTCAACTCCAAGATAGGCCCTGTTTCCCTTCCTTTTTATAAAACTAAATGTTTTTCGTTTTATTTATTTGAGAGAGAGACTGAGCAAGAGTGCACAAGCAGGGGCAGGGGCAGAGAGACAAGGCGGGGAGAGAGAGAGAGAGAGAGAGAGAGAGAGAGAGAGAGAGAGAGAATGAATCTTAAGCAGGCTCCACACTCAGCAAGGAGCCAGATGCAGGGCTCAATCCCATGACCCTGGGATCATTATCTGAGCTGAAATCAGGAGTCAGATGCTTAACTGACTGAGCCACCCAGGCACCCCCCCCAAAACTAACTTTTAGTTAAAAATACCCAGGAATGATTTCCCAAACCACAATTACCTTCTCTTCCTGTGTCAGGCAGGCTACTTTGTTGAAGTAAGAACTAGATAAAACTTACCACTGCTGTAGAAAGACTTGCTTAGTGTGGGAACTGTGTCCTTACACTGCCAACATTTAAGGGAGAGGGAGGGAGGAGGAAAATAGCACCGTTCAACTAGGAAGCAAAGTTTAAAAGAATAAGGTAGAACCCCTTCTTCTCTGTATATTCCAGCCTCCCTTGTCTTCCCAAGGGTAGGAAAGGAGTCTCTTCCTTGTGCTCTTATGGTGTCTATTGTTGACCCATAAACCTTCTCATATTGCATTGACACCACCTGTTTACTGTATCTCCCACTGGAATGGAGGGAACTTCATAAACTCTGTCTTCAGTCTTTGTTTCCTCAGAGCTAGGGCTGTCCTGGCACACAGTAAGAACATGATAACTCTTGGCCAGAAAAATAAACAGCATACTGCTGTGTTTCATTAACTCTACAATCCCACCAGTTATTAGACACTTCAATTGCAAGACCACCAAGAAAGAAAAAAAATTACAATCAGAAGAAAACCAGGAGCCATAAAACATTCCAATTTTAGGGTTATTATCACCTTGATTGCAGGCCTGGAACATGGAAGAGATGGCCACAAAAGGATTGAAGACTAATTGATATCACTTCATAAATATAGATATGTGCACATACATCTACACCACCAAAAACCTGCTTTTTTAATTAGTTCACTTGGCCTCTCTATCTTCAGCTTTTCCTCTCAGACAAGGCATTGTTTCAGATTTTTAAAAATCACTTTCTTGTCTGAATACCAGGTAACTAAAAACAGATAGAGGGACTTGTCCCCATTTCTTAGCTTTGGTTATGTTCTGAGGCTCAGCTCTAAAAAAGAGTATTATTTGTTGTTTCCACCAAGGCAGCTTAAATGATGAGGATCAGTGTATCACAGTGGGAAGTACTTTTGCCTCCAGGCAAGACTATAATAAAATAAGCTCATTCGTCATCTGCCGAGGGAAAACATGTCACTACAAAATTACTAGGTAATGAAAAATCTGGGCAGTCTTATGGCACTTTTAATCAGAAGATCTCAAAACAGTCCCACACTATCATCAACAAAGTCTTGTCATCAGCAGGATGCAAAGTGGAAAGTGTCCCTTTCCATTGTGTTATACACCATGAATCTAAGTTGTTTTTTTTAAGTTAAGCAAATGAATAAAAAGCAAATAATAATGATGATGATTATATACATAGATACATTTACATACAAATACACATACACACACATGAAATTTTAATTTAATTGCATGTCTAGTGAGATCATGGACGAATATTTCATTGTAAATCCTCAAGCACCACACCAGTAATAATAAGGATCTGGGCTTCAATCATGGCTCTTCCTCCCTTCATGACCTTGGGCAAGTGTCCTACCATCTCTAAGTGTCAGTGTCCTTATTTGTAAATGGGACTCATAAGGATATGCACCTCACTGTAACTGGGGTCCATGGAATATTCCCTGTAAAGCAGAAATACGGTGAGTGCTCTATAAATATTAGATCCCCGCTACAGAAAGAACTACAATAGAGGCCCATTTACCATGCCCGCAGACCCACTTTCCGCCCAACAGCCCGATCTTAGTTTCATAATGTTTTCATTTCGCCACTGCCAGTTTGGTCTCACTTCCCTCCCTACCCAGTTTGGGACCTGGGCAGCTACTGTATTTACTACCGCAGGGTCCATTCTTCTTTTCCCCACCCACCTCACCTTCCTCTCTTCTTTCTATGATATCCTCAGGCCAGGATTGTTATGATGACCTCAGCTCCAGTCTTCTCAACTTTAATCCATCCTACATAGCTGTACCTGTTCATGAAATCCTAAGCATGACATTTCTCTGTTCAAAATTCTTAAAGCTTCCCCACTGCCTACTAAATTCAGTTCTGACCACAGCATTCAAGACATCCCACTTTTGCCTTCAATCTACCTTTCCAAGGTACCTCTCCAATTTAGCCAATCTGATGTACCTGTCCCTATGCTACATTCCCCCACATCATTTTACTCACACAATTTTCTTCTATTGCAATGTCTTCCCCTTCATCTCTACCTTTAAAAATCCTAACCCACCTTCTAAAAAACCAGTCTCAAATTCGACCTCCCCTGCAATGTACCTTTCCAACCTCCTTTCAACTGTCTCACGTGTGTCTTCTTTGGGACACTTATATTTCATCTTGCATTGAGGTTGTTTCCATCGTAAGGCCTGCCTCACCTCTGTAGTCTATCCATGCCTTTGCTCATACTAGTGGGCAATTAATATGGGTGTTACTCTGCCGTGTTTAATTGGTTATATTTGAATACACGTATTTACTTTGAGTCCCTGTATCACATATGCCACTAAAACAGGAAGATAAAATAAAATCAACCCTTTGTATGTGCTGCTGTATTTAGCAATACAGGGTGGGTCCTAGGTTGCTGGAATCAAATGGTACATCATTGGTTCCTTTAACATGCAACAAATAAAAACTTGGCCATGATGTCCACTCAGCTAACTACAGTACTACTAAAAATATCTTAATCTGCATGTGTATATAAACTGAAAATTGACCAACAAATGTTTTGGTTTTTGTTTACTTTTTGAGGTTTTGATTTAGTGGTGCTAGGGGAAAAACAAAAACAAAAACAAACCATTACAGTTCTTGCTATAACAGAGGGTTTGGTGAAATCCTCTGTCCAATCTCAGAATAGAAGGATGTAGAAAATAGAGCTGAGCTTCAGTAATTTAAGATAAGCATGTAAAATATCAAATGAAACTATTTTTAAAAACATGTTTTAACCCTATCTGCACTGTTTTGCAGTTTTCAATGCTAATGAGTCTTCTTGGTGACCAAGTCAGACAAAATATGTTAGACTAGATGGAAAAAAAATGATTTTTGAAAAATCAGAATGTCTTAGTAATGGATCCCCAAATAGTTCACAGTTTTTTAAGTCTGGTCCTAAGCTTCTTGACCAGGAATATAACCAAAAAATGCTCAAGAGGTATCTCTAGAAAACACTATTCAAGAAACCCTGCCTCTTGGGATTGCCAAGAACTTTGACATGGCTGTGCAGCTAAATCCAATCAGAATTTTCAACAATTAAAAATTCAGTAATACCTCTAAAAAAAATAGATAAATATATCAAGATTATGCCTTTTAAGAGCAGCAGCACTTTTTTTTTTCCAAATAACTTCCTTCTCCTGCCTCTAAGTCTTGGAAAACTGTCAGAGGAACACCCATATTATGAATAGTTTTATAGGTCGCTTCCTTTCTTTACTGCTATGCATAGGGTTCATCATTTCCAAATTTTCCCAGACTGCTTTGATACCATGTGATTCCTTTTAAGTAGGGGCAATTTCTTAATTCTGTGAACAAATCTTCTATATTGTGGGTTTTCATATAAATAAATTCATGTACCAGTTAAAGAAAAGAAAAAGCTTTCCCAGACTACCTTACCCTTAATCTTTTATTGAGACACCGTTGGCTCTGAAGCACCATGGGCAGTTAATTAAAGGCCAATTTTAGCCATTATTAAGGCCCCAGTGCTTATTGTCATTGCTTCCCTCTACATCCTTTAAGAACCTTATGAGAATTTAAAAGGCTTTACACACTTCCTCTCACTACTAAGAGTTCCCCTCAACATCTTATTCACCAATAACATTAACCGTGTTTGTTTCCTGAAGGAATCCACCAATGATCAGAACTCTCCTCCAACACTATTCCTTCTATAACAGCATTGGGAAAACTCACCGTTGGCATTTCAATAATTGATGGTCTGGGGATAGAAGTCTGGAAAGTAACTGCTTCACAGTCCGATTTACCTTCTAAGGACCCAGACGAATCCTCAGGGGTCTCAGCAGGCTGGTTGGCACTGTGATTACTTGAACTCAGATTTGCACTGCCATTTCTCTCTGAACGGATGCTGGAATCGCGCCTTTTCTCTGGAGTTCCTTCTTCCCCTCTCGAGCGACTTGGGTGCTGGTCTGCTTTGGCCGTGGGCTGAACATAGATGGTGGAATGAGGATCAGCTGTGCTGGGCTGATCAAAGGGCGCATTCTCCCTTGTATTCCCGAAACAAGCAAGCAGAGCTGAGCATGGAAATGGATGCATCCTTCTAGATGGAGATTTCAGTCTCTTGGTGAGCCTTGCTTTCCACGTGGACATGACCTGCAGTGAAACATTGCAAAGTTCAAAGTGGGGGAAACTTTTCCAGGGATTCAGATCACCTCCGGTTTCCTTCTAATAAGTATCTCCTTGTCTGAAGAGAAGGACTTGCTAGTGGTTACTCCTAAATACAAAATTAAGAGATGGCAATTCCACCCTCCTTAGGAGTCACTTAGCAGCCAACTCCCCTTCGGAAGCATCCATCCCATCCCGGGTGATTTCACGCTCTTCCTTCCTTGATGCCGTCAGTGGCTAAAGAAAGCTGCCTGTGAGGCATGTGTTGGCTTGGGTTACAGTCCCAAGGCCGGGCAGACGCTCCAGTGTAAGGTAGTGCCAAGTCAATAGACAGTTGCTTCAGGTTACCTTGGAGGCATAAAGATAACGTAGCCTGATAGCGTCCACCATAATAGCGTTAGCCCGTGTATCAATAACATCATAACAGCAACATAACCTTCTTCGGTTACCCCCTTCAAATATTGATTCCCCCAAACAAAACAAACACCACCCATTTATCCATCACAAACGAAGACCCCCAGAGGGTCCTCGACCCTGGCAGCTGTTTCATTATTAAAATAGGAGGTACGTTTGAATCTTTTGTCTGGAGAGATCCATGTTTTGGGGGATTAATGTTACGGGGACTTATCTGGATCTTTCTCCAAACAAGCTTCCTGGCTTCAGGATCCATATTACTCCTTCTGGTAACTATAAATGAGTCTTTGTTAATTTGTTTTTTCACTACCCATCTAGGTCCTTGATTAATTTTCAACAACACCGAAACAAAAAACGAATTAGCCCAAATGAACAATTAACACAAGTATTATGTGTGAATGCGTGTTCCATTCATTTACTGTATATATTACTTAATTTTAGAAAATAACCCCCTTTGGAACATAGATCTTCTCTTTTTCAGTGCATCAATATGTGAATGGTGAAAAATAACAAATTATAACCATATTCTAAGAATACGCTCAAAATTGAGATTTTTCCTTAGCCAAACATCTGCTAGAAATGTTAGAGAAATATAATACTGTAATGGTTTTACCATTAATAGTGACTTTCAGATCAAGATTTCAGGGTATATTACCCATTCTAATTTATTCATTTTCTCTCTCTTTTAATTTAATGTCAAGATGTTCTTTTAAGTCCAGACAGGTGGTGGATATTATAGCACTAATCCTCCATTTTACAGAGACAGAAAACAACTCTTTGAAATTTCAAGAGACTAATGCTAGGTTATACTGTTGAGAAGGGCTGGTAGAAAGTCCGAGATCACTGCTCCCTATCTGATCTGTGAGTCTCATTCAACCTGACAGTCATCAACATAACAGCTATACTGGGAATATTGCTCTGAATGGGCAGTCATAGCCAACATACACCAAGTCAGATATGGCTTGAGGAAGGCAGATACAGCATCAATGCAGACTTTGCTTTAGTCTTTACCAAAATTTAGAAATAAATGAGGCCTCTGGGTGGCTCAGTTGGTTAAGCGTCCAACTTCAGCTCAGGTCATGATCTCGTGGTTTGTGAGTTAGAGCCCCATGTTGGGCTCTGTGCTAACAGCTCAGAGCCTGGAGCCTGCTTCGGATTCTGGGTCTCCTTCTCTCTCTCTGCCTTTCCCCCACTTGTGCCCTGTCTCTCTTTCACAAAAATAAACATCAAAAAAAATTTTTTTAAATAAAAAGCCACCATTTTTGAGAGGTTAGCATGCAGCAAGCCTGTGCTAACTCAGGTATACCAGATTTCCCAGTCTTGAGAGATCATTCTCCTTTTAATATCCAAGTACAAGCAGTGTAAATCCCCCCTCCCCATGATAGCAAGAAGTCCAGGCTTTCAGCAGGCTCCCTCACCAAGTGTTTTGTCTCACTTCTACCATGGTTGCTATCGTCCCCTCAGGCAGGGTGACTCCAAGATGCGTCCCTCACATGGGGCCTTCTTGGTCCCCTCTCTACCAAGTATGTTTACAGTCAAGCGAATATGTAATGATTAACAATGGTTTAATGGTTTATTGAAGGCTTGTGGATGATAGGAGGAATTAAAGAGAAGTAAAAATCATTCCTAAACCTGGTCTCATTCACTCATTCATTTATTCCCTCAACTACATGCCAAGCACTGTCTAGAACTAGAGAGACCACAGTTAACAATGCAGCTTTCAAGTGGCTACAGTTGGTAGACTTCTGGGCAAAAAAGTTCTGAGCCTTCCTCAGACCCATTGTATCTCTCTTCTTGGCCCTGAGTTTGCAGCCCGGCCACAAGGACCACCTGGTCTCCCTTAAGGGGCACACCCAGGAACTCTGGCCAAAGTGCCAGCCCCAGCCCACGAAGAACAGTGACTTCTTTTTAGCTAGCATGGTAGCTAAGTCTTACCTAAAATAACAACATTAACAGATAATGGTTATTGAGTGTTTATTAGCAGTCATGAGTCTCAACAAATTAACTCATTTAATGCTCACAACTCTAGGAGAAAGGTGATATTATTAATTTGCATTTTTACCCATTAGAAAAACAAGACACAGAAACTTAAGTAACTTGCCCAAGGTCACAGCATTGCTAAGGAAGAGAGCCAGGATTATGAGCCCAGGCAGCCCGGCCCCAGAGTTCATGCTGTTAATCACTATACAATATCACTTTCCAAAAATACACATCTGCCCCAAAGAGGAACTTTCCAACAGGCTTCAATCCCATACTCACCTCTAGGAATTTATTCTACAGATATACCTATGCTTAGAGATATGTCTAGAAATGTTCATTGCAGCAGTGTTTGGAATCACAAAATTAATTGTTAATCAGTGGAAGACAAGTTAATACATATTTTAAAAATGCAGACAATTGAAAACTATGCAACTATTAAAAAGAAGGATGTAGAGACTTCATTTTTAATATGGTATGCTAATTAAGTACATGTATTTATATTCTTCCCTTTCTAAGAAATCATTAAGATACTAGTAATGGAATTTTTTTAAAGACTTGAATTTACAATACCAAAGAGAATAGGAAGGAAGCTGTTAACATACAGGAAAATGCAACAAATTCCTATAAAACAAAAATCAGATGAAATATTAATTAATGAAAAGAAAACTCAAAAAACAGAAAGCCAGCATGCTGAGCATAACCACATGAAACCTCTTGTCTTGGGCAACAGGTACAATGAAACTTAAGAGAAGGTCTGGGGCACCTGGGTGGCTCAGTTGGTTAAGCATCCAACTTCAGTTCAGGTCATGATCTCACAGGTTATGAGTTTGAGCCCTGCATCAGGCTGGGCTCTGTGCTGACAGCTCGGAGCCTGGAGCCTGCTTCAGATTCTGTGTCTCCCTCTCTCTCTCTGCCCTTCTCCTGCCTACACTCTGTCTCTCTCTCTCTCTGTCTCTCTCTCAAAAATAAATAAACATTAAAAATTCTTTTAAAAAAAAGAAGGTCTGAAAATGTGAGCTTAATTGAAGGTCTGCCTCTGAAAGTCAAATTTTTCTATACCTTCCTATACCTGCAAAGAGGCTACAAAATGAGTAAGAGAATGAATAAATGAGTGAATGAATAAATTAAATCAAATAAATAAGTAAGCGTGAATAAATAAAATAAAAGTTAAGGTATGGGGGTCAGGGTTTTATTTAAATTTGTCTTCAAAAAAAGGTTTTTTTCTAATCAGTTCTTATCTACGGTTCTTATCTATTTGATGAATTGTCTAGTGAACTAACAAGGCCAGCTAGTGTGGATGTCAATGTCCAAGAATAAAGGCCCTCTGCTGCTTTATTTCGGCCCCAATATAGTGGCTGAGAGTTCTCTGCCTATCCATTTATTAAAAAAAATTTTCTTAACGTTTACTTATTTTTGAGACAGAGAGAGACAGAGCATGGACGGGGGAGGGTCAGAGAGAGAGGGAGACACAGAATCTGAAACAGGCTCCAGGCTCTGAGCTGTCAGCACAGAGCCCCATGCGGGGCTCAAACTCACGGACCTTGAGATTGTGACCTAAGCCAAAGTCGGACGCTTAACCGACTGAGCCACTCAGGCACCCCATCTGCCTATACATTTAAAGTGAACCCGTTAGTTACCGAGTCTCGTCAACATTCACAGAGCTCCCTATCCTCAAACTGTTCCCTCATGTGAAAATACAAACAGATCATAAGACATCACAAGACATTTGAGAACTGCCAACATCAAGGGCAACAAGCAAGGCAGAAGAAAAGATCCTAGCAAGGAAGAATGAGGGAATGGCAGCGGGATAGGCAGCAGTATCTGCCATTTAAAGTGTGGTTCGCGTATGCAGTCAACACCTAGCAGCTGAGCTCTGAGTGATGGGAGGAGAGCAAGGAGGGGAGAGTCTTTGCAACTTGATCCCAGGAACATGCCCTTCGGGTGCCGCACAAGTCATGACAGGGGTCCTAGAAAACGTGAAAACATTAATTTGCGCTGCCATAAAAACTGTATACGTAGCTATAATAAAATAAATACTATTCCCATTCTTTTTTTCGACTTTCAGAAATTAATACACAGACCAAGCAAAATTAGGCCTAAAGCAAAATTAGGCCTAAAGATGTGTTTTGTTTGGCTAATGACATTTTAAAAAATTTATTCCACCACTGTTAGAGCACAGAAACCTCCACTCTCTGTATCTTTCACTGAGTCAGTTCACAAGTTTATGTAAACGGAACACTACAGACATTAGAGCTTGTGGTCTACAGTGGGTATTTGCCCAGCATCCTTTCCCCCTTTCTTTTGGTAACAGCACCCTGATTTCCTTTTGGGGAACTCCTCCTGTCCTTTGGATAGAGCTTTAGGCCTGGCTCTAGCGGTGGGAGGTAGGTGACCAACATCCCCCAAGCCCCTGATCACAGTGATGGGTTCAAGGATATACAGGAGAACATATTGTTCCAATCAGAATAAATCCCCAAATTTGACTTGGAAGAAACTTCCTCTTCTTTCCAGTGGATTAACTCAATTTGAACTTGAGAAAGTAGAAGACTGGAGCAGCTGCCAACATCTTGTCTCTTTGAGGGGAGACAAGCAGGGTAGAATCAGCACAAAGCAGGATTTAAGAGATGGAGAGAAAAAAACTGGGTCCTGAAAATACTTTTGAATGAAGCTTTGCATAGTCTTCATTTCCCCCTGGATTTCCTTTCCTGTTTCATTTGCATAAGTTGAGTTTTCTGTCACTTGCTGCTAAAGAGTCCTATTCAATAAATGACCCACAAGTACCAGCAAATCACAGAAGACTTCATTATGATTACAGAATAGGATAAAAACATTATCAACTTGACAATGGCAAAATAAAGGGAGAGCTGGGAGATTTTGAGAAATGAACAAGTTGTAAGGTGGTGATGTAGTTGGAGAGAAGGATAGGTTTGCTAATATTGTTATATTTCAAAGTCAGAAGGACTCCCTATGGTTGATGCAAAGAGGAATGGACTTGGGGAACCTGGGTGGCCTGGTCATTTGGGCTTCTGGCTCTTGTCTTTGGCACAGGTCATGACCTCGTGGTGCATAAGATCGAGCCCCACATTGGGCTCTGCACTGAGCGTGGAGCCTACTTGGGATTCTCTCTCTCTCCCTCTGCACCTCTTCCACTCATTCTCTCTCTCTCTCTCTCTTTCAAAATAAATAAATAAATATTAAAAAAAAAAAAAAAGGAATGGAGTTACATGTCATGTCTAAAGCTGCAGAGGTGACCAGAAGGAGAATTTAAATAGAGATGGAACCATATCAGGAAGATATAGGGTGGAGTAACCAACTAAATCCTCACCTGCCCTATTAGCAAATCAGTGGTAATGTCTAGAATTGATAAATAAAGACAAAACCACATTAGTGGGATAGATGGTCATCTATCATAGCAGAATGTCAATAGATAATATTTCAGGTCAATAAATTAAGAAACAGAAGTATAAACCTTTATAATATGGTTCCATGCATCAGAAAACCAAAGACAGAAACAGATAAAAATCGGTTGCCTTTAAGGGAACAGGGATAGAGGTGAGGCTGTGAGGCAGATAATTCTCTTCCATTATAAATCTTTATGTATGGTTTATACTTAAATCATATGTGAGTTTTCCAATACATTTTTTAAAAGAAAGGAATGTGGCTAATTTACATATGACAATATGGAAAATCTCCAAAATTTATTTTGAATGATAAAAGCAAATTGAAAAACAAGTTATATTGTATGTTCCAAATTGTGTTAAATATGTGCACACATCTATAAATATGCCTGTATAAATATATACATATATGTGTTTATACTTATATAGAAAATTTATGGAAGTATGCCTAAGAAGCATCTGTCTCTGGAGAGAGAGCCCTAAACATCTGGACAGGGAAGAAGACACTTTTCATGGTATGTCCTGTTGTTTGACTTTTTTGTAACCATATGCAAATATCAATCTTTCCATTTAAAATAAAAAGCTAGCATAGAAACATTCCAAAGTAACATGGTACCAACATAATTATTTCTAGGGTCACAGATATAAGTCAAAGGTTTGGCCCAAACAATCTCTCCAAAGAGAAGACTAACAAGGCTGATCTAAGACCTAAGAGCGAATGAAGTCATTTGGTGCCATTGTCAGAATGCCTTAAGAACATTAGTCATGGTCCATATAGAACTCAGAGATGAAACACTAAGAGTAGGACTCATTTATTCAAAAGATATCTACTGTGAACCCATGACACTGAAGATTCTGAGGTAGGGGCTGCTATGGGGATATGAGCAAACAAGACAGAATTCTTGCTTTCTTAGAGTTCAGAGACCAGTAGGGCATATGAGCAAGTTTGCTAAGTACAATAAGGGAAAGCTGCTGGCCTCCAGAAATGAAATAAGTTGCGTGGGGAAGGATGGCTGCTCTTACAGCCCATGTCCTTGTCTGCTGACATTCACTTTCCCCTTGGGGATCCCACTCATCCCTGTCCTGCCACAACAACCTTGGGAGGCACTGCCCTCCCCTTTATACATCAGCCCCAGAGAAGCCACACCTGTCGCCTCTCCTCCACAGTTCAGCCGAGTCGACTGGGTGAAGGGATGCCCAGAGAGCCGGTGAAACAATATTTCTGACTGTGTCTCTGAGGGTGTCTCTGGAAGAGGTTGGTTAGCATTTGAAGTGGGGACTGAGTAAAGACCACCCTCCCCAAAATGGGTGGACAATCCACCAGGGCCAAAATAACACAGGCAGAGGAAGGGTGAATTTGCTCTCAATGCTTGCGGTGAGACAACCACCTTCACCGGCCCTTAGGTATCCGTGCTGCCGGTTCTTGGCTTTGAGATTTAGCTGGGGTTTATACTTTAGCTCCCAGATTCTTGGGCCTTGGGACGAAGACTGAATTACACCACCAGCTTCCCCAGTTCTCCACCTTGCAAACAACAGATCTGTGGGAGCCAATTCCTATAATAAATCTGCTCCTATGCCTATCTATCTGATTTTGTCTATCCCATTGGATAGGACGCTTCTCTGATGAGTCCTAATATAGTGGCATTTAAGCAGACTTTATTGATTACAAAACAGAATTGCTCCTCTTAAAACCTGGGTTTGTTTTTTGTTTGTTATTGGTTTTGTTTTGTGTTTTGTTTTGTTTTGTTTTGTTTTGTTTTACTGGCTGCATAGGTAACATCATTGTCAGTGCCCCAAAGCCCTAACTGATCCCTACCGTGTCCCCCAGCGCTTCCTCACTGCCTCTTTACTGTCCAGTCTCCAACTAGTAATGACCATCTCACCTCCCACCCCCCTTGCCCATCTAGACCACATTAGAAACTAGGATCGAGAGACAAGACCGTGAGAGAAAGGAGCCGTCTCTCCTTTGACAACTGCCTTTCTAGGCTCATCCTGTCCCAGTGTGATTGATGCTGGGAACATCCCCTGCCCTGAGGGGAAGACTTCCCTTGCCCCCAGGCCAGAGCCCATATCCCAGCAAGACAATCACAACAAAATTCCCGGATCCAGTATCAACCTCTGAAAGTAGTAGAAGGGGTCAACCTTCTTCTAAGTATTAAGGAAGGAGGGTGATCTAAGCAAGAGAGGAGTGGAAGATGCAGGAAACCAGTCTAAGACCCACAAACGTAGTCATGGTTCGAGAGCAGGCCAATAACAGTGTCATTGTTTGATTTCACACGCCCCCCTCATATTTATTTTAAGATCAAAATGAATTTAAAATGAGGTTACACTTCCTTGTTGTCATTAAAAATTTCTCAAACATTTCTGAGACTGTTGAAAATGCCCTAATTGTTGCAAAACTAGATTTGACTGTCACAGGATGTGCCTCAAACTAAGACTGGCCCTCCCTCACATTTCCAGAATTGTTTTCACCCCTCTTTTTAATCCTCACACAGAAATCCCAGCTGATTACAAAGTAACCTTCCTTAGAGAGCATAAGCAAAAGCTTTTCTGCTTCCACTCAGAAGCACAGGTGAAATTTGATGGGCTGATGTGTCAGACTGAAAAAAGCAGACATTCTCTGTTCAATGCCCAGCAAATCTCTAAGCATCAGGATTATATTTATATCATTATAGCTTCTTCCAGTACATCTGGGGTAATACTGATCTCTCAGGTTCCTACTTAGCTTCCTTCAATGGGCCCCTAATCTTTGCATGGATTCAGAGATTCCCCAGATGGGCTCATTTCCCAGCCCAGTTCACCATTCTTCCTGGTCCACAGCCTGCAACTCAGGGGTGTTTTCAGCACCCCCAGGGGGCAGCCACAAGAACAGACAGCGGGTACTGAGGGCAGTGCTGGTGAGTGAATAAAGGCAGATAGAATTGTATTCTTCTATAGTCCATCTCACTATACAGTCATTAGGATGTCTTATCCATAGAGAGTGGCTAGATAACTATAAAGTTTTGCTCCACGCAGTTTCAGAGTAAAAAGGCTTCTTTCCTAAACCACATGTGTTATGTTCTTTCTCAGTAGCTGCGCCTAGACAATGGTTCATCCCGTGCTCACATCCCTCCTTACTTAAAACTTACAGCTCCTTGTGATTCCCCTCCCCTGAGGGGGCAGGTGTGGTAACCATACCTGTTTTCCTGCATGGCGCATACCCCAGGCAGGTGGTGACAAAGGAATGAGGAGGGCAGTTGCCCTGGTAGTTTGACTACAGACTAAAAATCTTTACACTGTACAAAAAAAAAAAAAAAAAAAAAAAAAAAAAGATTGTAAAGCATCATTTATGATCTCATTTATTAAAGAGACACTGAATTTGAAATTAAAGTGGGGCTCCGAGGCGGCTGACTTGGTTAAGTGTCTGACTCTGGATTTTGGCTCAGGTCATGATCTCACAGTTCCGGAGATCGAGGCTGATTCTGGCTCTGCACTGTCAGTGCAGATTCTCTCCCTTCCTCGCTCTCTGTGCCTCCCCTGCTCGCATGTGCTCTCTAAACAAACATTTTTTTATAAAAGGAAATTAAAAGTGGATATGTTTCCTGATATGGTTCAAAGCTTTGGTCCAAGTTCTAAACAACTAAAGAATACTAAAATAACAGTAAAAGAATTTAACAGTAAAACAATGTCTTAGCTCTGACTGCTATAACAAAATACTCTGTGGCTTCGACAGCAGACATTTATTGTCTCACAGTTCTGGAGGCAGGGAAGTCCAAGATCAAGATGCCAGTCGATTGGGTTTTTAGCTTGCAGAAGGCTGGCTGCCTTCTCACTATGTCTTCACCTAGGACAGAGCAGAGAGAGAGAGAGAGAGAGAAAGAGAGAGAGAAAGCTGGAACAAGTGAGATCTGGCCTCTCTTCCTGTTTTTTCAAGCACACTAATCTCATCAAGACCTCACCTAAACCTAAATACTTCGCAAAGGCTTCACCTCCAATACCATCAGATTGCAGTTCAGGGCTTTGGGAGGACACAAACATTCAGTCCATTACAATAAATTTTTTTTAAGTTTATTTATTTATTTAGTGAGAATGCAAGCAAGCAGGGTAGGGGCAGAGGGAAAGGGAGAGAGAATCCCAAGCAGGATTCACACTGTCAGCGCAGAGGCCCATGTAGGTCTCGAACTCATGAACTGTGAGATGGTGACCTGAGCGGAAATCAAGAGGCGGGCACTCAACTCACTGAGCCACCCAGGCACCCTCCATAACAATAATTTAAAGGGTTTAAAGCCATAAGGACAAAAAGGACAGAAAAGGAGAACAACAGAAAGTCAGAGATATTAGAGGAAACTGGAAGGGGAGTGATAATTGTCTGAGCTGACACAGAAACCCACACGTTAAGGGATACAGGATGGTCAACCAGCTAATCTCCATTAAGCCGTTATCCACCTCTCCTCTACCACACTTCCCAACCCTCTCAAAATCTTAGAAACCGGGGGCACAAAACAATCTGGAGGTTAGGAGTGGGGGATTGTTTGGAAATCTGTTAAAGAGCACTTAGACACCATGTCCTTTCTCTAGTCCAGGCAGCCACGTTGTTGCTGTCCCCCCACCTCCCTGTGACCACCCCCAGGGAAGACTAACTTACTTTCTGGAGGAATTGAATCAGAATGTTTGTGGAGTTGAGTCTAGGGAAAGAGGAAGGTGTGGAAATGAAGAGGGAAGACAGAAAAAAATGAGATCAACCCATAAAGTTCAGTATCTGGTGAATAGAAATTCCAGAAAGAGAGAACACTGAAAATAATGGATAAGAAATTACCAGAAAGAAAGGAAGAATAAAAGGAGGGAAGAAAAAAGAAAAAATGAATTACTGTCAGCCTGTCATTGTCTTTCTCCAACTCATTGATTTTCTCTAGCATTAGCTATCTAATTCAGTATTCCTTATCATTAATAATGCCCACTTTTCAAATTGCCTAAAACATTGCACTCATACCTCCCTCCAGTGCCATCCCATCACTAGCTCTGATCCCTATTCCGGGCTAGTAGAAAGTTTAGCAATGGTAATACTGCTGCACACCAGGGGTTATCACCACTCCACCATCACCAATTATGCAGCTATTGCCAGATGGCTGGTAGGTGACCCGCCATCAAAATTCAATTCTAGAGTCTGTTTCCTGAACTACTGGGTTCCTTGGCAAGCCGACTCTGAGCTGGAGTTTGATGTGTGGAAAGCTTATCAAGGAGTGCTCTTGGGATTGATTCCTGCTGGGAATAGGTGATCCCCTGTGTGACCAGCTACTAAATCCAGGCTGCTCCCAGAAAGGGGGCAGGGCTTTGGACAGGGCAGCTCTTTGGCAGAGGGCGCTTCTGGGAAAGGGACTCATCTGAGAACTGTAGGCCACCAGCACTCCTGACGTGGGGGGGATGAGTGCCTCGGTCCTGAAGGTGGTAGCGCATAACATTATTCATAGGCACTCCCAACAGCTCTTGGAACAGTTAGAGAACAATTTGAGGGAGGGGAGAAGGTTGGGGTTGCTATATAATGGGTGGTAGGGGTACAGAGAAATATTATTATGTGGATACTATTGTTACCCTATTCTTAGAGCCCAAGAAATAAAGATTACATGTGGCTTGTTATTCACCCCTATGTCGCACAAAAACTCCGAGACTGATAGTTGAGAGAAAATAGAAAGCGTAAAATCTTCTATCTCTCAGGCTCAACGTTTACATTTGGCTCCATAAGAAACAAGCACTTGATTGTACAGAAAGACACATCTCACATTAAATTAACTGGTTCTGTTTCTGGTGCACTCTGGTCTCACCGATATTATACTTAGTAATAACACTCTATAAATGTCATGAAGGATGACCTTAGCTTGAGCTGCAGCTTAGACTAACATCTTTCAGATCTCCGGTCATCAACGCGTGAAACTTTCTGCCTCCTACCCTATAAACTTGGACACAGTTGTGAATTCAAAATGTCCTATAAACCCCTCCCTGGGACCAGATGCCTGATGAATTGAAAACCAATGGGAACAAGCATTGAGACTCATGCTGGAATGCAGAGCAGGAATCAGGGCTTGGAAGTTCCCTACCGGTAAATACCACACAATGTTGACAATTTCATTTGTGTGTGTGTCAGGGTTGGGAGGGGTGTTGCTATAAAATTGAAATAACATTTTTACTCTTCTTATTGTTGCTGACTTATTTCTTAAGAGAATGGAAACTGAAATTTTAACTTTCAGAAGGTTCAGTGGTGTATAGAGTACTTAAGTAATGACAACCTTAGCTTGAAATTTACTTCTAAATTACATGCCTGCCTCCAACATGGCTTCATAAGAAATAAGCAAGTCATATTCACATGAGAGATATAAGGAAGACACTCCCAAGTGTATAGAAAGGCCTCAGAGAGGGAAACGAGTGACACATTAGGACTGAGGGAAAGTAAAAGCTCAGGCAAAGCCTGTAAAGTGAAGGGGAGCAATGAATTAATTAGATGAGGCTACACTACTTTGCAGAAATGTATAAACTTTAAAAAAATCAAGAGTTTAATCCAATAAAGGTTGATTTCTCTTTCTTGCCACAGTCCAATGCAACTCTTCTGGACAGCTCTTCTCCAAGTGAGGACTCAATGACACAGGTTTGTCTCCATCTTGTAATTGCACCATCTGGAATGTTCCAAGATGGTGGCCAATGGTTTTCCATTTGTCAAAACTCATAGAACTATATTTGAAAAGAAGAAATTTTATTGCATGTAAATTATACCTTAATAAACCTGCATTAAAATAATAAGATATTGGTATCTCAGGGAATCTTCAAGAAAGCCAGAAAATCATATTTTAAGCCTATGCAGGTAGAAATAATGCTAAAATGGGACACCTGGGTGGCTCAGTCTGTTGAGCATCTGACTTAGGCTCAGGTTATGATCTCACAGTTTGTGGGTTCAAGCCATGCGTGGGGCTCTGTGCCGACAGCTCCTTCTCTCTCAAAAATAAATAAACATTAAAAAAAAAAAAAGAATGCCAACATGGCATCCACATCCCATGGACATACTACCACACCCAGCCTGAGTAAAGGCACTCTAGCCTGCACCATTAACAGTGGCTTCCACTGCCCCTGTGGCTCTCTGGCTATTATACCTGTAATCTTGTATTTTATTTATTCATATCCTCTTTCATTCTTAATTAGTTTTGCCAGAGTTCCTTCCATGTTATTAATCTATTCAAATAATTCATTTTTTGTTTCGTTTATGTTCTCTTTTATTGTTGATTTTGCCCTTACCTCTATGAGATAAGGGCTTTGCTTTTTCCCAACCCTTCTTTAGCCCCTTTTTTCCAACCTTTTTAAAATTTTCTTTTTTTTTTTTAATTTTTTTTAACATTTATTCATTTTTGAGAGACAGAGAGACAGAGCACAAGCGGGACAGGGACAGAGAGAGAGGGAGACACAGAATCGGAAGCAGGCTCCAGGCTCTGAGCTGTCAGCACAGAGCCGGATGCGGGGCTGGAACCCATGAACTGCAAGATTGTGACCTGAGCCGAAGTCGGGCGTTCAACCAACTGAGCCACCCAGGCACCCCTAAAATTTTCTTATGAGAACATTTAAAGGCACAATTTCTCTTTCTGTGTGCTATACAATTTCGCAGCCACTCTCCACATGTAGCTATTTAACTTTAAGTTCGTTAAAATTAAAACTAGTTTAAAATTTCAATTTCTTTGTCACACTAACCACATTTCAAATACTGGAGAGTGACATGGAGTGAGTAGCTGCCATATTGAACAGAGCACATATGGAACATTTCCATCATCACAGAATGAACAGCACTACTCTATTGTTTTAGATGCAGCCAAAAATTTTTTGACGTACAGTTTTTTCAGTATTTAATAATTTCCTAGACATGGGGTGTTTGTTTTAAATATCTGTTTATTACTAATTTCTAACGGGTTTTTTTCGTAATAATCAGAGCACAAGATTTATATGATATTGGTTCTTTGGAATCTATTGAAGTTTCATTTTAGGTCTAGTATGTGTTTGCTTTTGTATCTACTCTGTGTACTTGGGAAAGGAGTGTATTCTCTGCTTGGTGTCAAGTTTCCTGTTTTTTTTCTTTTTTAATGTTTATTTTTATTTTTGAGAGAGAGAGAGCTCATGAACAGGCGAGGTACAGAGAGAGGGGGGGACAGAGGATCCAAAGCAGGCTCACAGTGACAGCAGAGTCCGATGTGGGGCTCAAACTCCCCAACTGTGAGATCACAACCTGAGCTGAAGTCAGACGCTCAACCGACTGAACCACCCGGGCGCCCCTGCTTGGTGTCGAGCTTTAATTCTGTGTCTATGTTAGGCTGAATAATGGCCACAAAGATATCCATGTCCTCTCCCCAGAGCCTGTGACTATTACCTTATATGGCAAAAAGGGACTTCGCTAATGTGATTAAGGACCTTGACATGGGGAGGTTATCCCGGACTGTTTGGGTGGGCCCTACATGCAATCACAAGTGTCCTTCTGAGAGGGGGGCCCAGGGAGATTTGAGTACAGAAGAGGGGGATGGCATGTGACAATGGAAGCAGAGGCTGGAGGACACACGGGGCAGATACTCCCCCTCAAGAATCTAAAGGGAAGAGGATTGAAGACATCTTGGCTTCAACTTCCTAAAACTCATTTTAGACTTGCAGCCTCTAGAACTACAAGAGAGTAAGTCTGTGTTGTTGCTTTTGTTTTTAATTTGTTTGTTTTTGAGAGAGAGAGCAGGGGCAGGGAGTGGGGGTGGGGGGCAGTGAGAGAGGGAGACAGAGAATCCCAAACAGGCTCTGGGCTGACATCAGCAAACCCGATGTGGGGCTCAAACTCATGAACTGTGAGATCGGGACCTAAGCCAAAGTCAGATGCTCAACTGACTGAGGGACCCAGGTGCCCCAAAGTCTGTGTTATTTTATACTAGGTCTGTAGTAGTTGTAATACCACCTAATAGTTTAAGTTTCTTAATTTCATTATTCTGATCTGTATCTTTCCTTACTTTTAGTCTGCTTGTTTTATCAATTTCTTTTAATGATATTAAATCATATTTATCATATTTATATTTACATATCATATTTATAAATCATATAAATCATATTTATCAATATCTTTTAATGATATTAAAACTTTTAATTACATGTGTTGACTTAAATATTTCTCCCTATGTGTACTATCTCCCCCAAGTGTACTATCACTTGCTTATTATACTTTTAGGGTATTTTTTAGGTGTCTATATGTTCATGACAATTATATCTTCTTGCTCTGTTTGTTCCTTTTGTCAGGATATAACATCCCTCTTTGTTCCTTAATATATTTCTTGTTTATAGTACTATTTTATCGGATATTAAAATCACTTCTCATGTTAAAAGTATGATGCCTTTGGCTACCTTCACTAGAATAAATTTGAGGTGGTATCTAATTCCTTACCCCACCTCCTCCCAATTCAATCTCAATATATAAATTCAGTATATAATCTTATATTGAATACACACAGAGAAATAAATGTATATATGTGTGTTTATATTAACCCATGTGTGTATATAGTATACATTAGTATAAATACATACATTTCTTAGCTCTGCCAGGAGAGGACCTACAAGCAGTGACACCTGGTGGCAGTGTGCACACCTAATTCCAACATCCTGGTTTCCAAATACCCATTCTCCAATGAAAGGAAACAGGGCTTTTAGAGTGATCAGGACAAATAAAATAATCTGATTAGTTTCAAGTACCTTATGATGCCAGAAAGTACAGATGTACTTAAAAAATGGTGGCATGTTAGGGTCTCCTGGGTGACTCAGTCGGTTACGCAGCTGGCTTCAGCTCAGGTCATGTTATCACGGTTCATGAGTTTGAGCCCTGCATCGGGCTCTCTGCTGTCAGCGCAGAGCCTGCTTTGGATCCTCTGTCTCCCTCTCTCTCTGCCCCTCCCCGCATGCTCTCTCTCTCAAAAATAAACACACATTAAAAAAAATTTTTTTAATGGTGACATGTTAAAAGGACACAAAATTCAACCTGAAAGAACTTCCAATGCCTAAAGCTGGAACAAACTAATCAACAAAATAAATAACGATAATATTGGCTTATAAGCCAAAGAACAGAATTAATATGCCTGAGAGCATATGATATAAATAAGTAATTGAGTAAATAAGTTGGGGATAAGGGATAACTCTTCCTTTCAGAAAATATAAATTAATAAAGATAGAAATGAGGGAAATAGAAAATCACTGCAGGAATACCAGTGGACTCCGAATTACTCTTCAGTAAAGGACCATAATTCTCCAAAGGGAGGGATTGTCCACCACAACGTTTACATTTCCCTAAGGCAATAAATTTGGGTATTATGTCATTCAAGGTCTTAGCAGGCAACAGATGGAACACCCAAAATCTTACATTAAAAGAGTTAATGAGGGACTATGTACAGGGATTTGGGCAAGTCTAAAGGAACCAATAAGGAGAGGCATCCCAAGCCATGGGTCTGAAAAGTCAAGAGGAGGGTACCACAGACCCACACAGGGATGGAACCCCAGATGCAGGGTTGCCTGCCAGGAGCTGTCGTTGTGGGGAAATGAACCCCCTGCCAAAACTGCAGCGATACAAACAGGGCATGGGGAAAACAAATACCCAACCTCTCCCTCTCCTGCCTTCTGATCTCCCCTGGTGCTTCTTCCCATCGACCAAACCCAACCAAAAGCCAAAATACAGAAATTTACAGAGCTCAGCCTCCTGGAACCCACAATAGAGCAAGAAGCATAGAGAATTATACCAGGGAACAAATGGAGAGTATGTTTACATGAGTCAGGAAAAAAAATCACAAATTTTAATTTCATTGAGGACACATTGAATTGTGTCCTCCAAAAAGATATGTTGAAGGTCTAACTCCCAGTACCTCAGAATGCAACCTTATTTGGAAATGAGGTTACTGCAGATGTAATTAGTGAAGATGAGGTCATACTGGAGTAGAGTTGTCCCTTAATCCGATATGACCTGTGTCTGTAAAAAGAAAAAAGAGGAGACACAGACATACAGGAGAAATGTCATGTGACCAGAGAGGTAGAGATAGCAATGTGTCTACAAACCAAGAACACCAAGGATTGCCAGAAAATGCCAGAAGCTAGGAGAGGCAAGGAAGGATTCTCCCCCAAAACTTTTCAGAGGGGGCATGGCCCTGCCAACACCTTGATTTTGGGCTTCAGCCTCCAGTACTGTGAGACAACACACTTCTGTTGTATTTAAACTTCAAGTTTGTAGCACTTTGCAATGGCAGCCCTAGAAAACAAATACAACATGTTTATGTCAATTGCAAGGGAGATCATGAATTTTAATTTCCATCACACAGAAAACTTTTGATTTAGTGAAACCCACAACTTTCCTTACAGTCTTTGTATTGCACTTTTGGATCACAATATTTGAAAAAAATAAACAAATGATTTCAAGAATTCCTTTTTAAACCGTATCATCTCCTAGGTCTTGGATGTACATCATCAATGCTATACAATGAGCATCGATACTGACATAGACTCTTACAGAATCCTTTGCTTCAAAGAGCAAACTGTCATTCATGTACTTCATTTACAGAAAATGGGCTGATAACACACTGAAAATTTCAACAACTAAAACAAAAATTTTTTCAACTGATCAGATCATAATAAAATGCCTTTTTACATTTACCCATAAATAACCAGTAAATTAAAATGTTTTAAACAACTTGCAAGCAGAAGTTAATAAAATTTAATATATCACAGTTATCCTCACCCTTTCTTTAATGAGATGTTACTTTTACTATCCCATGTGTCATCTGATATCTGAGAGCATAGCTGAAAGACAGCAAGCTGTTGACAGAACTGAGACAACCAGGCTGTGCCTGCTACCAATCGGAAAGAATCAAGGAGCAGAAAACTGCAAATCGAGAGGGAGCCAACCATGCTTTTAAGATTTCTCAATAGACTGTCATTTGCTGGTTGGAAGATCACATCTTTGTATGACCTTGTTTCCTCTTACTAGGCCAATGAGGGATAAAACAGGTGTGTTTGGGTACATGTCAGATGATGGTGGGCTGTGTCTCATCTTGTCCCAATTCTGTCATTGTACAACTACGTGACCATGAACAAATGATGAAGTCTGTTTTGACTTTCATTTCTTCAGGTGGAAAATAAAGATCTAGACCTATTTCTGCTATGGGACCATTCTGGAAGGGTTTCTCTGTCAGAGATCAATGAGGTAAGGTCCATTATTAAATAATTTTAATTAATAAGTGAAATACAAATCCCTTATCTGTAAACATACCACCTCTCCATTGTTGTAATACATAAGGAGTTTGGGGATTATGATGTGCATCGATTAAGATGCTTAAGAAATGATTCAGATACAGCAACCAACCTGCCCTGGGTGTAGGTTCACCGAGAGTGCCTTGTCAGGGGTAGTTGTGAGTTCAACCAGGAGCTCTTTCTCTGAAGCTTTACCTTGGAGGTTCCCAGCTTCCCCCTGTCTTTAGGAACAGGCTGTCAACTGATTAAGTCTGCTTTTCAAGATCATATCACCTTTACTAGTTGAGCTCAGAACACAGTAATAGAAGCCCTTTTGCTTTGTTTGAGTCTTGATATCCTTGGCTTTTTCTTCTTCCACCTGAGTTAATTGGACTAACCAGAGGCAAATTCAGGAGGCTTCAAGCCTCTTAGGCTAGCCTGAGGCTAGCTAACAGAGACTGTAAGTGGATGCAACCAGCATCTATTAAATTTCCTCCCTGTTCACATTACTGTATTTCAAAGTCCTGTTCTCCACTGCCTTTGTAAATGTGTTTTGCCCTGCATGTTGGAAGGTCATTGTATCAGTTTTCATAAGCATCAGTTGTGATGGCTTAGTAGCATGAGAAAGACAACTCAAGATAAAATGGTTTTAGCGAAGTAAGACATTTGTTGTTTCACATAAGGGAGTATAGAACCGGCTTTGGGGAAGGCTATACCTGGGACTCAAATGGTGTTTTCAGATCTTGGGGGCATGAAGAGTGTCACAGAAGTGTCACCCAAGAGAAACATCTACTATAACCCTGAGAGGTCAGGCTTCCTGGAGCAGGTGACATTACTAAATCCTGAAAGATGAGTAGGATGAATTATACGGGAAAAGAGGGAAATTGGGGGAAGGAAAAAAGGACATTCCAGGTAGACGTGGAGCACATGGTGAGGTCTTGAAGCAGGAGAAAGCAAAGTTTCCTTAGGGCAAGGCCAACCTTTCAAATGGCTGAAAGGTGGGAGAGGTGAGAACTAATGCTCTAACAGTAAGCGGCGTATGGATGAAGTTGGTCTTCCGTCACTGAAAATCTGAGGTTTATCCCGAAGGCTCTGGGAAAGCACTGAATAAATAAGGACAGCTTCAAAAATAGAAGGTATCATGAAAACTGAGCCTAAAGTAACGTGAAATGAAGAACAGGCAGCCCTATCATCTCGTCTAATGATTATGGTAGTTTAAGGCTAAAGTAGGTATATAAATACCTAGTCCTGAGAACTGCTTTCCAGTCACTTTCCCTTTAACTGCTTCTATAGAATTTATCAAATTATAGTCTACTAATAGAATCTTTTTTTAAATTACTATAATGGGAGTAATAGGAATAAACAAAAGACTTTAGTCTATGCCAGACAAGAATCCCCATATGACAAGTAGGAATCAACTGTCTGAATTCATTTCCCCAAAAAAGAGATGAATTTATGGATAACCATGCAATGTATCATCCAAGCTGTGACAGTTCCTTAAAAACCAGTTTTCTTGAGTAACAATTTACATACAGTAAAATTTGCTAGTTTCAAGTGTTGGTTTTGTTGAGTGATAGTAAATGGCTGAAGTGATGTAACCACCACCATAGCCAAGACGTGGTGTCACCAGTGACCCTAAAATTTCCCTACAACCCTTGTCAGTTAGTCTCCTCATCCTGTCCTTCAACTCTGGCAACCACTGATCTTCTCTGTGTATAGTATTGACTTTTCTAGAATTTCACATAAATAGACTCATCTGAATATAGCCTTTTGTACTTGTCTTCTTTCATTTAGCTTTTGAGATTCACCCACGTTGTTAATTTCAGTATTTTGTTTCCTTTTTAATACTGAGTAATAATTCATTGTTTGGAGATACCATCAGTTAATGTTTATTTTTTCCATGTGGGTAACTAAATGTGCCAGCACAGTTTATTGTAAAGACTATTCTTTCTCCATTGAATTATTTCAGACTTTTTGTGGAAAAACCATTAATTATACATGTTTGTCTATTTCTGGATTCAGTTCTGTTCCATTGATCTGTGTGTCTAAATTTATGCCAATACTACACTGTTTTGTTTACTGTAGCCTTGTAGTAAGTCTTGAAATCAGGTAGTGTGACTTGTCCAACTCTGTTCTTTATTTTCAAAATGATTTTTTTGGGGTGCCTGGGTGGCTCAGTCAGTTGAGCTCAGGTCATGATCTCACAGTTCATGGGTTTGAGCCCCCCAGGTTGGGCACTGTGCTGACAGTCAGAGCCTGGAGTCTGCTTCAAATTCTGTGTGTCTCTCTCTTTGTGTCCTTCTCCCACTCATGCTTGCTCACTCTCTCTCAAAAATAAATATTAAAAAACATTTTTAAAAATTATTTTGTCTATTCTCCCTCCTTCACAATTGAATATAAATATACCATCCATTTGTCCATTTCTACCAAAAAATTCTACCAAGACACTGATTGGAATTGCACTGAATCAATAGATTTGGGGAATACAGTAGGCTAAATAATGGCCACCCAAAGAATCTGTAAATGATGCTTTTTATGGGACTTTGTACATATGATTAAGGATCTTGAGATGGGGAGATGATCCTGCACTATCTAGGGCCCTAAAAGCAGTCGCATGTATCCTTATAAGAGGAAGACAAGGGAAGACTGTAGACAGAAGAGAGGCGGGGAGACTGAGATTAAAGTGATGGAGCCACAAACCTAGGGATTACAGCAGCGACCAGAACCTATGAGAAGCAAGCAGTGATTTCCCTACAGACTCTGGAGGGAGTGTGGTCCTGCTAACACCTTGCTTTCATCCCAGGGATAGATTTCAGACTTTCAGCCCCCAGAACTGTGAGAGAACTTTTAAGCCACAAAGTCTGTGGTAATTTGTTATAGCAGCTGTAGAGATCTAATACAGGGAAAATTAACATCTTAATAAAATTGAGCTTTCCGACCATGACAATGTGTCTCCATTTATTTAGGTCTTATTTCATTTCTTTCAACAATATCTATAGTTTTAAACACACCAATCTTGCACATATTCTGTTAAATTTATCCCATGTCTTACATATTTTTGAGGGGCTACTGTAAATATTTTTTAAATGTCAACTTGCGATTGTTTATTTCCAGCCCACAGCACTGTGACTGATTTTTGCATATTAACCTTGTACCTTGTGACCTTGCTAAATTTATGTATTAGTTCTGGAAGGTATTTTTGCTGATTCCATAGAGTTTTATACTTAAATGATCATGTCACCTGTGAATAAAAAGTTTTACTTCTTTCTCTCCAATTGATATGTCTTTTCCTGCCCCTCACTCCTAATTGCTTTGGCTAGGAACTATAGTATAATGTTGAATGAAAGTGTCAAAATGGATATTCTTGTCCTGTTACTGATCTGGAGGGGTGTGCATCCAGACTCATTCCATATTATATCATGTTAGCTGTAGGTTTTCTATCAAGATGAGGAAGTTCCCTTCTATTCCTGGTTTTCTGGGAGTTTTTATCATAAATCTGTGTTGAATTTTGTCAAATCTTTTTTTTTTTCAATGTACTAAATGATCTAATGGTTCTTTTCTAGTCTAATATGGTGAATAATGTCGGCTTTTGAATGGGAAATTAACCTTGCATTCCTGGAATAAACCCCAAATGGTCAAGATGTATTATCCATTTTATAATCTGCTAAATTTGGTTTGCTAGAATTTTGCCAGGGTTTTTTGTCTCTGTTCATGAAGGCTATTGGTTTATGATCTCTTTTTCTTGTAATGTCGATCAGGCTTTACAAGAAGATCATAAAAACTGAAGATCTCTGACTCAGGGCCAATACTCCAATTAAATTTTTTTAATTTAAAAATGTTTACAAAGCATAACATACATATAGGAAAGGTATATATCATAAATGTACAGTGTAATCTATTTTTATAAATTACACAAACCCTTGTAACTGGCACCCATATCAAAAAATATTACTAATGTCCCAGAAGATCCCCTTGTGCCCTCTTCTTTTTATTACCACTCCCCAAAGTTAAACAATTGTCTGACCTCCAGCAGCATAGATGTGGGGTTGTGTTTTTTTTAACTTTATGTAAATGTAATTGTATAGTCTGGCTTATTTCACTCAACATCATGCTGTTGGATTCATCCATATTGTAATCATAGGTTGTGAGTACCCTGGACTGTCAATACAATAAAATATCTATTTTACTGGGAATTTGGGTAGCTCCCAGTTTGGGTTTTTACAAATAGTGATGCCATGAACATTCTAGTACATACAGTCATTTCTGTCAGGCATAACTAAACATTGCTTTATGTCATAAATTGTCACTAATGTAGAAAAAATAGGCATGAATGTTTAAGAAGCTAAAATTTTTTAAAAGCTAAAAAAAGAGAAAGTAATCAACTTGCTTTAAGTACTAAGTAAATCAAAATGCCACCCATCCTTTTATTATTCTGTCTTTCATAATGTAATGGTGCCCCATACCAACCCCTTCACTTGTGCTGATCTGTTTCCTCAAACGTATCACTCTATCCACGTTCTCCTACCCCCACCACTCCTCGTTTCTTCTTCTCACTCTCTGCTGGCCACTTCCTACCACCATCTAAAAGTTCTTGACCCATTCCCATAAGTGAATGAACTCAAAATCTTATACTTTGAGGTACTTAGTGGTAATGCACCTTCTTCTAAAACTGTCTTGGGTATCCAGGATTTAAATATATTTCTTTTGTGTCTGAAACTCACTCATAGAGTGTTCCATTGGTTTAGACTTTCTAGATTTTGGTCATCACATCAGTTAGCTTAGAGCAATTTATCTTTGTTCGTACAATAACAGACCTAATTTCAGATGTTACCTATTGTGACCAAGATCGTAAATAATTCCATGTACTTAAAACTATTATTTAAGAAGGTAAGGAATAATACAATCAAAAGAAGGCTGGCAACCTCTAGCTTTATTCTCATCCATGCCAAGAACTTGTACTCAAAATTCAAAAAATCTTAAAGTCTTTAGCAGATAATGTGGAGAAGCACTCTGTTCTCTGATCCTGAAACACCAACCTAATTTTAAATATATATACATATTTTTATTTTAAATATGTTAGTACATATATATTTTATATATAAACTTAAAGTTTATATTTTTAAGTTTTAAATATATATTTTCATTTTCACATGCAATATTAGAGAATATTCGGAAATACTTAGAACCAAAACACATCAGACATAGGATAGGTCACTAAAGGTTTCTTAAATTGTTCCTATTCCTTTGCAGCATATGTTGCTTAAAATGTTAACAGAATCACTCAAATTAATGGTATGAAATCCCCCCCCATTCATAAGTACAGTGGTTTTGCTACATAATTTATAACAGCACCTTTGCTTCTTAAAGCTTCCCACTTTCTTAAAGAATTAGTTATTTTGAGGTGCCTGGGTGGCTCAGTCGGTTAAGCATCCAACTTCGGCTGGGGTCATGATCTCACAGTTCATGGGTTTGAGCCGCAAGTCAAGCTCTGTGCTGACAGCTCAGAGCCTGGAACCTGCTTCAGATTCTGTGTCTCCCTCTCTCTCTGCCCCTCTCTGCCCACATTCTGTATCTCTCAAAAATAAATAAACATTTTTAAAACATTAAAGAAAAGAATTAGTTATTTTTAGTAAATTTTTAAATTATTGGTTATGCATTTGTTACACAATCTAGGGAAATATTGAAAATTTTTATAACTTCACCACACTAAGACTAATATAATTTCTAGTCTTTTTATTTGAATATGTTTTCCTACATCATAGTCTATATATAATTTAATAATCCTATATTCTTCATTGATTATAGCATAAGCATTTCATACTGCTACAAAGTCTTCACATTATTTTCAGTAGCTATCTGTTCTATGTTGTATGACTACTTTCTGTTTTTCACTATAATAAACATACTGGAGAATTTCCATGAATACAGCTTCTTCCCTATATTTTCTATTAACCTACTAAGAAAGTAGCACAAATAATAGAAATATTTTCATTGTTCTTGAAATTGTCAAATCTTCTCCTGAAAGAGTGAATTTTATTTCTTCTTTTTAAAAATTTTTTTAATGTTTATTTATTTTTGAGAGAGAGAGAGAGAAAGGGGAGGGGGGCAGAGAAAGAGGAGACACAGAATCCAAAGCAGGCTCTGAGTCATCAGCACAGAGCCCAACACTGGGCCCTAACCCACAAACTGTGAGATCATGACCTGAGGCAAAGTCAGATGCTCAACCGACTGAGCCACCCAGGTACCCTATATTTCTTCTTAACAGTAATCATAGGACTCCCTGGCTAAGGAAGATGCAGTAAGCAGAAGATTGTAATACAAGATTCTGTTAGCTGATAATGCTTTTTTAAAATGTGACTCAAATTCTAAGTTTTGAAAATATGGTCTTTTTATTAAAAATAATAAAACATTGGGGGCGCCTGGGTGGCTCAGTCGGTTGAGCGTCCAACTTCAGCTCAGGTCATGATCTCACGGTCTGTGAGTTCAAGCCCCAAGTCGGGCTCTGTGCTGACAGCTCAGAGCCTGGAGCCTGCTTTGGATTATGTGTCTCCCTCTGTCTCTGCCCCCCCACCCCCACTCATGCTCTGTCTCTCTCTCTGTCAAAAATAAGTAAACATTAAAAAAAATTAAAAAATAATAATAATAATAATAATAATAAAACATGTATTAGGTTTCTTTGAAATTCAGAGAGATAAAAAGGGAAAACAGCAAGCAAAATTAGGCTACAGTTTACCTGCTCAGATTACTCTGGTTAACATATCATATTTTAACAAAAGTAGTAAATGTATTCAGTTAGAAAATGCAAACTTCGTAGAATAAAACATGCCACATCAATCCTTCAATCCTTGTTCCCAAAGCTATTTACAGCTTAAATTTTAGTTCAAAGTATAGAATCTATTATCTCTTTGGGGCAAAGGGGAGGATTTGAAACAGTTATTGTTCCGTGGGTACAGAGGTTGAGTTTTCAAAATGAATATAGTTCTGGAGATGAAAGGTGGTTGTGGTTGTACAACAATATGAATGGACTTACTGCCACAGAACCACTCACTTAAAAATTAGTAAGATGGTGTATTAGTTTTCTGGAGCTGCGTAACTAATTACCACAGACCTGGAAGGCTTAAACAGTAGTCATTTGTTTTCTGATGTTTCTGGAGGCTAGAAGTCCAAGATCAAGGTGGAAGCATGTTGGGTTTCCTCTGAGTCCTCTCCTCCATGGTTGGCAGATAGCCACCTTCTCTCTGTACGTTCACATCTTCTCTCTCTGTGGGCATCCGTGTCTTGATTTTCTCTTCTCATAAGGACACCTGTCAGACTGGATTAGGGCCCACCCTGATGACCCCATTTTAACTTAATCACCTGTTGTAAAGCCTTTCTTCAAATACAGTTACATTTGAGGTTTTGGGGGTCAGGGCTTTGACCTGTGGATTTGGGAGAACACAATTCAGCCCACAAAAAAATGGCACATTTTATGTTGTGTGTACTTCATCACAACTAAAATTTATTTCTAACCAGCCTATTTTTGTGTTAATGGAAATGACCCAAAAGTGGAGAGGAACCCAAGGATGCAGGAGAAAGGAGGGTATGGAGCTAAGTCCTGGAGTAGGTGAGATGGGATAAGCATGATGTTCATCATTTGTAACAAAAGAGAAAACAAAGTGTCTTGGGTCCAAAACCAAGAAGGGTGGCAAATTTGGTGGGAATCTGGTCAAGGATGTTCTCTCGTTACTGTGTTTGCTTTCTCAATTGGAATCAAGGTCATGAGCTAAGAGGAAGAACAGGGCAGATGCTGAAATTTTAAGAAAGGACAGAAGATGTGAACTGGTCTTCTCTGTAAATAGAAGAGTTAATTGATTGGGGAAATGAGGTAGAACTGCCAGGTGCAATGAGGGCTTCCTAAGGTTGATAGTCATGTAGCATGTGAGACAGCCTTCATAATTGGGGGCCTCCAACCACACTTAGAAGCTCAGGTGCAGGGACAGAGATAGCCAGAATAGATTTAATCAGTGTTTGCCAGGAAATTGCTGGGCAAAGATCAAAGGAATTAAGGATATATGTAAAGCAATGATTGTGATTATAACACTGGTAAGCTTGGTGGAGAAAGGAAGTAAGGCATGGGATGGGAGTGATGAATTGAAATAAAATAAAGAAATAAGCCCAGAGGACATATCTTGACTGTGTGACTCTGGAGGCCAGGACAGCTTACATTCTTGGTCCTGTGGAACTGTTATAATCGATGTCACCCAGAAGAGAGTTCATACCCCTGTCTGGCACCCTGATTAAAAGGCTGCTGGCATGGAATACCTCTACATTGACTGGCTCTGGTGGCCAGTGGGGCTTATGTTCTGGGTGCCACAGGTATCTAATTAACAACAACAACAACAAAAATTCCTAAACAGCTACCAACCCCCAGGGCATAGCAAGAGGCCATAAACCCAGGAGCTCAGTCTTTCTGTGAAGGAAGCCTATTGGCTAATCATCATGGCGGCAGGCTGAGGGTCAGGCTTGTAATTAAACATGCATGTAGGGGTTGACTATAATCCTTTCCAGGGACCTCAGAGGGTGGGTGCTATCCTTGCAGTCTCCCTCTGCCATGCTCTAGAACACCAGTGTCTCCTGGAGGGCAGTGTTACGTGCAGTTGGTGCCCTAGTTTTTATGTCTGGTGCCTCAATTTTTGCCCAGGGAACACTGCTTAACCACCCAGCTCTAGTGGCCAGAGGGGCTTGCATTCCTGTATCCCACAGGACTGGCAATCAGAGAGATGGTTCTAGGCATGCTACCACTCCTAGGGCACTACACAGATAAGAGACTGAGGCACCATCCCCAGTCTTTCTGTGAAGGAGGCCCCTTTGCTTGTCCTGGAGATTTGACCAGGTTTCAGGCTTGATACACATTTAGTAGCCTCCAGAGCTTCTCTCAAAGAATGTAGGCTGCAGATGCCATCTGGGTTCTCTGCCTTGTTCCGGTTTGCCAGTATCAACTACAAAAGAGCTTGTACATTCATCTGGAGACCAAATTTTTGCAACTACCACCCAGGGGACACCTCCAGATCAGCAGGCCAGCAAGGCTTATGCTTGTAGTCCCACAGGACTGTATATATTTGTATGCATTTGAAAGTTGCTGCCTGAGGGCCTGGCTTACAAATAGCCTGAATCTAGGTGCTGAGATCCTTCCCTTAGAGACGCTGACAGTTCTTCGTGCATCCTTAATACTGGGGGCTATTAAAAACGTAATAGGCTGCTTGGAGAAGCACAAAGGTTTGAGAGACAACCAAGAGCTGAGGCAAGGGTGAGCAACAGGTTCACCTTCTATAAGAGACCACTCTTTCAAGACTGGGAGAGGTGGTAGATTCATCTTACACAGAGAATTAAGCAACATGAAGGATCAGATTGGAATATACTCCAATTAAAAGAACAAGCTAAAACCTCAGGGAAAAAAAACTTAATGAAATGGAAATAAGTAATTTACCTGATAAGAAGTTCAAAGTAATGGTCATACAGATGCTAAGCAAATTGAGAAGATGGATGAACACAGTGAGAACTTTAACAAAGAGATGAAAAATATAATAAAGTATCAAATAGAAGTCACAGAGCTACAGAATACAATAGCTAAATTGAAAAAATACTTTAGACAGGCTCATTAGCAGACTAGATGAAGCATAAGAAAGGATCAGTCTACTCAAAGACAAGGCAGTGGAACTCACCCCATCAAAGCAGTAAAAAGAGAAAATAATTTTAAAAAATGAAGATAGCATAAGATAGCCTATGGGACAACATCAGATGGACTAACACTCATATTATAGATATTTCAGAAGAAGAGATAGAGAAAGGGGCAGAAATTTTAGAAGACATAATGGCCAAAAAGTTTATTAAACTGGGGAAGAAAATAAACGTCTAGATCCAGGAATCCCAGGGAGTTCCAAATGAAAGGAACTCAAAGAGACCTACACCAAGACACACTATAATTAAAATATCAGAAGTTAAGGACAAGGAGAGAGTATTAAAGGCAGCAAGAGAAAAACAACTTGTTACATACAGGGGATGCCCATAAGGCTATCAGCAGTTTTTCAGCAAAAACTTTTCACGGAAGGGAGTGGCATGATATATTCAAAGTGCTAACAAAAAAGAAAAATAAAAGAAAAAAAAAACTTCAAACCAAGAATACTCTACCTGGCAAAGTTAT